>NC_087343.1:20555000-21180000 GCF_030014295.1 Loxodonta africana
CAACCTCATGACCAATGGGATTGAGCCATTGTGATCCACAGGGGTTTTCACTGGCTGATTTTTGGAAGTAAAGCACCAGGCCTTTCTTCCTGGTCTATCTTAGTTGGCAGTAGAGGATAGAGTAAATCAGGTCCCCAGGCTGTTTTTCTGATAATGTTGTTGGAACACAGCCACTCCCATTTGTTTGGCTCTCCAGAGCCAGAGGCGAAAAGCTGTGGCAGTGACCTTGCTCTGCAAAAGCCTAAAATATTTATTACTGCCTCGTCCTTTTCAGAAGGGCCAGCAATTAGCTGACCCCTGGGCTAAAATGTGGGCATATGCATAGGGAGGAAACCCCATGCATAGAGTCCAATGATATTTTTACACATTTATCCGGTGTTGGCCTCTTTTTGTTTATTTAAATGGATTTATACATTTTAAACTACTTTTCCTTTTCTAGGTTAAAAACAAATAAGCAGATTAAAAATAAACCAAACAAAAAATAAATAAATAACAACAGAAAAGCTTAGTGCCAAACACTTCTATTGGTGCCAACACAATTCAACCCATAATAGGATGGTTCTCTGGAACAAGGGCCACCTAATGTTAAAAATGTTACCAAAGTGTTATTTATGGTTGTCAGGGTATTGGATGATTTTTTATTTTAGTCTTTGAATTTTTCTTTATCACTTAAATGTTTCATAATGAATACATGTCTTTAAAAAAAAATGATAAGGTCATTCTCATTTACGGGAACAAAATAAACCCATAAAAAAACCAATCTCCCATGATCATTTAAAAATTTGAAAAACCCGAAATTTAAAATTGTGAGTATTTTAAATGAGTTTCTCCAACTTGGTTTGTTAGACTAAAGATCTAGCATCTAGCCTTTCTCCATTCTTTCCAGCAAAGAAGTAGGTAACTAGGTAAATGATTTAGCTGCTCAGTGTCTCTGCTTCCTATTTTGAAGCATGAAATAACAGCTGCTCATTTTTCCCAGGCTTGTCGTCTTGATCAGATGATATAATATTGGCCTGGCAGAAATGTTAGTAATTAACAATGCTGGCGTCTGAAAGATGCCGTAAGTGCTGGCGCCTAACACATTTTATTCCTAGCTTGGATTTTATGAAACCTTGATCCCCACACAGAGGACTCCATTACAAGAGAATTCAGGGATGTTTTATAACTCCAGCCCATAGCACAGTGCCTGGTACGTATTTGGTTCTCAACAAAAGCTCATGTAATGATTAGGTGAATGAATGAAGAATAGCAAGAGCTTTTTCTCAACTTCAGGAGATGGTAATGTCTTGTCATGCACTATATGAGCATCTTATTTTCATTTACTTTTAAAAACATAGTGCATGGAATTTGGAGGTGATGGAAACCAGAAGCAATTCTGAACTGTTAATATGAAGGTGAAAAACAAATTATGTAAGGATAATTAACTTCTCAGTTATCTTGGTTTCCTACTGCTGTTGTAACACAAATACCCCAAATGGGTGGCTGTAATTTATTTTCTCAGAGTTCTGGAGGCTAAAAGTCCAAATCAATGTCTCTGCCATGTCAATTCCTTTCTCGTTCACAGCCTTGGGCATTCCTTGTTTTCTCTGCTCGTAGAGGATCTGCACATGTCATTTGTCTTCTCCTTTGGGTGCATGTCTCTGTGTCTAATCTGCTCTTTTTAGAACTCAGAAGTGATTAGGTTTAGAACCGACCCTGATGGGGTTTGACCTAATTAACATAACAAAGAAAAACCAATTTCCAAATAGGATTACATTCACAGTTATGTTGTTGTTTGCCACTGAGTCAATTCCAACTCATAGAGTCCCTATAGCACAGGGTAAAATTAGCCCCATAATGTTTCCAAGGCTGTCATCCTTTTGGAAGCAGACTGCCACATCTTTCTCCCACTGAGCGGCCCGTGGATTTGAACCACTGACCTTTCAGTTAGTAGGATATCACTTAACCACTGCACCACCAAGGCTCCTGAAATAAAAAGGAGTAAAGAACGAATTGAAGAATAATGCAGGTAAGACAAACAAGGAAATTCACATTTCTATCTGCCCGTACATCCTGTCTTGTCACATCCCTCTCCTTTAGTCCTAATTCATTTCATTCCCATCAGAGTTGTTTAAAGAACCCTTTGTAACAAGTCCACAGTTTTGGGTCAAGATGCAATTTATCTCTTAAATCCCTCATAGGGCCCTTTTGTTTTCTGCCTGCTCATAATCCTTCAGCATGGATGTTGAAACAATTCAGGGGCTATGCTTGCATTTCCTCTTTTTGTTTCTCTTAGGCCCTTTATCCAAGGTTTCCGAACACTTAAACATCTTAACTCTTCATAGAGGCTCTTTTTTAAATGACACTGAAATATTGAGAGAGTAAGTGGATTATTTTAGGAGGGGGGTAGAAAAGAAGAGAAAGTATAAAAGGAGAATGGATCTATTTTCTAAAAGATGCACTCCCTCCCCCTCGTAAACACATTGCATTGCCAAGTAGGAAAAAACAATGGCCTTCCAACTTAAATCAACAGTTTCAAGAAACTACAGAATCTGCCAGAATCAGAATGGCAAGATAAGCCCCAAATTGCTAAATGTAGACCAAGATGGGAACAATAAATGAAAGAAAAACTCCCGTGGGAACACAATGGACTGAGCTTCACCAAGTCTGGGATCCAGTGTCTTGGAGACTCCTGTTGTCAGTCAGAGTGGTTTTCCTGTGAAACTTTCTGGGCCTTTCTTCTCCACACACAGAGAAGTTGTGGACAAGTCTGGCTTATTTCCCATTAAGAGAGAAAAATGGTCTTTCCAACACATTGCACAGTTCTGGGGCTCCCTGTCACCTTTGCTTTTGCCATTAGAAAGGAAAAATAAAAATAAAACAGAAGAGAAAATAAAAATTTTGTCCTTATGTAAACAAATGTGATTTTTTCAACTTCAAAAAGATTTATGAGCATTAATTAATTTATCTTTACAAAGTGCTCTTGTATTTTGGGAAGGGAAAATGACCCATTAGTAAGTGTTATGAATTGAATTGTGTCCCACCAAAATATCTGTTCGGGTTCTAACCCCTATACCTATGGAGTCCCTAGGTGGTGCAAACAGTTAAATGATCAACTACTAACCACAACTTTAGTGGTTCAAATCTACCCAGAGGCACCTGGGAAGAAAGGCCTAGTGATAGGCCTCTTGAAAACCCTGTGGGGCAGTTGTACCCTGCAACATATGGGGTCACCATGAGTCGAAATCGATTTGATGGCAGCTGGTTTATCCCTGTGGTTATGATCTGGTCTGGGAATGGAGTTTTCTTAGTTATGTTAATGGACCATATCAGTGTGTGGTGTGTCCTAAACCTAATCTCTCTGAGTTATAAAAAGAGCAGATTAGACACAGAACTGAGCACTAACAGGGAGGTGGTGAGGAAGGGAGATGCTGTGTGAACTTCTCCAAGGAACCGAGGAACACCAGAGCTACAGAAGCTGAAAGACACAAGCATCTTCCCCAGAAGCCTGCAGAGAAAGAGCCTACCCCTACAGCCAGTGCCCTGAATTCAGGCTTCTAGCCTCCTGAGCTGTGAGAAAATAAAAGTTCTATGTTTAAAGCCACCCACTTGTGGTATTTGTATTACAGCAGCACTAGGAAACTAAGGATCACTCGGAAGTCAGAACTGACTTGACCACACATAACAACAGGAAATTAAGACAGTGGGTTCAATCTGATCTAAAATAGGATTATTCAAAAAATGCCACAGTAAAGAAGACTTGAAGCACTTATTGATGAAGATCAAAGACCACAGCCTTCAGTATGGGTTACACCTGAACATAAAGAAGACAAAAATCCTCACAACTGAACCAATAAGCAACATCATGACAAATGGAGAAAAGATTGAAGTTGTCAAGGATTTCATTTTACATGGATCCACAATCAATGTCTATGGAAGCAGTAGACAAGAAACCAAAAGACTTATTGCATTGGGCAAATCTGTTGTAAACAAAAAAAATTTTTTTTTTTTTTTTTGTTATAAGACCTCTTTAAAGTACTGGAAAGCAAAGATCCCAGTTTGAGGACTAAGGTGAACCCGACTCAAGCCATGATATTTTCAATTGCCTCACATGCACACAAAAGCTGGACAATGAATAGGGAAGACCAAAGAAGAATTAATGCCTTTGAATTATGGTGTTGGGAAAGAATATAGAATATATCATGGACTGCCAGAAGAATGAACAAATCCATCTTGGGAGAAGTACAGCCAGAATGCTCCTTAGAAGCAAGGATGGTGAGACTGCATCTCACTTTGGACATGTTATCAGAAGGGGCCAATACCTGGAGAAGGACATCACGCTTGGTAAAGTAGGAGGTCAGTGAAAAAGAGGAAGACTCTCAATGAGATGAGTTGACACAATGGGCTCAAGCATAACAATGATTGTGAGGATGTCACAGAACCGGGCAGTGTTTTGTTCTGTTGTACATAGGGTTGCTGTAAGTCAGAACTGACTCCATGGCACCTAATAACAACTCAGGATTAATACATTTTGCTTGTTTGGAGACCTGGTTTTTAGAAAGTATTCATTAACTACTGACTAAGGAGCAGCGTTCAGTCTGGAGAGTATTCGACTTTCTTTGAAGACTGGCTTCAAAGTAAACTCTTAGTAAACTGAGGAGCAGTAAAGAATCTATCTTGGAGTACAAGTGTAATGGATGAAAGTGTATTCCTTCCATGAAAGTTTGTTTTTTGGAAGTAATTGCCACTATTTGAAAACCCATGAAGCTGATGTGACTTGTGTTAGATTAAGAATTTCAACAAATAATAATGCAGCAATCAATTTCATATTCAGCCTGGAAGAAAAACAAGTAAGAAGCCGTAAAGAGTACATGATCCAAGTCTTTTGGTTATTACAGAAGTAATGGCATAAAAAAAGTAATGGCATAGGGTTACCAAATTCTTGTTTTTGTTTTACCGAGAAGAGATATTCGTATTAATGAATTTCAAGAAAGTTCCTTTTGTCATTTATTTTTTTGTTTGTTTCTTCAGTAGAAAAAAATAAAAGATGTGGATATGTGAGCTCACTTTCCTTTCACTGTTTTTTCCCGTTTCTCCCCTTTCACTTTATCCCCTCCATGGACCTCATTTTAAACGTGGATGAAGGGAAGGATACTGCCAGTTGTAACCACAAGGACTCTAACAGTTGGTGGGAGGGATAATCAAACCTCCTGGAATTAATTTTGCCTGTCAGCTTCTGTATATACTGGTGTTTTGTTGAGCTTTATGACTCATCTAGGGTGTGGTGCTGAAACATATTGGAGGTTTGGCAGAAATAATCCTTGATACCTTGGTAATAAGGTGCCCTGGAGGCTCAAAGGTTAAAGCCCTTGGCTGCTAACCAGAAGTTCAGAGGTTGGAATCCACTCAGTGGCTCCACTAGAGAAAGACTTTTAATTTTTTTTTTTAGAGTCTAGGAAATCCCATGAGGCAGCTCTACTCTGTCACATGGGGGGTCACTATGAGTTGGAATTGACTTGAAGACACCTAACAACAACCTTGGTACGATCTGCATTTAGTGAAATTGTCAAGGACATGAAGATGCGATGATGAAATTAGTTGAGTTAAAATGAAGTAACTAAAGAAAAGGAAATAGATTTTCTTCTTTGAGCAATGTATAACACTTCGCCTTAGAGAATTCCCATTTCTTACCATAGAATATTGTAGCACGTGTCTTGATAGTTGGATGTTTACAGGAGGCAACTGTATCTGAAAGGCAGTGGCCTCCTGGCTGTGTGAAGTGATTCTATTCTCAGTTGTGGTGTAGTGGTTAAGAGCTTGGCTCCTAACCAAAAGGTTGGCAGTTTGATTCCACCAGCCGCTCCTTGGAAATCCTATGGGGCAATTCTACTCTGCCCTATAAGGCCACTATGAGTCAGAATTGACTTGATGGCAATGGGTTTGGTTTTTTGGCATGGCGTTTTTCAGAAGTCCCCTTGTCTTTTGTCTGACAGCCTTGCTTGTGGTCTTTTTTGTAGCACAGGTTACACACTGAAGACTCTATTCCCTTAAATAGAAGAACACCAATTTGTCCAGATTTATGAGTGAGTTTTTCCTGGAGAGCTGGTAACTTTTGTTTGGCATATGACTATTTTTTTTTCTGTCATTATTCTTTCAGGGACTTTTTCTTATGTGCTTGCTCACTTCCTGCAGCTGGGCATGACTTGTCTATTATTTCAGCAAACCAGTCCACCCTCTTTCCCCTTAGTCAAGGAGAACAGGATAGAGTGGAAGTAGCCTGTCTTCTCTTCCAGCAGAATTTCATCCCTTTCCCAACAGAATTCCATTTCTCTTTCACTTTTCCACTATTTTCCCTTCTCACTCTTCTATCTTGAGTCCCCCAAACAGACCCAGGTTGTCTGAATGATTGACAGTTTCATTCACTCATTAATTTCTTCAATCAGCCCTGAGCCCCTGCTAGCTCTCTCATAGTCCCGTTCTGAAAACCTGAGTTAATTCTAGAAGGCAGGCATCTTGTGAAATAAAAATTGGTAGGAAAAGGAGAGAAATAGCTTGATATGAACAAGGAGGAAGAAAGGAAGGTAGAAAACAGAGAGAGGAGAGAAGACCTATGGAATTGAAGGAAGAAGAAAGGAGAGAAAAAAGGAAAGAAAAAGATAAGGTTTAAATGGATTTTTTTTAAAAAAAACAAAAGAAAGATTGATTCAGAATCACTCAGATCAGTTAGTCATGGTCTCTGTCCTCCAAGAATTTACAATTGCAGAATTTAGATTAAAAAAAATATGAGAAGACATACTTGTCTTTGGCTACACTTATTTCCTGAGATAAATATGAAGAGAGTTTTTAAAAAGTATTTAAGATATTTTACTTCATTATTAAAGTGTTTCAAGGGAGTGGAATAATTTAAAATCTAAAAAGTTTAAAATTTATGCTTTGTACCCTTTGTCTTGCAGTTTAGTCTGGGGGCTTTGTGAGAACTGACTCAAGGGGTGATGGGTGAGATCCAGAGGAGGTGTCCAGGATAGGGAGACAATCTTTGGGCTGTGATCATTCCTTCCCAACCGGAGTGGGAACATTTGGTGCCAGATAGCTGAGAGGGAGAGGGGACACATTTCCCACTCCTTTCTAAGGCTATTAGTGCTCTGTTCTCAGATAAACTATTGCAACAATTGATCTCTGTGTGGGGAATCAGATACCCATTCCATCTTGCTGAGCGAGACACGTAACAGGGCAGAATTCCTTTGCAAGTGACCTCTTTTCTCCTTGTAAGGGACAGTCACCCCTGAGCCACAAGGGCTTGCTTGTTGGCCCAGGTCACTGGCCTGCAGCCTCCAGGGACACACACAGTAGCTGGAGCAGGAAAAAGAGATGGACATTCCTCCATAAAAGGCCCCAGTGTGCTTTGTTATGTGGAAGGCAGCCATGCACAGGTCCTTGAAGTATTGAAGGAAGTCCGAGAAAGGAAGTTTGCCAGCGGGTGCTTGTGATATTTTTGGCTGAGATTTTCTCACTACCTGCGCTGTGTGTTTGTGTCTATAGTGATGTTTACTGCAACTTGAGAAAGAATAGCTACTAAATTGGGAAATGATGAGCTTCTCAGCTGGAGAGAGAACTGGAGCCAACTGAGAAATAACAGTTGGGATTTGAGGTGTTGTATTCTCTTTGAGGTGACATTTAGATGTTAGGATAAGAAGAGAAAAAACAGTTCCGGAAGACAGGAGAAGCTTAGCTGTCTCCAGTCCATAAAAGAAAAACAGGAATGTTTGAAGTGAGCTTTATCGTTGTTTTGTCTAAACATATCAAAAGCACTACGCTTTGCCCACCGTCCCTACCTCATCATCCCATCCATATACTTTTAGTTTAGTTGGTGAGTTCTCTCACAAGATTCTGTTTTATTTCAACAAGTATTTGGTGGTTCTGGACGATATATTGAATATAAATCTGTGGTGGATTTCAATCATTTTTTAAGACCAGTGGCTTATTGAGTTGTCTCTAGAAAGCTGTTAGAGTGCTCTGTGAAAGCTTGTCTACTCTGCCTTCAGAAAAAGTCACACCGGAAATGTGGTTGCTTCTATTTGACAGCAGCGGGTGGATCTGCAACTTGTTAGGAGCTCCCAGTGAAACAAATACAAAATAGCTTAGGAGTGGTTAAGTGCTACGGCTGCTAACCAAAAGGTCAGCAGCTCAAATCCACTAGGTGCTCCAGGGAAACTCTACTCTGTCGTATAGGGTTGCTATGAGTCAGAATCGACTCGACAGCAATGGGTTTGGTTGGTATTTTTGAGCACAGAGGAGAAGATGGATGGTTTACTCAGAGGGAAGTGGTTGTAGGTCTAGATGGAGGGGCCTCTGGGCAAAACCCACCCCCTAGAAGGAGAATTAGTATGTAGAATGCAATGAGACTTTTCTTGCAGAAAGTCTCTCAGAATTATCTCCCTAGGAAGATACTCAGGACACATATTCCCATATGTTAAAACCCCGTGGGGCTATAGAGTCGCTATGAGTCAGAATCGGCTCTAAGGCAATGCGTTTGGATTTCGGTTTGGGTGGAGCTGTGGAATGATTGACTTCTATCTCTTAGTTCTGTCTCTTATCCTAAAAGCAGAGCTTCAACAAGGCGAAAGTCCCCTTACTTCAGATCTAGGGAATCAAGAAAATAATATCCAAAAGGCGGTGGTTCATTTGATATATCTGTTATTCCACTTTTTGATCTTTCTCTCTCTCTCCACACACAAACACAAACACACACACAATGTATAATGTTTACATTATATTTAATATACGTTTAAAATATATGTTGTTGTTGTTGTTAGGTGCCATCAAGTCGTTTCCGGCTCAAAGTGACCCTATGTACCGCAGAATGAAACACTGCCTGGTCCTGTGCCATCATCACAATCGTTGTTATGCTTGAGCCCACTGTTGCAGCCACTGTGTCAATCCATCTTATTGAGGACCTTCCTCTTTTCTGCTGACCCTGTACTTTACCCAGCATGATGTCCTTCTCCAGGGACTGATGTTACCCCCTGACAACATGTCCAAAGTTTGTAAGATGCAGTCTCACCGTCCTTGCTTCTAAGGAGCATTCTGGTTGTACTTTTCCAAGACAGATTTTTTTTTTGTTTTTTTGGCAGTCCATGGTATATTCAATATTCTTTGCCAACACCACAATTCAAAGTCATCAATTCTTCTTCGGTCTTCCTTATTCATTGTCTAGCTTTCACATGCATATGTTGAGATTGAAAATGCCATGGCTTGGGTCAGGGGCACCTTAGTTTTCAAGGTAACATCTTTGGTTTTCAACACTTTGTTGTTGTTGTTGTTGTTAGGTGCTGTCATGTCGGTTCCAAATCATAGCAACCCCATGCACAACAGAGCGAAACGCTGTCCAAACCAAACACTTTAAAGAGGTCCTTTGCAACAGATTTGCCCAATGCAATGCATCTTTTGATTTCTTGACTGTTGCTTCCATGGGTGTTGATTGTGGATCCAAATAGAATGAAATCCTTTACAACTTCAGTCTTTTCCCCGTTTATCATGATGCTGCTTATTGGTCCAGTTGTGAGGATATTTGTTTTCTTTACGTTGAGGTGTAACCCATACTGAAGGTTGTGGTCTTTGATCTTCATCAGTAGGTGCTTCAAGTCCTCTTCACTTTCAGCAAGCAAGGGTGTGTCATCTGCATAACGCAGATTGTTAATGAGTCTTCCTCTAATCCTAATGATGTATTCTTCTTCATATAGTCTGTCAGTTTGTTGTACTTTGAGGGCTTGCATGTTGCTGTGATGCTGGAAGCTATGCCACTGGTATTCAAATACCAGCAGGGTCACCCATGGCAGACAGGTTTCAGACTAAGACAGACTAGGAAGAAGGACCTGGCAGTCTGCTTCTGAAAATAATCAGCCAGAGAAAACTTTATAAATAGCAGCAGAACATTGTCTGTTATAGTGCTGGAAGACGAGCCTCCAGGTTGGAAGACACTTAAAAGACAACTGGGGAAGAGCTGCCTCCTCAAAGCAGAGTCGACCTTAATAATGTGAATGGAGTCAAGCGTTAAGGCCCTTCATTTGCTGATGTGGCATGACTCAAAATGAGAAGAAACAGCTGCAAACATCCATTAAATAATGTGGAGTGTAGGAAGTATGAATCCAGGAAAATTGGAAATCGTCAAAAATGAAATGGAACGCATAAACATAGATATCCTAGGCATTAGTGAGCTGAAATGGACTGGTACTGGCCATTTTAAATCAGACAATCATAAGGCCTACTACGTCAGGAATGACAACTTGAAGAGGAATGGTGTTGCATTCACTGTCAAAAAGAACATTTCAAGATCTATCCTGAAGTACTGCACAGTCAGTGATAGGATAATATCCATACGCCTACAAGGAAGACCAGTTAATATGACTATTATTCAAATTTACCCACCAACCACTAAGGCCAAGGATGAAGAAATTGAAGATAATTTAATATATATATGTATGTATACATGTAGATCTACTTGGTAAAGTCAGGGTCAGCATAAAAGAGGGAGACCCTCAGCAAGTGACTTCAATAATAGGTTCAAACAGACGTACTGTTGCGAGGATGGTACAGGACCATGGAGTATTTTGTTCTGTTATACACGGGGTCCTGGGAGTTGGAACCAACTCAGCAACATCGATCTACCTGCCTATCTGTCTACACACACAAGCATTTAATGGAACTAAATGCATATAAAAGGTTGTTTAAAGAGTTTAAGTGCAAGTGTGTGGTACCGTCATTCCAAGGAGATTTGGGGATAAAACAAGTTTTATCAATCAAGACTTTCATGATAATACAAAGTACTTGTATTAAAGCAAGCTCTTGAGAAGTCATTGAAGAGCCACTCCCTATTCCCTAGTAACCCCAGATGATTTTTTTGTTTTGTTTTGTTTTCCTTAATTTCTATTTTATTAGAGAGGTGAGGGGTTGAAGACAGGGGTAGATTTTTCCACACAAGCTCTATGTTTTCTTCTTGGACTATGGACAAAATTGGCTTTTCCTGTGGAATTTGATCACCAGGACCAAAGTCATATGTGTCAGTCTGCCACCTGGCAGATGCCAGTGGAGCTCTGGGACCTGCACCTGTGCTTGGTAGCTGGCCTTGCCTCCTGCACACGGGTTTATGCCCACTTGGCTTTTATAGGGAACAATGGTCTTTTCTGCTTCACCATTTGCCCTCAGGTACTGAGAAGTTGCTTTGCTGGTTACCATTCTTGACTAATTAAGGCCCTCTGTTATCTCCTCCCAAGGCTCACCATTTGCCTCTTTTCTGATGTTCTAACTCAGAGACATCTGAGAAATTGAAAAAAGTTGTTTAATTAAAAGCTTGAAGAGTAAGCAGTTAAAAGCTCTTTATTGGATACTGTTGATGTCCCAGATTAGAGATTTCTCAGTTATCCAAGGCTCACAGTATCCATGCAAAGAGATGTCATTGAAATGCATATAATTAAAAAAAAAAACCCTATGGTAAACCAGGGGTGCAACTTAATACTCCAGCACTCATTTTCTTTCTTCCTGTCTTTCCCCTTTTTTCTTTCCTTCCTTCCTATTCATCCATGCATCCACCCATGCATCCGTCCATGCATCCGTCCATGCATCCGTCCATGCATCCATGCATCCATGCATCCATCCATGCATCCATGTATCCATCCATCCATCCATCCATCCATCCATCCATCCATCCATCCATCCATCCATCCATCCATCCATCCATCCATCCATCCATCCATCCATCCATCCATATCTATTTTTAAGTTATAGTCCCTTTCCCTTTCCTGTCAATATTTGGTAATTATATTAAGGACCATAAAAACCCACTGGAGACAGTCTTGCAAGCAAGTAGACTGAAACAGAAATTCAAAGAGCAAGAGTCATCTACAAACTTAGTAATCAAACTTTGTAAAATTAAAAATTAAGGGTAGAAAGACACAGACGTCCTTGTTTTAGCAATCCACTGACTTTATAGTGATTATTACATTTACTGAAACAATCAGAATATGCAAAAGGTTGAATGTCAGGATTGAATGCAAGAAGCTTCCAGTTGAATTAACTACAAAGTTTGTTGTTTGACCCTTAGGATAGAATGTACAATATTGTTCCTGAAGTAACTATTGGGGCTTGTCTCTGCAGAAAGAAATGAGAAAAGAAATCTCAACAGTTTAACATTACAGGGGACACAACTGAGAGTAAAATGCATATGAAAAATATCATGATAACCCGTTGCTGCATGATAGAAGGTCTTTATTTAAAGTGTGGTTGACGGCCGCTGACTCACTGGATAACTGAAGTATTTGTGGTTTGAGTAATGGCTCAGCCAAGAATCCTGGAGTCAGTGAGACTCTTTCTTCCTGCGGGGGGGGGGGGGGGGTGGGAAACAGAGGTCAAGTAAATTCTATTTCATTCTATCTTGGATATTTTCTTCAACAATGATTTTGACCACCTCAAATTTCTCAAATCAAGGAGGAATTTTCAGTGTCTTTGTAATTTTGATTAACTGTGAAATTATCCCAAACAAGAAGGTATACCCACATGGAGGCAGGAGGTAGAAAGAGGAAGAGCTAAATCAGAAATCCATTTTTATACCCAGTTAGATGAGGGATGTCTTATGAATGGGGTCATTGCCACTTCTGATCTCATTCTGAGAAAAGATACTCTTTAAGAAGCTGGGCAAGATATCTGGACTTTGACTTTGAAGCAACTTGATTGACTCAATGAAATATCTGAAGAAAGCCTTAAATTATTCTGGTATGATACACTAATTATTTATCTTCCTGAAGTTGAATTTATGTCTGAGTGTTTAGTGGCAGAGATAAAGTGATAATTTATGAACCAGGGGCTTGGAACTCTCCAGGCTCAGGAGTTGCCGTTTTCTGTGAAATCCATGGCTACTAGCTGAGTCCGGAAACCAAAAAACCTAATGTCATTGAGTTGATTTTGACTCATAGCAACCTTATATTGGATAGAGTAGAACTGCCCCATACGGTTTCCAAGGAGCAGCTGGTGGAACTGAACTGCCAACATTTTGGTTAGCAGGCGAGTTCTTAACCACTGTGTCATCAGGGCTCCATTAGCGGAGTAGGTACCAGGTAATCTTAGAGAGGCTGTTGAGCATGGGCAAGCAAGGGTGTTCTGGCATCAGACTTCCTGGGTTGGAATCCTGGGTGTCTTAGTGACCTAGTGCTGCTGTAATAGAAATTTCACATGTGGCTTTAATGAACAGAAACTAACTTTCGTTTTCTTACAGTTATGGGAGATAAAAATCCAAAGCAGCACTTATCATATTAATTCCTTTTGTGAACCTCTTCCCTAGTTTCTGGCGTCTACCAGTGATCCTTGACGTTCTTTTGCTTGCAGAGGGGTCCTCACATGATGTCTGCCTTCCCCCTGTGCATGTGTCTCTGTGTCTATTTTGGTCTTTTTAAATGTCAGAAGCGATTAGGTTTAGGATCCACCCTACTCTGATATGACCTTATTAATATAAATAAAACCCTATTTCCAAACAGGATCACATCAACAGATACAAGGGCCAGAAATTCAACATATATTTTTTGGGAACACAATTCAATCCTTATAAGGGTCTTTCTTACAAGGTGAGACCTTGGGCATTTGTCCACATCTTTGTGCCTCAATTTTTTCATCTTTAAATGGGGATAATCTTAATAGGCCTTGTTTCATAGGGTTGTTGTGAGTATACGGTTTAAAACATGTAGAGTGCTCAGAATAGTGCCTGGTGTGTAGGGAGTGGGCTATAAAAGTTAGCTATCATTACCATTATGTTGCCTCTTGGAAGGAAGAGATGGTTAAGATAGTGATGGCAAATACTTGCATGGTTATTTTGTAGCTTGTGAATCAGAGTTCCATGTATTTGCATTGGAGAGTTCAACATTCCATGGCTCATATAAATATGTATATCTGAAAATTAAAATACTGGCCGTATAGATCATTCCTGCATTCACTCAGCTATTGATTTACCATGTGTCAAGCATTGGGGATACCAGTCATATAAGGCATACTTTTTGACTTCAGAGTGCTCGGTCTAGAGTAAGAGACTGATACATGAAGAGATAATTATTATGCAACATGTACATGCAAAAGCAGAGATATGCCCAGGTATTACAGAAACATGGAAAGGAACCTCTGCTTAGGGATGTGGTGGGGTCGGGGAGGGGAGAAGTAGTCAGTGATAAATACTTAGATGTAATCCTGGAAAATATCTACTTAGTCAAATAAAAAACGATTAAAAAAAAATCTGTAGGTATTTCAGTATATGTCTTTAAAAGACAAAGATTCTCTCTTTTGCTGTCTCTCTGTTTTGAAACATAGCCAAAATACCATTATCACCTCTTAAATAAATAGCAACGGTTGCCTAACTATAATAAAATATCTGGTCAATTTTCAGTGATCTCATGTATACTCCATAAATTTTTGTTTGTTTGAATTAGGATGCAAATAAGAGCAGACATTGTGATGGGTATATGTCTCTTAAGCTGTAGGTTTACCCTCATCTCTTTTTTAATCCTTGTAGTTTATTTGCTGAATGAAGTGGGTTGTATTTGTGTTGTAGAATTCTCCATAGATGGATTTTGCTGATTGCATCTCTGTGGCGTCATATAACATTTTCTACTATTTCTTGTATGTTTTACAGATACCTAGTTAGATCTAAGAGCCCTGGTGGCACAGTGGTTAAGCATTTGGCTGCTAACCTAAAGGTTGGCAGTTCGAATCCACCAGCTGCTCCTTGGAAACCCTATGGGGCAGTTCTACTCTGCCCTATAGAGTTGCTATGAGTCAGAATCGACTCAGTGGCAATGGGTTTGATTTTTGTTTAACGGAGTTAGATCTGAAGGCTTGTTCAAATTCAGGTTCAATTTTTTCGATGAGGTTAAGACTACATCAGAGATAGTGTGATGCACTTCTGTGAAGAGGCACATGATGTCTGGTTGTCTCTTTGAGATGTTTGCAGCCACTGATGCTCCATGGCTAGCTAGGTCCATTTATTCCATCATCCCTTCTTCCTCTTCCGCTGATACTCTAAAGAAAAACTTCCCCCTATTTACTGTTTGCTTCCCCAGTGGTATAGTTCATCTAGGAAAGGCAAGGTGAGTGACTGAAAATCCACAGTAACAGTAGCTCTGGGCCACTGCAGGAATCCCAACCTTTAAAGTCAATAACATTCTATTCAGTGTACAATTTTGCTAAAGCGGGAGAGTGAACAGATGCATTTTATAAATACTCGACATGAGCAGAAGAGTTTTCTACTTGTAACATGGCTGTAAAAACACTCTAACATTCTCCCAAGATTTCTGCAAAAAATAGTATTTTTTTTTTTAGTAGCAGTTACAAAAGATAATCTTGCTTAACTGAAATCCTAGACTACATCCCGTATCATTTTCGTTTCCAGTGACCTACTTACTGGATGGCATGATTTACAATTGAGGCTTATTGCTTTAGCAAAATAATGGTTTTTGGTTGTTAACTGAAACTTAATTTTATTCCCTAGTAGGGAGTAAACCTTTAACAGTCCAAAATGGCTCAAGGTTACATCATCCTTAAAACAATTTTTGTACTCCAGGTCTAAAATGGAAGTTCACCTTAGACAAGATGTGTTTCTTAAAAGGGTTTATGTTTCCTGCAAGTCAAAAGAAAAATAGATTTCCACCACTGTATAGAGGATGAGTAAACTACACACCACAAAGTCTAATTAAAAAATAGAACATTAAAGAAGTTTTACATTTTAGTATTTTTTAAATACACAAACAAAAAAGCCCCAAATCTGTAGATGTCAAGTGACCATTTAGGACAGATAGAACTGCCCCATAGGATTTCTTACACAGTGACCTTTATGGAAGCAGACTGCCACATCTTTCTCCCACAGAGCGGCACGTGGGTACGAACTGCCAGTCTTTCGGTTAGCAGCTGAGCAGTTAAACCACTGTGCCACCAAGCCTCCTATTTTGTAAAAATCCCTTTTGAATTTAGTCCCAACTGAAATCAGCTGTTTGGGTTTGGTTGGCGATGTTAAATGTTAACGGTAGCAGAATCCAGAACAACCTCCGAGCTATCGGGTAGACTCCTGCATGACCTCAAGTGCCCCCTCTTCCTCCATTGGGAGGCTAGTGGCCCCAGATCCTGACCGGCTTTCCCTTTACCCTCTTCCTCCAAATCACTTAAATCCATTGTCTCTAACTACATTAGATCTATTCAGTGCTTCCTTTTTAATGCCTCTACAATTCCTTAATATCTACAAAGAGAGGATTGATTCCCACCCCCTAGAATATGCCAACAGGAAGCAGTGGGGTGTGCATATTGGACTGGCCCCAGTTTGAGGAGCTAGCCAACAAGGGGAATATTGTCTTTCTTTTCATTCTTTATTTTATTTTTTTTAGAGCATTTTTCTTTCTTACCCAGATTAGTCTGACCTCAGCACAAGACAACTATATATTACTTTTAACGGCAAAACTTGACTGTCGCCTGGGTTGCGTTGGTGGTTTTCCATGAATGTAATATGATAATCCCTGTGGAGCCACCCCAGTCACTTATTACTCTTACTCGAATAAAAATACTTTGTTGGAGCTATTATGATGTCTTTTTTTTTTTTTTTTAACACAGCTGAAAATGGAAGCATTACAGAGCTTAGAAATATTAATGAGAAAATTCCATGCTTTAGTTAGCAGAGTATCCTCCTCAAAATGCACCAGCATAAAAGCATTTGCTCCAGTTTTAACTCAGCAGAAACATCTTAACTGGAGGTTTCAAGCCTGGCTTTTAAGAACAAGGCATGTGACACACACATGCACAAAATAGAAATGCCCTGGTGGATGAAATTAACCTTCTCTTATCACACCTGTACTTCAAACAGCCACAAAAGGAGTTGTTAAATAATGCACGCTGTGATGATTTAAAGTGCAGCTGTGCTCCTTTCTATTTTAAAAATCCTGAGGGTTGAAGGCTAATGGAATCCTTCTTTGTCAGAGCTTCTTTCAAGTGAGCAGACCCTAGGAAATGTTTTCACTTAGGACTGACTGGTTGCCTTGAATCCAGCCTCTTTTATTAACAGGCAGTCCATAAACTTCTAAAGACCATCTAGTGTTTGTTTATTAAGAGGCAGAAATGGACTTGTAATCTTATTCTTGTTCTAATGAAATAAACTTGTGCCAAAACCCAAATGGGTGTTCAAAGCAGATGGGTTTCTTCTTTCTAATGGACACGACTTATCATCACGTGTTACCTCCAGGCACAGTCCTGCGAGAATGGTTTGTTGGGTGGCACAGCTGAAATCACCTGGCAAATGAGTTCTTCCTGTGTCTTTCATGAAAACAAAAGCTATGTGATTACGGAAGAGGGATGGACACCCACCCAAAATTTGGTTTGGATGTCAAGACCGATCATCACACACCTGTCAGGAGGGCATGCAAATTTTATCATTCACACAACGATGCTTTTTGGGGACGTTGGGGCACGGTCCCGAGCAGGTCCAAAAAAGGCTTGAGAGGTCAGGGAAAGCAGTCTGGCTTGGCTGGTACTGGGATAATGATGTGGACAGGGGTGAGAATTTCCATGGTGGGCCAGAACTTCTGTGGTTTGAACTTCCCCATGGAGCCAAAGGTAGGAGCACCCAGGCTTTCTTATTAGCTTGCCCAGATATGGGACAGAAGGAGAAAGGACAGTGGTGGGACTTGACAGTTGTCAGCAGTCCAACATCAAAAATAGACTCAGACTCTATTTTATGTCCCTTTTAATTGAAGACCTAAGGCACTCTGATCAAAAGAACCAGCAGCCGTCACATTGACTCTGACTTGTGGTGAGTGCATGTGTGTCGGATCAGAAATGTGCTCCTAGAGTTTTCAATGACTGATTTTTTGGAAGTAAGTTGCCAAGTCTTTCTTCCAGTGTACCTCTGGGTGGATTTGAACCTTTAACCTTTTGGTTTGCAGCCAAGCATGGTAACCCTTTGTACCATCTAAGGACTCCAAGGCACACTGAAGGATGGTAAATTCTTTTAGATAAATAGCCAATGTTGCTTGAGAATGGATGGTTGCTTGGTATTCTTTGGAAAGTGTCTAAAATTCTGCTAAGTATTTCATTTTTGGGGCTTTCAGGGTCAAAAAAAATGTATGTGGTCAGACCATCTCCTCTGTTTCTGATAAAAAAAATTAGATAAAAAAGTCATAACATGTCTAGATTATTACTAAAGACTCTTAAAAATTGTTGTATTCAAGCCAATCAATGTTTACTATGGAGAGATTACTTCCTGCTTTCTAATATAAATCCTTCACACACTAGGTCAAGGTATTTCTTGGTTCTTCATGCTACACTGGATGGAATGATGGGCCATCAGAAGGTCAAGGGACATCAGGGATTGCTTAGGATAATCTCACTTACTGTTTAGATGGAGAAACTTAAGGTCCACAGATGTCTGGTAATTTAGGCAAGATTATACAAACAAGAATCCAAGCCCTGAGTTTTTTCTACGGCTCCTCGCCTAACTGAGCTCAGGGAGTTTGGTGTTGTATTTTATTTTCTTAGGCTTTTGATGACAATGCTTTCTTTGCAGAATAGTATTAAAAACCTAGTTAAAAAAAGGAAAAACAAAAACTTGTAAATTTTGTACGCCATTTTCCCATACTTTTCTAAATCTGCGTGTATAACGGATCTTTTAAAATAATTTTTATAGTGCTTTAAGTGAAAGTTTACAAATCAAGTCAGTCTCTTACATAAAAACTTATATACACCTTGCTACATACTCCCAATTACTTTCCCCCTAATGAGACAGCCTGCTCTCTGCCTCCACTCTCTCTTTTTGTGTCCATTTCGCCAGCTTCTAATCCCCTCCACCCTATTGTCTCCCTTCCAGGCAGGAGATGCCAACATAGTCTCAAGTGTCTACCGGATCCAAGAAGCTCATTCCTCGCCAGCATCCCTCTCCAACCCATTGTCCAGTCCAATCCATGTCTGAAGAGTTGGCTTCGGGAATGGTTCCTGTCCTGGGCCAACAGAAGGTCTGGGGGCCATGATCACTGGGGTCCTTCTAGTCTCAGTCAGACCATTAAGTCTGGTCTTTTTATGAGAATTTGGGGTCTGCATCCCACTGCTCTCCTGCTCCCTCAGGGGTTTTCTGTTGTGTTCCCTGTCAGGGCAGTCATCGGTTGTAGCTGGGCACCATTTAGTTCTTCTGGTCTCAGGCTAATGTAGTCTCTGGTTTATGTGGCCCTTTCTGTCTCCTGGGCTAATAATTGCCTTGTGTCCTTGGTGTTCTTCTCCTTTGATCCAGATGGGTTGACACCAATTGATGCATCTTAGATGGCTGCTTGCTAGCATTTAAGACCCCAGACACCACTCTCCAAAGTGGGATGCATAATGTTTTCTTAATAGATTTTACTATGCCAACTGACATAGATGTCCCCTGAAATCATGATCCCCAAACCCCTGCCCCTGCTACACTGGCCTTCGAAGCATTCTGTTTATTCAGGAAACTTCTTTGCTTTTGGTTTAGTCCAGTTGTGCTGACCTCCCCTGTATTGTGTGTTGTCTTTCCCTTCACCTAAAGTAGTTCTTATCTACCAACTAATTAGTGAATACCCCTCTCCCACCCTCCCAACCACCCACCCTCCCGCCTCTCGTAACCACAAAAGAATGTTTTCTTCTCAGTTTAAACTATTTTTCAAGTTCTTATAATAGTGGTCTTATACAATATTTGTCCTTTTGCAACTGACTAATTTCACTCAGCATAACGCCTTCCAGGTTCTTCCATGTTATGAAATGTTTCACAGATTCCTCACTGTTCTTTATCAGTGCATAGTATTCCATTGTGTGAATACGCCATAATTTATTTATCCATTCATCCGTATAACAGATTTTTCAATGCAAATTCTAAAATGGAGACCCTGTATTTTAATACACTGAACATGTTACAATTATATCTTAGCATTGGGTAAGACACCCAATGGAAGATCCTCCCTTCTGTTAACTCAGTGTATTAATTTTTTAAATAATGTCAATTTTTTAAAAATTTTCTTCTTGTGCTATATTTTGGAATTAAAAAAAGCTTATAATTTTAGAATAGTTTTAGATTTAGATAAAAGTTTTAAAGTACCAAGCATTTCCACATGCAGTTTCTCCAATTAACATCTTCCATGAGGATGCTACATTTGTCAAAATGAATAGAACCGATATTGATAAATCATTATTGACTAAAGTCCATCCTTTATTCAGATTTCCTTGGTTTTTACTTAATATTCCTTTTCTGTTCCAGGATCCCATCCAAGATACCACATTATATTTAATTGCCGTGTCTTTTTTTTTTTTTTTTTCCTTAGGCTCCTCTTGTCTGACAGCTTCTTATACTTTCCTTTTTTTGATGGCTTTGAGAGCTTTGAGGTGTACTGGTCAAGTATTTTGTAGAATGTCCCTTTGTTGGGATTTGTCTAATGCTTTTCTCATGATTAGACTGGAGTTATGAGTTTTAGGGAAGAAGACCACAGAGGTAAATTGCCATTCTCATTACATCATAGCAAGGGTGACTTTTATCAACATTACTTGTCACTGCTGATGTCAACCTTAATCACCTGGCTGAGGTAGTATTTGTCATATTTCTGATGGGAAAATTATTTACCCCCACCTCTTCCTCTCCATTCTGTACTCTTTGGAAGGAAGTCACTATGTGCGGCCCACACTTAAGGACTAAGGAGTGTGGTGTCTAAGGTTGTGTGTCAACGTGGCTGGGCCATGATTCTTAGTGGTTTGGCAGTCTTATGATGTTGTGATCACTTCCATGATGAGATTTGATATAATGTGATCATCTCCATGATGAGGTCTGCTATGCATAGCCAATCAGTTGAAAGGGAGTTTCCTTGGGAGTGTGGCCTGCATTGAATATAAGTGAATGTTCTGGCAAGGCTTGCGGGCTTTTTGCTCGTTCTGGGTCCTGTAGTTGGCTCCTGTTATTCTGACTGCCGGTTCTTGGGACTTGAGTTAGCAGCTTACCTGTAGTCTTGCCTGCAGATCTTGCGATTTGTCAGTCTTCACAGCCTGTGAGCAAGAGTCCTGCTCTCCAACCTACCAATCTTGGGTTTGCCAGCCCCTCTGGCTACATGAATCAGGTGAAGCCTTTATCTTGATGCATAAACTTGGGACATTCCAGCCTCTTCGACAGCATGAGCCATTTCCTTGATTTAAATCTCTCTCTACCCTGGTGGTGTACAGGTTAAGTGCTATGGCTGCTAACCAAAAGGTCAGCAGTTTGAATCCACCAGGCACTTCTTGGAAACTCTATGGGGGCAGTTCTACTCTGCCTATAAGGTCGCTACGAGTCGGAATTGACTCAATGGTAGTGGGTTATATATATTTATACGCTTTACTGGTTTTGCTTCTCTAGAGAACCCAGCCTAAGACAGGGAGTTATGCTCCACATCCTTAAGAGTGGAATACCTACATAAGTTATTTGGAATTTTATTGCACAGAGATTTATCTTCTCTCATTTACTTACCAAATTACTTATTTGTATAAGTTCTACTCATGGATATTTATTTTATACTTTGGATCCCCAAAACCCAAAACCCAGTGCCGTTGAGCTGATTCCGACTCATAGCGACCCTATAGGACAGAGTAGAACAGCCCCATAGAGTTTCCAAGGAGTGCCTGGTGGATTTGAGCTGCCGACCCTTTGGTTAGCAGCCGTAGCACTTAACCATTATGCCACCAGGGTTTCCATACTTTGGATTATAATCCAATAATACTTTATTTTGTTGCTTAAATTATTCCAGCTCTGGACATTGGAAGCTCTTTCAGTTGGCTCCTGTGATTCTTTGACATATGCCCATTGTTGTGGTTTTTTTAAAAGCACATTCTCACTTTCTGGCACTATAAGATGCTCCAGGCTCATCTTGTATACCCCCAACCCAGTCCTAGAACTAGCCACTTCTCTAAGGTCTCTATTTTTTTTATTGACCGGTGGTCCTAGAGACAAAGAGCTGGACGCTAAGTGTGTTTGTTGTTACTAGGGTGTAGCTGCTTCTAGGAGGCCTTCTTCACTGGCAGAGCAAGGAAATATATCTGTATGTATCCATCTGTATCTATGTTAAACTAAACGTGAGTTCATACTGATGTGTCCAACTCTCATCCAGTACCACACGGATCATTCTAGCCTCCTTCTTTTGCTGGTCTGCAACTTCCCACTCGAACTGTGAGAAACCCTGCTCGCACCACCTGTCAGCCATTTACTTAATTGTATAATTCTAGTACAGGTAATCCTGACTTAGGACGTATGATGAACCACACTTAAGACCATCCTTTTTTTTTGTACATCTTATTGTTAGTAATACAGTCAGCTCTCTCTATACTCAGATTCTGTATCTGTGGATTCGACCAACCGCATATGGAAAATATTCACAAAAAATGTTCCAAAAAGCGAAACGAATTTGCCACATGCTAAGCCCAATACACATGTCATTATACCATATGCATGTGAAAGCTGGACAATGAATAAGGAAGACAGAAGAAGAATTGACGCCTTTGAATTGTGGTGTTGGCAAAGAATGTTGCATATACCACGGACTGCCAAAGGAACGAACAAATCTGTCTTGGAGGAAGTGCGGCCAGAATGGTCCTTAGAGGCAAGGATGGCGAGGCTGCGTCTTACATACTTTGGACATGTTGTCAGGAAGGATCAGTCCCTGGAGAAGGATATCATGCTTGGCAGAGTACAGGGTCAGCGGAAAAGAGGAAGACCCTCAATGAGGTGGATTGACACAGAGGCTGCAAGAATGAGCTCAAGCATAATAACGATTGTAAGGATGGTGCAGGACCGGGCAGTGTTTCGTTCTGTTGTGCATAGGGTCACTTTGAGTCAGAACTGACTCGACGGCACCTAACAACACAACAACAACAAGCACAATGCTGAATTCACACGAATGAAATGAAGTGAAGGCATACCCTGCTGTAGCCTCCTGCCATTTCTCAGAACCTCGGCCTCTCTCCAGTACTCACTGTTTGAGCTTGCAAGGACTGAGAAAGCATTTAGTGTTAAGTGTAAGCATTAACAACTATTTATATAGCATTTACAGTGTCTTAGGTATTATAAGTAATCAAGAGATGATTTAAAGCATACAGGAGAATGTTCGTAGGTTATGTGCAAATACTACACCATTTTATATAATGGACTTGAGCATCTGAGGGGTTTGGTATCCGTGGGGCGTCCCAGAACCAATCTCCCTTGGATAAGGAAGGCAACTATATGTACTTCATGCAATGTTGCCTCGAGTAATTTGCTGATGTTATCATCCTCAAATGTTTACTCATAGATGTTCAATGTTGTGATTTGCTGTTCAAAACACTGCCATACAGTGTTTGTATGGCCTGGTGTAGTTTGTATGGCCCTGGTAACGTAGTGGTTAAGAGCTATAGCTGCTAACCAAAAGGGCAGCAGTTCGAATCCACCAGGCTGCCCTTGGAAACCCTATGAGGCAGTTCTACCCTATCTTATTGGATCACTATGAGTTAGAATCAACTCAACAGCAATGGATTTGGTTTTTTGTTCTTGTTGTGTAGGCTATGGCTTGGTCTACAATGAAGTCTGTGTCCGTGTTGGTGCAGGGAGTCATAATGGGTAGAAATGTGGGCAATGTTCAACTCTAATGACATATGACAATTGAACTATGCAGGCAGAACTGCTGTTATGACCCTGATTTCATTTTTAAGATACTGTCCCGATTTCATGCTAATACTCTTCAGCGTATCCAGGACATTACATCTTTCTGCAAGGAAGTTACTAAAAATGCATGCAGGGGATTTGGAGAAAATTGCTGAGTTATGTGAACACTCTTTAAGCATTTGATCAGGGTAATTTGATGGAAGAAATCAGTGGAAAAATCAGCCATATGGCGAAAATGCTGAATTTAGAGCTTGATATCACTGATGTAGCTGATGTAGAACAGTTCATAAGCCATGAAGAAGGGAATCGACAGGTCAGGACTTAATGGGTTTGGAAGAGGAAAGAAACACTGAAAAGGAAAGAAATAATGAGGAAGAGGAAGGAGAGAAATTGTCCAAAAATTCTATGGTGAAAGGATTTTTCCCAAACTAAATCAGGGGCTTCAGTTCCTTGAAAACTTGAACTCAAATGGTAATCACTTTGCTGAAGTCGGTAGGCAGAATAAAAGAAGCAGCGAGATGCTAAGGTAAAATATATGAAAAAAAAAAGAAAAGGACCATACAGACAACTCTCACTGATTTTCTTACTGGAAATACCATCCCATTCTCAGGGATAATCCAAATGATCCAGACAGACCTTCCACAAGTGGAGTTATTATAAAACCAAAAAAAAAAAAAAACCAAATCTGCTGCCGTCGAGTCGATTCCGACTCATAGTGACCCTATAGGACAGAGTAGAACTGCCCTGTAGAGTTTCCAAGGAGCGCCTGGCAGATTCGAACTGCCGACCTTTTGATTAGCAGCCGTAGCACTTAACCACTATGCCACCAGAGTCATTACTGCCACCGACAAAAGCCAACATTGTCTAACTCTTCTTCATTGTTTGAATAAATTTTTATAATCTGTTTATTTTTTTAATGTATGTATTAAAAGTTAACATGTAATGTTTCCAACTCCCAAAGACAAATAAAGATCTGATCGATAAAGATACAGATAATAAAGACAATAATACTGAAAACTAAAAAAAAAAAATGAGGTATTTGACTTATGTCAGAACTAATATACAATGGAATAGCCAGAATGGAGCCCCGTTGTGAGTCGGCAACTCCCTGCTTATACATGTGTAGTGATTTCAGAATTGCTGACCTGATTTGGGGATATTTTTAAACTTTATCTTTCAACTCATCTCCAGTCATCTTTCTTAATTTCCAAAAGTTCTTCCACTTTCTCTGATTGTTCCTTTTTGATGTATCGATAGCTTCCTTTATCTTTCTAAGGATATTGTTGTCATTGGGTGCTTTTGAGTTGGTTCCAACTCATAGCAGCCCTGTGTAGAACAGAATGAAACATTGCCCAGTCCTGCGCCATTCTAATGATCATTACTCTGCTTGAGCCCATTGTTGCAGTCACTGTTATCAATCCACCTCATTGAGGGTCTTCCTCTTTTTCGATGACCCTCTGCTTTACCAAGCATGATGTCCTTCTCCAGGGACTGGTCCCTCCTGATTACATGTCCAAAGTATGTGAGATGAAGTCTCACCATCTTTGCTTCTATGGAACATTCTGGCTGTACTTCTTCCAGGGCAGATTTGTTCGTTCTTCTGGCAGTCCATGGTATGTTCAACATTCTTCACCCCAAGGATATTAATTGCAGTTAAAAAATACATTCTGTTCTCAGAGTTTTCTCTATTTCTACTTCAATTTTTCTGTTTGTTAGTTTTGGCCTTTATCTTTGGTCTTGGAGGCTTTCTTCAAATATGTGATGATCCTTGGCTCTTTCAACATGTTCAATGATGAGGCACAATATTTGTAGAAATTACAAAAGTATCTAAGTAAAGCACTATATAGTTAACTGTAAATAAATTGCTTATTGATTAATAGTAATTACGAAAAGAAACAAAAGATACTGATGAGATTTACAGCTATTTGTGACCCCAAAATACTCCTTCTTTGAGTTACAAGTCAGAATTAGGCAAGAATGCTTATTTTTAAAACATAAAATACTCTGGAGATGTGAAGATTATAGTAATTACTACTTTTATAAAGTTTCTGTTGTAAGATTTTAAAGATATAGGTGATATAGCTATAGAGTGAGGCTCTATTAAAGCTGAACGGCAGCTGTGTGTCTTGGACTAGGACTTGTTGAATGGTGGGTTTCTTCCTAGGGTATTAAAATAGAGAGCTGACTTTTTCATTGGGGGTACCCCAGAAGAGAATAACCACTTCTACAGTAAGAAATACATTCTACATAATGTGTGTCTTAGTTTCTTAGTGCTATTGTAGCAGAAATACCACAAGTGGGTGCTTTAACAGATTCATTTTCTGACAATTTAGGAGACTGAAATCCAAATTCAGGGCTAATTGGAGAGCTAATATCAGTTTACTTGTTACCACTGCAGCCAAGAAGGTAAGCAATGAGTGGCTAAGTTCAGACTATTCTCAGACAACAATTTTCTACATTATCCATTTGTTAAGTCTGAGTAGCTTAATTGCATTAATGGGGCTGTATTATTTTTGAACGTTTGTGACACATTACAGTACAGTAATTTATCAGTTACTGTGAGTGAGAATAAAGGTAAGAGTCTGATGGAAAAGATTGAACGAGCCTATGGTGCCAATTGTTGTATGCGCCATCTAGTCGGTTCTGACTCATAGTGACCCTATATCACAGAATAGAACTGCCCCATAGGGTTTCCTAGGCTGTAATCTTTACAGGAGCAGACTGCCACATCTGTCCCCAATGTGAGTTTGAATCTTGGACCTTTTGGTTAGCAGCCAAGTGTGTAATTATTGCACCACCAGGGTTCCTTGTGGTGTCAGTTAGGATCTATTCATATTTGATTCTTCAAGACTGTGAGTCAAATTTGGTAAATGGAAGCAGGACTTAAAAAGATAAAACTATTTTTTTTTTTCTTGGTCTCCAATCACAGCCTGGGGGCACAGTGGTTCAGAGCTCTATTGCTAACCAAAAGGTTGGCAGTTTGAATCCACTAGCCGCTCCTTGGAAACCCTATGGGGCAGTTCTACTCTGTCCTATAGGGTGACTATGAGTTGGAATCAGCTCGATGGCAATGGGTTTGATTTTTTTTAATCACAGTCTTACACTCCACATTAAATATCTCTTTTTGCACTTGAGTATACCTTGGTCCCTTTTTCTTTTTCCTTTCAATTTCTTCATCGCTCCTCATCCTGACTTCCCTGGTCATCAGTTTGTCTTTCTCAGCCATTTGGCTCTGTTACTTCCTTTTCCTTGGTCTTCAATCACTGTTTTCCTGGAATGACCTGGCAACAGCTGAGTCACACTTAAAGGAATAAAGTAGTAATCAGAGTCCCTCCATTCCTTCTCTTCCTTTTGGAGGGTGAGAATGTGAGAAAGAAAGAGAAAGGAATGGGCACAGATGAGAGAGGCGTTGGGCAGAAGAGCCGTTGTGAGTATTGGGTGTGAATATTGTGTTGGTGACAAGGTTATGGAGTTTACAGGGCCTCTTTTCCCATGTGATGGAGTCCATCACACAAAAACTGAGGCTCTTCATTTAATGGAAGGAACAGGAATCACTTTAAAAAATTTTAATTTTATTGTGGTGAAAATATATATAACAAAACATATGCCATCTCAACAGCTTCTACAGGTACAAGGCAGTAACATTGACTTGTATAAACATTCTTCAAGTTGTACAAACATTCTCACTATCCTTTTCCAAATCGTTCTATTACTATTAACATAAACTCAAGGACCCCTAAGCAATGCTTCCCTTCCCTCTCTCCCTCCCACCCCTGGTTACCACTAATAATCTTTAAGCCAATAAAACCCGATGCTGTTGAGTAGATTCTGACTCATAGCAACTCTATAGGACAGAGAAGAACTGCCCCATAGGGCTTCCAAGTAGTAGCTGGTGGATTCAAACTGCCGACCTTTTGGTTAGAATAATCTTTGGGTTCTATATATTGGCTTATTTTGTATAAGTGAAATCATACAATTTGTCCTTTTGTGGCCGACTTATTTCTCTCAGCATGATGTTTTCAAGGTTCATCCACATTGTCACATAGATCAGGATTTCATTTCTCCTTGTGGTTGAGTAGTATTCCAATGTGTGTATATAACACATTTTTTTTTTATCTATTCATCTGTTGATGGACATTTTGTTTGTGTTATGAATTTAATTGTGTCCCCCCCAAAATGTGTGTCAACTTGGCTAGGTTATGATTCCCAGGCTTGCGTGGTTGTTCACTATTTTGCCATCTGATGTGATTTTCCTATGTGTTGTAAATCCTACCTCTATGATGTTAATGAGGCAGGATTACAGACAGTTAGTTAATGAGGCAGGACTGAATCTGCAAGATTAGATTGCATCTTGAATCAATCTTTTTTGGATATAAAAGAGAAAAGTGAGCAGTGAGATAGGGAGACCTTATATCACCAAGAAGGTACTTCCAGGAGAAGAAAAGCATGTCCTTTGGACCCGGGGTTCCTGCACTGAGAAGCTCCTAGACCAGGGGAAGATTGATGACAAGGACCTTCCTACACAGCCGACAGAGACAGAAAGCCTTCCCCTGGTACTAGTGCCCTGAATTTGGACTTCTAGCCTCCTAGACTGTGAGAGAATAAATTTCTGTTTGTTAAAGCCGTCCACTTGTGGTATTGAGTAATTAGTAGTATTAAGTAATCTAATTAAAATAGCAAGTCTAATTCATATACAAAGATTTGGGAACATACACAACTAACTTGATAAACACACAGCTTACCAAACTCACAAATTGAATCTGAAATTTGTGACCATACAACAGAGGAGCTTACCGGCTTCGAGTTTTCACCATCCCACAGCCTTACAGACGAATTGGAGACATTGATTAGCTCAACAAGTTGGCTAAGTGGAGACCATTTAAGCTATATGGCTTAAAAAGCTGATTCTGGCCTCAGATTTGAAACATGGAGATACTGGACTATCATTACAGCATGAACATGGCTGCATTATATGACTTGATTAAAAACTCCTCTTGGCTCCACATTCATCCCTGAATGAAGTATTTTTTAAAAGTGCTTGACATTCCACTACTGAAGTATTGTGCTTTTGGGTTAAGTATTGTCATGTACAGGCATTCTGTTTAAAAATTAATGTATGCTTTTAACTGTAAACACATAAATGTGTTGCTAATATCTTCTTTGAATTAGCTAATTGAATCAACTTCAATACCAGGGAGTCTTGGGAAAAGTAAAAGCTTTAAGAGAGAGAAGAAAATGTACAGAAAATAGACAGTGTTCTCTACTTCATGACACTACCTACAGCTAAACGTGAATATGACCACTTTAGGAGTCAATGAAAACAGTCCAGAATCTATTGAGCATTCATCATTTTCCAGAATCCCTTGGTAGTACAAACGGTTAAGTGCTTGACTACTAGGTGAATGATTGGTGGTGCAAACCCACCCAGAGTCTCCTTGGAAGACAGGTCTGGCAATCTGCTTCCCACTCTGTGGAGTAGTTCTACTCTGCACACAGGGGGTTGCCATGACTTGGAATTGATGCTACGGCAACTAACAATTACAAAAACAATCATTTCTCAGTACTATGCTAGCTCCTGGTGACAAAAAGTGGGTAAACGAGTCATGGACTCAGTGGTGAATATTAATTAGCACGCTAATGGTCCTGTGTTTTAGAGGTGGAAGACATGTAACTATAACACAACAGAGGAACTTATAAAATGCTTGATGGAAATAAGAAAGAAGCCACTAATTCTGGCTGAGGGAGTTGTGGAGGTGTCCAGGAGGAAGGTACACTTGGGCTGAGTCTTGGACGTTAAATATGTGTTTGCCAGACAAAGAAGATGGGAGAGGGGTTCTAGGCAGGGAGAGAAGCATGTTGTGTGCTCTACTCAGAGAATAGACATACATTCTTGAACAATTGTCTGGTTATAGGATAAGCAGGGCATCTTAGACTGGGTTCCCTACAGAAGCAAATCCAGTAAAGCGTATAAATGTACATATATAGAGAGAGATTTATGTCAAGGAAACAGCTCATACTGTTGTAGAGGCTAGAAAGTCCCAAGTGTGTGGATCAGAATAGAGGCTTCTCCTGATCCACATAACCACAGGAGTTGGTGAACCCAAGATCGGCAGGTTGGAGAGCATGGCTCTTGTTCACAGGCAGTGAAGGCTGACAAATCCCAAGATCCACAGGCAAGACCACAAGGCTTCTGCTGATGCTTATAGCAGCAAGGGCTGGAGAATCCAAGACTGGCAGGTCAGAGAGCCTTGCTCACATCAGTGAAGATGGACAAATCCCAAGATCGGCAGGTAAGGTGCTAGCTAAAATCCCAAGAACTGGAGGTCAGATGAACAAGAGGCAGCTTCAGGATCCAGAAAGGGCAAAAGCCAGAATGTGCGCTTACATTCGGATACAGGCTACATGCCCAAGCAAACTCCCTTTCATCTGATTGGCTACTCAAAGCAGATCCCATCATGGGGGTGATCACATATAAACACTGAGAATCATGGCCCAGCCAAATTGACATACAATCTTAACCATCACAGAGAGTATGGGGATGTGGGGTAAAGAATTTAACTTTACGCAAAGTAATTTGGTCTTTGTCCTTTTTTCCTAAAAGGTAACTCTAAACTCTTGGAATTTCCTGAGTAATTGAGGTGCTTTTGTTATCTAAGGCTTCCAGACCACACTGGAGGGTTTGTGATAATGAGTGGGGGCTAGTCTGACTGGAAAGACCACCATGTGGCCTGTTATCTGCTGTCCTCAGGGAGGGAAGTATAATTCAACCATGCCTATGCAATGAAGCCCTAATAGAGGGTCTGGATGTGGAGGCTCCACGAGCTTCCTGGTTGGTGAAAGACATTGGTGCATGAGGGAGAGTGGTGCATCTCTTTTTCGGACATGGGACCTCCATGTTGGAAACCCTCCCAGACCTCACCCTATGCTTCTCTTCATTTATGTTCTTTTTCTTACAATAAAACTGCAATTACAAGTATAGTGCTTTCTGTGAGTTCTGTGAGTTGTTCTAGTGAATTATTGAACCCGAAGGAGTAGTGGAAGCCAGCAGGTCAGAAGTGAGGGTAGGTCTGGGACCTCTTGAGCTTATGATTGGTATTCTCAGGGGTAGAAAGAACCCCCAAATTTGTAGCTAGTACTTCAGTCATGAGGGAGTCTGTGGCAGCAGTGGGGAGGGGGGAGAGGAAAGGGGGAGGGATGAGTGTGTGGCTGGCATCCTGAAGGGATAATAATAAAACCCCAAATTTGTAGTCAGCAGGTCAGAAGCAAGAGGAACACCAGGGACTGCCAAGCTTGAAGCTGACATCTGAAATCTTGGCCTGACTTGGCAGTCTGGAGGACAGTGTCCTTTTAACTTGTGAGATCTGACCTGACTCCTGGTAGCGAGGGTCAGAGAAAGAAATGCCACATGGGCAGCTGTTGTCAGAAATGAACAGAGAAATGTAAAGTGGGGATTTCTTATATCCTCAGAGTTGGTGTCATAAAAAGTGGATTGGATTAATCTACTCAGGGTCATATGGTTCAAAGTCATCTCTTCATTTTCTTCGTCTGGTAGAATTTACAACATAGAGCATCTTTCTCCGACCTAGATGTCCTCAGTCCCATTTGGACTGAGTTTATGAACACCTGTTAGCTGTAGTCAACCAAAACCATGTAGGTCAAAGAAGATTCCTCAAGTGGCCGTGACTTTCATGGAGAATTCAGAAATGTTTAGTAAAAATGTGATCTTTGGAGCTTGGTGTCAGCCTATGCCATCTGGTATTATTTATAGATAGAACTAAAATTACACAGGAACAAGGCACAGACAATTTTGGGGGCTATTTTTATTTTCATATCATATGTGCTGATCTGTCGAGCTGTTCCTGGAATCCTATACCCATCCCTCCCACACATATCCATGCTTTTGCTAAATATTGCACAATGAGCTAAACTGATTTTTTTTTTACTGAGAACTGGGATCAGCTTGGGTATGTGGAATTTAATAATTGATAAAGGTTTGTTTAGTTGAAAACTCAAGATAGCTGCAAGTTCATCCATATTATAGAATGTATAAAGGCCAAATTCCTGGTTCAAGCTGGGTCCTTTGAACGGTAGGTATTATGATGATTAGGATGATGACAATTATAATAATCGCCGACTTTTAGTAATTATGTACTGGACCGAGTTGCTTTCCATTAAATTAAATTATTGTCATTGTTTTGCAGATGCATAAACAGACTTAAGGCCTTAAAACCTCAATTACATTTACAAATCTAGAAAACCAGTTGCTGCCAAGTTGATTCTGATTGATGGGGACATCATGTGAGTCAGAGCAGAACCATGCTCCATAGAGTTTTCAATGGCTGTGATCTTTCAGAAGTAGATTGCCAGGTGTTTCTTTTGAGGTACCTCTGGATGGGCTCCAATCTCCAACCCTTTGGTCGGCAGCTGAGGGTTTCAATCATTTGTATCACCCAGGGACTCCTTATGCAACTAGTTTGCTGCTAAGCTGCTAGCTATTTTCATTTACTTTTATTAATGTTGATCATGACCTGAATGGTTTATAGCCCAAGATGGATTTCTTTTGATCTATGTTATCCACTGTGGCTGCATAGACTAAATTAGTCAAGACTACTTTTTTACTTGGCAAGATTTCAAAATAACTTCTCTGTGTACATAGTAAACAAAAACAAAACCAGTTGCCATCGAGTCAGTTCCGACCTATAGAGACCCTAGAAGACACAGTAGAACTGCCTTATAGGGTTTCCGAGGAGTGGCAGGTAGATTTGAACCGCCAACCTTTTTGGCTAGCAGCCATATCATTTAACCACTGCTCCACCAGGGCTCCCCGTGTAGATGACAGGACTCTTTCTTGAAGGGCTTGGGGATAGATATAAGATGAAGCCTATTTCTAGAGGGGTAAGGAGCCAGGCAATTCATTTAGTAAGTTACTTCTACCTTTTTATGTAATAAAAACAAGAACATTCTTAGAAGGGAAAAGAAAGTCAAATCCCTGGATTAAGAACATCAGATCTCATTTGTAATCCAGGGATTGCCTGCATAGGGAAAAGACCAAAAAGCCACTCATTGTTATGTCAGGACCGTGAGCTGATGGTGCACAGGAAGCTCCAGTCTGTTTTAACTTTGGGCCACTTATATGATTTTCCAAACCTGGCAACATCCCTGGAAGCTGGACCCAGTGAAAGAGCTAAGATGGGCATTTGGTCACAATGAGAAGTGACAAACTCAGAAGCAGAGAAGGAAAATCCCTACCAAGCAGGACGTTCAGAGGTCATAACATCCTCTAGTCTTGCTCCAGGGTGCATCCCATCCTCTGGGCTCCCGGACGTTCAGCCTTCTCCCCTTTGCTTTAGCCCAGAAGGATGTCTTATCACTCATCTACGTCCATTTATAACAGCACAAAAAGCCTTTCTAAGGGCAAGACAATAAAACACACACTCGGCTGACTTAGGAAAAACGAATACTCATGCTGGTTGTGATGATTTTTGATGCTTCTTAGCTCTGAATGAGAAAATAATGTTGTTACCTGAACACTGTTGGAAGAAGAATGTGAGGGAGGATTGAAGAACGATTTGAATATGTAGGCTAAGGCTCACTCAACTGCCATGTCTTCAGTAGGAATTGATTGATTGATTTATTCATTAACTCTGTCAACCAAAATCTACTAAACAAATGCTAGACGCCAGGGACCCTGCTCACTGCTGGGGTGACAATTCAGAATATTTAATCTCTACTGTCACTGAGCTTGTCCCTGGGTGACACAAATGGTTATGTGCTCGGCTACTAATAGAAAGGTTGGTGGTTCGAATCCACCCAGAGGCGCCTTGGAAGAAAGGCCTGGTGGTCTACTTCTGAAAGATCGAGTCACTGAAAACCCTACGAAGCCCAGTTCTACTCTGAAACACATGGGGTTGCCATAAGCCAGAGTCAGCTCTATGGCAAACTACTGCTGGTACTCGTTGAGCTTATCGTGGAAGAGAGGAAAGAGGGCGTAGTCAGAGAGTAAACAAATAATTTCATTTATAGTTCTAAAAAAAAATTCAAAATATTATGTGGCCATAGATCAGTGTCATGAGTAACCCAGTCTGGACTAGAGTTTCCAGAAGAGCTTTTGCAAGGAAGTCCAGATCTGAAAAGTGAGTCAAAGTTAGACAGGAAAAAGGGAGGTTGGGGAAAAAGATGGGTGGAACTTTCTGGGTGGATAGAATGTCACATTACCTAATTTGTGACGGAACTCAATTCTTGGAATTGGCTGGCAATCGATATACAGCTAGCTTTTGTGAGCCCCTACTATGAGTCAGAATCAACTCAACAGCAATGGGTTTGATTTTGGTTTTTGTTTTACTATGTCCCAAGTTATGTGCTAGGAGTTTTAGGTACATTATCACACTTAATCCTTTATAGAACTTCTGTGAGATAAGTATGATTATTCCCGGAAGAAAAAATAAAAGGCCTAGAGAAGTTAAATGACTGTAACCAGAAGAATCAGAACAAGATTCAAATCCAGATGATTCCTATAACATTTAAAAGGGAGAGAGAGGCAAGGAAGAATAGGAAACGGTGGAAATTCTTGATCTCAAGCAGAGTTAGCTGTCTTGTCTCAGAATCCATGGCCAGCTCCCAGTCTAACCACACAGGAAGACTATGCCTTTGCTAGAGTCTGGGTCTCTACTATCTGATGCTAAAAGAAAAGGCTCTGTGGTTCTATCTCTAAGCTACCTACCTCCAAGGCCTGATCTCTAGGTCTGAGTTCTGTCTTCTGTGTTCTTCTCAAGGGTAGTCTTCTGGGACATTTTCCTCCCTTCAAGATTGACTTTGATGTCCATCAAGTATCATGGTTGATGGATAGGGAGTGAATCTGGCAATGGTTCACACAGATGGAGGTGGTAGGTGGGAGTTATCATAACACTAATCAAGGGTCCCAGTGATGGGCTGATGGAAACAGAAACTTAGCTCAGCCCTATGTCACCTAGACTAAAATTCCTAGAAGGCACAGGCTTTTCTTTGATGGCTTCCAAATCAAGGTATCTACCCTTGACAAAATAAGAGAGAAAAAAGGAAAAAAGAAGACAGAAGAAGAATGGATGAAATTGAATTGTGATTCTGGTGAAGAATACTGAGTATGCCGTCGACCAACAGAAGAACAAACAAATCAGTCTTAGAAAAATACAACCAGAATGGTCCTTAGAAGTGAGAGTGGCGAGACTTTGGCTTGATTATTTTGGACACGTCGGCAGGAAAGACCAATTACTAGAAATGGACATCGTGTTTAGTAAGGTGGAGGGTCAATGAAATGAAAATGAGGGAAACTCTCAGTTAAGATGGATTGATACAATGGCCACAACAATGAGCTAAAACATACCAGTGATCATTAAGATGCACAGGACCAGGCAAAGTTTTCCTTAGTTATACTTCATGTTGTCATGAGTTTGGGTCAAGTCAATGGCGACTAACAACATAACAGCAACCCTTCACAAAACAGAGGCTTATAATTTGTGACAATGTTCCCCTGTTATTCATAAGGCTTTCACTGGCTAATTCCTTTCAGAAGTAGGCTGCCAGGTCCTTCTTCCTAGTCTGTCTTAGTCTGGAAGCTCAGCTGAAACCTGTCCTCTGTGGGTGACCCTGCTGGTATCTGAATACTGGTGGCATAGCTTCCAGCATCACAGCAACACACAAGCCCCCACAGTACCACAAACTGACAGACACGTGGGGGCAGTGGAACATTGTCTGATATAGTGCTTGAAGATGAGCCCTCCAGGTTGGAAGACACTCAAAAGATGACCGGAGAAGAGCTGCCTCCTCAAAATAGAGTCAGCCTTAATGATGTGAACGGAGAAAAGCTTTGAGACCTTCCTCTGCTGATGTGGCATGACTCAAAATGAGAAGAAACACCTGCAAATGTCCATTACTAATTGGAACCTGGAATGTACGAAGTATGAATCTAGGAAAACTGAAAATCATCAAAAATGAAATGGAACGCATAAACATAGATATCCTAGGCATTAGTGAGCTGAAATGGATTGGTATTGGCCATTTTGAATCAGACAATCATATAGTCTACTATGCCGGGCATGACAACTTGAAGAGGAATGGTGTTGCATTCATCATCAAAAAGAACATTTCAAGATCTATCTTGAAGTATAATGCTGTCAGTGATAGGATAATATCCATACACCTACAAGGAAGACCAGTTAATATGACTATTATTCAAATTTACACACCAACCATGAGGCCAAAAATGAAAAAATTGAAGATTTTTGTCAGCTTCTGCAGTGTGAAATTGCTCAAACATGCAATCAGGATGCATTGATATTTACTGGTGATTGGAATGGGAAAGTTGGAAACAAAGAAGAAGGATTGGTAGTTGGAAAAAATGGCCTTGGTGATAGAAACAATGCTGGAGATAGAATCACAGAATTTTGCAAGACCAGTGACTTCTTCATTGCAAATAACTTTTTTCAACCAACATAAATGGCAACTATACACATGGACCTTGCCAGACGGAATACACAGGAATCAAATTGACCACATCCGTGGAAAGAGACAATGGAAAAGCTCAATATCATCAGTCAGAACAAGGCCAGGGGCCGACTGTGGAACGGACCATCAATTGCTCATATGCAAGTTCAAGCTGAAACTGAAGAAAATCAGAGCAAGTCCACGAGAGCCAAAATATGACCTTGAGTATATCCCACCTGAATTTAGAGACCATCTGAAGAATAGATTTGACACATTGAACACTAGTGACCAAAGACCAGATGTGTTGTGGAATGACATCAAGGACATCATACACGAAGAAAGCAAGAGGTCATTAAAAAACAGGAAAGAAAGAAAAGGCTAAGATGGATGTCTGAGAAGACTGAAACTTGCTCTCAAATGTTGAGCTGCTAAAGCAAAAGGAAGAAATGATGAAGTAAAAGAACTGAAAAGAAGATTTCAAAGGGCAGCTCAAGAAGACAAAGTAAAGAATTATGATGACATGCGCAAAGAGCTGAAGATTGAAAACCAAAAGGGATGAACACGCTTGGTGTTTCTCAAGCTGAAAGAACTGAAGAAAAAAATTGAGCCTTGAGTTGCAGTAGTGAAGAATTCTATGGGGAAAATGTTAAACGATGCCGGAAGCATCAAAAGAAGATGGAAGGAATACACAGAGTCATTACACCAAAAAGAATTAGTCGACGTTCAACCATTTCAAGAGGTAACATAAGATCAGGAACTGACAGTTCTGAAGGAAAAAGTCCAAGCTGCACTGAGGGCACTGGTGAAAAACAAGGCTCCAGGAATCAACGGAATATCAACTGAGATGTTTCAACAAACAGAGGCAGCACTGGAAGTGCTCACTTGTCTATGCCAAGAAATATGGAAGACAGATTCCTGATCAACTAACTGGAAGAGATCCAAACTTATGCCTATTCCCAAGAAAGGTGATCCAACCGAGTGCAGAAATTATAGAACAATATCATTAATATCACATGCAAGCAAAATTTTGCTGAAGATCATTCAAAAGCAGTTGCAGCAGTATATTGACAGGGAACTGCCAGAAATTCAGGCCAGTTTCGGAAGAGGACATGGAACCAGGGATATCATTGCTGATGTCAGATGGATCCCCGCTGAAAGCAGAGAATATCAGAAGGATATTTACCTGTGTTTTATTGACTATGCAAAGGCATTTGACTATGTGGATTGTAACAAATTTTGGATAACATTACAAAGAATGGTAATTCCGGAACACTTAATTGTGCTCATGAGGAACCTGTACATAGATCAAGAGGCAGTTGTTCAGATGAACAAGGAGATACTGAGTGGTTTAAAGTCCGGAAAGGTATACATCAGGGTTGTATCCTTTCACCATACCTATCAATCTGTATGCTGAGCAAATGATCTAAGAAGCTGGACTATAGGAAGAAGAACGGGGCATCAGGATTGGAGGAAGACTCGTTAGCAACCTGCCTTATACAGATGACACAACCCTGCTTGCTGAAAGTGAAGAGGACTTAGTGATGAAGATCAAAAACCACAGTCTTCAGTATGGATTACACCTCAACATAAAGAAAACAAAAATCCTCACATCTGGACCTATGAGCAACATCATGATAAATGGAGAAAAGATTGAAGGGTTTCGTTTTACTTGGATCCACAATCAACATCCATGGAAGCAGCAGTCAAGAAATCAAAAGACACATTGCATTGGGCAAGTTTGCTGCATAGGATCTCCTTTTTAAAGTGTTGAAGAGCAAAGATGTCACCTTGAAGACTAAGGTGCCCGTGACTGAAGCCATGGTATTTTCAGTGGCATCATATGCATGTGCAAGCTGGACAATGAATAAGGAAGACCGAAGAAGAATTGATGCCTTTGAATTGTGGTGTTGGCGAGGAATATTGAATATATATACCATGGATTGCCAAAAGAATGAACAAATCTGTCTTGGAAGAAGTACAACCAGAATGCTCCTTAGAAGCAAGGATGGTGAAACTGCGTCTTACATACTTTGGACATGTTGTCAGGAGGGATCAGTCCCTGGGGAAGGACATCATGCTTGGTAAAGTACAGGGTCAGTGGAAAAGAAGAGGACCCTCAATAAGGTGGATTGACACAGTGGCTGCAACAAAGGGCTCAAGCATAAGAACGATTGTAAGGATGGTGCAAGACCAGGCAGTGTTTCGTTCTGTTGTGCATAGGGTTGGTATGAGTTGGAACTGACTTGATGGCATCTAACAACAACGACAACATAATATGTGAAAATATGGCCTTCATGATAGAAATGACAGTGGAGATCACATGACAGAATTTTGCAAGACTGTGATCTATTCATTAGAAATAACTTTTTTTCAACAGTATAAACAGTGACTATGCACACGGACCTCACCAGATGAAATACACAGAAGTCAAATCAACTATATCTATGGAAAGAGATGATGGAGAAGCTCAATGTCATCAGACAGAACAAGGCCAGGGGCAGACTGCAGAACAGACCATCAAGTGCTTCCGTGGAAGTTCAAGTTGAAGCTGAAGATGATTAAAACAAGTCCACGAGAGCCAAAGTACAACCTTTAGTGTATTCCACCTGAATTTAGAGACCATCTCAAGAATACATTTGACGCTAATAACCAAAGAACAGACAAGTTGTGGGATGACATCAAAGACATCATAGATGAAGAAAGCAAAAAAATAAGAAAGAAAAGACCAAAATGGATGTCAGAAGACACTCTGAAACTTACTCTTGAATGTAGAGTAGGTAAAACCAAGGGAAGAAATGAAGAAGTAAAAGAGTTGAACAGAAGATTTCAAAGGGTGGCTAGAGAAGACAAAGTAAAGTAATGAAAGACCTGGGACTAGAAAACCAAAAAGGAAGAACATGCCTGGTATTTCTCAAGCTGAAAGAACTGAAGAAAAAGTACTGAAGGATTTTGTGGCTAAAATATTGAACAATGCAGGAAACATCAAGAGACTATGGAAGGAATACATACAGTCACTGTACCAAAAAGAAATGGTCGACTTTCAACCATTTCAGGAGGTAACATATGGTCAAGAACCGATGGTACTGATGTGAGAAGTTCAAGCTGCACTGAAGGCATTGGTGAAAAACAAGGCTCCAGGAATTAACAGAATACCAGTTGAGATGTTTCAACAAATGGGTGCAGTGCTGGCAGTGCTCACTTGTCTACGCCAAGAATTTGGAAGACAGCTATCTGGTCAATTGACTGGAAGAGATCCATATTTGTGCCTATTCCCAAGAAAGGTGACCCAACAGTCTGAGAAAATTACAGAAAGTTATCATTGGTATCACACGCAAGTAAAATTTTGTTGAAGATCATTAAAAAGTGGTTGCAGCAGTACATCAACAGGGAACAGCCAGAAATTCAAGACAGATCCAGAAGAAATATGGAACCAGGGATATTGCTGATGTCAGATAGCTCTTGGCTGAAAGAAGATAATACCAGAAAGATGTGTACCTGTGTTTTATTGACTATGCAAAGGTGTTCAACTGTGTGGATCATAGAAAATTATGGATAACACTGGGAAGAATGGGAATTCCGGAACACTTGATTGTGCTCGTGAGGAAACTGTACATAGGCCAAGAGGCAGTCATTTGAATAGAACAAGGGGATACTGCGTGGTTTACAGTCAGGAAAAGTGTGTGTCAGGCTTGTATCCTTTCTCCATACTTATTCAATCTGTATGCTAAACAAATAATCTGAGAAACTGGACTATATGAAGGACTTGGCATCAAGACTGGAGGAAGACTTATTAACAACCGGAAGACTTATTAACAACCTGTAATATGCAGATGCCTCAACCTTGCTTGCTGAAAGTAAAGAGGACTTGAAGCACTTACTGATGAAAATAAAGACCACAGCCTTCAGTATGGATTATACCTCTACATAAAGATCAAAAATTCTCACAACTGGACCAATATGTAACATCGGGATAAGCAGAGGAAAGGATGAAGTTGTCAAGGATTTCCCTTTGCTTGAATCTACAATAACACCCCTGGAAGCAGCAATCAAGACATCAAACAACGTATTGCATTGGGCTTATCTGCTAAAGACCTCTTTAAAGTGTTAAAAAGTAAAGATGTCACTTTGAGGACTAAGGCACGCCTGTCCCAAGCCATGGTATTTTCAATTGCCTCATATGTGTGGTAAAGCTGGACTATGAATAAGGAAGACTGAGGAAGAACTGATGCCTTTTAATTATGGTGTTGATGAAGAATATTGAATATACCATGGGCTACCAGAAGAAGGGACAAATCTGCTTTGGAATAAGTACAGCAGGAATGCGCCTTGGAAGGGTGGATGGCAAGGCTTTGCCTCATGTACTTTGGACATGTTATCAGCAAGGACCAGTCCCTGGAGAAGGACAGCATGCTTGGTAAAGTAGAAGGTGAGCAAAAGTCCTTAATGAGATGGAATGACACAGTGGCTGCAACAATGGGCTCAAGTGTAGCAATAATTGTGAGGATGGCACAAGACCAGGCAGTGTTTCACTCTGTTGTACATTGGGTTGCTATGAGTAGGAACCAACTCAATGGTACATAATAATAACAACAACATGTGAAAGTGTTGGGTCAGGAGTCTCTAAGCTTCATTTTTCTGAATTGTTCATTTCCCATTACAGTAGTTAGAGCAAGGGCTGTTGGAGCAGAGAAATTTCATCCATCTGATAAAGGAGTGCCAGTGAGACAACTCTTTGGTGGTTTGGCTTCCCCACTGTTTACCCAAGAAAGCTTCACTACTGCTCTGTCTGGAGTGATCAGGTCCAAAAGGAAATTCCAGGAAGTGATGTTGCTCTTGGCCATGTGCGAGCAGCTATCTTCTCAGTCAAACGAATTCTTAACATTTTTGGGGTACTAGCCCTTTCAAAATCTGAGGAAAACTATTGAGCCTTTCCCAGAATAGGTATACATACACAAGATTTGGACATAATTTGGGGGCACATAGTCCCACCTGAAGCCTAGTCATGGACGAGAGGTTGAACACACGTGGTTTCTATGATACAGTGAGTAAGGAAGACAGGATGTGTTTGATGACTGCCTCTTAAAGGATTCTTCGTAGACACTGGAAAATCTAATTTGGAACAAGGTAAGCTGAAAAAAGTTGATCAATAAATTAATAAATCAAGGGATCAATAAAACATGAAGGATCTTGCTGTTATGCTTAATTTGGAGGTTATAACTATGTTCTAAGGAACCCTGGTGGTGCAGTGGCTAAGCACTTGGCTGCTAACTGAAAGGTAGGCAGTTCGAACGCATCAGCTGCTCCTTGGGAGAAAGGTGTCACGGTCTGGTTCCATAAAGATTTACAGCCTTGGAAACCCCATGCGGCAGTTGAATTCTGTCCTATAGGGTCACCATGAATCAGAACTGACTCAACGGCAAAGAGTTTTTTTTTTTTTTTTTTTTCAATTATATTTTAGAACCAGTTGCCATTCAGTCAATTCTGACTCTTGGCGACTCCATGTGTAGCAAGTAGAATTGTGCTCCATAGGGTTTTCAGTGGCTGATTTTTCTGAAGTAGATCACCTGGCCTTTCTTTTGCGGTATCTCTAGATGGACGCAAACCTCCAACCTTTTGGTAGCAGCCAAACACGTTTATCATTTGCCCCACCCAGGGACGCATAACAGGCCCTGGTGGTTCAATGGTAGAATTCTCACCTTCCATGGGGTAGACGTGAGTTCAAAGCCACGTGTCTGTCAGTGTAGGTTTGCATGTTGCTATGATGCTGAAAGGTTTCAGAGGGGCTGAGGCAGCTAACAACAAGAGTTACCTTCAAAGTGGAAAGTTTATGCATTTAAATTATGTACCTTATTTATTTATTTATTTTACCTTACCAGGAGGCTTACATTTTAACAACCTTGTGCAATATCTGGAGAATAGTAGACAGAGACAGCCTTCAATGGTGTACTTAAATTACCTCACTTTTTATGAGAACAATAGTGAGACACTTTAATAACTGTATTATTGCCAAACGTGCCTGAATTTAAAAAGTAAAGATGGAATAGGAAATCTAGAAGCCTGGTTCTAATTCCTATAATAAACTCTTCACACTGAAGGGAAATAAAGGACCAGTACATGAAGTTAACCTAAACTTTTTAACAATTCTAGATCAGCAGTACCCTTCATGACAGTGAACACCAATAGCCTGAAAAAGGCCAGCGCTTGATGTATAGATAGCCTTGAATATTTTCAGTGAAACTCTTAATTAGCTACAGCCTGAAGCCATATGTTGTCATGAGTTGCTTTTGGGATTTGAACCTGTGAACTTCCTGGCCTTTCCAGAGTAGTATTGAGTGTATATGTGGATGTGGTAGGGACTGAAGACACAGCACACATAAAATATAAAATATAAGATCAAACCATAGTCATCTGTGATCATTAAGGTCGTGTGTCAACTTGGCTGGGCCTTGATTCTCAGTGATTTACAGTTATGATGTAGTTTGGCAGTCACATAATGAGGTGATTGCTTCCATGATAAGATTTGATATAATGTGATCACCTCTAGGATGAGATATATTATGAATAGCCAATCAGTTGAAAGGAAGTTTCCTTGGGGGTGTGGCTGTCTGATACCATAGCTACTCCCCAGAAGCCAGTAGTTGTTAACAAACTTAAATTACATTAACATTAATAGAAATATAAAGTTTACATTTTTTTTCAAAGCTGGCAAAGCTGAATGGTTTCTACAACTAAATTTTTTAACAGCTTGATATTCGATATAAGCTGTATGCCATGCATTTCACCCATTTAAAGTGTACAATTCAGTGACTTCTGGTGTTTTCATAGGATTTTGCAACGATCATCACTCCAGCCCAATTCTAGAACATTTTGCCCTCCCCACCATTAACAGTCACTGCCTTAGGTTGCTCATCCTTTGTACTTATTTTCCCTGAAAACGTAGTTTCTTAAACATTTTTATTAAGAGCTGTAAATATCTGCTACTAACACAGTGCTGTGGTAGGTAATTTACATAGATGATTCATTTAACAAGTACTAATTCAATGACATCATCCACGAAGAAAGCAAGAGGTCACTGAAAAGACAGGAAAGAAAGAAAAGGCAAAGATGGATGTCAGAGGAAACTCAAACCTGCTCTTGAGCGTCGAGCAGGTAAAGCAAAAGGAAGAAACGATGAAGTAAAAGAACTGAACAGAAGATTTCAAAGGGCCTCTTGAGAAGACAAAGTAAAATATTATAATGACGTGTAAAGAGCTGGAGATGGAAAACTGAAAGGGAAGAACACGCTCAGTGTTTCTCAAGCTGAAAGAACTGAAGAAAAAATTCAAGCCTCGAGTTGCAATAGTGACGGATTCCATGGGGAAAATATTAAACGACGCAGGAAGCATCAAAAGAAGATGGAAGGAATACACAGAGTCATTATAAAAAGAAGAATTAGTCAATATTCAACCATTTCAAGAGGTGGCATATGATCAGGAACCAATGGTACTGAAGAAAGAAGCCCAAGCTGCTCTGAAGGCATTGGAGAAAACAAGGCTCCAGGAATTGATGGAATATCAATTGAGATGTTTCAACAAACAGATGCAGCGCCAGAGGTGCTCACTCATCTATGCCAGGAAATATGGAAGACAGCTTCCTGGCCAATTGACTGGAAGAGATCCATATTTATGCCTATTCCCAAGAAAGGTGATCCAACCGAAGGTGGAAATTATAGAACAATATAATTAATATCACACACAAACAAAATTTTGCTGAAGATCATTCAAAAATAGCTGCAGCAGTATATCGATGGGGAACTGCCAGAAATTCAGGCCCGTTTCAGAAGAGGACATAGAACCAGGGATATCATCGCTGATGTCAGATGGATCCTGGCTGAAAGCAGAGAATACCAGAAGGATGTTTACCTGTGTTTTATTGACTATGCAAAGATATTTGACTGTGTGGATCATAACAAACTATGGATAACATTGCAAAGAATGGGAATTCCAGAACACTTAACTGTGCTCATGAGGAATCTTTACATAGATCAAGAGCCAGTTGTTCAGACAGAACAAGGGGATAATGATTGGTTTAAAGTCAGGAAAGGTGTGCGTCAGGGTTGTATTCTTTCACCATACCTATTTAATCTGTATGCTGAACAAATAATCTGAGAAGCTGGACTATATGAAGAAGAATGGGGCATCAGGATTGGAGGAAGACTCATTAACAACCTGCGTTATGCAGATGACACAACCTTGCTTGCTGAATGTGAAGAGGACTTGAAGCACTTACTAATGAAGATCAAAGACCACAATCTTCAGTATGGATTGCACCTCAACATAAAGAAAACAAAAATCCTCACAACTGGACCAATGAGCAACATCATGATAAACGGAGAAGACTGAAGTTGTCAAGGATTTCATTTTACTTGGATCCACAATCAACATCCATGGAAGCAGCAGTCAAGAAATCAAAAGACACATTGCATTGGGTAAATCTGCTGCAAAGGACCTCTTCAAAGCATTGAAGAGCAAAGATGTCACCCTGAAGACTAAGGTGCGCCTGACCCAAGCTATGGTATTTTCAATCGCATCATATGCATGTGAAAGCTGGACAGTGAATAAGGAAGACCGAAGAAGAGTTGACACCTTTGAATTGTGGTGTTGGCGAAGAATATTGAATATACCATGGTCTGCCAAAAGAACGAACAAATCTGTCTTGGAAGAAGTGCAGCCAGAATGCTCCTTAGAGGCAAGGATGGCGAGACTGCATCTTACATACTTTGGACATGTTGTCAGGAGGGATCAGTCCCTGGAGAAGGACATCATGCTTGGCAGAGTACAGCGTCAGTGGAAAAGAAAGAAGACCCTTAATGAGGTGGATTGACACAGTGGCTGCAACAATGAGCTCAAGCATAACAATGATTGTAAGGATGGCGCAGGACCTGGCAGTGTTTCATTCTGTTGTGCATAGGGTCGCTATGAGTTGGAACCGACTCGACGGCACCTAACAACAACAGCAATCCAAAGACTACCACTTGGGGGGCATGCATTCTAGAAGGGGGAGACAGATAATAAACAAGATAAAATATGAAAATATATAATATGCTAGATGGAGATACGTGCAATAGAAAAAATTCGTCAGGGGAGGGAATGATGAGTGCTATCATTGCTTTGGATACTAATACACTGCTATGAGAAATTTATTTGACAGAAATTACATTTGGGATGTTCTTAAACGAAAGTATTAAGAGTCTTACTTTTTACTTACTTAGGAGTTCTGGTGGTACAGCAGTTAAAGTACTCGGTTCTGCTAACCAAAAAGTCATCGGTTTGAAACCACCAGCCACCCCACAGGAGAAAGACCTGGCAGTCTGCTTCTGTAAAGATTTACAGCCTTGGCAACCCTACACGGCAGTTCTACTCTGTCCTATAAGGTTGATATGAGTCACAATTGACTTGATGGCAATGGGTTTGGACATATCAGGAAAGACCAATCACTAGAAAGGGACATCATGTTTAGTAAAGCAGAGGGTCAGTGAAAACAAGGGAAACCCTCAATGAAACAAATTGGCACAATAGCCACAACAGTGGATTCAGACATACCAATAATGATGAAGATGGCACAGGACTCGGCAATGTTTCCTTCTGTTATACATAAGGTCGCTATGAGTTGGAGCCGACTGGACAGCAGCTTACAACAACAATTTTAACCTGACACGAGAATACCTAAATTCTGTTCTTGATCAGAGTCACCTGTTATATTAGCCTCCAAGGGCTGATGTAACAAAATACCACCAGCTGCATGGCTTACAACAGAAATTTACTGTTTCACATTTCTGGAGGCTAGGCATCGGAGATCAGGATATTGGCTGTGTTGATTCCTTCTGAGGCTTTGAGGAAGAACCTATTCCATGCTTCTTTCCTAGCTTCTGGTAGCTCCAGGCCTTCCTTTGCTTGTGGCTACAGCATCACCTGGCATCCTCGTTCTGTCTGTCTGTGTCTCTTCTCTTTCATAGGACACAGCGTAGATTGGATTAGAACTCCACCCTGTGCTGGTATGTGCTCATGTTAACTGTTAACATCTTTAGAGACCCTACTTCCAAATAAGGTCATGATCACAAGTACCAGGGGTTAGGACTTCAGCATATCTTTTTGGGGGACACAGTTTAGTCCATAACACCCATCCACTATGAGATTGTAGAAGAGACTATGTGTGCAGAGAACAAACAAAGATCAAAACAAGCAAACACTTCACTGTTCACTGGAGTTTGGCTCCCAGCGCTGGTTCCCACCTGTAGGAGACTGGCTGGACCCTAGAGGAGAACTCCTTTAAGCTTGTTGTTGTTGTTGTTGCTAGGTGCCGTCAAGTCAGTTCTGACTAATAGTGACCCTATGAACAACAGAAGGAAACACTGCCCCATCCTGAGCCATCCTTACAATTGTTGCTATGCTTGAGCTCATTGTTGCAGCCACTGTGTTAATCCACCGCATTGAGGGTCTTCCTCTTTTCTGATGACCCTGTACTCTGCCAAGCATGATGTCCTTCTCCAGGGACTGATCCCTCCTGACAACATGTCCAAAGTATGTAAGATGCAGTCTCGCCATCCTTGCTTCTAAGGAACATTCTGGCCGCACTTATTCCAAGACAGATTTGTTGGTTCTTTTGGCAGTCCATGGTATATTCGATATTCTTCGCCAACACTGCAATTCAAAGGTGTCAACTTTTCTTCGGTCTTCTTTATTCATTGTCCAGCTTTCGCATGCATATGTAATTGAAAATACCATGGCTTGGGTTAGGTGCACCTTCATCTTCAAGGTGACATATTTGTTCTTCAACACTTTAAAGAGGTCCTTTGCAGCAGATTTACCCAATGCAATGTGTCTTTTGATTTCTTGACTACTGCTTCCATGGATATTGATTGTGGATCTGAGTAAAATGAAATCCTTGACAACTTCAATCTTTTCTCCGTTTATCATGATGTTGCTCATTGGTCCAGTTGTGAGGATTTTTGTTTTTATGTTGAGGTGTAATCCATACTGGAGGCTGTGGTCTTTGATCTTCATTAGTAAGTGCTTCAAGGCCTCTTCACATTCAGCAAGCAAGGTTGTGTCATCTGCATAACGCAGGTTGTTAATGAGTCTTCCTCCAATCCTGATGCCCCGTTCTTCATATAGTCCAGCTTCTTGTATTATTTGCTCAGCGTACAGATCGAATAGGTATGGTGAAAGAATACAACCCTGAAACACACCTTTCCCGACTTTAAACCAATCAGTATCCCCTTGTTCTGTCCAATTGCCTCTTGATCTATGTAAAGATTCCTCATGAGCACAATTAAATGTTCTGTAATTCCCATTCTTCGCAATGTTATCCATAATTTGTTATGATCCACACAGTCAAATGCCTTTGCATAGTCAATAAAAGAATGTGACAGCATCTAACAACAAATTGTTGTTGTTAGGTGCTGTCAGATTGGTTCTGATAGCAACCCTATGTAGAACATATCAAAACATTGCCAGGTCCTATGACATTCTCATCATCTTTGCTATGTTTGAGCCCATTATTTTAGCCACTGTGCCAATACATATTGTTGAAAGTCTTCCTCTTTTTTGTTGACACTCTACTTGCCCAAACATGATGTCCTTCTCTAGGGACTGGTCCCTCCAGATAACATGTCTAAAATACATGAGACGAAGTATCAGCACCCTTGCTTTTAAGGAGCATTCTGGCTGTACTTCTTCCAAGACAGATTAATTTGTTCTTCTGGCAGTCCATGGTATATTCAATGTTTTTCGCCAACCCTATAACTCAAAGGCATCGATTCTTCTTCGGTCTTCCTTATTTATTGTCCAGCTTTTGCATGCATATGAGGCAATTGAAAATACCACGGCTTGGCTCAGGTGCACCTTAGTCCTCAAGGTGGCATCTTTGCTTTTTAATACTTTAAGAGGTCTTTTGCAGCAGATTTGCCTAATGAGATATGTCACTTGATTTCTTGACTGCTGCTTCCATGGGCGTTGATTGTGGATCCAAGTAAAATGAAATCCTTGACAACTTTGGTACTTTTCTGTTTATCATGATGTTGCTTATTTATCCAGTTGTGAGAATCTTTGTCTTCTTTATGTTGAGGTGTAATACATACTGAAGGCTGTGGTCATTGATCCTCATCAGCAAGTTCTTCAAGTTCTCTTCACTTTTATCAAGCAAGGGTGTTCATCTGCATATAGAAGGTTGTTGATGAGTCTTCCTCCAATCCTGATGCCCTATTCTTCTTCATATATTCCAGCTTCTTGGATTTTTGCTCAGCATACAGATTGAATAAGTATGGTGGAAGGATATAAACCTGACACACACCTTTCCTGACTTTAAACCAAGCAGTATTCCCTTGTTCTGTTCCAAAGACTGCCTATTGATCTACATACAGACTCCTCATAACCACAATTAAGTTTCTGGAATTCACATTCTTTGCAATGTTACCCATAAGTTGTTATGATCCACACAGTTGAATGCCTTTGCATTGTCCATAAACCACAAGTAAACATCCTTCTGGTATTCTCTGCTTTCAGCCAGGATCCACCTGACATCAGCAATCATATCCCTGGTTCCACATCCTTTTTTGAATCCAGCTTGAATTTCTGGCTGTTCCCTGTCGATATATTGCTACAACCACTTTTGAATGAAATGATCCTCAGCAAAATTTTACGTGCATGTGATATTAATGATATTGTTTGATAATTTCCTTATTTGATTGGATAACATATGGATCTTTTCCAGTCAGTTGGCATCTTAGTTATCTAGTTGTGCTACAATAGAAATACCACAAGTGGATGGCTTCAACAAACAGAATTTTATTCTCTCACAGCCTTGTAGGTTAGAGTCCAAATTCAGGGCATCAGTTCCAGGGGAAGGCTTTCTATCTCTGTCGGCTCTGGAGGGAAGTCCTTATCATCAATCTTCCTCTGGCCTAGGAGCTTCTCTGCACAGGAACCTCAGGTCCAAAGGACACGCTCTGCTCCCAGCGCTGTTTTCTTGGTGGTTTGAGGTCCCTGGTCTCTCTACTTCCTTCTCTCTTTTATATCTCACAAGAGATTGATTTAAGACACAATCTGATCTTGTAGATTGAGTTATTCCTCATTAGCATAACTGCCGCCTGTCTCCCCTCGTTAACATCATAGAGGTAGGATTTACAACACATAGGAAAATCACATCAGATGACAAAATGGTAGACAATCACACAATACTGGGAATCATGGCCTACCCAAATTGATACACATATTTTTGGGGGACACAATTCAATCCATGATAGTTGGCCAGGTAGCTCTCTTCCACATTTCTTGGCATAGGCAAGTAAGCACTTCCCAGTACTGCATTCATTTGTTGAAACATCTCAGTTGGTATTCCATCAATTCCTGGAGCCTTGTTTTTCACCAATGTCTTCAGTTCAGCTTGGACTTCTTCCTTCGGTACTGTTGGTTCTTGATAATACGCCATCTCCTGAAATGATTGAAGTCAACCAGTTCTTTTTGGTATAGTGACTCTGTGTATTCCTTCCAGCTCCTTTTGGTGCTTTCTGCGTCATTCAATATTTTTCCTGTAGAATCCTTCAATATTACAACTCGAGGCTTGAATTTTTCCTTCAGTTCTTTCAGCTTGAGAAATGCTGAGTGTGTCCTCCCTTTTCTTTTTTTAACTCCAGGTCTTTGCACGTGTCTTTATAATACTTTATTTTGTCTTCTTGAGCTGTCATTTGAAATCTCCTGTTCAGTTCTTTTACTTCATTTTTTCCATTCACTTTAGCTTCTCAACATTCAAGAGTAAGTTTCAGAGTCTCTTCTGACATCCATTTTGGTCTTTTCTTTCTTTCCTATCTTTCTAACGATATTTTGCTCTTCTCATATGATATCCCTGATGTCATTCCACAACCCATCTGGTCTTCGGTCATTAGTGTCAGTGTGTCAAATCTATTCTTGAGGTAGTCTCTAAATTTAGGTGGGATATACTCAAGGTCATACTTTGGCTCTCGTGGACTTGTTCTATTTTCTTTAGCTTCAACTTCAGCTTGCATATGAGCAGTTGATGATCTGTTCTGCAGTCTGCCCTGGCCTTGTTTTGACTGTTGTTGAGCTTTTCCATCCTCTCTTTCCAAAGATGTAGTTGATTTGATTCCGTTTTCCATCTGTCAGGTCCATGTGTTTAGTCACTGTTTATGTTCTTGAAAGAAGGTATTTGCAATGAACAAGTCATTGGTCTTGCAAAACTCTGTCTGGTGATCTCAGGCATTGTTTCTATCACCAAGGCCATATTTTCCCACTACTGATCCTTCTTCTTTGTTTCTAAGTTTTGCATTCCAGTCATCGGTAATTATCAATGCATCCTGATTGCATATTCGATCGATTTCAGATTGCAGAAATTGGTAAAAACCTTCAATTTCTTCATCTTTGGCCTTGTTATTGTTGTTGTTAGGTGCTGTTGGGTTGGTTCTGACTCATAGTGACCCTATGTACAACAGAAGGAAATGCTGCCCCGTCCTGTGCCATCCTCACAATTTTTGGTATGCCATGGTGGCTTGTTTATCATGATGTTGCTTATTGATGCAGTTGTGAGGATTTTTGTCTTTTTATGTTGAGGTGTAATCCATACTGAGGGCTGTAGTATTCTATCTTCATCAGTAAGTGCTTCAAGTCCTCTTCACTTTCAGCAAGCAAGGTTGTATCATCTGTATATTGCAGATTGTTAATGAATCTTCCTCCAATCCTGATAAGACATTCTTCTTCATATAGTCCAGCTTCTGGAATTATTTGCTCAATATACAGATTGAATAAGTATGGTGAAAGCATACAACCCGGACTCATGCTTTTCCTGCTTTTAAAGTACACAGTGTCCCCTTGCATAGCCAAGAAAACACAGGCAAACATCTTTTTAGAAACCCTGGTGGTCCAACGGTAAAATGATCGACTGCTATTTGAATGGTGAGTGGTTGGAATTCAATAGCTGCTCGGGGAGAAAGATGTGGCAGTCTGCTTGCATAAAGATTACAGCCTTGGAGACTCCATGGACAGTTCTGCTCTGTCGTATAGGGTCACTATGAGTTGGAATGGACTGGACAGCACTTAACAACAACAACAACGGGATTAGAGTGCACATAGTTCTTCTTTACTTTAACAAATCATTATTTCATGACTAAGTAGAAACATTTACCTACTCTCTAATTTGTCCTATTTTGGTTTTAAAAGTTATTTCCAAGGGTGTATGCAATGCAACTTTACAAGGATCACACGTAAGTATCATCACTTTGTTATAGTCACCATCCATACAATTGCCTAATCATTGATAATTTAGCTCACACCCATCCCTACTTTGATTAATCTTTCATTTAAACTTGACATCTTCTCCTCTTAAGATCAGAATTCTCCTGGATTGTCCTTCCCTGGTAGTGTTTCTAGAAGATTCAGAGTGCTAGGGATTCTGGGAGTTGGAACTTTAAGATGTGGCCTGATCTCCAGCTAGAGTCTTTAATTAGCTACTTACCCTAATTTCTTTAGTTAGCATCTTACCTTTTCCCTTAGCTAATCCCAATGACCTGAAATCTCATCAATTTCTTTCTGAGGAAAAGAGAACATTCACTTCTATGACATCCTTTTGTTCTTTTTTTTTTTTTGTCAGAACAGGAAAAAAAAAAAAAAGGGAGTAAAAATCAAGCACATCTTTTCTCCTATGTACGAGATATAATAACTGTTGGTCAAAATGTTCCCTTTAGCTAGAATGATCCTCACAACAGCCCTATGAGGGGGATACTGCTTTTATCTTCATTTTACAGATGATGAGACAGAAGCACAGAGAGGTTTAGTAAAATCCTCAAGGTCACACAGCTAGGTGAGAGGCAGAGCTGGGATGCAGACCCAGGCACCCAACTCCAGAGCTAACCACTTAGAAACACTGCCTTCATATTAAGGACAATTTCTTCTGCCAATATCTTCCCATGATTTCTCTGGGTCCTGCTTTCTTTCTTTATAAAAGGAAGGAGTTAAAACTATCTCTACACTCATGCTCGATTTTAGAATTATGCCCTTCCAGTCAGCACATACCTCCCTCAGGCACTGATAGCATTAGTCCACCTGTGTTTATGAGGATGATGAAGGTCTAGCTGCTGAAATCTCCTGACCCTGCAAAGTGCTAAAGTGGTTCTTTGATGAAAACCAACCAATTGTCATTGAGTCGATTCTGACTCCTGGTGACCCCACGTGAGCCAGAGTAGAACTGTACTCCATAGGGTTTTCCATGGCTGAGCTTCTGGAAGTAGATGGCCAGGACTTTCTTCCAAGGTGTAGATGGACTTGAACCTCCCACCTTTATGGTTAGTGACTGAGTGTGTTAACTGTTTGCACGACCCAAGCGTTCCTTGGTGAGGACTCTCTAGAAAGCCTCTCTTCAGTGTCAGCTTTGTATCCACATTCCCTCAACAGAAACACGCTGCCATGGTCCCTCCTGTGGTTGGGGAACCCACCCAGGGCCGGCTTCAGAGGCACGCGCCCTTTGTAATTGCACAGGCCTCTGACAGCAGAAGAACTCTGTGTGTGGTTTAACGCTCTGGTATTATGTCTTAAAATTCTTAATAATTTTTGAATTGGGGTCTCCATTTTCATTTTGGGGACCCCTGGTGGAACAGTGGTTAAGAGTTAAGGCTGCTAGCTCTTTCACTCCTTGAAAACCCTGTGGGGCAGGTCTACTCGGTCCTGTAGGGCAGCAATGAGTCGGAATTCACTCGTGAGCAACAGGTTTGTTTTTTTGCTTTTAATTTCATTTTGCACTGGGCCCTGCAAATTATGTAGCAGATCCTGCCCCCCACCCACTTGTTCTCCCAGTCTGTAGATTCAATTCTCTCTTCTTGGAGATCACTTATAACTCTTTCCTTTTATGAAGAAAGTAGGACTCAGAAGAGTTATGGGATGTGTCCACGTCTGACGCAGGGAGTTAGAGACGGAACTAGAAATACAACACAGGCCTCCTACTTCCAGTCCACTGTGTCTCTCTTGTCTGTGACACAATTTTTCTCCTGTGGAAGTAGAGTTCCAGGAAGAGTCGTAGGGGCATTGGCAGAAGAAGTGAATCTTAATATGAGAGCAATGTGGTTCAGTGGATAGGTGTGGGCTCGGGAGCAGGCAGCCTGGGTTTGTGCCTCTCACTTCGTTGTGTGACCTGGAGCAGGTTACTTAACCTCTCTGTTCTTCCATCTCTTCATCTGTAAAATGAGATAACAATAGCATCCTCCTCTTGGGACTGTTATGAGGGTCAAAAGAAATAATACGCGTATAGGAATTAGGATAAAGACTTCTGTATACACTAGCTGTTATTGTTTGCAGACAAACAGAACTGGCTGCCACTTAGTCTTACATAGCAAGTTATTTAGCCTCCCTGAGCCTTAGTTTTCCTTTATGTAAAATGGAAATAATTATACATACCTCCCAGGGTTGTTGTGAAGGCGCTTAGAACATCACTAACGTATAACCAGGAACAAGTTGCCGTGGCGTTGATTCTGACTCACGCCAACCCTGTATGTGTCAGAGCAGAAATGTGCTCCACTGGGTTTGCAGTAACTGATTTTTCTTTTTTTTTTTTTTTTCCTTTTTTTTTTTATGAAGTTTAGCATAAGGTGAGGGTTACTTTTAGGGTTAGGGCTGGATTTGGGGTTTGTGTTCGGGTTAGTGTTCAGGTCAGGTTTAGGGTCCAGTTTGGGGTTAGGGGATATGTTTAGCGTTAGGGTTAGTTTTAGTTTAACGGGTAGTGTGAAGTTTAGCTTAAGGGTGAGGGTTAGGATAAGGGTTAGGATTATAGTTAGTGTTAGAGGTTAGGTTTAGGGTGTTAGGGTTAGGTTTATGGTTAGGGTAGGGTTAAGTTTCGGGTTAATGTTAGGGTTAGTGTTAGATTAAGGTTACTGTTCATGTTAGGGTCAGGGTTAGCGTTAGCTTTAAGGTTGGGAATACATTTAGGGGTTAGGGTGGGTGTTGGGGTTAGGGTGAGGTTAGGTTTAGGTTTACAGTTAATGTGAGGGTTTAGGGTAATTTTTTTTTTTTTATAATAACTTTTATTAAGCTTCAAGTGAACGTTTACAAATCCAATCAGTCTGTCACATATAAGTTTACATACATCTCACTCCCTACTCCCACTTACTCTCCCCGTCTTGAGTCAGCCCTTTCAGTCTCTCCTTTCTTGACAATTTTGCCGGCTTCCCTCTCTCTCTATCCTCCCATCCCCCCTCCAGACAAGAGTTGCCAACACAATCTCAAGTGTCCACCTGATATAATTAGCTCACTCTTCATCAGCATCTCTCTCCCACCCGCTGACCAGTCCCTTTCATTTCTGATGAGTTGTCTTCGGGGATGGTTCCTGTCCTGTGTCAACTGAAGGTCTGGGGAGCATGGCCGCCAGGATTCCTCCAGTCTCAGTCAGACCATTAAGTTTGGTCTTCTTATGAGAATTTGGGGTCTGCATCCCACTGATCTCCTGCTCCCTCAGGGGTCCTCTGCTGAGCTCCCTGTCAGGGCAGTCATCAATTGTGGCCGGGCACCAACTAGTTCTTCTGGTCTCAGGATGATGTAGGTCTCTGGTTCATGTGGCCCTTTCTGTCTCTTGGGCTCTTAGTTGTCATGTGGGCTTGGTGTTCTTCATTTTCCTTTGCTCCAGGTGGGTTGAGACCAATTGCTGCATCTTAGATGGCTGCTTGTTAGCATTTAAGACCCCAGACGCCACATTTCAAAGTGGGATGCAAAATGATTTCATAATAGAATTATTTTGCCAATTGACTTAGAAGTCCCCGCAAACCATGCTCCCCAGACCCCCGCGCTTGCTCCGCTGACCTTTGAAGCATTCATTTTATCCCGGAAACTTCTTTGCTTTTGGTCCAGTCCAATTGAGCTGACCTTCCATGTATTGAGTGTTGTCTTTCCCTTCACCTAAAGCAGTTCTTATCTACTGATTAATCAATAAAAAAACCCTCTCCCACCCTCCCTCCCTCCCCCCCTCGTAACCACAAAAGTATGTGTTCTTCTCAGGTTTACTGTTTCTCAAGATCTTATAATAGTGGTCTTATACAATATTTGTCCTTTTGCCTCTGACTAATTTCGCTCAGCATAATGCCTTCCAGGTTCCTCCATGTTATGAAATGTTTCAGAGATTCGTCACTGTTCTTTATCGATGCGTAGTATTCCATTGTGTGAATATACCACAATTTATTTAACCATTCATCCGTTGATGGACACCTTGGTTGCTTCCAACTTTTTGCTATTGTAAACAGAGCTGCAATAAACATGGGTGTGCATATATCTGTTTGTATGAAGGCTCTTGTATCTCTAGGGTATATTCCTAGGAGTGGGATTTCTGGCTTGTATGGTAGTTCTATTTCTAACTGTTTAAGATAACGCCAGATAGATTTCCAAAGTGGTTGTACCATTTTACATTCCCACCAGCAGTGTATGAGAGTTCCAATCTCTCCGCAGCCTCTCCAACATTTATTATTTTGTGTTTTTTGGATTAATGCCAGCCTTGCTGGTGTGAGATGGAATCTCATCGTAGTTTTAATTTGCATTTCTCTAATGGCTAATGATCGAGAGCATTTTCTCATGTATCTGTTGGCTGCCTGAATATCTTCTTTAGAGAAATGTGTGTTCATATCCTTTGCCCACTTCTTGATTGGGTTGTTTGTCTTTTTGTGGTTGAGTTTTGACAGAATCATGTAGATTTTAGAGATCAGGCGCTGGTCGGAGATGTCATAGCTGAAAATTCTTTCCCAATCTGTAGGTGGTCTTTTTACTCTTTTGGTGAAGTCTTTAGATGAGCATAGGTGTTTGATTTTTAGGAGCTCCCAGTTATCGGGTTTCTCTTCATCATTTTTGGTAATGTTTTGTATTCTGTTTATACCTTGTATTAGGGCTCCTAGGGTTGTCCCAATTTTTTCTTCCATGATCTTTATCGTTTTAGTCTTTATGTTTAGGTCTTTGATCCACTTGGAGTTAGTTTTTGTGCATGGTGTGAGGTATGGGTCCTGTTTCATTTTTTTGCAAATGGATATCCAGTTATGCCAGCACCATTTGTTAAAAAGGCTGTCTTTTCCCCAGTTAATTGACACTGGTCCTTTGTCAAATATCAGCTGCTCATACGTGGATGGATCTATGTCTGGGTTCTCAATTCTGTTCCATTGGTCTATGTGTCTGTTGTTGTACCAATACCAGGCTGTTTTGACTACTGTGGCTGTATAATAGGTTCTGAAGTCAGGTAAGGTGAGGCCTCCCACTTTCTTCTTCTTTTTCAGTAGTGCTTTGCTTATCCGGGGCTTCATTCCCTTCCATATGAAATTGGTGATTTGTTTCTCTATCCCCTTAAAATATGACATTGGAATTTGGATCGGAAGTGCGTTAAATGTATAGATGGCTTTTGGTAGAATAGACATTTTTACTATGTTAAGTCTTCCTATCCATGAGCAAGGTATGTTTTTCCACTTAAGTAGGTCCTTTGGAATTTCTTGTAGTAGAGCTTTGTAGTTTTCTTTGTATAGGTCTTTTACATCCTTGGTAAGATTTATTCCTAAGTATCTTATCTTCTTGGGGGCTACTGTGAATGGTATTGATTTGGTTATTTCCTCTTCGGTGTTCTTTTTGTTGATGTAGAGGAATCCAAGTGATTTTTGTATGTTTATTTTATAACCTGAGACTCTGCCAAACTCTTCTATTAGTTTCAGTAGTTTTCTGGAGGATTCCTTAGGGTTTTCTGTGTATATAATCATGTCATCTGCAAATAGTGATAACTTTACTTCTTCCTTGCCAATCCGGATACCTTTTATTTCTTTGTCTAGCCTGATTGCCCTGGCTAAGACTTCCAACACGATGTTGAATAAGAGCGGTGATAAAGGGCAACCTTGTCTGGTTCCCGTTCTCAAGGGAAATGCTTTCAGGTTCTCTCCATTTAGAGTGATATTGGCTGTTGGCTTTGCATAGATGCCCTTTATTATGTTGAGGAATTTTCCTTCAATTCCTATTTTGGTAAGAGTTTTTATCATGAATGGGTGTTGGACTTTGTCAAATGCCTTTTCTGCATCAATTGATAAGATCATGTGGTTTTTGTCTTTTGTTTTATTTATGTGATGGATTACATTAATGGTTTTTCTGATATTAAACCAGCCTTGCATACCTGGTATAAATCCCACTTGATCAGGGTGAATTATTTTTTTGATGTGTCGTTGGATTCTATTGGCTAGAATTTTGTTGAGGATTTTTGCATCAATGTTCATGAGGGATATAGGTCTATAATTTTCTTTTTTTGTAATGTCTTTACCTGGTTTTGGTATCAGGGAGATGGTGGCTTCATAGAATGAGTTGGGTAGTATTCCGTCATTTTCTATGCTTTGGAATACCTTTAGTAGTAGTGGTGTTAACTCTTCTCTGAAAATTTGGTAGAACTCTGCAGTGAAGCCGTCCGGGCCAGGACTTTTTTTTGTTGGGAGTTTTTTGATTACCCTTTCAATCTCTTTTTTTGTTATGGGTCTATTTAGTTGTTCTACTTCTGAATGTGTTAGTTTAGGTAGGTAGTGTTTTTCCAGGAATTCATCCATTTCTTCTAGGTTTTCAAATTTGTTAGAGTACAATTTTTCATAATAATCTGAAATGATTCTTTTAATTTCATTTGGTTCTGTTGTGATGTGGTCCTTCTCATTTCTTATTCGGGTTATTTGTTTCCTTTCCTGTATTTCTTTAGTCAGTCTAGCCAATGGTTTATCAATTTTGTTAATTTTTTCAAAGAACCAGCTTTTGGCTTTGTTAATTCTTTCGATTGTTTTTCTGTTCTCTAATTCATTTAGTTCAGCTCTAATTTTTATTATTTGTTTTCTTCTGGTGCCTGATGGATTCTTTTGTTGCTCAGTTTCTATTTGTTCAAGTTGTAGGGACAGTTCTGTGATTTTGGCTCTTTCTTCTTTTTGTATGTGTGCATTTATCGATATAAATTGGCCTCTGAGCACTGCTTTTGCTGTGTCCCAGAGGTTTTGATAGGAAGTATTTTCATTCTCGTTGCTTTCTATGAATTTCCTTATTCCCTCCTTGATGTCTTCTATAACCCAGTCTTTTTTCAGGAGGGTATTGTTCATTTTCCAAGTATTTGATTTCTTTTCCCTAGTTTTTCTGTTATTGATCTCTAGTTTTATTGCCTTGTGGTCTGAGAAGATGCTTTGTAATATTTCGATGTTTTGGACTCTGCAAAGGTTTGTTTTATGACCTAATATGTGGTCTATTCTAGAGAATGTTCCATGTGCGCTAGAAAAAAAAGTATATTTTGCAGCAGTTGGGTGGAGAGTTCTGTATAAGTCAATGAGGTCAAGTTGGTTGATTGTTGTAATTAGATCTTCCGTGTCTCTGTTGAGCTTCTTACTGGATGTCCTGTCCTTCTCCGAAAGTGGTGTGTTGAAGTCTCCTACTATAATTGTGGAGGTATCTATCTCGCTTTTCAGTTCTGTTAAAATTTGATTTATGTATCTTGCAGCCCTGTCATTGGGTGCGTAAATATTTAATATGGTTATGTCTTCCTGATCAATTGTCCCTTTTATCATTATATAGTGTCCTTCTTTATCCTTTGTGGTGGATTTAAGTCTAAAGTCTATTTTGTCAGAAATTAATATTGCTACTCCTCTTCTTTTTTGCTTATTGTTTGCTTGATATACTTTTTTCCATCCTTTGAGTTTTAGTTTGTTTGTGTCTCTAAGTCTAAGGTGTGTCTCTTGTAGGCAGCATATAGATGGATCGTGTTTCTTTATCCAGTCTGTGACTCTCTGTCTCTTTATTGGTGCATTTAGTCCATTTACATTCAGGGTAATTATAGATAAATAAGTTTTTAGTGCTGTCATTTTGATGCCTTTTTATGTGTGTTGTTGACAATTTCATTTTTCCACACACTTTTTTGTGCTGAGGCGTTTTTCTTAGTAAATTGTGAGATCCTCATTTTCATAGTGTTTGACTTTATGTTAGTTGAGTCGTTACGTTTTTCTTGGTTTTTGTCTTGAGTTATAGAGTTGTTATGCCTTTTTGTGGTTACCTCATTATATACCCCTATTTTTCTAAGTAAAAACCTAACTTGTATTGTTCTATATCGCCTTGTATCACTCTCCATATGGCAGTTCAATGCCTCCTGTATTTAGTCCCTCTTTTTGATTATTGTGATCTTTTACCTATTGACTTCCATGATTCCCTGTTATGTGTATTTTTTTTTAATTAATCTTAATTTGTTTGTTTTTGTGATTTCCCTATTTGAGTTGATATCAGGACGTTCTGTTTTGTGACCTTGTGTTGTGCTGATATCTGATATTATTGGTTCTGTGACCAAACAATATCCTTTAGTATTTCTTGTAGCTTTGGTTTGGTTTTTGCAAATTCTCTAAACTTGTGTTTGTCTGTAAATATCTTAATTTCGCCTTCATATTTCAGAGAGAGTTTTGCTGGATATATGATCCTTGGTTGGCAGTTTTTCTCCTTCAGTGTTCTGTATATGTCGTCCCATTCCCTTCTTGCCTGCATGGTTTCTGCTGAGTGGTCAGAACATATTCTTATTAATTCTCCCTTGAAGGAAACCTTTCTTTTCTCCCTGGCTGCTTTTAAAATTTTCTGTTTATCTTTGGTTTTGGTGAGTTTGATGATAATATGTCTTGGTGTTTTTCTTTTTGGATCAATCTTAAATGGGGTTCGATGAGCATCTTGGATAGATATCCTTTCGTCTTTCATGATGTCAGGGAAGTTTTCTGTCAGAAGTTCTTCAACTATTTTCTCTGTGTTTTCTGTCCCCCCTCCCTGTTCTGGGACTCCAATCATCCGCAGGTTATCCTTCTTGATAGAGTCCCACATAATTCTTAGGGTTTCTTCATTTTTTTTAATTCTTTTATCTGATTTTTTTTCAGCTATGTTGGTGTTGATTCCCTGGTCCTCCAGATGTCCCAGTCTGCATTCTAATTGCTCGAGTCTGCTCCTCTGACTTCCTAGTGCGTTGTCTAATTCTGTTATTTTATTGTTAATCTTTTGGATTTCTACATGTTGTCTCTCTATGGATTCTTGCAACTTATTAATTTTTCCAGTATGTTCTTGAATAATCTTTTTGAGTTCTTCAACAGTTTTATCAGTGTGTTCCTTGGCTTTTTCTGCAGATATCCTAATTTCATTTGTGATATCATTAAGCATTCTGTAAATTAGTTTTTTATATTCTGTATCTGATAATTCCAAAATTGTATCTTCATTTGGGAAAGATTTTGATTCTTTTGTTTGGGGGGTTGGAGAAGCTGTCATGGTGTGCTTCTTTAAGCGGTTTGATATGGATTGTTGTCTCCGAGCCATCACTGGGAAACTAGTTTTTCCAGAAAATCCGCTAAAAAAAAACTGCAGTCAGATCCCTATCAGAGTTCTCCCTCTGGCTCAGGCTATTCAGATGTTAATGAAGCCGCCTGGGGAGGGTGGGGGAGGGAACAGAGAGATAGGAGAGTAGCACCTCAGAATATAGCCAGAGTTGCTTGTCTTGCTTGGAATGACTGTTATTTCTGAGATTCCCGCGGGTGCGTCGCCTATGTGTGCTGGCTGTGTGGAGATTGCCCCCAGGGGGTCTGGCCCGCTGGAGTCAAGGTCAGATCCTCCGCTTCCAGCCCTACGCCCAGCGTCAAGGCTCCCCTACTGGGACGGTACACTCTCAACTCCAAAATCAGTCGCTGCCTCCCGGGGACTTCTCGTCCCTCCAGCCGCGTGGCCGTGCCGCCCCCGTGAACCAGGTGGGCCCCCTCCCGGGGTTAGTTCAGATGGGTGGAGTAGCTCCCCGTGCTTGTGCCGCGACCAAGTGTCCCGGCTGGAACGCTGTTCTCCCCACTCCAATACCAGTCGCTGCCTCCCGGGGACTTCTCCTACCGGCTGCGTCCCACGCCGCCCGCGTGACCCGGCTGGTCCCCTTCCCGGGGTTAGTTCAGGGGGTGGAGCAACTCTCCGTGTTTATGGCGTACCTGCGAGCAGTCCAAATCCCTGCGGGACGGTTCCCCGGCTCGGATGCTGCTCTTTCTGCTCCAAGATCAGTCACTGCCTCCCGGGGACTTCTCCTACCGGCTGCGTCCCACGCCGCCCGTGGAACCGGCTGGTCCCCCTCCCGGGGTTAGTTCAGGGGGGTGGAGCAGGTCTCTGTGCTTGTGCCGTACCTGACTGGTACGCTGGCTCCAGGCTCTGGAAACTATCGCTGCTTCCCTGTATTAGTTCGTTCTCCGTCTCTAAATCTGTGTTTGTTGTTCAGGGTTCGTAGATTGTTATGTATGTGATCGATTCACTTGTTTTTCCGTGTCTTTGTTGTAAGAGGGATCCGAGGTAACGTCTGCCTAGTCCGCCATCTTGGCTCCGCCCCCCAGTAACTGATTTTTCTGAAGTAGATTGCCAAGCCTTCCTTCCCAGGTGCTTCTGGGTAGACTCGAATCTCCAGACCTTTTGGTTGTCAACCAAGGGTATAACTGTTTCCACCACTCAGGGACGTGCTGACATGCAGAAAAGCTGAATAAATAGTTGTTAGTTGTTATTCACTCCTAATCCCGCTGATCACATCTCATTTCTAAAATGCCTGTTGGTCGGAGGCTGTAAAAGCTATCCGACCAGCAGAAGAAAGAAAATCACAGTAAAAGCAAACACAACCCAAGCCTCTAACATCTGGCTAGTTTATAGGGTGAAAGTGGGAACAAATCTGGTTTACAGAATGTAGAGATGGCACGGTGGGCTCTGTCTGCTAACCTGGCTCCAGCTGGCTGAGGCCTTGCTGTTGTGGTGGGTCAGTGGGAGGCTGAGCTGATGTCTGTACAATGACCTTGAAACTTGACACGGAAGCCTCACTTGCCAACCACATCTAATCCCTGTAAAACCCCAAAGCAAATGGTGGGTCTTAATTCAAGGTTATTATTAAAAAAAAAATACTAAGGATAAAATAGCAGTTTTTAGGTAAGTTAGAAAATGTGTTAATAGTACTGTGAGTGAGTCAGGAAAAAACAATTTTGATTAAGATTATTTTCCTCTATTGGGAGATGTGATTTTAAAACAATACTCTTCATATCCTGCTTACGCCGCTGTTAAAAATAGCAGGTGGGGTTTTTGTTTTAGTCTCTCCTGGGCATAGGCTACAATACCAACCACCTTTGTGCATAGAAAGACTTCATTCTAAGAGAAGAGATGCTGGGAATTTCCGAATGTGGCTAAATAATGTAGCAATGGGAGGGTCATGCTTTGACTCCTGTTGCAGATTTATTCTACTAGAATTGTGTCTCCATCCATCCATCCATCCGTCCGTCTGTCCGTCCATCCATCCATCCTGCCATCTTGTTATCCATCCATCCTGCCATCCATCCATCCATCCTGCCATCCATCTTTAGCTCCATCTATTCAACCATCCAATACAATATGCTTGTTTGGCACACCCACTATGTTCTAGGTACATAACAGAGGCAGAAAATAGCTCCATTTTCAAGACTATATTCCTCCACTGTTTGCTGTGCTCACTCCAACAAATTATGTAACTGCCCCGGTGAGCAAATAATCCGAGAAGCTACACTATATGAAGAAGAACGGGGCATCAGGATTGGAGGAAGACTCATTAACAACCTGCGTTGTGCTATAGGGTATCTATCTATCTGTCTATCTATCTATCTATCTGTCTATCTATATATCTACCTGTCTATCTATATATCTGTCTATCTACCTGTATATCTCCCTGTCTATCTACCTGTCTGTCTACCTACCCATCTAGCTACCCATCTAGCTATCCATCTAGCTATCCATCTATCTATCCATCTATCCATCTATCTATCTATCTATCTATCTATCTACCTACCTACCACCTACCTACCTACCTACCTACCTACCTAGCTATCTAGCTATCTATCTAATCTATCTAGCTATCATCTATCTATCTGTCTAGGGTCGTGGTTTTTTGTGGGTTATGCAGATGACACAACCTTCCTTGCTGAAAGTGAAGAGCACTTGAAGCACTTACTAATGAAGATCAAAGACCACAGCCTTCAGTATGGGTTGCATCTCAACATAAAGAAAACAAAAATCCTCACAACTAGACCAATGAGCAACATCATGATAAACGGAGAAAAGTTTGAAGTTGTCAAGGATTCCATTTTACTTGGATCCACAATCAACACCCATGGAAGCAGCGGTCAAGATATCAAAAGACACATTGCATTGGGCAAATCTGCTACAAAGGACCTTTTTAAAGTGTTGAAAAGCAAAGATGTCACCTTGAAGACTAAGGGGAGCCTGAAACGGTATTTTCAATCGCATCATATGCATGTGAAAGCTGGACAATGAATAAGAGAGACCAAAGAAGAATTGATGCCTTTGAATTGTGATGTTGGCGAGGAATATTGAATATACCATGGACTGCCAAAAGAACGAACAAATCTGTCTTGGGAAGAAGTACAGCTAGAATGCCCCTTAGAAGCAAGGATGGCAAGACTATCTCTCACGTACTTTGGCCATGTTGTCAGGACGGATTAGTTCCTGAAGGAGGACATCATGCTTGGGAAAGTAGAGGGTCAGCAGAAAAACGGAAGACCCTCGATGAGGTGGATTGACACAGTGGCTTCAAAAATAAGCTCAAGCACAACAATGATTGTAAGGATGGTGCAGGACTGGGCAGTGTTTTGTTCTGTTGTGTGTAGGGTCGCTATGAGTTGGAACTGACTCGACAGCACCTAACAACAACAACCCTGGTGGCACAAGGATTAAGCACTAGGCTGTTAACCAAAAAGTTGAAAGTTCGAACCTACTCAGTATTGCATTGGGCAAATCTGCTGCAAAAAAACGTCTTTAAAGTGATGAAATGCAAAGATATTGAAGATTAAGGTGCACCTGAGCCAAGCCATGGTGTTTTCAATTGCCTCGTATGCATGGAAGGAATACACAGAGTCATTATACCAAAAAGAATTAGTTGATGTTCATCCATTTCAAGAGGTGGCATGTGATCAGGAACCGATGGTACTGAAGGATGAAGTCCAAGCTGCTCTGAAGGCATTGGTGAAAAACAAGGCTCCAGGAATTGATGGAATATCAATTGAGATGTTTCAACAAACAGATGTATTGCTGGAGGTGCTCACTCGTCTATGCCGAGAAATGTGGAAGACAGCTTACTAGCCAACTCTCTGGAAGAGATCCATATTTATGCCTATTCCCAAGAAAGATGATCCAAGAGCAAAGATGTCACCCTGAAGACTAAGGTGTGCCTGACCCAAGCCATGGTGTTTTCAGTCACATCATATGGATGTGAAAGCTGGACAGTGAATAAGGAAGACCAAAGAAGAGTTGACACCTTTGAATTATGGTGTTGGCGAAGAATATTGAATATACCATGGACTGCCAAAAGAACCAACAAATCTTTCTTGGACGTAGTGCAGCCAGAATGCTCCTTAGAGGCAAGGATGGCGAGACTGCGTCTTACATACTTTGGACATGTTGTCAGGAGGGATCAGTCCCTGGAGAAGGACATCATGCTTGGCAGAGTACAGGGTCAGTGGAAAAGAAAGAAGACCCTCACCGAGGTGGATTGACACAGTGGCGGCAACAATGAGCTCAAGCATAATAACGATTGTGAGGATGGTGCAGGACCGGGCAGTGTTTTGTTTTGTTGTGCATAGGGTCGCTATGAGTCGGAGCTGACTCAACGGCACCTAAGAACAACAACAACAACGTATGCACGCAAAAGCTGGATGATGATAAGGAACACTAGAAAAGAACTGACCCCTTTGAATTGTGATGTTGGCAAAGAATATTGAATATACCGTGGACTGCCAAAAGTACGAACATATCTGTCTTGGAGGAAGTACAACCAGGATGCTCCTTAGAAGCAAGGATGGCAGTAGCTAGTTCAGAAGAAATCCCAGTTCTAAGACATCATGTATACAACCAAAGAAAACCAAACCCACTGCTGTTGAGTCAACTCTGGCTCGTGGTGATCCCATGTGTTACAGAGTAGAAATGCAACTGCTCCACAGGGTTTTTCTTGGCTGTAATCAAAGAAGCCGATTGCCAGGCCTTTCTTCTTAAGCACCTCTGGGTGGGTTCAAACTGCCAACGTCTATGGTTAATAGCCAAAAGCTTAACCATATGTGCCACCCATGTACATAAGGCAGTGGTTTTCCAAGTTCTATTCTCAGACCAGCAGAATCAGCATCACCTGAAATCTGTGTTTTAGCTGCCCTTCAGGGGATTCTGATGCTTGCTGAAGTTCGATCTAAAGTACTGGGCTCTGTCTGTGCTGGATCTTTTTCAGAATTTCAAAGTTTTCAGCCAGTGTCATACTAGTGAATCTTTTTGATGTTGTTAGATGCTGTTGAGTCGGTTCCTACTCACAGTGACCCTGTGTACAACAGAATGAAACACTGCCTGGCCCTGCGCCATCCTCTCGATCTTTGCTATGCTTGAGTCCATTGTTGCAGCCGCTGCGTCAATCCATTTCTTTGAGGGTCCTTCCTCTTTTTCACTGACCCTCTACTTTAGCAAACATGATGTCATTCTCCAGGGACTGGTCCCTCCTGATAACATGTTCAAAGTACATGAGATGAAGTCTCACCATCCTCACTCTAAGGAGTATTCCGGTTGTACTTCTTCCAAGACAGATCTGTTCCTTCTCCTGGCAGTCCATAGTATATCAAACATGCTTTGCCAACACCACAATTCAAAGGCATCAATTCTTCTTTGGTCTTCCGTATTCATTGTCCTGCTTTTGCATGCATAGGTGGATTGAAAATACCACAGCTTGGGTCAGGGGCACCTTAGTCCTCAAGGTGATTTCTTTGCTTCTTAACACTGTAAAGAGGTCTTTTGCAACAGATTTGCCCACTGCAATATGTCGTTTGATTTCTTGACTGCTGCTTCCATGGGTGTTGGTTGTGGATCCAAGTAAAATGAAATCCTTGAAGTTGTCAAGCTTTAACATAAAAGCTTGGTAAAAAAGACCTCTGATTTTTCCTCTATGTTTTTAATGGTTTTAGTTTGTCTCAGGCCTGGCTTTGACAACTGGAACCCCATATTACAATAGGTCTTTAACTTGATAGTATTGTAAATTGTTTTCTCAATAACACCTTAAAGGCGTTTTATTTTTATGAAGCCTGAGAGCTATAAGAAAGGAGGAGAACGTAGCCTCGTCAAACAGTCTACAGACAGGCTGATGTGTACTGTATTTGCAATATTTCCCTAGAGGATAGTAAATGTTCCTGTGAGGCTGAAAGAATACAGTGTGTACAACTGGTAGTCTCAGGATAAAGGTGAGCTAAGCCATATGTAGCAATGTTCCTTCTCCAGGGACAGCATAATCCCTTAAATGCTGCAGAGTGTCTGTCACAACACCTGGTGTAAGAAGTCCTGTTATTTAAAGGGAGTCCCTCTGCAGAACAAAATGTTAATGCGCTGGGCTGTTAACCAAAATGTTGGAGGCCGGAGCCCATTGGGAGATGCCTTGAAGACAGGCCTGGTGATCTGCTTCTGAAAGGTCACACCCTCGAAAACCTTGTGGAGCAGTTCTACTCTGCACACATGGTGTTGCCATGAGTCAGAATTGCCTTGTTGGCAACCGTTTTTTTTTTTTATCATTTAAAGAGTGAAGCAGTGGTGTGCCGGAGGTGGTTTCTACTGGCTCGAGAGAGCCAATAGCACATCCCTTTCCAACTCAGTGTTCAGTAGTGACATGTTGGTAGCTTGAAATCAGCTCTGGCTGTGTATTTACACCACAGAAATTGGCAAACGTTACAAAGCAGCTCCCCCTGTCACTCGGCCTCTTTTTCTTTTGACAGCTGGTTTACACCGCTGGATTTAGGAGAAAATAGAGCTTCAACGTAGAATCTCCTGGCTGAGCTGACTGAGCTGACTTCCTCTGTAATAGTAGTCTTTTGCAATGTTTTTTGTTTTAGGATCAAGACTCATCTTTTTTATGCTTCTCAGTGTGGTATCCACACTGGGATTGAAAGCAAATTTATTGGAAGATTTCTTTGTACAATCTGATTTTTGCTGTCCCTATTCCTACAAGGAGGCCTCTGCTAGGCACCCAAACCCTTTCTGCTAGGGACCATCTAGGTGTCTGCCAGGCATTCCTGCCTCCTGTCAGGTACCAACTGCTGCCACTGCAGGAGGAGCCCTGTTGTTGTCTGCCCTCAAGTCAGCCACCCTACAGGATGGAGTAGAACTGCCCCATAGGGTTTCCTAGGCTGTAATCTTTAAGGGAGCAGACTGCCACATCTTCTTTCCCTCAGGGTGGCTGGTGGATTCAAACTGTCTACCTTTTGGTTAGCATTCAAGTGCTTAACCATTGTGCCTCTAGGGCTTCTTAGGAGGCGCCCGAGCCAAAGCTGGTCAGAGGTGACTCCCTCTTTCCCCTTTTGTATCCCGCTCCAATTTTAACCAGAGAACCAGAGGTTTTAGTGAAAGGGCTATTTCCATTTTAATTTATAAAAGTTAATGTTTACTAAGCAAATACTATGCTAAAAACCCTATAAACAGGCTCTCCATTAGTGCTTACAGAAGGCCTGAAAAATAGGTATTGCTAGTATCTTCATTTTACAAATGAGGAAATTGAGGCTGGGAGAGGTCAAAGAGAATTTGAACTTGGCATGTCTCACGCCTGTCTTTCTCTCTTGAACCAGATGTGAGTCCACGGGGCCCATGGGTCCATAGGTCTGAGTCATAGACGCTGAATTCTACTCAGAATAAAACTTGTGCCAGGTTCTTCCTTCCCTTGGGCTGTATTATCTCCCTGAAGTTCAATAGTACTTCTTGAAAACAGTCATCTGGTGGGTCTGCCCCATAGGGACAGCAAACCAAAAATAAATAAATAACGCGGAAACCATTGCTGTCGAGTCGATTCCAACTCATGGTGACCCCATGTGTGACAGAGTAGAACTGTGCTCCATACGGTCTTCTTGGCTGTAAACTCCATGGAAGCAGATCTCCAGTCCTTTCATCTGTGGAGCTGTTGGGTGAGTTTGAACTGCAACCTTCAGGTTATAGTAGAGTACAAACAATTTGTATCACCCAGGCTGGGCTGTCAGGTCACCAGATGGGCTCAGAAGGGTCCCATCCCCAGGAACAGACATAGGTTCAAACTAAGACAGTCTTCCTACCCCTTCCACCACTACCCCACCCATCCGCATCTCCCCAGCCCCTCACCCTACCCACCCTACCTCCTGCCAACTAGCCAATCAGTGATTTCTTAAGTGCTAACTACAGTGATTCTTTACCAACAACAGAATTCAAACTGAATATACATACCCTGGACTGCCAGAAAAACAAACAGATCACTCTTACAAGAAATACAACCGGATGCTCCTTAAAAGTGAGGGGGGCCAGACTTTATCTTGTTTGCTTTGGACATGTATCAGGAGAGATCAACTGCTAGAAAAAGATGTGATCTTTGGTAAAGGAGAACCAGTTAACCACTTGCTGTCAAATAGATTCTGAACCCTCTGTGCTATAAAGTAGAACTGCTCCGTAGAGTTTTCTTGGCTCCAGTCTCTACAGAAGCACGTTGCCAGCCTTTCTTCTGCAATGCCACTTGGTGGGTTTGAATACCAACCCTTCAGTTAGTCGGCAAGCACAAATCCTTTGTACCACACAGGGATCTAGCCTGATATAAAAAGGATAAACTTCCTTCCTTAATCCAGAAGTTGATTTTTTTGGTTTTTGTTTTCAAAACACATTTGAGCACGTGCTGATTTAGAAAATAATATTGCAATCATTATTCCCTGTTCTTGAGTATAGAGAGCGTGACCCAGTTGGAGCTGGGTTCACAAGGGCTCATAAGGACTCACAAGAGCTCATAAAGACTCACAAGGACACATCAACTAGGCCCTGAGGTATAAAGACAATGTGTGAATAAAGACAATAGAAAAAAAAAAATTTTTTTTTTTTTTTTAGCTGAGATAAAGTTGGAAAATATCTTCTAGGGAGCCAACAAAATAGAACACAAAAGACTTTCCACTCTTACCTTTTTCTATTACCATTTAGGGAACAGGAAATTTGTTGGACCAATGAAGACCCTCCTGACTGTCCTTACTGAAACCTGTACCAATGATTGTTAAGAAAGGCAATTCAAAATATGAGATCACAGTTTCTAGTCAATCTGTGAAAAGGTGAAGCTTTCAATGGTTTTGCCCATTTGTAACATTAATATATACTGATGGTTCTGTAACGTTCCTCAGACTCGGACACACATGGCTCTAGCAGCATGCTTGTCGTTTTCCCATTCTTGTCTATTCATAATGTCCTTTGGACTCGGGCAGACATGGCTGTGGCAGCATGCTTGTCTGTTTTCCCACTTTTGTCTGTTCTGTAATATCTCCTTGGATTTGGGCAGACATGTCTTTGGCAGAGTGCTTGTCTGCTTCCCACTTTTGCCCTTTTGAATATATGCCGAATAAAACTTTCTTTTTGCCTTACTAAAATTTGTGATGTTTTTTACCTTACAATAGTGCTCTACAGTTAGTTGTGACTTAAAATGTAATAATAATTTTTAAAAGTGATAATATCTAAGTAAATTGAGAGTTACACTGGTAGCTCAATGAAAAAAGGGAAATATTGGATTCTGAAGATGAGCCCCTTTTGGGCACTGCTTTGCTTTCAGATTTACCATATCAATGTTGTCGTTAGGTGCCGTTGAGTCAGTTCCGACTCACAGTGACCCTATGTACAACAGAATGAAACACTGCCTGGTCCTGTGCCATCCTCACAATCGTTGTTATGCTTGAGCCCATTGTTGCAACCCCTGTGTCAATCCATCTCACTGAGGGTCTTCCTCTTTTTTGCTGACCGTCTACTTTACCAAGAATGATGTGCTTCTCTAGGGACTGATCCTTCCTGATGACAAGCATGTGAGATGTAGTCTCACCATCCTTGCTTCTAAGGAACAATCTGGTTGTGCTTCTTCCAAGACAGATTTGTTGATTCTTTCAGCAGTCCAGGGTATAGTCAATATTTTTTGCCAACACCATAGCTCATAGGGATCAATTCTTCTTTGGTCTTCCTTATTCATTGTCCAGATTTTGAATGCATATGAGGTGATTGAAAACACCATAGTTTGGGTCAGGCATACCTTAGTCTTCATGGTGACATCTTTGCTTTTTAGCACTTTAAGGAGGTCTTGTGCAGCAGATTTACCCAATGCAATGCGTCTTTTGGCTTTTTGACTGCTGCTTCCATGGGTGTTGATTGTGGATCCAAGTAAAATGAAATCCTTGACAACTTCAACCTTTTCTCTGAATGGGAATTCCAGAACACTTACTTGTGTTCATGAGGAACCTGTACATAGATCAAGAGGCAGTTGTTTGAACAGAACAAGGGGATACTGTGTGATTTAAAGTCAGGAAAAGTGTGCTTCAAGGTTGTACCCTTTCATCATACCTGTTCAATCTGTATGCTGAGCAAATAATCCGAGAAGCAGGACTATATGAAGAATGGGGCATCAGGATTGGAGGAAGACTCATTAACATTCTGTGATATGCAGACAACACAACCTTGCTTGCTGAAAGTGAAGAGGACTTGAAGCTCTTAGTGATTAAGATTAGAGACAACAGCCTTCAGTACGGATTACATCTCAACATAAATGAAACAGAAATCCTCACAACTGGACCAATAAGCAACATCATGATAAACGGAGAAAAGATAAACCATATCAATAGCAATGGCAAAATGGCCAGAAATTAATCAAAACATCTAAAAAACTATCTAGACAATTCATCATAAATCCAAACATCTTAATGCTTTCCCTCAAGATAGGAAGTGTCACATCCAGTTTCTGGTTACATACATAGGGTTTTAATTTCAAAGTCCAAGATGGAGCCACACTAAATAAAATTTCAAAAACCTTTTGTTTGTACTTAAAATATAACCTTTAAGGATACAATTTATATCATTTGACATCTCTCTCTCTCTCTCATCTATCTATATTTATTCTCACTCATAATTAGGAAAGAGTCCTAAATTCCAACAGCCTCAGTTTTAAGTGAATTTAACCTCATTTAACAAAAGTTGGCAGTTCAAGTCCACTCAGAGGTGCCTCAGAAGAAAAGCCGGTGATCTAGTTCTAAAAAAAATCAGTCATGGAAAACCTTGTGGACCACAGTTCTCCTCTGAGACACACGGGGTCTCTGCGAGGAAGAACTGAGTTGAGGGCAGCTGGTGCCGGTACTGGTTGCTCTCTGATGGTCTCTCCTAAGAGGCCGGAGCTACCGACTTTTGGGACTAAAAAAAAAAAAAAAATCCCAGAACCTTTACAAAAGTATTTTGGATACTTGAGAGGTTTTACTTCTTAGTTTATTAAATATAAACTCACTAATTGACTGTAATATGGTTATGAATTGCTAGATATAACGTAGATGTTGGTATTGTAGAAATAAAAATATATTGTGAAGCTAATTTATGATAGCAATATCATCTTATTTTCCACACAGATTTTTTTTTTCCCAAATTGTTGATGTAGTACACAAAATAGGAAAAAGAAAACTTTTTTTTTCTTCTGTGAAGAAATGGGCAAAACTCGCTCTTAGGTTCGATCTTGTAGGCATTTCAAAGTGGTTTTGCCATGGTAAGATCAGATCACTGCTTCATCTCTAACGCTTAACATTCATTAGTTAAGAAGCTCTGCAACTCCTTGGAAAAGCTCTTATACTCAAGTTACAGGTGCACTGAAATGGAAATGTAGTTAATGATCTTGAATTCAAACTTATTAGGGTTAAAGCTTATGAGTTTGAAGAAACACTGGACATTAGCACGGCAAGATGATGAATTGGGTCATTAACAATTTTCACTAGCAGTGGTAGTGAGCTCTGTGAAAGACGATCGGAGTTACTAGGATATGTTTCGATTCTCTGTGTAACACTCGGAGCCCTGGGGCACGGTGGTAAGAGCTCAGCTGCTAACCAAAACTCTGGCAGTTCGAATCCACCAACCACTCTTGGGAAACCTATGGGCAGTTCTACTCTGTCCTATAGGGTCACTGTGAGTCGTAACCTACTCAACCGCAATGGGTTTCGGCTTTTTGGGTATAACATTCAATGCTATTTAACTTGATCAGGACTGTGTATTTGGAGCAAAATAACTGGGTAATGGTTAACTGTAACACCAATGGTATCCATTGAAGAGTTGATCTGAACACTCATGGCAAACCTCACAGAAGTGAGAAGAGGTGGGTCCTTGTCATGGTTATTTTGAAAGTGTTGCCTCCTACCTTCTCTGTCTCAGTAAATGGCTCCACCATCACCATTTCCCCAAAGAGAAAAGATAATATCATCTTAGACTCCTCTGTCTCTCTCCCTTTCTCCTTCTCACTGTCCCTCTCTTCTCTTCCCCTCATCCAATAAATGACTCATTGTGTTGGTTATGGTATTGTGTCAATTTGGCTAGGCCATGATTCTCAGTGGTTTGGCAGATATTAGGTAATCATACTCTGTTTTATGATCTGATGTGAGCAGCCAATCAGTTGAAAGGGGAGTTTCCTTGGAGGTGTGGCCTGGATCCAACTTATTTGGATATTCTGGGATGTTCTCATTCTCTCTCTCTCTTTTTTTTTTTTTCAGTGAGTTTTATCTTTTTATTTTGTTTCTCATTTTCTTTTTCCTTTTTGGTTATCGTAATTTAGATGAAGGTTTACAGAACAAACCAGTTACTCATCAAACAGTTAGTACACACATTGTTCTATGACGTTGGTTAACCACCCCAAGACATGTCAACACTCTCCCTTCTCAACCCTGGGTTCCCTATTGCCAACTTTCCTGTTCCCTCCTGCCTTCCAGTCCCTGCCCCAGGGCTGGTGTGCCCCTTTAGTCTTGTTTTGTTCCATGGGTCTGTTCAATCTTTGGCTGAGGGTTGAACCTCAGGAGTGACCTCATTACCAAGCCAAAAGGGTGTCCGGGAGCCATACTCTCAGGGTTTCTCCAGTCTCTGTTAGACCAGCAAGTCTGGTCTTTCTTTTTGAGTTAGAATTTTGTTCTACATTTTTCTCTAGCTCTGCCTGGGACCCTCTATTGTGATTCCTGTCAGAGCAGTCAGTGGTGATAGCTGGGCCCCATCTTGTTGTACTGGACTCAGTCTGGTGAAGGCCATGGTAGATGTTGTCCATTAGTCCTTTGGACTAATCTTTCCCTTGTATCTGTAGTTTTCTTCATTATTCCTTGCTCCTGAATGGGTGAGACCAACCAATGGAGTATCCTAAATGGCTGCTCACAGGCTTTTAAGACCCCAGATGCTACTCACCAAAGTAGAATGTAGAACATATTCTTTATAAACTATGTTATGGCAATTGAGCTAGATATCCCCTGAGACCATGGTCCCCACAGCCCTCAGCCCCAAAATTCGGTCCCTCAGGGATTTTAGATATGTCTATGGAAAAGCACACTCTCTTGATCCTGCATCCGACTCGTTATCCTCAGACCCCTGGTTTTTGGGATGTGAACAACAGCCTGCCACCTGCTCTGCAGATTTTGGGTTCATCAGCCCCTGTAGCCCCATGAGTCAAGAGAAGTCTCCAGACTGATACCTGACCCACAGATTTGGGACTTGCCAGCCTCCACAACTGCACGAGCCATTTCCTTGAAACAAATCTGTATAGATATGTACATATATACACACACACACACATATATATATGCTTTGGAAACTCTGGTGGCATAGTGGTTAAGTGCTACGGCTGCTAACCAAAGGGTCGGGAGTTCAAACCCACCATGCACTCCTTGGAAACTCTATGGGCCAGTTCTACTCTGTCCTATAGGGTCGCTATGAGTCAGAATCAACTCGACGGCACTGGATTTGGTTTAGTTTGGTTATATATGCTTCACTGGTTTTGCTTGTAGAAAATCCAGCCTAAGACGCTCATCCATTATATTGTCTAAATATTACCCTGTTGCTGCTGTGTGCTGTTGAGTTGATTCCAACACCTAGCAACCCTATAGAACAAAGTAGAACTGTCCCATAGGGTTTCCAAGGCTGTAAAGGAGCCCTGGAGGCTCAGTGATCAAGAGCTCGGCTGCTAACCAAAAGGTAGGAAGTTAGACTCCACCAGCAGCTCTCCCTATGGGACAGTTCTACTCTGTCCTGTTAGGTTGCTATGAATTGGAATTGACTCAATGGCAACTGGTTTTTTTTTTTTTTTTGGAATCTTCGTGGAAGTAGACTGCCACATCTTCCTCCCATGAAGCAGCTGGTGGGTTTGAACTGCTGGCCTTTCAGCTAGCAGCAGAGTGCTTAACCACTGTGCCACTAGGGATCCTTAAATATTATCCTAGGGGACTTTAACTGGAACAGACTCGTAATGTGGTAAACCACTGCTTTTCATTTGTTTTATTTTTTCCGAATTGAAATCCTTCAGGTGAAGTGGGATGATAAACTACTCACCAAGACACATAAGAGAATATAAAGATTCAGGAAACTTTCGTCCCAGCTTACATTTGAATATAGAGAAAATCTGAACATTAAACACAAAGACTTTTTCTTCTTTCATTAGTTGCAATTTTCTAGGCATTTTGCCAAAACTAAGGCAGTGTAACGAGGTGCCTCTGGAGCTAGCGAGCCTGCTGCAAATCCTGGCTTCAAATCTGTGGCTACTTTCCTAATCTTTGGCTCCTCCAATTATTGCCAGCAATAATATAATAGTCTTCTAACTGGTCTCTCTCCTCTATTTCAGCATCCATCTATTCCATTATAGTTAGAGTGATTTTTTAAGGCATAAATTTGATCGTTTCAACCACAAATATATATGTTTGTATGTGTGTGAGTGCATGTGTGCAAGCATGAGCTTTAAAAAATATTTTGTTTAGTTTTGGTGGCAAAATACACCATCAAAGTTACATCCATTCATAATTTGTACATGAATAACATCAATTAAGTACTTCACATTGTGACACCATTCTCCTTTATCCGTCATATTGTTTCCTCCCCATTAATTTAGGGCCTCTGCCCCTTAAGGTTACCATCTATGCTTTGGATGAACTGTTGTCAGTTTACACTCATGTATATAATTATCTTTTTATATATCTAATTTATTTTATATTTGTTATTGTTGAGAATTGTCATGGGATCGAATTGTGTCCCCCCAAAATCTCTGTCAGTTTGGCTAGGTCATGATTCCCAGGATTATATGATTGTCTACCTTTTTATCAACAGATGTGATTTCCCGAATGTTGTAAAGCCTATCACTACGATGTATTAAGATGGATTATCGACAGCTATATTGATGAGGTCTACAAGATTAGATAGTGTCTTAAGTCAATCTCTTTTGAGATATAAAAGAGAGAATCGAGCAGAGAGTTGGGGACCTCAAACCACCAAGAAAGCAGTGCCGGGAGCAGAGCACATCCTTTGGACCTGGGGTTCCTGCGTGGAGAAGCTCCTAGTTCAGGGGAAGATTGATGACAAGGACCTTCCCCCAGAGCTGACAGAGACAGAAAGCCTTCACCTGGAGCTTATGATCTGAATTTGGACTTCTAGCCTACTCAACAGAGAAAAGTAAATTGTCTTTGTTAAAGCCATTCACTTGTGGTATTTTTGTTATAGCAGCACTAGGTAAGACAAGAATATACACAGCAGAACATACAGCAATCCAGCAATTTCTACACTTAAAATCCAGTGACACTGATTACATTCTTTGAGTTGTGCAACCATTCTCACCCTTCTTTTTCGAACTCTTCTTCCCTCACTAACATAAACTCACTGCCCTCTATGTTTCCTGTCTAATCTTGCCAGTTGCTGTTGTCTGTTTGATCCCATAGAGATAGTTCTTAAAGGAGCACAATGCTCAAGGCAGACAGGTAATTCTTTATTAGTGCACTATGTTTGAGGCAAACGTTATTAATTGGGCTAAAGTGTTGTTTAGTTTGACAATGGCTTCATGGGATAGTTAAGATTTAAAAATTATTTCTGGGCATTAGATTTGGGAGCTCTTCCCATTTCAACGGATCCGTTAAGTCTGGTTTCCATCTGAGTTTGAAGTTTTGTTCCAGGCTTTTCCTCCTTTTGATCAAGATCCATCTACTGGGCCCTTGATCAAAATGTTCAGTAATGATAGCCAGGCACCATCCATTTTTTCTGGTCTTACGGCAGTGGAGGTAGTAGTTTGTGGAAGCAATTAACCTGGCAGTCCATTTTCTTCTCCAGTTCCTGGGTCTTCTTCTTCCCCTGTTGTTCCGGACAAATAGAGACCAATTGTTGTATCTTGGGTGGCTGGCTGCAAGCTTTTAAGATGCCAGGGGGTACACATATTTTAATTAGTGTCTATGGCTAAGTTCTGGGGAGGATACAAAGATGATGGCAAAAGCAAAAATGATCCTGGTCCTCAAAGAGCAGACAAATTAATAGAAAAAAAAAATTTTTTTTATAATTAATGAGTGGGTTTAGATAACTTAATTTGGGTGATTAAACAAAACTTTCAAGAGATTTCGCACAGCCTATTTTGTCGACACTTAAACAACAATGCAGAGTACAAATTCCTATTTGCTTAGCTAAACACTGTCAACAATAGCATGACCTCACTCTGCAGGTTCCCATTGTCGGTGTGATGCCAAGTTTTGTTTCAAAGCTTTTGCATTCTTGTGGCAAGTTGTACAACAATATGCCTGAAAACAAGGCTGCCCTGATGGTGTGGGAAATCCTCTCGCTGTTTACTAGATTTCAAACGCCACAGATGGGAATAGTGTTTTATGTTCAGTGCCTACTGGCAGGAGGGGATGAGAACGCTAACCTTCCTGCATGAAAAGTACTTGTCCTTCCAAGAAGTTTTTAGCGTAGAGAGTACCGGGCATTTTTCTCTAGGCTATGCCCGAGTGCTGTCCTCATTTGATATTTGATTATCACACTGTTGATATTACTGTTCTGATGTGAAAAGCTATCCTGTAAATCCTGACGCACTTCAAATTTTCATCTGAAGATAAAGTGAAGGATAACGAAATTATCTGTGGGTGTTTTCCCTCAGGATATTTGGATGGTGTTGATGTTGCGCTTATTAACTAAAGTCAATTATTTCTCAACAGTAGAAACTACGTCTATTTTTCCTTAAACACATTGGAGTGGTGCAATCTAGGCTGGCATTCTTTCCAGTTTCTGGAATTTTATAAACTGTCAGTGAATGACTCTACTTTTTAGTAAAATAAATATTTTATACTCCTCGGGTGAGCTTCCGAAGGCAAAGCGTAGAGCTGAACAACATATTTAACTGGAATAGACGATTACTGTAATTTAAATTCGGGCTCTCATTTTTTTTTTCCTCCAAATTGTAAATCTTTAGGTGAAGTGGGATGATAAATTACTCACTGGCATATACAAGAGAACATAAAAATTGAATACGTTTTCCTCCAAGTTTAGAATGGGATATACAGAATATTTGAAACATTTGAAAATTGAATATGAAGGTTTTTTTTTTTTTTTTTTCCTTCATCGATTGTGTTTTTCTAGGCATCTTGCCAACCTAATGCAGTATAACTAGGAGGTTCTGGAGCTGGACGGCCGGCCTCTGAAAATCACACCCTGAGGTGCCCAGCAAGTCGCTTCATGTCCATGTGTCTCAGATTATTCATCTCTAAAACAGAGTTAGCATCACCAGCGTTTACCTCCTAGGTCGGGAGCCCTAGCGGTGCAGTGGTTAGCAGCTCAGTTGCTAACCAAAAGGCCAGCAGTTCGAATCTACCAGCTGCTCCTTAGAAACCCTATGAGGCACTTTTACTCTGCCCTATAGGGTCACTGGAAACCCTGGTGTGTCGTACTGGTTAAGCAGTATGGCTGCGGACCAAAGGGTCAGCAGTTCAAATCCGCCAGGCGCTCCTTGGAAACTCCATGGGGCAGTTCTACTCTGTCCAATAGGGCCGCTATGAGTCGGAATCGACTCGACGGTACTGGGTTTGGTTTGGTTTTTGTAGGGTCACTATGAGTCACAAGCGACTTGACGGCAACAGGTTTTTTTAGTTTAAACTTTATTAGGTCACGATGAGGATTAACCCTGATAATATAGATAAAGCATCTTCAGTAGAGTCTGGCAGAATATGGTCCGTGTTGAATTTATTATTAAATGTTAAAAAACTAAACAAACAACAAACCAGCTGCTCTTGAGTTGATTCTAACTCGTGGTGATCCCATGTGTACGGAGTAGAATTGAACCCTGTAGAGCTTACAAGGCTGTGACTTTTTGGAAGCAGATTGCCAGGCCTTTCTCCTGAGGCAAATCTGGGTGGGTTTAAACCGCCAGCCTCCTGGTTAGTAGTGCTTAGTCACTTGTACCACCCAAGGACTCCCAATAAATATTGTTTTTGTTAGTTGCTGTTGTATTGGCTCTGACTCATGACAACCTGATAACAGAACGAAACATTGCCCAGGCCTGCGTTATTCTTACAGCTGTTGGTATATGTTTGAGCCCACTGTTGCAGCTACCCTGTGAATCCGTCTCATGGAGGGTTTCCCTTGTTTTTGCTGACCCTCTGCTTTACCAGTTGGGATATCCTTTTCTAGTGTTTGATCTCTCTTGATGTGTCCAAAGTAAGCAAGATGAAGTCTTGTCATCTTCAATTCTAAGGAGCGTTCCAGCTGTACTTATTCCAAGGCATATTTGCTTGTTCTTCTGGCAGTCCATGGTACGTTCAATGTTCTTTGCCAACACCACAATTTAAATGCATCCATCTCTACTGCAATCTTCCATTTTCATTGACGCTTTCACACGCGTGTGAGGTGATAGAAAAGACCGTGGCTTGAGGCAGGTGCACCTGAGTCATCAAAGTGACATTTTTGCTTTTTACCACTTTAAAGAGGTCTTTTGCAGCAGATTTGTCCAATGCAATATGTTGTTTAGAAGAGACTTGTTGGCAACTAACAACAACAACAACCTAAAGGGACTTAACTACAGACTTCTGCAGAATATTGCAGTTTTGTCTTGGCACCAAATGAGTAGGGATGACATTGAAGTAACATATGGACAGTGACAGAGGGACAGAAGCCAGGCACTGCTGGGGTGGGCATCTATTTGAATTTTAAACGGAACTGATGTGTGATTAGTATGTCTCCCTCGAATAACCCAGCTTTAGTAATCCTTATCTGGACTCTTTCTATTTCTGTTTCTTGACCACACAAACAAAGATAGGAAAGCCTCGTGTAAGCAACCTAGATATTTGCTTCAGAGGAATGTTAACTCAATTGCTCTGTGTTCATTTCCTTGAGAACCATTTATATATATATATATATTTTTTCCCCTTGTTTGGCAGAAGCAGATTAAAAGCATTTAACAGGCTTTACTGAAAAGTTTTTCTATATATTCAGAAAGATTCAACATTCCTTAGATGAATCCATGCAAACACCCTGGCACTATCCCCTAGTTTGCATTACGCTTGTGTAAGATTCGCCTCTGAATAGCTTCACGTGATTATTCAAAGTGACGTCTTGAGTTTTCACAGGTCTCGGCTGTCGCCTTCCTACCACTTTAGTGTCAGCATTACTTGGAGGAAGAACTTACTCTTTTGGACACAAGTAGACACATAGCATCCTGGGAGCAGTTGCTGCTTAGAAAATCTCTTTGGCCAGTGGTCACTTTAAGGCAGGTGGAGGTCAACGAGGAAGTGGTGTATGTCTTCCACTTAGGGGGTGATTCCCACTCTGAGGGAAGCTTCTGGAATTCCTGACATAAGGATTGTTGGTAGTTGCTGCAAGTGGGATCTGACTCGTAGTGACCTTACATACGACAGAACGACACATCACCCAGCCCTCTGCCACCTTCACGATCGTTGGTGTGTTAGAGGCCGGTGCTGTGCCTATTGTGTCAATCCATGTCATTGAAGGTTTCCCGCATTTTCACCTACCTGCTACTTTACCAATCACTATGTCTGTTTCTAGCAGTTGGTCTTTGCTGATGATGTGTCCAAAAAGTAAGCAAGCTGAAGTCTTGCCGTCTATGAAACCTCTGTCTTCAATTTCACTAATGATGCTGTGCCGTGAAGAGAAACCCAAGCCACTCCTGGGACATCCTACTGAGATCCTATGCCCACCTCTCTGCTACCAATTTAACTTAAATTGGTCTGTGGTGGGCCCAGGAGCCCTGGTGGTGTAGTGGCTAAAGCACTTGGCTGCTAACGATAAAGGTCAGGGGTTTCAACCCACCAGCCGCTCTGTGGAAGAAAGATGTGGCAATCTGCTTCCTTAAAGATTTACAGCCTTGGAAACCCTATGGGGCAGTTCTAGTCTGTCCTACAGTGTTGCTATTGAGTCAGAATCGACTTGATGGCAATGGGTTTGATTTGGTTTGGTGTTGACTAGATTATTAAAATGAAAATTGAAAAGCAATATTTAAATATTCAACTATTTAACAGTTGTTACAGGCAATAGCTTCAAGAAATAAAAAAGTACAACTGAAAAGAAAGTTTCTTCATAGTGTCTACAATTCTGAAGTCGTTAAGTGAAAGGGTTAGTAGGAAAAAAAAAACTAGAGAAATCATTTTACTGTATAAAAATGACACGGCTTTCCTGGGTAGGTTCGATTATAGTCATCAGCCATTGAATTGGCTTCAGTTCAGTTTACTTCAGTTAAATTTAGTAGGAACTTCCAGCTAAACTCAGCGGGGCAGGTGTAAAAATTTTCATATTCACCAAAGCCTTGGTTACAAAGAGATAAATTTAGTCACACATTACCTTGGCAAACAGGTCCCCATATTGATCCCGAGGGAAGCTCCTGGAATGAAAGCAGACAAGTAACAGATGTGTTAAAGAACTTGAGTGGCTTGGAAGAAAAGCTTGGTGGCCTGCTTCTGGAAGGTCACAGCCTTGAAAACCCTCTGGATCACAGCTCTGCTCTGACGCACTTGGGGTCCCTATGCATTGGAATCAACTGGCAACAGCTTTTTTTTTTTTTTTTAAATGCTCGTCCAGTAATATCCCACCTAGAAGCACAAGATAAAAGCTCCTGGACTGGGCTGACCTTGCAGGGCAACTCCACAGGGCAGCTAGAAATCCCCAAACACAAAACTTTCTCAACTAATTGCCCAAGTCACTTTGATTTGAATGAGGCTCTACTCTGAGAGGAAAACTCAAATGTTAAAGAGAGGAGAAAATCCCAGATTGCACCTCTCCCTTGCATTCCAGTGCCAGGGAATTTGTGCAGCCAAATCACAAAAGGAAGTCCAAAGAGGGGTGTGATTCTAGGCAACGTCCAAGTGGTAAAAACACAAATAGACAAATTCCATATTACAGATCACTTTTTCTTCATGAAGAAAAAAGCAAACTCTAGAGAAGACAACAGCAAGAACTGATATGCGCTAAGAATTATTCTTTGACAAGAGACTCGGGGAAGATTTCCAAACAGCCAGGAGCTAGATTTTCCCTGCTTTATTTGGAAGCAGAAAAATCCTGGGTCCTTGGCCTGTGAGACAAGCCAGGTGGCAGGAATTCACAAACCCGGAGGAAGCAGACGGGAGGGAGATTTCTTTCCCCAAAGTCTATTTTCTTCCCTCTTTTTAAACTGTATTCAAAAGCTTTTTTAAAAAATGTAAAAATTGGCAGAAATAGAAGACAGCATTTGGGTTTATGGAGGGTGCTATGTAGTGGGTGTCATTGAGAAGCACTCAGGGAACAGGTTCTATCTTGGGGATAACCCCTTTCTGGCCAAAGCCCAACTGTGGCAGTTTTGGGGAATTCCCTTAACACTGGTAGGATGACACTTTGGCCCAAATATATCTTGAACTTCATCCTAGACCAACTTTCATTCCAATTAATTAAGTCCAGTTAAGTGGTCAAATTATTCTCCGAAAAGTTCTATGACGTACATTTTTTTAGTGCTCAGTTTTTGGAGACTGTTTCTGCCATGTTTATTAAGTCTTATGTGGAGCTCTGGTGGTGAAGTGGCTAAGAACTTGGCTACTAACCAAGAGGTTAGTGGTTCGAATCCACCAGCTGCACCTTGGAAACCCAGTGGGGCAGTTCCACTCTGTCTTATAGGGTTACAATGAGTTGGAATTGACTCGACAGCAGCGGGTTTGGGGTTTTTTTGGGGGGCGGGGAGGGTATTGAGTCTTACAGAAAATCTTCAGTTATTATCCACATTTCCCATGAAGCTTGATGTTCCAAAAGGAGGCTCTGGCGACTCAGTGGTATGGTACTAAGAACAGAAATTGTCCTTCTGGCTTCTGGGCCAGTGTTCTGAATTATCCCCTATACTTTTGCCCTCTTGGTTACTTGCATCAGTGACTAAGAATATTTTTACAACTGTTAAACCCTTTACTTAATATCAGAATTCTAGAGTTTTCATATGGCTGTCTGTCTTCTGCGGCACAGTGTAGAGACATATGTTGCTTAATTATGCCTTTATTCATTCAACGAATGTTTATTAGCATCTCTCAGGTGCTGGGCACTCTTCTAGGTGTTAGGGAGACAGTAGTGAACAAAATAGACAAAAATCTCTGCCTTCACAAAACTTACATTCTAGTGTGGGTAGACAGACCACAAACCAGATAGGCAAGGAAAATATACTGTGTGGTAGAAGTGATGAAAGAGCAGGAGAAGGGGTGGGATGGGAGGTGGTTTGCAATTTTAGACAGAGGGGTCAGGGAGGACCCACTTGTGCAGGACAACATTTGAGACAAAGATCTGAAAGAGGGAGGGAGTTCACCATGAGGGTAAATGAGGGGAGAACATTCCAGGCAGCGGGAACAGCAAAGGAGTGGAGGCAGGAGAATGCCTGGCATGTTCAGGGAGAATGAGCTCAATGCGGCTGGAGCTAGTGAGAGAGGAGGCTTAGAAGACAAGGACAGAAAGGTGAGGGCGGGGGTGGTTATGTACAACCATGTACAGATCATAAGAAGAGAGAGATCTCGGGACCAGAGGAAATTGTAGTCTCTGATTTATATTTTAAGAAGATCACAGTAGTTGCTGGATTGAAAAATCGACTGTTGGGAGCACGGAAGCCAGCAAGGGGATTGGTGCACTCATATAAGCAAGAAAAGGAAGTGGCTTGGACCAGGGAGGTGGCAGTGGAAGTAGTGGTTGGTGGCCAGATGCTGTATATATTTTGCAGTAGAGTTGACAAGATTTGCTGACAGATTAGATGTGGGGTATGGGAGAAAAGTCAAAGAAGACTCCACAGTTTTCACCTGAGCAACTGGAGTAATGGAGTTGCCGCTTCCTAAGATTGGGAAAGACTTTGAGAGGAGGAAGTGGGTTGAAGGAGGGAAGGTGGTCATCAGAACCTCAGTTTTGCATATGTTAAGTTTGAGAGAATTTTTAGACGTTTCACTAGAAATATCAAAGACACAGTTGGATATATGAGTTGAAGAGGGGAGGGGTCTGAGTTGGAGAAATTCATGCGGGACTCATAAGAATATTGATGATATTTAAAGCCACGAGACTGGAATATTCACCATAGCTTCGGGGTTAGAAGATCTCAGTTTTTAGATCTGCAGCTTTAACACTCTGGGCTCTGAAAGCAACCACAGAGACTCTATCTTAAGATGGCAATGACGATAAGGGTGGCTTTGCAGCGTTATCCTCGGGATATCTTCATGTGTTGCTTGGTGCTCAATAAATGTCGATTGAATATTGTCAAAGAGTAGATAAAGCGTTCCTTTCCCTAACCAATTAAAAACTTTTTTTTTTACTTGCCAACTAACTCTTCATTTTGACACCTCCTCACTCACTGTGGGAGATTCTGAAATGAGGAACAGGATGGGATGGAAGGGCAGTAATTCCAAAATATAAATAAGCTATTATTAACTGTGTATTTACTACGTATCTTTTCTCTTTACCTTCAGAAGAACTGATGCTTTTGAGTTATGGTGTTGGCAAAGAATATTGAATATACCGTGGACTGCCAGAAGAATAAATAAACCTGTCCTGGAGGAAGTACAGCCATAATGCTACTTAGAAGCGAGGATGGTGAGACTTTGTCTCACATACTTTGGACATGTTCCCAGGAGAGACCAGTCCCTGGGGAAGGACATCACGCTTGGTAAAGTAGAAGGTTAGCAAAAAAGAGGAAAACCCTCAACTAGATGGATTGACGCAGTGGCTGTAACAATGGACTCAAACATAGCAATGATTGTGAGAGCGGTGCGCGACTGGGCAGTGTTCTGTTCTGTTGTACATGGGGTTGCTATGAATTGGAACCGACTCTGTGGCATCTAACAACAACAATAGCAACATTCTCACAAGAACCCTAGGAGATAGGTACTATCACGATTCTAGTTTTTACAGATGAAAACAGATACAGTGCTCAAGGTCATAGCTGCTAAGAATCAGAAATCAGATCGGGATCCAAGTTCAGCTGACTCCAAAGCCTTAACCATTACTCTACACTCCCTGAATGTGTCCCTTGCCATTGAGTCGATTCTGACTCATAGCAACACTGTAGGACAGAGTAGATCTTCCCGGTAGGGTTTCCAAGGCTGTAATATCTATGGAAGCAGATTACCACATCTTTCTCCCATGCAGCAGCTGCGCCACCAGGTGTGTGTCGGGGTTGTGTCATTTCACCACACTTATTCAATTTGTATGCTGAGCAAATAATCCAAGAAGCTGAACTATATGAAGAAGAATGCTGTATCAACATTGGAGAAAGACTCATTAACAACTTGTGATAAGCAGATGACACAACCTTGCTTGCTGAAAACGAAGAGCACTTGAAGCACTTACTGATGAAGATCAAAGACCACAGCCTTCAGTATGGATTACACCTCAGCATACAGAAAACAAAAACCCTCACAACTGGATCATTAAGCAACATCATGAGAAATGGAGAAAAGATTGAAGTTGTCAAGCGTTTCATTTTACTTGGATCTGCAATCAATGACTATGGAAGTAGCAGTCAAGAAATCAAATGACATATTGCATTGGGCAAATCTGCTGCAAAAGACCTCTTTAAAGTGTTGTAAAAATGGTGTGGCAGGGCTCCTGGCCTCCTCTAACTTCCCAAGGAAGGAGGAGAATCGAGATCAACAGCCAAGGCTGATTCCTATGAGTCGGAGGTCAGAAGTGCTTCCTCCCTCTCCTGTTTTTACAAATTTTGCCACCAACCATCCCTCCCACAGCACTCTCTACTTCTCTGCTGTGTTTGATAATTCATTACAATGGCCACACACAACTCACAGACAATACTCGCAACTACGGGGACTGGGCAGTGTTTTGTTTTGTTGTACATAGGATCGCTATGAGTCGGGAACCAATTCGATAGCGCCTATCAACAATGACAACAACATGGAGTTTATTAGGGCAGTAACAGGTTACAATTCCCGTTCAGAAACGCTCAGGATACAGTTCTTCCATCAGGACAGCCTCGTCTCAGGCATGCCTATCTCTGGCCCCTTGACCTCTGCCCTGCTTGGGCAAGTGTTACAAAGCTCTATTAGCTCTGCCAATAAGTCCCTGGGGACACCCCACTCTGCCAGTAAGCCTCTTGTCTGAAGGTGCTCAGCTTTTTAACTCTGTGGGCTGGGAAGCCCCACCGAAGCCATCTGGCACCGTTTTCCTGATTCCTGCTGTCTTACATTGCTGTCTCTTGCTGTCTTTCATGTTACAGCTCCTCTGTGTTTCCTGGATCTAGGAGGTTCCCAGCACTTTTCCCAGTGTGGGTATCTTGCATCCAAAGGATGTGCTCCACTTCTGGCTCTTCTTTCTTGGTGGTATTGAGATCCTCCCTTCTCGCCTCTGGGATGGCTCATTTTAAGCCTAGCAGAATGGCAAAACTGACCAATATCCTCATTAGGGTTCCATATACCTTATTTGCGTGGTCCCGCCTCCACAAATGTGCCATGCACCTTTTTTATATTATTAACAAGCTATTCAATCCCCTTGGTGGGGCCCAAGCACCATATTTTCATAGTCCCACCCAATCTTTTGGTGGAAGTTACAAGACCATGGCTAGAAAGGCCATATAAAAGTGATCCATCCCACCACAAGTGTTAAAAGGCAACATATCACTTTGGGGCCTAAGACATGCCGGACCCAAGTTGTGGCATTTTCAGTTGCCTCATGTGCATGCGAAAGCAGGACAATGAATAACGAAGACTGAAGAAGAATTGATGCCTTTGAATTACGGTGTTGATGAAGAATATCGAATATACCATGGACTCCAGAAGAGCAAACAAATCTATCTCGGAAGAAGTACAGCCAGAATGCTCCTTAGAAGTGAGAATAGTGAGACTGTCTCACTTACTTTGGACATGTTATCAGATGGGACTGGTCGCTATGAGTTAGAACCCACTTGACGATACCTAACAGCAGCAGCAACAACAAATATTTATGGAAGCGCACTGCCACATCTTTCTCTCAAAGAGCGGCTGGTGGGTTCGAACCACTGACCTTTTGGTTCACAGATGAAATGCTTTAACCTCTGCACCACCAGGGCTTCCCAGGCCCACCACAAACCAATTCAAATGAATCGGAATTTCTGAGGATGAGGCCAGAGCAATTGTATTTTTTAATTTTTAAATCTATCTGGGCAATTCTAGTGGCAAGCAGTGCTGAGAGTCGCTGACCCATGTGAGAAGATAAAATCAAACACAGGTGAAAATCAGGGCCATTGAGCCAGACCAAGGAGGGAGATAAAAGTCACATATGAACATAACCAAAAAACCTCAAACCCGTTGCTATCAAGACTATTCCATCTCATGGCCATGTGTTAGAGTAGGACTGTGCTCCTCTAGGGCTTTCTTAGCTGTAATGTTTATGGAAGCAGGTTGCCAGGACTATCTTCTGCACAGCCACTGGGTTGGTTCAAACTGCTAACCTTTAGCAGCCAATCATTAACTGCTTGCACCACCCAGGCTCTCAAACACGTACAAACATGGTCATTCTAATTCCTTTGCCCAAACAGTCAGCCTGAAGGATATACCACACCTATCAGAGTCTGGAGTGAATGACTATTGATATGCCTCTCAAGTGATCCTAATGGATGCATGGGGCTGTATCCTATCCCCACCTGGATACCTTTTTCTTGAGAACCAATTGAGGACTATAAGACCTATTCACATTATTTTGTTCAAGAGACTTAAAAGAGGTCTAAAGTGAGAAGCAGGGTGTTGAATTATGTTGGACTGAATTATGCCCTCCCCCAAAATATGTATTGGTGTCCTAACTATGGATCAGTTCTACTCTGCACACATGGGGTCGCCATGAATTGGAATCCTCTTGAAGGCAACTAATATGACATACACATGGATGTAATCCTGTTTAGAAATATTTTGCTTTGTTATGTTAATTAGATCATACACCAGTAGGGTGGGTTTGAAGCCTAATCGCTTCTGAGTTATATAAGGAGCAGATTAGACACAGAGATACTTGAACACAAAGGAAGTCAGGTCATGTGAGAATCATCTACAAGCCAAAGAACCAAGCAATGCCTGGAGCTACCAGCAAGGAAGAAATCTACATGGCCTAGACCCTGATTTGGACTTTTAGCTTCTAAACTGTGAGAAAATAAATGTCTGTCCTTTAAACTCAACTAGTTGTGGTGTTTTTGTTATGGCAACACTAGTAGGTAAGAAGGATACCTGGTGGTGCTGTGATTATGTACTCGGCAGCTAACTGAAAGGTTGGTGGTTTGAACCCACCAACCGCTCCATGGGAGAAAGCCGTGGCAGTTGGCTTCCATAAAGATTACAGCCTTGGGGCAGTTCTATGCTATGAGTCAGAACTGATGCCTTTGGTTTGGTTTCTATTTAGGTAGCCAAGAGAGGGGTTTAGGAGGATGAGCATTCTGGGGTGATAATCAATAGCTGGCCTTTGCAGGAGGACAAAAGGGATGAAATGGAGGAAGTTATGGATGGCTACCAGGTATGTGGGAAGAGAAGGGAGGAGAGAATCAGGCACCAGTATTTCCATTTCCTCCTCCGTAAATCCCATTCTGGCCCTGGGAACACCACTAGATTCCAGCAGGAATGGAGGGAGGCTCTAGCAAAATCAGGTTGGCTCAGTGGGAAGGACAAACAGTTCAGTGGTCAATAAGACCACTGAGGTGGGAATTCATTTCTGGACAACCTTTCCAGGAAGGCTGCCCTTTGGGGACTAGTGATATGTACCTATAAATTTGATTTAAAAGAGATAATTTTTATTTAAAAAAAAAATTGTTGTGGTCGGGTGCCGTCGAGCTGGTTCTGACTCGTAGCGACTCTATGTACAACAGAATGAAACACTTCCCAGTCCTGCACCATCCCCATAATTCTGCTGTGTTTGAGCCCATTGTTGCAGCCACTGTGTCAGTCCACCTTTTTGATTGTCTTCCTTTTTATTGCTGACCTGCTACTTTACCAAGCATAATGTCCTTCTCCAGGGACTGGTCCCTCATGATAACATGTCTAAAGTACATGAGACTAAGCCTCCCCATCCTCTCTTCTAAGGAGCGTTCTGGCTGTACTTCTTCCAAGGTAGATTTGTTCTTTCTTCTGGCAGTCAATAGTATATTCAATATTCTTTGCCAACAACATAATTCAAATGTTTTCCTTATTCATTGTCCAACTTCTGCATGTATATGAGATGATCCAAAAGACCATGACATGGGTCAGACACATCTTAGTGCTCAAGGTGACATGTTTGCTTTTTAACACTTTAAAGAGGTCTTTTGCAGCAGATTTTCCCAAATCCTTTGATTTCTTGACTGCTGCTTCCATGGGTGTTGACTGTGGATCCAAGAAAACTGAAGTGTTTGACAGTTTCAATGTTTTCTCTATTTATTATGATGTTGCTTATTAGTCCAGTTGTGAGGATTTTTGTTTTCTTTATATTGAGGTGTAATCCATACTGAAGGCTGTAGTCTTTGATCTTCATCAATAAATGCTTCAAGTCCTCTTCACTTTCAGCAAGGAAGGTTGTGTCATTGTGTATCTTTGTCCAATCCTGACGCCACATTCTCCTTCATATAGTCCAGCTTCTCAGATATTTGCTCAGCATGCAAGTGAATAAGTATGGCGGAAGGCTACAACCCTGAAGTCCACCTTTCTTTATTTAAACTGTGCAGTATCCCCTTGTTCTGCCTGAACAGTTGCCTCTTGCTCTGTATAAAGGTTCTGCATGAGCACAATTAAGCGTACTGATTTCTCATTCTTTGCAATGTCATCAATAATTTCTTATGGTCCACACAGTTGAATGCCATTGCATAGTCAATACAACACAGGTAAATATCTTTCTAGTATTCTCTGCTTTCAGCCAATAGCCATCTGACATCAGCAATGATATCCCTGGTTGCATGTTCTCTTCTGAATCTGGCTTGAATTTCTGGCAGTTCTTGATCGATGTACTGCTGTAACTGTTTTTGAATGATCTTCATCATAATTTTACTTGAATGTGATATTAATTATATTGTTCAACAATTTCCACATTCTGTTGGATCACCTTTCTTGGGAATAGGTATAAATATGGATCTCTTCCAGTCAGTTGGCCAGGTAGCTGACTTCCAAATTTCTTGAGGGGATCATCTTCTGGTACTATATCAGACAACGTTCTGCTGCTTTTTGTAAGATTTTCACTGGCTAATTCTTTTCAGAAGTAGACAGCCAGGTCCTTCTTCCTAGTTTGTCTTAATCCGGAGGCTCAGCTGAAGCCTGTCTGCCATGGGTGACTCTGCTGATATTTCAATATTGGTAGCATAACTTCCAGCATTACAGCAACATGCAAGCCCCCACAGTACAACAAACTCACAGACGAGTGGAAATCTGGAGGATATTCCACCTGAATTTAGAGACCACCTCAAAAATAATTTTAACACACTGAATACTAATGACTGGAGGAGACCAGATGAGTTGTGGGATGACATCAAAGACGTCATATTTGAAGAAACCAAAAGGTTATTAAAATAATAGGTAAGAAGAAAACATGAAAAATGGATGTCAGAAGAGACTCTGAAGCTTGCTTTTGAATGTGGAATAGCTAATGAATGAAAGGAATGATAAGTTAAAAGAGCTGAATGGAAAAATTCAAAGGGCTGCTTAAGAAGACAAAGTGAAGTAAGACCTAGATGGTGGAGTAGTCAGGTGCTTCTGGTGATCCCTCTTACAACAAAGACCAGAAAAAAACAAGTGAAATGATTATATTTACGACAAGCTAGGAGCCCTGAACATCAAAGACAAGGTTAGAAAATGGACTGAGTGGCAGAGGGAGGGAGAGACGGTTCAGAAGAAGAGAGGAGTTGCTGGACCTAAATCACCAAGAACCCTCAAGCACCATTCCCTGGAGTGACAGTGGTGGGGATCCAGACTCAGTTTCCTCAGGGACAGACAACCAGGCACACAACCTACTCACATCTCCAGAACCAGAGAATAACGGCGCTCTCAGCAAAAGCTAAGTTCTTGTGCATATTTTAAGGTGCCCCCAATCCCCAAGCCAGCTTCAGTGGCTGTTGATTTCCCTGGGCCTGAGATAGGTCCTGTTGAGTGTCCTAAGCTATCCTCCCAGACTTGGAGAAGGAATAAATTCACAACTGGGGGAAAAGATAATCTGCCATCTCCACTAAGGTGGGGAGCTCAGGACAGAAGCGGCTTCTGTCCAGGTATAAATGGTCAGTGGACTTTGAATACCTTTCTGCCCTGCATGGACCTGTGTGGGCCTATTTCAGGAGAATACGCCCTTGTTGGCAGACTGCACCTGTTTCAGCTGTGCAGCAGAGAGGTGTGTTTGATGTTTGACACCACTTTGCCTATTAAACAGGGTCCTCATCTACCCACATCAGGGGCCTGAGGACTGGTGGCTCCACCCATGTCACCTGTCCACTCAAGACAGGGGTCCAAGGATAGCTGGTACCTCCCCGTCCTTACAACCAAAAGCATTGGGTGCCCATGGTCCATCTGCAGAACCCACCAACCTGGGGGCTCTAGGGAACAGGGATGCACTTACCTCACAGACATTCAGGGGATGGTTGTCAGACCCCTGCCTTGTTCAGAGTGTGACCCCCTGCTATAACCAGATACCTGTACCTACCTCAATCGCCCCTGCCCCTCTAAGACCCTCTAAGACTGTAGGACAGAGCCGGTACCACACACTTGATGACCAACTACCTGGACACCTGAGCTGAATCCATACAAGAAAAGTAAGGGACTCCTAGGCTCATAAACCTGATAATAGCTCTAGCCAACTGGTGACAGGACCTTAGAGCTTCCAAGGTGAAAATAATGAAGCTAGCTCACTCAAGCAGCCTATTTGGGCATATCAAAACAAAACAAAGCAAGAAGCAAGGATACAGTAAGCAAATATAAAATAAGCTAAAAAAAAATTTTTTTTTTTAATACAATAACTTATAGATGGCTGGGAGACAACAGTCAATATCAACTTACATACAGAAGCAGACCATGATTGCTTCAACAAGCTCTGAAAACAAAGAATCAAGGGATCTTCTGGATGAAGGTGTCTTCTGGAATTACCAGATGCAGAATACAAAAGATCAATATACAGAACACTTCGAGACATCACGAAAGAGATCAGGAAGGAGATCAGGCAAATCGAAGAAGAAGTCAAGGAACACACAGATAAAGCAGTGGAAGAAATTAAAAAGGTTATTCGAGAACATAATGAAAAATTTAATAAGATGCAAGAATCCATAGAGAGACAGCAATAAGAAATTCAGAAGATTAACAATAAAATTTCAGAATTAGACAACTCAATAGAAAGTCAGAGGAGCTGAATTGAGGAAGTAGAAGGCAAGATTACTGAGACTGAAGATAAAACACTTGGCACCAATATACTCAAAGACAAATCAGATAAAAGAATTAAAAAAGAAGAAGAAACCTTAAGAATCATTTGGGACTCTATCAAGAGAAATAACTTATGAGTGATTGGAGTACCAGAACAGGGAGAGATAACAGAAAATACAGAGAGAACTGTTGAAGATTTGTTGGCAGAAAACTTCCCTGATATTGTGAAAGACGAGAATATATCTATCCAAGATGGTCATCAAACCCCATGTAAGGTAGATCTCAAAAGGAAGACACCAAAAAAAGAGACACCAAGACATATTATAATCAAACTTGCCAAAACCAAAGGTAAAGAGAGAATTTTAAAAGCAGCTAGGGATAAGTGAGAAGTCACCTACAAAGGAGAGTCAATAAGAATAAGCTCTGACTACTCGGGAGAAACCATGCAGACAAGAAGGCAATGGGATGACTTATATAAAGCACTGAAGGAAAAAACTTGCCAGCCAAGAATCATATATTCAGCAAAACTGTCTCTCAAATATGAAGCAAAATTAGGACATTTCCAGATAAACAGAAGTTTAGGAAACTACAAGAAATACTAGAGTGAGCTCTCTGGTTAGAAAATCAGTAATATCAGATATCAACCCAAGAGTAGAACATAGGACAGAGCAACCAGATGTCAACCCAGATAGGAAAATCACAAAAATAAATCAAGATAAAGAAATGCTCAAAACAGGGAAACAGCAATGTCATTATGTAAAAGAAGACAAGATTAAAACAATAAAGAGCAACTAAGAAATGTAGTCATAGATCTTTCATATGGAGAGGAAGTCAAGGCGATATAAAGAAATAAAAGTCACATTAAAACTTAGAAAAGTAGGGGTAATATTAAGGTAACTACAAAAGAGACTAACAATCCTACTCATCAAAATATAATACAAGAAAAAAATAAAGACTCAGTGGAAACAAAATCAGCAACAATGAATAAGAGGAAAAGACAATGAATAAAAATAAACTATTCAGTACAAAAAATTACATGGGAAAAAAAACTGTCAAAAACACACACAAAAAAGACATCAAAATGAGAGCATGTTAAACTATCCACAATTATGCTGAAAGTAAATGGACTAAATGCACCAATAAAGAGACAGAGAGTGGCAGGATGGATAAAAAATCAGAGTCCATCTGTATGTTGCCTACGAGAGATACACCTTAAATTTAGAGACACAAACAAACTAAAACTTAAAGGATGGAAAAAAAATATATCAAGGAAACAACAATCAAAAAAGAGCAGGAGCAGCAATATTAATTTCTGACAGAATAGACTTTGGAGCTAAACCCACCACAAAAGATAAGGAAGAACATTGTATAATGATTAAAAGGACAATATACCAGGAGGGTATAACCATATTAAATATTTATGCACGCAATGACAGGGCTACAAGATACATAAAACAAACTCTAAAAGCATTGAAACGTGAGATAGACAGCTCCACAATTATAGTAGGAGGCTTCAACACACTACTTTTGGTGAAGCACAGAACATCCAGAAAGAAGCTCAATAAAGACTTGGAAGATCTAAATACCACAATCAACCAACTTGACTTCATAGATATATACAGAACACTCCACCCAACAGCAGCCAAGTATACTTTCTTTTCTAGTGCACATAGAACATTCTCTAGAATAGACCACATATTAGGGCATAAAGCAAGCCTTAGCAGAATCCAAAATATTGAAGTATTAGAAAGCATCTTCTCTTACCATAAGGCCATAAAAGTAGAAATCAATAACCAAAAAAGCAGGGAAAAAAAATCAAACACTTGGAAACGGAACAATATCCTGCTCAAAAAAGACTGGGTTATAGAAGACAATAAGGATGGAATAAAGAAATTCAGAGAATCCAATGAGAATGAAACCACTTCTTATCAGAACCTTGGGACACAGTGAAAGCAGTGCTCGGAGATCAATTTATATCAATAAATGCACACATCCAAAAAGAAGACAGGGCCAAAATCAAAGAATTATCTCTACAACTTGAGCAAATAGAAAGAGAGCAACAAAAGCAACCCCTAGAAAGCAAGCAGAAGAAAGCAAATAATAAAAATAAGAGCAGAATTAAATGAAATAGAGAACAGAAAAACAATTGAAAGAATTAACAAGACCAAAAGCTGGTTCTTTGAAAAAATTAACAAAGTTGATAAAGCATTGGCCAAACTGACAAAAGATAAACAGGAGAGGAAGCAAATAACCCAAATAAGAAATGAGATGGGCAATATTACAGCAGACCCAGCTGAAATTGAAAGAATCATATCAGATTACTTTGAAAAATTGTACTCTAACAAATCTGAAAACCTAAAAGAAATGGGGAAATTCTGGTAGAGTAGTGGTTAAGTGCTATGGCTTCTAACCAAAAGTTCGGCAGTTCAAATCCACCAGGCACTTCATGGAAACTCTATGGGGCAGATCTACTCTGTTCTCTGGGGTCGCTATGAGTCAGAATCGAATCTACTGCAGTGGGTTTTAAAAGAAATGGATGAATTTCTAGAAACACACTACCTAAACTAACACGAATAGAGGTGGAACAACTAAATAAACCCATAACAAAAGAAGAGATTGAAAAGTTAATTAAAAAACTCCCAAGAAAAAAAGCCCTGGCCTGGACGACTTCACTGCAGAGTTCTACCAAACTTTCAGAGAAGAGTTAACACCACTACTACTACAGGTATTTCAGAGCATAGAAAAGGATACAATACTCCCAAACTCATTCTATGAAGCCAGCATATCCCTGATACCAAAATCAGGTAAAGACACTGGAAAAAAGAAAATTTGAGACCTATATCCCTCATGTACTTAGATGCAAAAATCCCCAACAAAATTTTAGTCGATAGAATTTAGCAACATATCAAAAAAATAATTCACCATGACCAAGTGGGATTCATACCGGGTATGCAGGGATGGTTCAACATTAGAAAAACATTAATGTAATACATCATATAAATAAAACAAAAGACATGAACCACATGATTTTATCAATTGATGCAGAAAAGGCATTTGACAAAGTTCAACATCCATTCATGAGAAAAACTCTCAGCAAAATAGGAATAGAAGGAAAATTCCTCAACATCACAAAGGGCGTTTGTACAAAGCCAATAGCCAATATCATCCTAAATGTAGAGTCTGAAAGCATTCCCCTTGAGATCAGGAACCAGACAAGGATGCCCTTTATCACCACTCTTATTCAACCTTGTGCTGGAGGTCCTAGCCAGAGCAATTAGGCTAGATAAAGAAATAAAGGGCAACCAGATTGGCAAAGAAGAAGTAAAAGTATCTCTCTTTGCAGATGACATGATCTTACACACAGAAAACCCTAAAGAATCCTCAAGAATACTACTGAAACTAATAGAAGAGTTCAGGAGAGTATCAGGATACAAGATAAACATGCAAAAATCAGTTGGATTCCTCTACGCAACAAAAAGAACATCAAAGAGGAGATCTCCAAATCAATACCATTTACCGTAGCCCCCAAGAAGATAAAATACTTAGGAATAAATCTTACCAGATGTGTAAAAGACCTATGCAAAGAAAACTATAAGACACTACTTCAAGAAACCAATGAGATGGAGAAACAAATCACCAACTTCATAGGGAAGAGAAAGAGGCCCCTGATAAGTAAAGTATCACTGAAAAAAGAACAAAGTGGGAGCGTCACAGTAGTCAAAACAGCCTGGTACTGGTACAACAACAGATACATAGACCAATGGAACAGAATTGGGAATCCAGACGTAAATCCATCCACATACGAGCAGCTGATATTTGACAAAGGCCCAAAGTCAGTAAATTGGGGAAAAGACAGTCTGTTTAACGAATGAGGCTGGCATAACTGGATATCCATCTGCAAAAAAATGAAACTAGACCCATACCTCACACCATGCACAAAAACTAAGTCAAAATGGATCAAAGACCTAAATATAAAATCTAAAATTATAAAGATCAGGGAGGAAAAAATAAGGACAACACTAGGAGCCCTAATACATGGCATAAATGGTATACAAAACATTACTAACAATGCAGAAACACCAAAAGAGAAACTAGATAACCGGGTGCTCCTAAAACTCAAACACCTATGCCCATCCAAAGACTTCACCAAAAGAGTAAAAAGATTACCTACGGACATTGAAAAAGATATTAGCTATGACATTTCTGATCAGCGTTTGATCTCCAAAATCTTCATGACACTGCAAAAACTCAACAACAAAAAGGCAAATAACCCAATTAAAAAATGGGCAAAGGATATGAACAGGCACTTCACTAAAGAAGACATTCAGGTAGCTAACAGATACACGAGGAAATGCTCACAGTCATTAGCCATTAGAGAAATGCAAATCAAAACTACTATGAAATCCCGTCTCAGTCCAACAAGGCTGGCATTAATCCACAAAACACAAAATAATAAATGTTGGAGAGGTTGTGGAGAGACGGGAACACTTATATACTGCTGGTAGGAATGTAAAATGGTACAACGGCTTTGGAAATCGATTTGGTGCTTTCTTAAAAAGCTAGAAATAGAACTACCACATGATTCAGCAATCCCACTCCTTGGAATATATCCTAGAGAAATAAGAGCATTTATACAAACACATATATACGCACCCATGTTCACTGCAGCACTATTTACTATAGTAAAAAGATGGAAGCAACCAAGGTGCCCACCAATGGATGAATGGATAAATAAATTATGGTGTATTTACACAATGGAATATTACACATTGATAAAGAACAGTGATGAATCATAACATAGAAGAATCTGGAAGGCTTTATGCTGAGTGAAATTAGTCAGTTCCAAAAGGACCAATATTGTATGAGACCACTATTGTAAGAACTGGACAAATAGTTTAAGCAGAGAAGAAAATATTCTTTGATGGTTACGAAAGTGGGAAGGGAGGGAGGGAGGGGGTATTCAGTAGTTAGATAGTAGGTAAGAACTATTTTAGGTGAAGGGAAAGAGAACACGTAATGTAAGGGAGGTCAGCACAACTGGACTAAAGCAAAAGCAAAGACGTTTTCTGAATAAACCAAACACCTCAAAGGCCAGCATAGCAGGGTCAAGGGTTTGGGGACCATGGTTTCAGGGACATCTAGGTCAACTGGTATAATAAAATCTATTAAGAAAACATTCTGCATCCCACGTTGGAGAGTGGCATCTGGGGTCTTAAACGCTAGCAAGTGGCCATCGAAGATGCATCAATTGGTCTCAACCTACCTGGAGCAAAGAAGAATGAAGAACACCAAAGACACAAGGTAATTACAAGCCCAAGAGACAGAAAGGGCCACATAAACAAGAGGCTACATTAGCCTGAGAGCAGAAGAACTGGATGGTGCCCAGCTACAACCGAGGACTGCCTTGACAGGGAACACAACAGAGAACCCTTGAGAGAACAGGAGAGCAGTGGGATGCAAACGTCAAAGTCCCATAAAAAGACCAGACTTAATGGTCTGACTGAGACTAGAAGGACCCCAGAGGTCATGGTCCCCAGACCTTCTGTTAGCCCAAGACAGGAACCATTCCCAAAGTCTGCTCTTCAGACAGGGATTGGATTAGACTATGGGATAGAAAACAATACTGGTGGGGAGTGAGCTTCTTGGATCCAGTAGACATATGAGACTAGGCGAGCAGCTCCTGTCTGGAAGGGAGATGAGAAGGCAGAAGGGGACAGAAGCTGACCAAATGGACATGAAAATAGAGGGTGGAGAGGAGTGTGCTGTCTCATTAGCGAGTGAGCAACTAGGAATATATAGCAAGGTGTATATAAATTTTTGTATGAGAAACTGACTTGATTTGTAAACTTTCACTTAAAGCACAATAAAATTTAAGAATATAACAAAACAAAACAAAAAAAACTTGTATCCACGAAGGTTAGTGTAGCAGGTGTGGGGGTTTGGGGACCTTGGTTTCAGGGGACATCTAGTTCAACTGGCATAATAAAATCTGTTAAGAAAACATTTGGCATCCCACATTGGAGAGTGGCATCTGGAGTCTTAAATGCTAGCAAGTGGCCATTGAAGATGCATCGATTGGTCTTAACCCACTTGGAGCAAAGAAGAATAAAGAACACCAAACACACAAGGTTAATTATGAGCCCAAGAGACAGAAAGAGCCACAGAAATCAGAGACTACATCATCCTGAGACCAGAAGAACTAGGTGGTGCCCGGGTACAACTGATGACTACCCTGACAGGGAACACAACAGAGAACCCCTGAGGGAGCAGGAGAGCAGTGGGATGCAGACCTCAAATTCTTGTAAAAAGACCATACTTAATGGTCTGACTGAGACTAGAAGGGCCCTGGAGGTCATGGTCCCCAGACCTTCTGTTAGCCCAAGACAGGAACCATTCCCAAAGTCTACTCTTCAGACAGGGATTGGACTGGACTATAAGACACAAAATGATACTGGTGAGCTTCTTGGATCAAGTAGACACATGGAGACTATGTGAGTCGCTCCTGTCTGGAGGGGAGATGAGAAGGCAGAGGGGGACAGAAGCTGGCTGAATGGACACGGAAATACAGGGTGGAGAGAAGGAGTGTGCTGTCTCATTAGGAAAAGCAACTAGGAGTATGTAGCAAAGTGTATATAAATTTTTGTATGAGAGACTGACTTGATTTGTAAACTTTCACTTAAAGCACAATTAAAAAGAAAGAAAGAAGACAAAAGTGAGGCATTATAATGACACATGCAAAGACCTGCCATTAGAAAATCAGAAGGGAAGAACAAGCTGAAGGAACAGAAGAAAAAATTAATGCCTCGAGTTGCAATATTGAAGGATTCTATGGGCAAAATAGACGCAGGAAGCATCAAAAGAGGATGGAAGGTCTACACAGAGTCACTCCACCAAAAAGAATTGATTAACTTTCAACCATTTCAGGAGGTAGCATTATGACCAAGAACTGATGATACTGATTTAAGAAGTTCAAGCTGCATTGAAGCCATTGATGATAAACAGGGCTCCAGGGATTGACCGAATACCAATTGAGATTTCATATTAAAAAATTTAGAGTCCTCGAAATATCTCTTGTCTGTTTGTCCATCTTTTCTAATATGACTTTTTTTGGGAATGAGTTACTGTGGGAGAGTTTAGAAGCTTTTGTTGCTCTTCCTTAAGTGGATATTTCAGGTACCACTTCTCGCAGATTCAAAACACACACACACACACACACATTGTCACCTAGTTGGTTCCAGCTGATGGCAACCTCATGCGTTACGGAGTAGAAGCAACCTATAGGGCTTTCTTGGTTGTAATCCTTATGAAAGCAGATCACCAGGCCTTTCTCCTGCTCCAGCACTGGGTGGGTACCAACCCGCCAACCTTTAGGTTAACAGCTGAGTGCAAACCACCCAGGGACCTTCCCTCACAGAGTAGGAACCTGAGTATTTTTGCAGACATAGAAAATGTGGTCGATGCTGTATTTAGCACTGACTACAATTGCACTTAAAATTTATCTGGCCCATTTACCAGAGGGAGGGTAAGATGCCTTGGTAGAGGCAAAAATCCTGTCTTTCCAATCTTGTAGCTCTATTTACGCCAGAGCACTTAAGAGATAAAGCAGTTACGGCAACGCAAAGGCAACTCCTGAGCTGAAGTTCCTTTCGGGCCTCTGTCCAGGCAGGTGTCGAGGAGTATGATTTATGAGCTTGATGAGTAGGCAGATTGGGGCTTCTCGCATTATTGTTTGCCCAAGGGACTAATATGGCCCTCACTCCCCATTTTTGGGTGTTTTTGATGTCCAAGGATAACATTTAATACATGTACCGCACCAGCATCAGGCCTCTGTGCACATCCTCTGCTTCCTTGCTGACCTCGCTTTCCTTGGGGTGGTCCACCCAGGCCAGAAGCCAGTGTGGGGAGGTGGAGGACCGTTCATCCCCTGGCAGCCTTCCTGAGGTTCCAGGAATACTCCATCTCAAATATCTTGCCGGCTCAAAAGCTCTTCGCTGACAAAGGAATCTATATATTTTAAGTAGCGTTCAGTTTCAGAATTCAGCTAATGTAGGATCTATTACAGAAGAATAGACCAGAAAAGCTGTGCACAAAATGCTAGATGGCAACGAGAACCTGCTTCATCAGCCAGAAAGGGTGCCATTACTTCACTTTTTTTGCGTGACAACTCTGAGTTGGTGGTGAGTGGTTTTTGTTTTGTTTGTAATTTTAAACACTGTGAAACATACAACCAATATTAGAAAACATGTATGACTGGTTTAAACAACAAGATCAACTAAGTAGCTTTTAACCCATCATCTATGCCAAGAAATGGAGTCCCTGGGTGGCACTAAAGGTGAAGCGTTTATCTACTAGCCGAAAGGTTGGCAGGTCGAACTCACCCAGGGGCGCCTCAAAAGACGGGCCTAGATCTGCTTCCAAAAGGGCACAGTCTTGAAAACCCTATGGAGCAGTTCTACTCCGCAGACATGGGGTCACCAGGAGTTGGAATCAACTCATTGGAAGCTGACAATAAAAACAATATGCCAAGAAACGGAACAACAGGACCCCAGAAGCTTCCTGTATGCCCCACCCAGATCATATCCGCTTTCCCACCTCCACCTCACCCCGAAATAATAACCACTATCCTGAAACTTGCTTTAATCATACCCTGGCTTTAAAAAAAATACACACACACACACGTAAATATTTACCACCCGTCTGTCAGTTTGTCATACTGTGGTAACTTGCATGGTGCTATGACGCTGGAAGCTCTGCCACCAGTATTTCAAATACCATTAGGGTCACCCCTGGTGGCAGGTTTCATGGGAGCTTCCAGACTAAGATTGGCTGGGAAGAAAGGCCTGGCAATCTACTTTTAAAAATCAGCCAATGAAAACCTTATGGATCACAATAAAATACTGTCCAAGATAGTGCCGGAAGATGAGCCACCCAGGTTAGAAGTCATTCAAAATACACCGTGGCTGCAACAATGGACTCGAGCATACCCGTGAAGGTGGCGCAGGACTGGCAAAGTTTTGTTCTGTTGTCCACGGGGTCACCATGAGTTAGAGCAGACTCGACAGCAGCTAACAGCAGTACGTATATGTTGCTGCCATGTCAGCTCCGACTCCAGGCGGCCTCACGTATGCAGAGCAGAACTGCGCTCCGTAGAATTTTCAAGGCTGTAACCTTTCAGAAACAGATCACCAGGCCTGTCTTCTGAGGCACCTCTGAGTGTGTTTGAATTGCCAAACTTCCAGCTAATAGCTGAGTGCTTAACCTTTTGCACCACCCAGGGATATATCTATATCTATCTCTATCTATGTCTACGTCCAAAGCATGGAAGATGCAGTCTTGTCATCCTTGCCTCTAAGGACCATTCTGGTTGTGCTTCTTCCAAGACAGATTTGTTCGTTCTTTTGGCGGTCCATGGTATATTAAACGTTCTTTTCCAACATCACAATTCAAAGGCTTCAGTTCTTCTTCAGTCGTCTTTATTCATTGTCCATCTTTCACATGCATATGATGTGATCGAAAATAGCATGGCTTGGGTCCAGGGCACCTTAGTCTTCAAGGTGACATCTTTGCTTTTCAACACTTTAAAGAAGTCCTTTGCAGCAGATTTGCCCAATGCAATGCATCTTTTGCATCTTGACTGCTGCTTCCGTGGGTGTTGATTGTGGATCCGAGTAAAATGAAGTCTTTGACAATTTCAATCTTTTCTCCATTTATCATGATGTTGCTTATCGGTCCAGTTTTAAGGATTTTTGTTTTCTTTACGTTGAGGTGTAATCCATACTGAAGGCTGTAGTCTTTGATCTTCATTAGTAAGTGCTTCAAGTCCTCTTCACTTTCAGCAAGCAAGGTTGTGTCATCTGCATAATGCAGGTTGTTAATGAGTCTTCCTCCCATCCTTGTTCTTTACCATATAGTCCAGCTTCTCGGATTATTTGCTCAGCTACAGGTTGAATAGGTATGGCGAAAGGATACAACCCTGAAACACACCTTTCCTTATTTTAAACCAATCAGTATCCCCTTGTTCTGTCTGAACAACTGCCTCTTGATCTACGTACAGGTTCCTCATGAGCACAATAACATGTTCTGGAATTCCCATTCTTCACAGTGTTATCCGTAGTTTGTTATGGTCCACACAGTTGAATGCCTTTGCATAGTCAATAAAATACAGGTAAACATCCTTCTGGTATTCTCTGCTTTCAGCCAGGATCCATCTGACATCAGCAACGATATCCCTGGTTCCATGTCCTCTTCTGAAACCGCCCTGAATTTCTGGCAGTTCCCTGTAGATATACTGCTGCAGTCACTTTTGAATGATCTTCAGCAAAATTTTGCTTGCATATGATATTAATGATATTGTTTGATAGTTTCCTCATTCAGTTGAATCACCTTTCTCAGAAATAGGCACAAATATGGATCTCTTCCAGTTGGTTGGCCAGGAAGCTGTCTTCCCATATTTCTTGGCATAAATAAGTGAGCACTTCCAGTGCTGCATCCGTTAGTTGAAACATCTCAATTGATATTCCATCAATTCCTGGAGCCTTGTTTTTTGCCAATGGCTTCAGAGCAGCTTGGACTTCTTCCTTCAGTACCATCAGTTCCTGATCATATGCTACCTCTTGAAATAGTTGAACGTTGACTCATCCTTTTTGGTATAATGACTCTGTGTATTCCTTCCTTCTTCTTCTGATGCTTCCTGCATCATTTAATATTTTCCCCATAGAATCCTTCACTATTGTAACTCGAGGCTTGAATTTTTTCTTCGGCTCTTTCAGGTTGAGAAACACAGAGCATGTTCTTCCCTTTTGGTTTTCTACCACCAGCTCTTTGCACACGTCATTATAATACTTTACTTTGTCTTCTTGAGCCGACTTTGGAAACCTTCTGTTTAGTTCTTTTACTTCGTCATTTCTTCCTTGTAGGGTATGGATATTTTCCTTTCACTGACAGCGTTGTACTTCAGGATAGATCTTGAAATGTTCCTTTTGACAATGAATGCAACACCATTCCTCTTCAAGTTGTCATTTTCAGCATAGTAGACTATATGATTGTCCAATTCAAAACAGCCAATACCAGTCCATTTCAGCTCACCGATGCCTAGGATATTGATGTTTATGTGTTCCATTTCATTTTTGACGATTTCCAATTTTCCTAGATTCATACTTCATACATTCCAATTTCCAATTATTAATGGGTGTTTGCAGCCGTTTCTTCTCATTTTGAGTCATGCCACACGAGCAAATGAAGGTCCCAAAAACTTTACTCCATCCATGTCAGTAAGGTTAACTGCCTTCCAACCTGGGGGGCTCATCTTCCGGCACTATATCAGACAATGTTCTGCTGCTGTTCATAAGGTTTTCACTGGCTAATTCTTTTGAGAAGTAGACTGCCAGGTCCTTCTTCCTAGGCTGTCTTAGTGTGGAAGCTCAGCTGAAACTTGTCCTCCATGCGTGACCCTGCTGGTATCTGAATACTGATGGCATAACTTCCAGCATCACAGCAACACGTGAGCCCCGACAGTACGACAAACTGACAGACACGTGGGGATTCTTTGGAATAGGCATGTACATAGACCTCTTCCAGTTGTTTGGTCAGGTTGCTGCCTTCCAAATTTCTTGGGATAGACTTTTGGATACATTAAATAAAAATACGTTTTGAAAATTATTGTCATCTGCTTCTTTTTACTTTTTAAGTGTGACTACTTGAAAATTTGTTGTGCTGCTGTGACGCTGAAAGCAGTCTCAGCTGTATTTCACATACCAGCAGAGTCACTCATAGTGGACAGGTTTCAGCAGAGCTTCCAGATTAAGACAGACTAGGAAGAAATTTACTTCTGAAAATTAGCCAGTGAAAACCCTATGGATCAGAACAGAATATTGTCCAATATTGTGCTGGAAGATGAGTCCACTGGGTTGGAAGGCACTGAAAATACACAGTGGTCAGAAAAATGGATTTGAGCATACAAAGCATAGTGAAGATGGTGCAGGTCCAGGCAACATTTCATTGTGTTGCACATGGGGGTCACCATGAATTAGAGCCGACTCGACTACAACAAACAACAACATCGAAGTTTAAAATTACATATGTGTTTTGTGTTCTGTTTCTATTTGGCAGTGATGCTCTATCCCTTTCCTATTTCTTTGCTCCTTTAAACATTAGATGAATACTAACTTGGCAGGAACTTCAAGCCCTTGTGGTGCAGTGGTTAAAGAGATTGAGTGATAACAGAAAGATCTGTGGTTCGAACCCACCCAGTGCTCCATCGAAGAAAAGACCTGGTGATCTGCACCCGTAAAGATTTCAGCCTAGGAAACCCTACAGGACAGTTCTAATGTCCTGTAGGGCTGCTATGAGTCAGAATTGACTCTACGGCACACGACAACAACAAACAACCTGTCAGGGCTAGAAATCAGATCAACCTGGAGTCAAAACTAGATTCTTCTTAGCTGTAAAGCTGTGGATGAGTTACTCAACAGCCCTCAGTCTCAAATCTTTTAAGTGTAAAAAGTAAAAATAATAATATTATCTAAAGGTCATGAGGATTCAATGAAAGACACTGCATAAAGAACTCAGCGCAATGCAGGCACATAAAAAGGGGTAAATAAGTGTTAGTTTTCTTTTCTTCTTCCCTCATTTCCATTCTCTTAAGTGATAGGTAATTAACCTGATCAGATAACTTACAGTTCTAGGGGGTAACATGTGACTTACAGAGTGTTTATTTTAATAAGTGACTTCAAAATATCATGCTTAACTTAAAAGAATGCCTTCAATGCTTGAATTTGGGGCGGGGCAGGCAGGATCTTATAAATAATACAAATAGCTACTTTCATCTCTTCTGTGATCTGGGTAGCATTTAACTTTACCTATTTGCAGTATAATATATGCCAAGTTTTAAAGTAACTCCCAGTTGACTGACCTTTACTCAACACTAAGGATTGTGGAGATCGTTCACATGCATTTCAGGGTGTCATCTGAACCACCCAGAGGTCATTCAATATGGAAAACTGAGTGAGGGTTTCTCAGGGGAACTTCTTCTCTCTCCAGAGATCAATGGAATTTCCTGTCTCTGTTGGAACTTAAAATACCACACAAAGTTCTACTTTCTCTGAACTTTTCAGTGGTTCCACTTTGAATCCTGGATTGACCCAGAAAGGCACAGTTTAACTTAGATGAAAAACACACATCAAAGATGTGTCACCATCTTCCTCAGTTCTGAAGCATGTCTGATTGACTGGAAGCTTTTTCTTCCAACAATACCCATTCATGAATTGTACTATTTTCAATCTCTGCTGAGAGAATTTACTTCTATACAATCAGCAGTTAACTACATTTTTTTCTTTATCTATTCTCACTTTGAGAAGCAGATTGAATACCAAATGCAGAAAGAAATGGGTGGAAAGACATATGTAATTAAAAAACCAGAATCAAACCTGTTGCTGTCGAGTTGATTATGACTCATAGTCACCCTATAGGACAAAATTGAACGGCCCCGTAGAGTTTCCGAGGCTGAGGTTGGAACCCACCAGCCCCTTCGTGGGAGAAAGATGTACCAGTCTGCTTCCATAACCCTGGAAACCCTATGGGGCAGTTCTACTCTGTCCTACAGAGTTGCTATAAGTTGGAATTGACTCAACAGCAGTGGTTTGGTTTGGTTTTATTATTATCATTGCTTGACCGCTGATTTTCTTTTCTGTGCTTTTCTCCCTAGGTGACCTGTGTCAAGAACACTCCTGTGTGGCATGAAGTTAAAAAGTAAATAAAAAGCTGCCTCTCTACATTTTGGATAAAGCTTAGAGCTTAGTCTAGGGGGAGGAGTATGGGTCCCTGCAGTCCACCTGACCATCTCATCCTCATGTGCTTCATTAGAGATGAAACAACTTACAGCTGTGTTTGGCATCCCCAAGATTCCTTCTGAAAGTTGCAATCCCTTTGACATTCTATTGCACCTCTTAGAGAAATTTCTAAAGACTTCCTTCCAGCTGTCACCAAGACTGATGAAGGGCTATTTTCTAACAGAATTGTTTTTGATTGCCCCTAGCTAAGTACACAACACGTAGAAATGTATTTATTGCCATTTCTAGTGCAGTAGGTTATTGAAGATATTAGACTAATTTAAATAGGTTTTTTGCTTAAAGGATGGGAGAGGTCATAGCTATGTCCTAACAAAATCCTTCTGTTTGCTTGGGAGAGCAGCAGAGATTATTCCATTTCTCAGAAAGTCAAGTTCAAAAGTAAAGCTGAGCTGACTTACCAAGGTCAACTTCCTATTTCTACTGTTTACAAAGAGGATCAGTTTGTTCCAACCTTTTGAACCTTAGTCATGCCATTCCCTCAAGCAGGAAAGAGACTAGGTCAAGGAGAAGAAGGCAAAGAATTACGTGTGGTGCTTCTTCCTCTGTTTCCATTTAGAATCGCGATGACTCTTCACCTTCTGAAAACAATGCGAATGATGAGACACAGGTCTCTCTAAAAGAAGTTAATCATTGCCCACAGTCAGTAGCTGGCCATACCTACTTTATTTTCAAAATTATATTACCCGAGTCATCTTAAGCAGGTGATGAGCAGATGCTAGGGAATGTGGAGGTGTCAGTAGGTAAGTTTTTACCTTATTCCTATCAGTATTGACTAGAAGTCCCTGGTTGGTGCTAATGATTAAGCGCTTAATATCATACAAATGCTGGAGATTTGAATCCACCTAGAGATGCCTTGGAAGAAAGGCCTGACAATCTACTTCTGAAAAATATTGGCCACTGAAAACCCTATGGAGCAGAGTTCTACTCTGACACACACATGAGGTTGCCATGAGTGGGGATGGACTGACAGCAACTGATTTTTTTAAAAATCAATTTTAGCTATGTTGTTAGTTGCCATCAAGTCCATTTTAACACATAGCAACTCCATGTTACAGAGTAGAACTGCCCCATAGGGTTTTCTAGGCTGTAATCTTTACAGGAGTAGACTATCAGGTCTTCCTCCCTTGGAACCGTTGGGTGGGTTTGAACCACCAACCTTTTGGTTAGCAGCCAAGTGCTTAACTATTGTGCCGTCAGAGCTCCTTATATTAACGAAACGCCAGAAAATTATTTAATTAGAAAATTACTTCAATTTATCACACAATTATAATCAGAATAAAAAGAAAAGGATTTAAAAATAATTAATTCATGATCCACATCCTTAACATAACAACTCTTAATTTTTCCATATTTTTCCCAACCCTTGTCGATAATTATTAAGTGAAAATACTCCTCTTTCACTTTTGATAACTTTCATGCCCATTTAACCACGTGGTTTAAAATGAGGTATTCTGCTCTAGAAAAAAAAAAAAAAAAACTAGAGCTTCCATGAAAACATATATCTGTGAATATTAAATGGGGCACAAAGAAATATTATTTAATGATAAAAACATAGAAGGCATAAGAATGTATTACCATCACGCACATTTATCCAAAACAACATGAAAGCTAAATACATAAAGCAAAAACTCATAGATATAGAATGAGACCTTAAAAAAACATAAAATTGTTCCTAGAGATTTTAACACATTTCTTTCAGAGTCTAATAGATCAAGCAGGTAAAAATAAGGAAGAACAGGGTTTGAAATATAAATAAACACCCTCAAAGTAATAATTATTTATAGGACTTTATATTCTGCAGGAAATATACATTTTTTTTTTTTTAATCACCATGGGCACTTTACAAAACTCAGTCATACAACTGACCACAAAAGAAACATTGACCAATCCCCAAAATAAATAAATTTCAATAAGTGGAAATTTTAGAGGCCATATTCTCTGCACATGACCCAATGAAAGTATAAAGCACTAAGGTGCATATAGATAACACTGAGTGGATGAAAGCCCGCCTAATCCAGGGGAACTAATTTAATGTTACATTTTATTGACAGGGAGTTATAAATGGTATACTTTCTATATTACGTTAGGACTTGTTACTACAGGTGCGACTGATACTAAAACCAAACCCATTGTCATCGAGTTGATTCTGATTCATAGTGGCCCCACAGGACAGAGTAGAACTGCCCCATAGGGTTTTCAAGGAGCAGCTGGTGGATTTGAACTGCAGATCTTTTGGTTAGCAGCCAAGTTCTTAACCACTGTGCCACTGATAGTACGCTTAAATCTGTGAAAGCCAAAACTCAGTGGGACTGACTTGTTTTCCCAAGTCTCACAAGTTTTGCGCCTTTGATCAGGTACAACCTTATCACTTTTCTATCTCTCTCTGTTAAGATTCCTACCTCATAAACACCCAGTAATTTTCCTTCTCTGACGCGTTTCCACCTTACACGGGTTCCGGCTTTCACAGTTTTTCCCATACTAGGTAATTGGAGGAATTTAAATTTCAGGGGGGATCACCCCAGCTTTTTTAGGGTACGTAGGCCAGGCTTCAATCCTTTGAAATAGTCCCATAGATCCAGAAAGCCTCCTTAAGGAATGAACTTTGGATCTGAACAGCTGACGAGCCAGAATGAACTCTAAGTGTTATTTCTTTTTCTTTCCGGCTTTAAGGAAGCATGGACCATTGTAACAATGGATCGTTTCCAAGGACCGTGATAAGATCTGCTTTCCGTGTCTGGAGCTGTGCTCTGCAGCACTAGACTCTTAATCAGCAGAAAGAGGAAACCGAAGCTTCCTTCCCAGATCGACCTGGCATCCACAGAGCGCAAAGCCACCTTGTACAAAATTCTCTGGATGCTGTCAACTCAGGATCCATTTTTTTTTGTTGTTTAATTCCCCTTGACCATTAGACTAAACAAAGAAAAAGACTGTGTTCCTCTATAATACGTGGTTCCTTTGGGGAAATTCTTCCCTATTGAACAGAGATAAAGCAGTTTAAGTTATGTTTATTCATTCTGTTCCATCAATATCACTATTATTTACATTAAATTAAAAAGCATATTTCACGAGGTAACCAGTGTGGATTGGGCTGGAAATGGGGCAGGAGATGTCTTTGATGGAAGAAGCTGTTTAATTTTAGGCAAAGAGAGTCACCCTGGTATATCACTATCAAGTGACAATGAGAAAATCTTCGCCATTCAACAATAAAACTCAGAAAGCTAAGCTCTGAAGATGTGGGAGGGGTATTGGATTGAAAAAAGGGCTCTGTATTTGATTCTGATGTGTAAACAAGTCCTCTAAATCTCCATAGTTCAAAACCCTATTTGTAAAACAGGATCAGTGTAAGACCCGCATTGCTCGCAAGTGAGGGTCATCTAATTGTGATTCCCAAGACTCATAGGTTTAGGGTCCCTATGAATCAGAAGCAAAATTGACTCACCTGCAATGTTTTTTTTTTTCTGACCTTCAAGAAAAGGAGCCCTGGTGGTACAGTGGTTAGCTCTTGGCTGTTAATAGAAAGGTTGGTGGTTCAAACCCACTAGCTACTTCCATAAAGATTACAGCCTTGGAATCCCTACGGGGTAGCTCTACTCTGTCCTACAGCGTTGCTATGAGTCGGAATTGACTCAATGGCAACAGGTTATATCAAAAGAGCTGGAATCAACTTGACAACAATGGGTTGTTTTTTTTTGGTTAGAAGCTTCAAGAAGAGTCCCTGGGTGGCGCAACTGTTAAGTGCTCAGCTACTAGCCAAGAGGTTGGTGGTTTGAGCCCATCCAGTGATGCCGTGGAAGATAGGCCTGGTGATCTGCTTCTGAAAGGTCCTGAAAACCCTATGGAGCAGTTCTACTCTGACGCATATGGCGTCACCATGAGTTGGAGTCAACTCATTGGCAACTAACAACAACAGCAAGCTTTGAGAAGATGCCGCATTGTGAAAGACTTCTGGTAACGTGCTCTGCACAAACTAGGGAGAGTTTTAGTTTCACTTTAAAGTCAAATGGTGACCTCAGAAAATTGGGAAAAACTTCAGTCCACTCTTGTTTGCATCTTACAGGCTTAACCACATGGAATTCCATTGCGAAAGTGGTGTTCACAGAGCGAACTATTTCGTTAAAACAAGAAGGCCGGTTTAATAATTACTACTTTACGAGGCCCTCCAATACTTTTCTGCTGACTTCTTTCTTTTCCCTTTGTTCCTTCCTCTTCTGTCAGCTCCCACCCCCCGGGCCTCCTCTTCTTTGGATGCCTGTTCTCCTTGGAATGGAAGTAGCAATAGAGGTGGTGTCCCTGAGCACTCATGACACAAGCTTGGGTCATGGAGACTACTTCTCTTCCTCTTCTTCAGCTGGCCTGGCCAGGCTCTGGTTCAAAGATCAATACACTAATGAGGCAGCAACAGAACGGAGAGCAACTCCAACCCTGTCACCATTCCCTGCACCATTCTTCCATGTGGTGAGAAGTTACTGTCAAAAATCTAAATGCTTAGTCATTGTTGTTAGGTGCCGTCGGATTGGTTCTGACTCATAGTGACCCTATGTACAACAGAACGAAACACTGCCCGGTCCTGCGCCATCCTCACCATCATTGTTATGTTTGAGCCCATTGTTGCAGCCACTGTGTTAATCCATCTCCTTGAGGGTCTTCCCCTTTTCTGCTGACCCTGTACTTTGCCAAGCATGATGTCCTTCTCCAGGGGCTGCTCCCTCCTGACAACATGTCCAGAGTATGTGAGACATAGTCTTACCATCCTTGCTTCCAAGGAGCATTCTGGTTGTACTTCTTCCAAGACAGATTTGTTTGTTCTTTTGGCAGATCATGGTAAAAATCTGTTTCCATCGACTCAATTCTGACACAGCGACCCTATCAGAGTAGAACTGTCCCATAGGATTTCCAAGGAGTGCCTGGTTGATTCGAACTGCCGACCTTTTGGTTAGCAGCCATAGCTCTTAACCACTACACCACCAGGGTTTCCTAGTCCATGGTTACCCATTACCCGTTGCTATCGAGTAGATTTCAACTCATAGTGACCCTAGAGGACAGAGTAGAATTGCCTCATAGAGTTTCCAAGGGACAGCTGGTGGATTCGTACTGCCGACCTTTTGGTTAGCAGCTGTAGCTCTTAACCTCTGTGCCACCATGGTATATTCAATAAATGCCTAGAGAAACACCAAAAATTAGTGTAACAGGATATATATGATACTAATTGGGCAGAGTCAACCCAAACATATCAGGTAGGCACTTGGAAGAGGGGACAGAGAAATTAGGTTATATAGGTCACTGTTATGTTAATTTCTCAGGGAATAGCATTAGAACACGCGCAGGGTTCCAGGGTTGGTTGGTTTTAGAAACAGAGTCACTAAAGACAAACCATGCATTTTCTAGTCAGACACTGGGGTTCCTGCTCCCGGAAACTGGCCACACATAGATAATTCTCTAAAAGAGGCCAGTTCCTAAGGCCATACCATCTCTGCTAAGCTACTTACCAGGCTCTTGTTTGACCTGATGGTGACTCCAGGGAACCAGCTCCCTAAAGGCCCCAGGTTCAAAAGGACACCCAGGGGTGAATGGCCTGAGTGGCTCACCCCAATTGCATGAACCAGAGATCTAGATTCCAGGAGCATCAAAATGGTTTTGCCATTACACAAATTGAGAACCAGGTTTTCACTCAATGTTCCCAATGTTCCTTTATTATGATGGAGAAAACCAAAAAAACCCCACTGCCATCGAGTCGACCCTATGAAGGGCTTATTTCTATGCTTATTGGAAAGAAATCTGGTTTGAAAGTGGGTAGATTTTGATGCTAAGACAAAAACAAACAAACCAAAGCTGTTGCTGTTCAGTTGATTCTGACTGGTAGTGACCCTATAGGGTGGAGTAGAACTGCTCGTACAGTTTCCAAAGAGCAGCTTTTGACTGCTGACCTTTTGGTTAGTAGCCAAGCTCTTAACCACTGTGCAACTAGTGCTTCGATTTTGATGCTAGAGAGTAAAAATATGCCCATAAACCAAAAAAGGTTTCTTTTTCCCCTTCCATGTTTGCTTAGACGTGAGTAGCAGTATTGTCTAGGGTCCCTGGTGGCTTGATGCTTAAGCACTCAGCTGCTTGCTGAGCTGGGAGTCTGAACCCATCCAGTGGCTCCGAGGGAGAAAGACTTGGCGATCCGCTCTCTTAATGATTACAGCCTAGAAAACCCTGTGGGGCAGTCTGCTCTGTCACATGTGGTCACTATGAGTCAGAATCGACCCTAGGACACCTAGCAACAACCATATTGTCTAATGTTTAGTGATTAAGTGAGAATAGATATGTGCACACACATGCAAGTTTCTGAACTTTTTGAAAAAGAAAGTTTTTCTTATATCTAAACTAGCAGACGTGGTAGTATTTAGCAAACGTCAACTATAGGCAGTCCCAGGGTTACCAAAATCCGACTTACGTACAACCCATAATTATGAACCAACCCCTGAAAAGTCTATTATACGAAAAATTCAAGGTACATACAATGATTCGTAATAAACTGGGTGCTATTTTGTTGTGTGCATCAAAACATTGTTGTTATTACTACTGTATTATTATGTTAAAGATGTTTTCGTGTATCTGCAAGGGTTTCTTTAAGGTTTTTTATGCATCGAAAGGCACACTCACATACTATATACTAAGACAAACATTTGACTAACTGACTTAGACATGAACCGTATCAAACTGTTCAACTGATATACAAATTTGATTTAAAGACAGATTTAGGACCAGAACTCATTGGTAATCTGGGGACTGCCTGTAGTCAAATACATGATTTGATTGATTTGAGAATATAACAAAATTTAGAACAAATAGTATTCTTCTGTAAGAAAGGAAACAAAAGAGTAAGGGCATTTATTTCCGTATGAGTTGATGTTATTCTCCCCCACTGTACCGTAATATTTACAATAAACCTGTGACTGCGGTTAAAACTTTCAGCTAAATACACAGTAAGTTGACTAATCACAGATGAAGTACGTGACCTCTCAGAAACTGAGGTTGGTAAAATTCAGTCAACATACAAGTTTCTCTCTCTCAGATGTGCTGTCTTTTTTTGCCTAACAGAAGATCAAACATTTAGAATCAATCCATTGACAAAGGGGATGTCTATGATCCTTAGGCAATTTTACTCTTCAGTAACTTTGGATACAGCCATGATAAGAGCAAACATGTTAACACGCTGTTAATTCATCAAAATTCATGTTTGACTTTAGGGCTAAGATCTTTAATTCACCCCTCAGAAGCAATAGGGGTAGTTGGTTAACCAACAGGGGCTCCTCAAATTGCTCTATTTACTCTTTTTTTTCCAGTTGAGGTTGAACTTATTCTGACTCATGGAGACTCCATGTTTTGCAAAGTAGAACTGTACTCCTTAGGTTTTTCATGGCTGTAACGTGTGGGTGCAGTGGCTAAGAGCTACAGCTGCTAACCAAAAAGTCAACAGTTCGAATATACCAGCTGCTGCTTGGAAACCCTATGGGGCAATTCTACTCTGTCCTCTAGGGTGGTTATGAGTCGAAATTGATTCGATGGCAATGGGTTGAGTTTTTTTGGTTTAACGTGTTTGAAACAGATTGCCAGGTTTTTTTTTCTGAGGCACCTCTGGTGGGTTTGAACTGCCAATCTTTTAGTTAGTAGTCAAGGGTTTAACTGTGCCACCCAGGACTCTGCTTACTCTTATTAATCCTTGTAACTGTGGTAAATGGAAGCACCAGAGGAAAGCTGAGTTGGGGATGAGAACAGACAGTTGACACAGCCTCTCTGAATTTGAAGGTAGGAGTCCCAGGGTGGTGCCAATGGTAAACGCACTCAACCACTAACCAAAAGGTTGGTCGTTTGAGTCCACCTAGAGGTGCCTTGGAGAAAAGGCCTGGTGATCTACTTTTGAAAAATCAGCCATTGAAAATCCCGTGAATCACAGTTCTACTCTGCACATATGAGTTGGAATCAACTAGATGCCAAAAAAAAAAAGGCAAGCACGGAGATTGGTTGAGAGATTTCCTTATCGCCTTACTGTCAGTTAAAGCTCCAGGAAAACAACTTTTCTCTTATTACCCACAGGAAAAATTCCAGAGAAAAACTGTCTGTTGAAAGACCTTATGAGCTAAATCTGTGTGATTATTTTCTTCCCTTTTTATGACCACTATAATCAGTGTGTAATATATTATCATGTTTTTTTTTTTTGTGTTGTTGTTGTTTTTCTGTCTTTTTGTGGAGTTTAGCATCATGTTGGTCACTCAGCTTGTACTCCCTTTATGTTGTATTTAGACATTTTCTCTCATTTGCCTGGTTTTTAGAAAAGGCTTTAAAAATGAATTCTTAGAAGCAAGTAGAGAAAAAAGTTCTTTAAAACCCTTTGTGTGCAATTAGCCAAGAGACCATGAGCTAGAATGGGGAGTAGTTTGCTAAGATTCTCAACGTTCTCAAACCTGGCTGCATTTAAGAATTACTAAAAAAGATTTTTAAAAGTACTGATGAGGTGCTTTAGTGTTTAGTGGGAACTGTACTGATGTTTGCCATTGAGTTTGAAATATATCAAAGAAATAAGATGGATTAATGGGTGACTAGACGGATAACCTTGGTGGCTTAGTGGTTAAGAGCTACCACTGCTAACCAAAGGGTCAGCAGTTCAAACCCACCAGGCATTCCTTAGAAACCTTATGGGGCAGTTCTGCTCTGTCCTCTAGGGTCGCTATGGGTTGGAATCAACTTGATGGCAATGGGTTTGGTTTTGTTTGTTTGTTTACTTGGATAACTTGTTGCTGTTGAGTGTATTCCTGCTCACGGCGACCCATGTGTTACACAGTAGGACTACCCCATAGGTTTGCTTCACTGTACTCACTACCGAAGCAGATTACTAGGACTTTCTTCTGTGGTGCTGCACCAACCTTTAGATTAGTAGTTGAGTGCCAACTGTTTGTGCCACCCAGTGACCTCCGCTAGACAGATTAAAAAAACAAAACAAAACAAAACCCATTGCCATCCAGTCGATTCCAACTCTTAGCTGAGTCGATTCCAACTCATAGTGACCCTAGAGGACAAAGTAGAACTGCTCCATAGAGTTTCTAAGGAGCACCTAATGGATTTGAACTGACAACGCTTTTGGTTAGCAGCCGTAGCATTTAACCTCTATGCCATTAGGGTTTCCGTTAGAGGGATAGGCATGTGGTAAAGTAAGTATTTTTGTTGTTGGGCGCCATTGAGTCGATTCCGTCTCACAGAGACCTTATAGGACAGAGTAGAACTGCCTCATAGGGTTTCTTAGGCTAAAGTCTTTACGGGAGTAGATGGCCAGGTTTTTGCTTCCACAGAGCTGCTGGTGGATTTGAACCACCTACTTTTTGGTTAGCAGCTGATCAGTTAACCACTATACCACCAGGGCTTCCAAAACAAGTATAGTAAGAAGTTAATAGTAGAATCCAGGTTTTGGCCGTGCATGTGTTCCCTGCAAAATTCTTTTAGTTTTTCCACATGTTTGGAACTTTTCATAACAAAATGTTGGGAAAAAAGAAATATTAGGATATATATACTATTTAAAATATGGAAAAGAACTGATGGTGGAATGAATACAGTTGAAGAAAGAAGTAGTAAAACAACAAAACAAACAAGAAAGGACAACCAAGTATAATTATAAGATATACAGGATGGTAATAAGTCCTAGAAAGATACAAAAATAAAAATGAAGATAAAGATTTATTAAAAAAAAAAAAAAAAACCATTAAACCCCATTGCCGTCGAGTTGATTCAGTCTCATAGCGACCTTACAGGACAGAGTAGAACTGCCTCTTACGGTTTCCGAGGAGCTCCTGGTGAATTTGAACTGTCCGCCTTTTGGTTGGCAGCTGTAGCTCTTAACCACTACACCACCAGCGTTTCCAAAAAAATAAACGAGATTAAAAAAAAAAAAGTTGGATAGCTGGCCCGCTTCCCTCTATCACAATGAAATCTGAATTTCATGAAGAGCTCTTTAATGAGCATCTAGGTTTAAGAACTGCTGGCTGAGAAGAAGGAGTCTTGGGAGGCTAATATACTTTAAAAACAAAATATATATGGGAGTAAAGAAATCGTGGAGCCCTGGTGACACGGTTAAGAACATGGCTGCTAACCAAAGGTCGACAGTTCGAATCTACCAGCCGCTCCTTGGAAACACTATGGGGCAGTTCTACTCTGTCCTATAGGGTCACAATGAGTTGGAATTGATTTGATGGCAACAGGTTAGAGGGATCAATAAGACGAAATAAAATACCATGATTTTAACAGCCTGGGCCTTCTTTAGGTTCTGAAAGATTGGCTTTCATCTCTTGGCAATTTCTGAGTTACCAAGAATATTGAATGTACTGTGAGCTGCAAGAAGAACGAACAAATCTGCCTTGGGGAAAGTACAGCCAGAATCCTCCTTAGAAGCAAGGATGGCCAGAGTTCATCTCACATACTTTGCACATGTTGTTAGGAGGGACCAGTCCCTGGAGAAGGACAACATGCTTGGTAAAGTAGACAGCCAGTGAAAAAGAGGAAGACGCTCAACGGGATGGATTGACAGAGTGCCTGCAATGATGGCCTTAAACATAATAACAATTGTGAGGGTGGGGCAGGACTGGGCAGTGTTTCATTCTGTTGTACACGAGGTCGCTTTGAGTCAGAACTGACCGGACAGCACCTAACAGCAACAACAACAACCTTTATAGAAGCAGACTGCCACATCTTTCTTCTGCAGAGTGGCTAGTGTGTTCAGACTGACTTGACAGCACCTAACTAGTTGGAATCAACTTGACAGCACCTAACTAGTTGGAATCAACTTGACAGCAGTGGGTAACTACAGTAACAATTTCTCAATTATAATAAACCCAGAAAGCCCACCCAGTGCCGTCGAGTCGATTCCGACTCATAGTGACCCTATAGGACAGGGTAGAACTGCCCCCATAGAGTTTCCAAGGAGCACCTGGCGGATTCGAACTGCCAACCATTTGGTTAGCAGCCGTTGTACTTAACCACTATGCCACCAGCGTTTCCAGTTATAATAAGGACGGGAAAAAAATTAATTAATTAGTACACTATTTCCTGACCAAAATCTTGTGCTGTTGGATGTCAACGGAATTGAATTCCTCATACTTACTTGTTATTTGGAAACCCTGGTGGTACAGTGGTTAAGTGGTACGGCTGCTAACCAAAAGGTAAGCAGTTTGAATCCACCAGGTGCTTCTTGGAAACTCTATGAGGCAGTTCTGTTCTATCCCTACAGGGTCGCTACGATTTGGAATTGATTTGACAGCAACTTGGTATGTAGTTATTAATAGCCTTTGAGTTGTTTCCAACTCACAGCGACCCCATGCTTAAAGCTCTGGTAACATTTTTTTTTTTTTGCCTCATGCAGTGAGGCCTTTCTATCTATCGTCTTTGTAACTCATATACATTACAATGAGGGAGTGGGACTATGCAAATGAGGTATATGGAACCTGTGTTTGTTGTGGTTCTGTCAGCTTGGCTAGATCATGTTTCCCAGTATTGTTTTTTGGTTGTCCTGCTATTTTATGTGTTTTAAATCCTAACCTCTACATGTTAATGAGACAGGCTTGGTGTAGGGTGTATCTTGAGTCACAGCCCTGCGGGAGGGCTTTACTCAAGTCCCACCCTAATTCAAGTTATGCCCTTCCCTGGGGGTTGGCCTGCATCCAAGATATATATGTGGGTGTCCTGGCAGGGCTCTCCCTCTCTGCATCTGGATCCTGAGAGCAGTTCACGATCGTCTAACTTCCAGTTCTTAGGTCTTGAGCCAGTGACCTGCTGTCTGACTTGCCAATTCTGTTATTCTCCAGCCTCCGCAGCCCTATGGGCCAGAGGCCTTTTTTCTGACTTGATTCACCAGCACGAGGCACAGCCTTGTGAGCCAGCAGCCTGTGGTCCAACCTGCCAGTTTGGGTTCATCAGCCCCTGTAGCGACGTGGGTAGGGAGAAGCCTATTCCTGACCCATGGTTTTGGGACTTGCCAGCCTCCACAGCTGTAAGAGTTCTATGAGACGTTGCAGCGAAGTATGGAACCCAAAGACAGGAGGAGAGTACTGAGGGGAGGGGAAGAATTAATGTTAGAGGTGAAGGAGTGGTACAGCAGTTTGGAAAAGTTGGACACTTGGGACACGTTTTACCTCTGCCTCATAGGAACCAGCTTTGTGTTGATCCTTATACAAGAAATTACTCATTTACCTCAAATAGAAAACTTTATGAAAATGAAAGACATGTTATTTCAAATTAACTTCATTTTTTTTCATCAACAGGGTAAATCCCGTTGCTGTCCAGTCGATTCCAACTCACAGAGACCCTATAGGACAGAGTAGAACTGCACCATAAGGTTCCCAAGGCTGATATCTTTATGGAAGCTGACTGCAACATCTTTCTCCAAGGGAGAGGCAGGTGGGTTTGAACCGCTGACCTTTTGGTTAGCAGCCAAGTGCTTAACTGCTGCACCACCAGGGCTCCTTATAGGACAGATGCTTTTATAAAAAATCAAATTAAGCAATATAGAAAAGTTCAAAGAAGCCGATTAAAAAAAAAAAAGAAAAACTCATAAAGCTGTCACCTGGAATAACACTATTGTTAACATGTCAAATGCTCTCCAAGTACAGCGAGAAGACGGAAACACAACATTCTCTTACCAAAGGAAGATCACAAGCTCCGTGTCACATTTGTGAAAAACCGTCAATTCAATTATTTGAATTTAACAGGAATAAAGTACAGAACATCAACTGAATTACTAAAGTTCAGATACTAGGGTTTCAGGAACCGTGTAAAGAAGAACAAAAAAATAAGCATTTTGGGTGACTTTTCTTTTTCAATCCATTTACAAAATATATTTTCCCTGTCTGCTACGAACAATGGGGACATTAGTAAATGTAAACCTCATCTCTTCTTTTTCCTCCCTAGATCCTCTTGGTTTTTGTTACAGTTATTTTTTACCTTGTCAAGGTTCATAAGGTTTACATTCGGTTTTGAAATGTAATCCCACTCTTGTTTAAATATAGGCCTGTATTTAGTGATTCAGCGTTCATTCTCATGAGGGTTTCCAGATTTCCAAGAGTTTAAAATATATTTAAATACGTATGCTGTTGTTGTTAGGTGTCCTCAAGTTGCTTCTGACTCATAGCGACCCCACATGACAAAGCAGAACTGCCCCAAAGGGCTGTAATCTTTAGAAGAGCAGATTGTCGGGTCTTTTCTGCCTCAGAGTTGTTGGAGGGTTCGAACTGCTGAACTTTTGATTAGCAGCTCAATGCTTAATCATTAAGCCATAAGGGCTCTTACATATATAGTTACATTAAAAATAATAATAATTAATATTGTTATTAGTGCTAATATTTATTTAGTGCTTGCTGCTGTTATGAAACCCTGGTGGCGTAGTGATTAAATGCTACGGCTCCTAACCAAAAAAGGTTGGCCGTTCAAATGCGCCAGGCACTCCTTGGAAAGTCTACGGGTCAGCTCTACTCTGTCCTATAGGTTGCTAGGAGTCGGAATTGACTCGAGGGCAATGGATTTGGAATGGGTTTTTTTGTTGTTAGGTGCCTCGGAGTCAGTTCTGACTCATAGCGACTCCATAGGACAGAGTCGAACTGCCCCACAGGATTTCCTAGGCTGTAATGTTTATGGAAGCAGACTGCCACATCTTTGTCCCTGGGAGCTGATAGTGGGCTGGAACCCCCGACCTTTCCGTCAGCAGCCGAGCACTTAACCACTTTGCCACCCTCCTCCCCATTGCCATCGAGTCAAACTCCAACTCATAGCTACCCTATAGGACAGAGTAGAACTATCCCATAGGGTTTCCAAAGAGTGGCTGGTGGATTCGAACTGCCATCCTTTTGGTTAGCAGCCGAATGCTTAACCACTGCACCACCAGGGCTCCTTGTCTCGTGCTTACTAACCGCCAAATGTTATGCTAAGCCCTGTTTTTGTAGTACCTACTTAATCCTCCGAACAAGTCTGTGAAGTAGACGCTACAATTATTTTTTCTTAGCAGATGAAAAGCCTGCAGCACAGAGAGGTTAAGTAACTTGTGCAAGGTCACACAGTTAAGCAGCAGTGTGACTCCAGATTAGGCTGTACTCTTTACCTGGTATTTTCAGGCACATTTGTTGAGAAGGGCACATGGATACTTTGTTTTCCCAGTATCTCGAATGTCTGAGGATGTGTCTTGCTTTTGTACTTCAAGGACAGTTGGCTTGACACAAAACTCTAGAGTGACACTTTTCTGCATAACTTTGCAGATATGATTCATTGACTTCATTTTAAAAGTCTCTGTCATGTCGGTGGAAAGAAACCCTGGTGGCGTAGTGGTTAAGTGCTACGACTGCTAACCAAAAAACATCCGCAGTTTCAATCCGCCGGGCGCTCCTTGGAAACTCTATGGGGCAGTTCTACCCTGTCCTATAGGGGCGCTATGAGTCGGAATCAAGTGGATGCAGCAGGTTTTGGTTTTTTGGTCATGTCGGTAGTTCAGCTCAATTCAATTAAAAACATTTATAAATACCTTTGTCAAGCACTGGACTGAGTGTAGGACATTTAAGCTTCGTCTATTTGTGGGGGATAGAAGTATAAACAAGTAATTACAGTACAACATGGTAAGTGCATTGCCAAAGGTGTGGATGGATGGGCTCACTGGAGTGTAGACTCTAGACCCTAGAGTAGTAACCCTAGGTTAAAGGCTATGTCATATTTGTCACTTCCAGAATCAGATTTAGTTCTGGGCCAGACATGGATGGCTTCCAGTGCAGATGAAACCAGGTTCAAGGGCCAACCCCAAATTTAGTTCTAGTCTAAGGATTGACAGACTTTTGTAAAGGGCCAGATAAGTATTTTTGGCTTGTAGGCTACACAGTTCATTTTTTGTTGTTGTTGTTAAACGCTTTAAAAAGATAAAAACTATTTTAAGAGCTGGATGGGACCAGCTCCTGGTGTATTCCAGAGTGCACCTTAAGTCACTCTATAAAACCAGTTGGAGTTGCCATTGGGTTGACTCTGACTCATGGCCACCCCACGTGTGTCGGAATAGAACTGTGCTACATAGGGTTTCCGGTGGCTGATTTTTCAGTGATAGATTGCCAGGCCTTTCTTCTGAGATGTCTCTGAGTGGACTCAAACCTCTAACTGTTTGGTTACCCACTGAACACGTTAACTGTACCACCCAGGGACTACCTGTCACCCTAAAAAAAACCAAAATCAAACCAAACCCATTGCTACCGAGTCGATTTTGACTCATAGAAACTCTAAAGGACAGAGTAGAACTGCCCCCATAGCGTTTCCAAGGAGTGCCTGGTAGATTTGAACTGCTGACCTTTTGGTTAGCAGCCATAGCACTTAACCATTATGCCACCAGGGTTTCCATGTCACCCTATACTGCTCTCTGAATCTTGGAAATAGCTGTAAAACCATCAGAAGAAATCTCAGATAGGAAATTAACCAAATTCAAAGTGTGGTGGATTGTGCTGTTCTTCTCGGTGGCTACCCTTTGTGGGAGGAACATCTGTATCTACTCCTGCGATGTGACTTGAAGTGCCCCATATTTTGGGTGATGTCAGACTTGGCCACATAGCCCGCTTCTATAAAATGTGAGTGGAAATGTGTTGTGCCTTTTTCCACAGAAGCTGAAGATTCATGGCATGGGCCCACCATCGCATAGCTCTGCCATTGCTTTCTTCTTCTTTAGGATCAACATGACCCAGATGGACTTGAACCGAGAATGAAGAAGACACAGAGAGCAGAGTCATAATCAACTCTCAGTTGACCTATAAAATAAGCAAGAATTAAACCTTTGTTCTTAGCAGTTCATGTAATTTTTGGTGATGTTACTACTGCATAATCTAAGAAAGCTGGTTAGTACACAGATACAAATGTACACACTGGAACTGTTTGTCTGATCCTATACTTCTGAACTGAGCAGCGTGGATCAAAATCATGGAGTACATTTTAACCCATAAATAAACTTTAAAAAAGATAGTTCTCATGTTTCTTATTTTATCTATAAATGTGGATGATTTTCAAGAGGAGGTAAAACTTGCTATTGGTGCTCAGAGTTCTAAGCAGGGAAAGTTAAATGAATAAGCATGTGCATTAAGCTAACGTTGTCAGAGCAGTTGATTCTCCAGGGAACTCAGAGACTGGAGAACTTACTGAAATAATCACTATAAAAATAACGTGCATTTATAAATAATGCAGAGCTAAAAAACTAAACAGCGACCCTGCAACTATTTGTAAGCAACGCTCCATAAAGTATAAGTGCAGTTTTCATTACTAAACCAAATGGTAAAGCCCATCATCAGAGACATGTTGGGGACAGTTTCAGAGCGGCAGTTGCTCACTAATGACTACCTAGAAGTCCTGAGGTCTGCATCTTTAGATTCCAAACAACTCAGGATTTTGTCCCCACCAGTTAATGAATCTACAAGGTGAAATTTTAATGTTGTGTGTATATAGCTGACATTTAGCGAACATTTTACATGTGCCAGGAATTCTGCTAAATGCTTTCCGTGGCTTCTCCATCTCATTTCTCCCTCAAACAACCCTGTAAGTTGGGTATTATCGTTATCCTTGGCTGAAAGATGAGGACGCTGAGGCTTAGAGAAATGAAACAATTTACCCAAGGCTAAACCAGTTGCCTTTGAATTGATTCTGACTCGTGGTAAACTCGTATGTGTCAGAGTAGAACTGCACTCCATAGGATTTTCAATGGCTGATTTTTCAGAAGTAGATCACCAGACCTTTCTCCTGACGTACCTCTGGGTGGACTCAAATTGCTAACTTTTGGATTATCAGAGAGTGCATTTATCATTTGCCTCACCCAGGGACTCCCACCCAAGGCTACCAAAATAACCAAACCAAATCCATTGCCGCAGAGTCAATTCTGACTCAAAGTGACCCTATAGGACAGAATAGAACGGCCCTATAAGGTTTCCAAGGCTGTAATCTTTACAGACCACTACTTGTCTGTCAGTTTGTGTTATTGCGGTGGCTTGTACATTGCTGTGACACTGGAGAAAATATTGAAGTTGTCAAGTATTTCATTTTACTTAGATCCACAATCAACACCCACGGAAGCAGCAGTCAAGAAAGCAGATGACATATCGAATTAGGCAAATCTGCTGCAAAAAGCTTCTTAAAGTGTTAAAAAAGACAAAGATGTCACCTCGAGGTCTAAAGTGTGTCTAACCCAAGCCATGGTGTATTCAGTCACCTCATGTGCATTTGAAAGCTGGACAATGAATAAGGAAGACTGAAAAAGAATTGATGCATTTGAATTATGGTGTTGGTAAAGAATACTGAACATATCATGGACTTCCAGAAGAACGAACAAATTTGTCTTGGAAGAAGTATAGCTGAAATGCTCCTTAGAAGCAAGGAAAACGAGACTGCATCTTAAGTACTTCGAAAATGGTATCAGAAGGGACCAGTCCCTGGAGAAGGACATCTTGCTGGGAAAAATTGAAGGTTAGTGAAAAAAAAGGAAGACCCTCAATGAGATGGATTGACACAGTGGCTGCAACAATGGCCTCAAACATAGCAATGATTGTGAGGGTGGTGCAGGACTGGGTAATGTTTCCTTATGACCAGGCAATGTGGCTATGTGTCGGAACCGACTTGCCAGCACCTGACAGCAACAGCAACAATCTTTATGGAAGCCAACTGCCACATCTTTCTCCCACAGAGTGGCTGGTATGTTGGAACCACTGCCCTTTTGGTTAGTGGATGAGTGCTAAACCACTGCGCCACCAATAAAAGGTAGTGCCAGGTTTTTATTTGAGGACAATCTGAGCCCACAGTTCATGACACCACTTTGTGTCTAGCTCTTCCTCTGCAGCCATGACCATGGGATCCTGTAAGAGCCAAATGAGGTTATGTCTATGAGAACCCTTTAAAAAACAGTTGTGCCCTATGCAGATGTAACGTTTTAAGGTTAATGCTGTTTGTAACCACAAATTGTATGGGAGACATAACAAACAAGCACATTAAAGGGTTTGGGTGAGGGAACTAGCGGGACGTGCTTTGCGTGGCCTCTCTTTGGTATGGTTAAATGATAAGGCCTGTCCATCGAAAAAGAAGCAGAAGCTGGTGACCCAATCCAGACTGGGTTTACAATGGAGAACTTGTCTTCTGCCCTCATGCCTCCTCCCAGAGTGTATTCGTTAGCACGATACCTCATACTTTCTAGGGTAAGCATAATATGTGGCCTGAAAGCACACCTCTTGAGACTAGTTCCTTTGACTCCCTACGCCTGATTTATTGGATCAAATGTCTAGCATTTTAGGCCGAGTTTAAAAATGGAAATGAAGTAGCAGACAGAGAAGCCCTCTGGGATCTGAACCTGGTTTTTGTCCTCCTTTCACATAGGAGATTTGTATTTAAATCACTTTGGTAGAAAAACCATGAGGGCCAGAGCTAAGATTTGAAAGCAGAAGGTGGAGAAGCAAATGTGTTTTCTGGGTTATTGCAAGTGGGGTGTTTGCTTTGCTCTGCTCAGAAGAGCTGGCAGCTTGGCACCTCTGGATGTGGGTGTAAGTTGACACATTTCATAGACTAGTGGTTTTCCAAAGTGGGTCCCAATCCTTGAGCTGGTCTGGGAAATGGCTCTGATCTTTTATGGAGTTGAACACCCATGACTTTTGTAGGTCCTCGACTGTAACTACAAGGCTTAGTTATGAGAGGGGGCTTTAAGATCAGAGGTGAGGAGGTGGGCCAGAGGGTAGAAAATGTGACAGAGAGAGGAGTAAATAGGGGAAAAGCTAAGGAAAAACTTATGAAGCATTTAGGAGGAAGGGAATGTGTGCCCCCAGCCATCAGGGAAGTGGGGGCATAAAAAAAGCAATCAAGGAAATCTAGTATTGAATTAAGAGGCATTTGTGGTTCCGTGGTAGATTTCTCACCTTCCCTGTGGCAGACCTGGGTTCAATTCCCTCCAACGTATCCCATGAGCAGCTACCACTTGTCTGTCAGTGGTTGTGTTGTCTGTCTTGTGTGTTGCTATGATGCTGACAGGTTTCAGGGCAGCTTCCAGACTAAGGCTGACTAGGAAGAAAGGCTTTACTACATCTGGACACCAGCCAGTGAAAACCCTGTGTAGCACAATGAATGATTAGGCAGCGTTTTGTTCAGTTGTGTGACATGAGTTTGCCATGAGTCAGGGGCCGACTTGATGGCAGCTAACAACAACAACAGTGTTGAACTGCAAACAATGTATTTGTTCTTTCACCTAAGACCTTTGGTCTTCTAATTTCTGTGTTCAAGGTATGAAACCAGATTTGCATATAATTTATGTAAGTTATATGAATACAAGGCATATAAATATAAATACATATAAATGCTTTATTGATTATGAAAAACCATTAGCGCTTAATCAGAAGAGGATCAGAAATACCTCCATAAGCATTTATCATTTGAGACATCATCCATGGACGATTCCTTATTTCTCTTAGGAGTAAACCAGTTTCCAACTTATACCAACCCCATGTGAGTCAGAGTAGAACCGTGCTCCACAGGGTCTTCAATGGCTGATTTTCCAAAGTAGATCACTAGGCCTTTCTTCGGAGGTGCCTCTGGGTGAACCCAAACCTCCAACCTATCGGTTAGTAGTTGGGTGTTTTACCCGGGAGTTCACTAAATATGTGATGTTTCTGGTGCCTCCTTGTTTTGAATAAAGAACATTCAAAAATATTAGTTTCTAGTCTGTCTTTGGAAACCCTGGTGGCGCAGTGGTTAGGAGCTGTGATTGCTAACCAAAATGTCAGCAGTTTGAATCTACCAGATGCTCCTTGGAAACCCTGTGGGGCAGCTCTACTCTGTCCTATTGGGTCACTTTGAGTCGGAATCAACTTGGTGGCAACGGGTTTGATTTTGGTTTAGTCTCTCTTTTGACTTCCCAAGAGTCCATATTGTTACCCAATTTAGAAGTCTAATAAGCTTTAAACTTCTAGGGCTGTAGAACAAATTCCCATTCGCATTTAACAACCAGCATGAATGCATCCTAAATTCTTTTGTTTTTTTCCTTAAAAACAAAAAAGATATTGTTGATACTCTGTGTGTTTTCTTTGAAGGCAGGGACATTTCTGTTCATTGTTTTTTGGCCATTGTTTTAACAAGGAAAACAAGTGTGTTTTCAACATTGTGATATGTGTTAAACGACGTCCCCCATGTAGTTGTCATGGCGCTCTAACTGAGCTCCTACAAGTTTACCAGCCTTGGGGGGGATACAAACATCCTATTCTGGTCCACAGAAAAGTCAGACCCAGAGTCTTGACTTGCCTTCACAGCTTTACTTCTGTCAGCATTTCAGCCCTTGAAGCTGTATCAAATGACAAGAGTTGGCTTCTCATATAAAAATTACAGTTATTGCTGCAATAGAAATGCTGAATGTATTCACTTCTGCCACCCACGCTTTTGAAAATTGGCAGCAGAGAGAAACTCGAACCATTCTCTAGAGCCGTGTGCTGGAGGGAGGGGAAGTTGATCCCATAATAGTGGGAGGGAAAGGTTGGGGAAGTGTCAAAACTTCATCAACCCAGCAAAAGGGCAAGTCTGTACTCCAGTTGACTATTAGACAGAGATTAAGAGATACGGAGCCTAGAGCCAGGTATTTTCATACCCGTACATTACTCACACGACTTTGGGGGCAGACAATGATGGGATAGATTCCGTCTGATACCTGGCCATTTTGAACGAACAAAATGAAATTACTTTCTTACAGAGTTCCAGCAGGATCTATACAACGACCTTTTGGAATGGTGCTGTGGGATCTCTGTATCCGTTGGGGATTGGACTAAATAATGCTGCTTAGCTTGAGAGTCTATGAATTCAATCCAGGGCCCTCCTTCTGCTTCACTTTGGACCCTCTGCCCCTGTCCTCCCTCCACAGACCACCGTTTCATACGTAGCCCCGTGTACTTCCCCAAACCAGGAGCTTCTAAATAACGTGATTAATGAATCTGAGCGCATGTGGAAGCCAATGGAGTAAAATCCTGAGTTTTTCTTCTTTTCTCTGGTAGAATATTCTGACCTCTAGAGACTGTACATCCAGGTTGGTGTTTTAAGCCCATACAAGTGACTTCATTGGAGGATTTCTCAAGCAGAAGAGAAGGGCAAGCTAGTGAGAGATCTCACATATTTCTATAAACCTAACACCCTAATTAGTTACATTTTGAAGTGGCGTGTTTTTATGCAACCTTAGTGGCGTTGGGGAATAATGTTTTTTTGAGAGTTAGAGGTCTTGATAAAAGATGTTTGTTTATAATATTAAAAAAACCTTTCTGTTTGGCATACATAGGAATAGTTCTCTATTTCTTCCCTCTGTCTTAAGGAGTCCTGGTGGCGCAGTGGTTAAGCACTTGGCTGCTAACGGAAACATAGGTGTTTCTAACCCGTTGGCTGCCCCGAGGGTGAAAAGAACTGGAGATCTGCTCCCATAAAGATTAAAGGCTAGGAACCCTTAAGAGGCAGTACTATTCTGTCCTATAGGGTGACCTGAGTCGGAATCGACTCAGTGGCACATAACAACGACATTCTTCCTGTGAATCTGAATTTTTTTTGTGTGTACTAAAATATGGAAACCCTGGCGGCATAGTGGTTAAGAGCTATGGCTGTTAAGCAAAATGTCAGCAGCTTGAATCCACCAGACGCTCCTTGGAAACCCCGTGGGGTAGTTCTGCTCTGTCCTATAGGCTCACCATGAGTCGGAATCGACTCTATAGCAGTGGGTTTGGTTATTTTATTTTATTTTTTTGGTGCTGAAATATATATTACAAAACATTTGCCATTTCAACTATGTTTGTGTATAAGCTTCAGTGACATTAATTTCAGTCACCGTACTGTGCAACCATCACCACTCTGTTTCCAATTTTTTTTTTTTAATCACACTTAACAGAAGCTCAATACCCCTTAAGTCATAACCCCTTCTTCGGTCCTTCCACTGGCCCCTGGTTGTTGTTGTTGTTGTTAGTTGCCCTCCAGTCGATTCTGACTCATGGCTACTGCATGTGACGCCTGATAACCTCTAATAACCTTTGGCCTCTCTGCATTTACCTGCTCTGGATATTTCAGGTCAGTGGAATCATACAGTACCTACACTGGGTTTTGTATGTCAATTTGTGTGGTGCTCAGTGATATCCCAGTACTCCCTGCCCGCAGGGTAACCCTGAAGACTCTATTTCTTCTGCCCTGGAGAGGGGTAGTCAGGCATGACTGATAGATGTCTGAGGGCCATGATAAATCTCAGATAGATCTTACCATCTGTCTTAGTCATCTAGTGCTGCTATAACAGAAATAGCACAAGTGGGTGGCTTTAACAGCGAAAAATTTATTCTCTTACAGTCTAGTAGGCTACAAATCCAAACTCAGGGCATCGGCTCCAGGGGAAGGCTTTCTCCCTCTGTTGGCTATGGAGGAAGGTCCTTGTCATCGTTTTCCTCCTGGTCGAGGAGCTTGTCAATGCAGGGACCCTGGGTCCAAATGATATGCTCTGCTCCCAGCACTGTTTTCTTGGTGGTAAGAAGTCCCCACCTCTCTGCTTGCTTCACTTTCCTTTTATTTCTTGTAAGATAAAAGGTGATTCAGGCCACACTCCAAGGAAACTCTCTTTATATTGGATCAGGGATACGACCTCAGTAAGGGTGTTACATCCCACCCTAATCCTCTTTAACATAATTTAATCTTGCCTCATTAGCCACAGGCAGAGATTAGGGTTTACAACACATGGGAAAATTACACCAATCACAAAATAGAGGACAACTACACAATACTGGGAATCGTGGCTTAACCAAGTTGACTCGTATTTTGGGGCACACAGTTGATTCCATGACAGCATCCCTCCTCAGGCTCCAACCTCTCCCTCAGACTCCCCTTCTGTGAAATTGCTTTGGCACAGGGTTTCAAGGTGAGTAAAGAGGCAGACACAGAGGAGAAGGGGGCTGGGGTAGGGGTTGGGGAGTAGCCTCTACTCCTCTATCAGAAGGACACTTTGCACCTGAAACCTGAGCCAGGAGGTACCTGTGACACACTCCTGCAGCTGGGAGAGGTACTGTTATAGCCTAGAGGACAAAGAAGACATGGGAGGAAGAAAGGCTTGCTGTGATGGTGATGTAAATCATGAAGCCAGGGTCCTGAACAACTGGCTACAGATAAGCACGTCTCCTTCCTGAAATAGTGATGGCGCCTGACTCTCCAAGGCACGTAGACAATCCAGAACAAGATCCAGGAAAATATCTAAAAGGCAGCACCCTGCAATAGAACTTTCTGCAGCGACGGAAACATTCTGTACTTGCGCTGTTCCAACCATAGCCACTCGCCGCGTGTGGTTATTGAGCGTTTGAAATGTGGCTGGTGCAAATGAGAAAATGAATTGTAAACATTTTATGTAATTTAATTAATTTAAATTAAATAGCTGTACGTGACTAAAAAAAAAATCCCAAACCCGTTGCCGTTGAGTTGATTCCTATAGCACAGAGTAGAACTGCCCTATTGAGTTTCCAAGGAGCGGCTGGTGGACTCGAACTGCTGACAGTTTGTTTAGCAGCTGTAGCTCTTAACTGCCGCGCCCCTAGGGTGACTAGTGGCTACTATTTTGGGGCAGCACTGTCTAAGAGAACTAGGGCAGCACTGGCCAAAAGAACTTGATGCAATGATGAAAACGTTCTATACCTGTGTGTCCCATATGGTAGCCACTAGCCACATGTGGCTTTTCAGCACTTGAAATGTGGCTAGTGTGATGACTCAGGAACTGGACACTTAGTTTCATTTTGTGTGTGTTTGTGTGTCTTATTGTGGTAAAATACATCTAACATAACACGTGCCATTTTAAGTGTACAAGTTAGTGACATTAATTATATTCACAGTGTTGTATGACCATCATCACCGTTTATTTCCAAAGCTTTTTCATAACTGCAAATAGAAACTCGAACCCAAAAAACAAACCCACTGTTGTTGAGTCGGTTCTGACTCATAGTGACCCTATGGTACCCATTAAGCAATAGCTCCCCACTCTCCCCATAGGCCCAAGGGCCCCCGTAACTACTAATCTACATTCAGACTTGATACATTTGTCTATTCTACATACTTCCTATAAGTAAGATTGTGTAATATTTGTTCTTTTGTTTCTGGCTTATTTCACTTAGCATAATGTTTTCAAGGTTCATCCACGTCATAGCACTTATCAGATCCTCATTTTTCTTTATGGCTGAATAATATTCCATCGTGTGGCTGTACCACATTGTGTTTATCCATTCATCAGTTGATGGACATTTGGGTTTACTTCCACATTTTGGTCATTGTGAATAATGCTACAGTGAACATTGGTGTAAAACCATCTGTTTGAGTTTCTGTTTTTCATACTTTTGTTAAATATCTAGGAGTGGAATTGCTGGGTCATATGGTAATTCTATGTCTAACTTTTTGAGGAACCATCAAACTTTCCATAGCAGCTGCTCCATTTTTCTACCAACAAGGAAGGCGTGAGTTTTCCAATATGTTCACATTCCCACCAATACTTGTCACTTCCTTTTTTTTTTTTAAATATAATAACCATTCTAGTGGGTTCATTTACCTTTTTTTTTTAATTGTCAAAACATTTGGCAATACAACCATTTCTACATTTACAATTCAATGACATTGGTTACATTCTTCGTGTTGTGCAACTGTTATCACTATCCTTTTTCAAAATATTCTACCGCCATTAACGTAAGCCCAATGCCCTAATATAGTTTATAAAGAAAATGTTCTACATTCTACTTGGTGAGTAGTTACTGGGGTCTTAAAAGCTTGTGAGCAACTATCTAAGATATTCCACTGATCCCACCCCATTTGGAGCAAGGGAGAATGAAGAAAACCAAAGACACAAGGGAAAACTTAGCCCAAAGGACTAATAGACCACAACTACTTCCACCAGACTGAGTCCAGCACAACTAGATGGTGCTGGCTACCACCACTGACTGCTCTGACAAGGATCACAAGAGAAGGTCCCAGACAGAGCTAGAGAAAAACATAGAACAAAATTCTAATGCACAAAAGAAGACCTTACTGACTGGTCTGACAGAGACTGGAGAAACCCCAGGAGTATTACCCCTGCACGCCTTTTAACTCAGTGCTGAAGTCACTCCTGAGGTTCACCCTTCAGCCAAAGATTAGACAGGCCTATAAAGCAAAACAAGACTAAATGGGCACACTAGTCCAGGAGCAAGGACAAGAAGGCAAGAGGGTGCAGGAAACCTGGAAAGAGAGAATCCAAAGTGGAGAAGGACACAGTGTTGACCTGTTTTGCGGTTGGTTGCCAACAAATGTCACAAAACAATATATGTATTAATTGTTTTATGATTAACTACTTTGCTCTGCAAACCTTCATCTAAAGTCCAAAAAAAAAAAAAAAAACAAAGAAACAAACCATAAACTCAATGCCCCCCCAAGCAAAAACGTTCCTACCACCTCAAAGACTGTAGCCTTCAGCTTGGATTACACCTACACATGAAGAAAACAAAAATCCTTACAAATGGACTTATAAGCAACATGATGATAAAAAGAGAAAAGATAGAAGTTGTCAAGGATTTCATTTTACTTGGATACACAATCAGCTCCCATGGAGGCAGCAGTCAAGATATCAAATGACATTGCATTGGGCAAATCTGCTGCAAAAAGATCTCTTTAAAGTATTAAAAAACAAAGATGTCACTTTGAGGACTAAGATGTGCCTGAGCCAAGCCATGGTATTTTCAATCACATCATATGCATGTGAAAGCTGGATGATGAATAAGGAAGACCAAAGAAGAGTTGATGCCTTTGAATTATGGTGTTGGTGAAGAATATTGAATATACCCTGAACTGCCAGAAGAATGAACACATCTGTCTTGGAAGAAGTACAGCCAGTGTGCTCATTGGAAGAGAGGGAAGGGAGACTTTGTCTCACGTACTTTGGACATGTTCTCAGGAGGGACCCGTCCCTGGAGAAGGACATCATGCTTGGTAAAGTAGAGGGTCAGTGAAAAAGAGGAAGACCCTCAACGAGATGGATTGACACAGTGGCTGCAACAATAGGCTCAAGTATAGCAACAATTGTGAGGATGGCGCAGGACCAGGCAGTGTTTCGTTCTGTTCTACATAGGGTCTCTATGAGTTGGAACAACACCATCACCTCTGGTAACCATTAATAGTCTTTGATTTCTATATCTTTGCTTCTTTTATATAAGTGATATCATACATGTCCTTTTGTGACTAATTTTGTTCATCATAATGTATTCAAAGTTCATCCATGTTGTGACATGCACACTTTTAATGAATGTAAATTCAAATTTAGAAAGCTGCCCATGGCCAGTGGCGGCTACAGCGAGCAGTACAGTGTACAGGCCTCAATTTAAGATGCAGCCTTCCTAAACTCTGAAGATTTGCTCTTCCCTTCCCTGTGACAATGTACGCCACTACTCTCTTGATTGAAGGAGAAAAATTTGAAACTATTTGTATTTCCCATCCCCTTTCTCATTCTCCAGTCACCAACTGTTTCAGAGCCCATAAGAAAGTCCACTGCGAAGGGGCCCAGGAGCTGCCTCACCTGACAGTTTACCCTCTGCACCAGCGTACCAAACCCAAGTCTGCTCAACAGGCACACTGGGGCTGGTCTCCGTCTACCCTGGCAATTCATTTCTGAAAACGCATCTGAGCTTGTTATCTGGGCTTCTGCTTTCTTTCATTGTTTGCTCTAGCCAGTTTTATTCATCTATTTTATCCCTCCTTTCCTCTCAAGTTTATATACTTAATTGTGGTCAAGCAACTTGTTGGGACTGTTTGCTTCAGCTGGATTTCTACCAGGTCTAAGGTATTAATAGCCCCATAAGTGTCACTTGGGAGAATACACGGAATCATCCTGAAACTCCTTATCATTCCTGGGTTTTATCTGTCTGAGGTAGTGACGTTGTTAGAAATCACTTGAGAAAAAGGGATTCATTTTTTACATTTTACAGTTCAGAAAACTAAGACCTGGAGAGCTAAAATGACGTGCCCAAGGTCATGTGGTTATTAGTTGAACTGGAAGTAGAATCAGTCCCCTGCCTCCCTCTCCACTGCTCTTTTATCACATCTCTCTTCTCCCAGAGGCACCAAACTCCAGGAGGATAAGGTTTTTGCCAAGCGCTATACATTTGCAAGGCAGTGTAACAATGCTCCTAAAAGAGCTATTTATTTATATTATTGTTGAGAATATATACAGCGGAACACACACCAATTCAACAGTTTCTACATGTACAATTCAATGACATTGATTACATTCACTGAATTTTGCAACCATTCTTATCCTCCTTTTCTGAGTTGTTCCTCCCTCGGAACATAAACTCACTGTCCCCTAAGGTTCCCATCTCATCTTTTGAGTTGCTGTTGTCAACTTGATTCCATACAGATAGATCTTAAAAGGGCATAATTTTCAAGGCAGACATTCTTTACTAGTTAAGCTAAACTGTTGTTTGGCTTAAAGAAGACTTCAGGGGATATTTTTGGTTGAAATTTTAAAGATTATCTCAGGGCAATAGTTTTGGGGGTTCATCCAGTTTTCATGGCTCCAGAAAGTCTGGATTCCATGAGAATTTAATTTAATTTTTAAAGAAGTCAAATTCCTCATGGTCCCCTCCTATCCTGTCCCATTGTACAGGGTTGCAAGGAGAGTCCCCATTATGATTTCCGCCTGTTTTGTACTGCTGCGAACACAGTATGCTTGTTCATTTACACATCATTTATGACTGTTTTTGCAAGGCCATGGCAGATTATGTGACCTAGTGACCCACAAAACCTAAAGTATTCACCACTAGCCTTTTATTGAAAAGTTTGCTGACCCTGATGTAAAGTTGAAATGTTGAAATAAGGTGTATTAGTATCTTATTGCTGCTGTAACAAAGCGCCACAAACTTAGTGACTTAGCCCAAATTTATTATCTTACCCTTCTGAAGGTTAGAAGTGGGTCTTGCTGAGCTAAAATCAAGGTGTCAGAGGGGCTATGTTCCTTCTGAAGGCTCTAAGGGAGAATCTGTTAACTTGCCTTTTTCAGTTTCTAGAGGCCACCTGCATTCCTTGGCTCATGGCTACTTCCTCCCTCTTCAAAGACAGCAGTAGAACATCTTCCGATTTCTGTTTTCATCATTATACCTCCTTCTCTGACACTGGCCTTCTTACCTCCCTCTTTCACTTATAAAGGTCCTGTGATTACCTGGGGCCCATGTGGGTAATCTAGAATAATCTCTTTATTAGAAGGTCTCCTTAATTCTATCAGCTGCCTTAATCTTCCCTTCCTTTGTAAAATAACATATTCACAGTACTGGGAATTAGGATGCGGAATATTTAAACCACCAATTGCCATTTAGTCAACCCCATGTGAGTCAGAGTAACACTGTGCTCCATGAGGTTTCCAGTGGCTGATTTTTTGAAAGTAGATTGCCAAGTCTTTCTTCTGATGTACCCCTGGGTGGACTTGAACTTCCAGCCTTTCAGTACTGCATACTACCCAGGGCTCCTTGGACATCCTTCCAAACCAAAAACCAAACCTGTTGCCATTGAGTTGATCCTGACTCATAGTGACCCTGTAGGACAGAGTAGAACCCAAGGAGTGGCTGGTAGGGCCTAACTTTCAACTTTTTGTTTAGCAGCTTCAGCTCTTAACAACTGCTCTACTACGGCTCCTGAACATCCTTAATGGGGTCATTATCCTGCCTACCTCATGGGGTGTGGCACAGTACTAAGCCTCCCAGAGGGGAGGGAATAGGTGTTTTATTGTGAAGGCTGCAGTGGTGTTAAGCATGTCAATGCTACTTTTGTCAAATACTTTCTGTCCTTGACCAGGTTAATTGAAGTATCATTACTAAAATGGAGTTTGTTGTTGTTGTTAGGTGCGATCTAGTCAGTTCTGACTCATAACCACCCTATGCACAACAGAACGAAACACTGCCCGGTCCCGTGCCATCCTCACAATCACTGTTATGCTTAAGCCCATTGTTGTAGCCGCTGTGTGAATTCATCTCATTGAGGCCTTCCTCTTTTTCGCTGACCCTCTACTTTACTGAGCGTGATGTCCTTCTCCAGAGACTGATTCCTCCTGACAACATGTCCAAAGTATGTGAGAAATTGTCTCACCATCCTTGCTTCTAAGGAGCATTCTGGTTGAACTTCCTCCAAGACAGGCCTCTTTGTTCTTTTGGCATCCGATATTCTTCTCCAACACCACAATTCAAAGTCATCAATTCTTTTTCAGTCTTCCGTATTTGTTGTCCAGCTTTCCCATGCATAGGAGGTGATTGAAAACTCCATGGCTTGGGTCAGGTTCACCTTAGTATTCAAGGTGACATCTTTGCTTTTCAACACTTGAAAGAGGTCTTTTGCAGTAAATTTTCCCAATGCAGTAAGTCATTTTGATTTCTTGACTGCTGCTTCCACGGGTGTTGATTGTGAATCCAAGTAAAATGAAATCCTTGACAACTTCAATCTTTTCCCCATTTATCCTTGTGAGGATTTGTGTTTTCTTTATGTTGAAGTGCAGTCCATACTGAAGGCTGTGGTCTTTGATCTTCATTAGTAAGTGCTGCAGGTCCTCTTCACTTTCAGCAAGCAAGGTTGTGTCACCTGCATAATGCAGGTTCTTAATGAGTCTTCCTCCAATCCTCATGCCCTGTTCTTCTTCATATAGTCCAGCTTCTTGAATTATTTGCTCAGCATACAGACTGAATAGGTATGGTGAAAGGATAAAACCCTGAAGCACACCTTTCCTGACTTTAAACCACGCAGTGGTTTTAAATTCATACAGTGTCTGGCAATTGAATAAGTGATGTAATGTTCTTTGTACTGTGCCATTGCATGTAATTGTTAGGTGTTGATTGTGGATCTGAGTAAAATGAAATCTTTGGCAACTTCAGTCTTTTCTCCATTTATCATGATGTGGCTTATTGGTCCATTTGTGAGGATTCATGTTTTCTTTACGTTGAGGTGTAATCCATATTGAAAGCTGTGGCATGTAATACTTCTCAAAAAATGTCATTTCCCATTCACTTGTAGGTGGTGGGTTAGACCCCGAGTAAAGGATCTTTTTGTAAAGACCATAGCCTTCCTTCCTCTCCCCTTGAGAAGACATTCCTCTTGATTCCTTCGCATTTCTTTCCCAATAGTAGCCTGTATCTAGTTGTATGTTGTTGCTGTTAGGTGCTGTAGAGTCAATTCTGACTGAGTAGAATGGCCCCGTAGAGTTTTCTTGACTGTAATCTTTATGGGAGCAGATTGCCAGATTTCTTGGAGCTGCTGGGTGGGTTCGAATCCCCAACCTCCTGGTTAGTAGTGGAGCGCGTAACTGTTTGTGCCACTGGGGCTCCTTGTCTAGTTGTACAATGCCGTATTATTAAGCGACTTTGTGCTGAGGTTTTTCGGATGCTCACTACAGCTGTTCATTCTGTGGCGGCTTGGACTAAATGGAACCCACATCTGCAGCTGCAGGGAGACCACCTGTCCTGCTCGTCTTTCGGGGATTCATCACAGTCACTTCACTCAGGGCCAACTGGGTCATGTGAAAAATAACTGTGAAGGAACTAAGCTAAGGTCTTTTTCTACAGTTTCTTTCTGGAAACTTATGTATCTCCTTTATGGCTAAGGTTTATATTAAACATGTAATAAAGGTATATCAAACGTGTATTAAACATTTATAACTGGTGCTTGGTTAAAATAAAAATCATCTTAAGCCAGTAATATGAATTGATTTGAAATTTATTTAATATATTATTTGTAAATCAGACAAATCTTCTGACTAGAGAGTCAAAGTGTTCCAAAGAGAAAAGAGCTTCTAATGACTCTTATACCCTATCTTATTGACATTACCATGGAAAAGGGCCTGGAACAGTGTGTACGTAGTAACAATACACCCTAAAACACAGCTTCTGCCCAACCCTAGAGTTTCTGTTTCTTGAAGCTGACTACACACAGATAATTCTTCAGAAGAGTATGATGTTCAAGACAAAAGAGTCCTTACTAATTAGGGAGACTATTGCTTGACTTGGAGCCCTGTTGGCGTGGTGGCGAAGAGCTCCGCTGCTAACCAAAATGTCAGCAGTTCGAATCTACCAGCTGCTCCTTGGAAACCCCATGGGGCAGTTCTACTCTGTCCTATTGGGTTGCTGTGAGTCGGAACTGACTCAAGGGCACCTAACAACAATAACAACAACAACAACATTGCTTGACTTAAAGGTAACCCCCAGAAATCTGGGGTCCAGGAGAATTAAAATCTGTTTCTCCTGTGCTAATGGTGAGTGAAGAGAAAAAAATGGAGTCAGTAGGTGAACTCCAGAAAAATCCCCATGTTTAACCACTTTCAACCATGTCTTATTATCAGAATTCTAATGAACATGACACCCTTCACATATACTCGTTCTAGAGTTGAGACTCACTTCCCATGAAGAATTGGTTTTGTCCAGAAGAGGGGTTCATTTGATCAGAGCCACCCCTGTTCCAGAGAGTAGTTAGTGGCTTTGCTTTTGGGTGGTGCCTATACAGCTGGAGGGAGTTAGGAGAATGGCCTGCTAACAGTCAGTGCCTCTGCCCCTTTAAAAATCATCCAGACACCACACCCTTGACCTTAAGTTTATGAGTGAGAAGCTAAGAAATTCCTAAACTGCTGGGAATACAATACAAACTACCATTTATTGATTATTTTCCATGTACTGGGCATTGTTCTAAGTACTTTGCATTTACTAACTCCAGGTAATCCTCTCGATAATCCTAAGAAGCGAACACTACTATTATTATTTCCATCTGACAGATGAGGAAACTCAGGCAAAGAGAAGTTGAGTGAGTTTTCCAAGAGATTAGAGCTAATAGGAGGTGGAATCAGAATCTGAAGTCAGGCAGAAAGCCTGCCTAAGCAAGACCCTGGGGTGACTGAAGGGATCAACGTCTTTCCGCTTCTTTGGAAAGGCTTCCAAGGTGGGTGTGGTTCTAGGAGAATAAGGCAGTCTTTCAAATAGAAGAGCAGAAGCAGCGAGAATGAGAGCAGTGCTGGTTAAACCCAGAATTTTCTAGTGTGCTTATGAATTAAAACCAAAAAATCAAAGTTAACTCTATTATTTTTCTTTCTTCCAGATTTCCCTGTTCTTTTTGTTATCATTCTTGCTCATAAGTATTTAAAAAAAAAAAAAAAAAACTATTTCAAAGTTGCAGTAACAGCAGGTTTCTCTTTCTCAGCATTTTTTCTTTTAACAATGGAACCCTGTCAGCCTTTTCATTCTGTTCCCTCCTTATCTTTCTCAGAGAAATTTGAATTCCATATTAGCCACTGACCTTATGCTCTGTTAGTGCTTTTGAGAAGGAACAGGAAAGCAAGATACAAATTGATTCAAGCATCTAACTTCTTGGCTTTATGCCAGTAGGATTTGTTATGTGTATGGGGGCCCTGGTGGCAAAGTGGTTAAGAGCTTGGCTGCTAACCAAAAGATCCGCAGTTCGAATCCACCAGCGGTTCCTTGGAAACGCTACTGGGCAGTTTACTCTGTCCTATAGGGTCGCTATGAGTTGGAATTGACTCAGTGGCAGTGATTTATAGGAGCCCTGGTGGCCAATAGTTAAGCACTCAGCTGCTAACCAAAAGTTTGGCCTTTTGAACCTATCCAGCAGCTCCTCAGAAGACTGGAGATCTGCTTCTGTAAAGATTACAGCCAAGAAAACCCTATAGGGCATGTCTACTCAGTCACACAGGGTCGCTGTGAGTTAGAACCTCCCTGACGGCACCCAACAACGACAACATATAGATGATGCATCTTGCTACGAGCACATTTCACCTCCTAGCTCCAGAGTACTATGAAAATGCTGAGGTTAAATCCAAAGAAGGGCTGCTGCCTATGGGCACCAAACAAAAACAAACCCCAAACCTGTTGCTTTTGAGCCAATTCCGACTCATAGTGACCCTATAGGACAGAGTAGACTTGCCCCATAGAGTTTCCAAGGAGTGCCTGGTGGATTCAAACTGTTGACCTATTGGTTAGCAGTCGTAGCTCTTAACCACTATACCACCAAGGTTTCCAGTGGGCACCAGGATGATCACAAAGTGCCAAATAATATATCCATTGTTAAGAGCAGGTTGGTTCTCAAACCTCATGAGGCAAAAAAGAGTGGACCTACTGTAAAAGCATTTCTTCTTAGACATCTCTCTGCCATCCATTTTGACCTACAGAGATGTTTATAAAACTAGATGACGTGTGTACACAATTTGTTAACCAGCGCTCTGTGGATTATTGTGAAAAAGAGCCAGGGAGTGGCAGGCGATGTAAGGTATCCCAGAACACTGGCGAGAAACGAAAACTGGAGTCGTGTATGAGAAGCACAGAAGGAAATGTAAAAACAAAGAAACAAAAAGACAAGAAAGTTAAAAAAATAAGTTTAAACATGTTCCAGTCGGCAGTTTGAATCCACCAGGTGCTCCTTGGAAATTCTAAGGAGCCATTCTACTCTGCCCTATAGGGACACTATGAGTCGGAATTGACTCGAGGGCAATGGGTTTGGTTTTTTGGGGGGTTGGTCTAATAAAAAGGATGTTAGCAATGCATGGCTTTGATGGGTAAATACCAAGGCTAGGATGCGAGACCTAGTTGCTGCTGACTCTCTTAGCGAGAGAATCTGTCAACATTCAAGAAATATTTATTGAGCATCTACTAAGACTTGTCAGGGATCTAGGTGCTGGTGATACAGTGGTGACCAGGCAAAGTCTGTCTTCTAAGTTTACATTTTAGTGCAGGAGTCAGCCAATAAATTGATAAATAAATATTATGTAAGGTGGTGATGTGAGTGGAGTAAGAAAATAAGGAAGGGTGGGAGGAAGAGTCCTATTTTATAGAGGATGGTAGTAGAAGACCTGCCTGCTAAGGTGACATCTGAGTTGAGACCGGAAGGAAATGAGAAATTGAGCTATATAGCTATCTGACGGAAAGAGCATTTCAGGCACAGGAAAGAGCCAGTGCAGAGGCCCTGAGGCAGGAGACTACTTGAGGGTATTCAAAAGTTAGCAAGTAAAGGAGGGGAAAGTGGAGGAAGTGGAGCGAGTGCGGATGGCGCAGGGCCTTCAAGCCACCCACAAACTTTGGTTTTACTCTGAGTTGAAGGCAGTGAGTGTTTTGGGGCAGAGGGGTGAAATGATCTGATTTTGATTTTAGAAGGATCGTTTTTACTCTGTGTGGAGCCAGACTGTGGGAAGGGAAAAGACTGCCTAGCTATGAAAACTCTCTTCCAGATTTGCAAAATGTCAACAAGAATAACTGCCCTTGGATATCTTTATGAAAGGCTCTATGTAGATAAAAGAAACAAGACGTTTGGCATGATCTTTAAATGACCCAAGGGGGGGAAAGTATTGGGCAAATATAAACAACATTGTGTACAAGAGGCGAAGTTGAGACAGGCTTTAAATCTAGCGTCTGCAACAGCCAGCTTCTCAGCACAATCAAAGCCAGCTGGGACCACGGAAGTTGACGCCACATCCTGTTGATGCTCTTCTTGGCACACTGGATGGGAGCCAATGAGGTCGAGAGGGATGGAGGCCCTGCAGCCGTTGCCAACCTTTGTTCAGAGCTGGTGGAAACTTTTGATTCAGCTCAACTCTTTTCTGCAGCTAGAAAAGAGGAAACGATTTAAAGAGAAGATGCTGAGGCTGCAACGATAAATGTTACATGGGTCTCCGATGTCCATGGGAGAGATTTCTGAACATTTGCCTACTTTTTTTTTTATTTTCAAGAATGGTAAGGTCTTTATGGAGTCCCTGGCTAGGGCAAATGATTGAGCAATCAGCTACTAACTGAAAGATTGGCCATTAGAATCTACCCAGAGGCACCTCAGAAGAAGGGCCTAGCGAGCTACTTCCAAAAGATTACCGTCATTGAGTGCGGTTCTGCTCTGACATGCATGGGGTCACCATGAGTTGGAATCGACTTGACAGCAACTGGCTTTTTTTAGGGGCTTTATGCCGGCAATGATAGCTAACATTTATCCAGCATTTTCTGTGCCAGGTACTGTGCTAAATTCATCATATGCATTATCTTCTTTATTTAGGTCTTCACAACAGCAGTGCGGGAGGCGCTGGTATTGTCATCTGCCATTTTTAAGAAGAGGAATCTGTAGTTTAGGTAATTTTGTGATTACAGTTAGTAAGCAGCAGAACTAGGGTTCAAAGCCAGAAAACCAGAATCCAGCCTGTATCTTTAAACTGTAGAATACTGTCTCTGATGGTTATTTGCCAGTGTCTACATAAGGAATTGCCCAGATGCTGTCAAAGTTTATTCTTGATTGCTTTTCCTTTAATAAGTTTTGGATAAGCCATGAGGCCTGCACACTCCCAGTGCAGGAAATAAATGGTTGTTGTTGTTGCTAGGTGCCATTGGGTGGGTTCCAACTCATAGCATCCTATGTACAGCAGAACGAAATGCTGCCTGGTCCCGTGCCATCATCACAATCTGTTGTTATGCTTGAGTCCATTGTTGCAGCCACTGTGTCAATTCATCTCGTTGAGGGTCTTCCTCTTTTTTGCTGACCCTCTACTTTACCAAGCATGATGTCCTTCTCCAGGGACTGGTCCCTCCTGATAACATGTCTGTCATGGATTGAATTTTGTCCCTCCCAAAGAGCTGTCAACTTGGCTAGGTTATGATTCCCAGTATTGTATGATTCTCCGCCATTTTGTCATCTGATGGGATTTCCCTGCGTGTGGTAAATCCTACCTCTATGATTTAATTAGATGGATTATCAGCAGTCATACTGATGAGATCTACAAGATTAGGTAGTGTCTTAAGCCAATCTCTTTTGAGATATAAAAGAGAGAAGCATGCAGAGAGACAGGGTGACTCATACACCAAGAAAGCAGCACCGGAGAGACAGAGTGACCTCATACCACCAAGAAAGCAACACTGGAAACACAGCATGTCCTCTGGACCTGAGGTTCCTGTGCTGAGAGGCTCTCAGATCAAGGAAGACTGGTGACAAGGACCTTCTTCCAGAGCTGACAGAGAGAGAAAGCCTTGCCCTGGAGCTGATGGCTTCATTTTGGACTTGTAGCCTACTAGACTGTGAGAGAGTAAACTTCTCTTTGTTAAAGCCATCCACTTGTGGGATTTCTGTTATGGCAGCACTAGATAATTAAGACAATGTAGTCTCACCATTCTTGCGTCTAAGGAGCATTCTGGTTGTACTTCTTCCAAGACAGATTTGTTTGTTCTTTTGGCAGTCCATGGCATATTCAATATTCTTCACCAACACCGTAATTCAAAGATGTCAATTTTTCTTTCAGTCTTCCTTATTCATTGTCACTGATGTGAGAAAAAAATATATAACTAATATGCAAGCCCTGCTTTAAGCAAACCTGATAACTTGAAGAGGTCGGTGGTGGTTCAGTGGTAGATTCTTGCCTTCCAGGAGGGAAATCTGGGTTTGATTCCTGGCCAACGCACCTCAAGCGTAGCCACCACCCGTCTGTCAGTGGAGGCTTGCATGTTGTTATGATGCTGGACAGGTTGCAGTGGAGCTCTCAGACTAAGACAGACTAGGAAGAAAGGCTTGGAGATCTACTTTTGAAAAATCAGCCAATGAAAACCCTATGGATTACAATGGTCCAATCCTCAACCAATTATGGGGCGATACAGGATAGGGTAGTGTTTTGTTCAGTTGTGCATGGGGTCACCCTGAGTCAGGGGCCGACTGAAAGAAAGCTAACACAACAACAATAATATGAAACAGACTTTTAAAATAGGCACTTAAAGGATATGTTTTTACTTTAAACTTTTCATTATTTTACCAAATGGATTTGCCAGAGTATTCCTCTAAACAATGGACTCAATAATACACCTAGTGTAAGGTTTACATTTATCCAAGGACATAAGGTTATGACATATATAGTTGCATGACTACAAGTGTGGATAATCAATGGCTGTCGGTGAAATGGTTCATTAGGGTAGAAAACAAAGAAGTCTGATATTGAGAATCAAGCATCAGTTTCAACACTCAGGTTTCCTCTGGAAACATTTGTAAATGTTGGTAACTTTAACCTTGGCTGAAAGCTGTGCCTGCTACAGCCTAGCAAAGAGCTCTGTGCATTCACAATCACGTTTTTAACTCAACGTTACTTTTATGAAGGGGCCCCTGGTGGTGCAATGGTTCAGCTTTTGGCTGCTAACCAAAAGGTTGGCCTTTCGAACATACCCAGCAGCTCCACAGAAGAAAGACCTGGCAATCTGCTCCTGTGAAGATTAAAAGAACAAAACAAAAAAAAACCTGTCGTAGCCTAGAAAACCCTATAGGGAAGTTCTACTCTGTCACATGGGGTCGCTATGAGTCGGAATTGACTCAACGGTACCTAACTACAACAATTTTCATGATGCAGGGATCTTTACTCTAGGCTTGTGGTTCATAAAAATGACTATATAGTCTAGTGACAAATATTCTGCAGATGATAATTTATTAATAAAGTGGCTGCAAAAGGAATGAGATGGAAATGAAATGGTGTCTCTTTGTTCTTTAGTCCTGACTATACAGTTCAACCCATCTATTCCTTGGGGCCTAAGGAAACAAGGTAGGAGGAGAAGGCAGGGAGTTACTTTGTCTCTCACAAAAAAACTGCAGTCTGTGGCTGCCTATGTGGGCTATGAAGGCTGAGGAAAGTTCTTTGGGGTTGTTAGGGAGAAAGGAGGGAAGTGCTCTCAGAAGGCACAGCCAATGGCCATCATGTAGAATTTTGAAATTAGCAAGCTGATTCCCTGACTTAAGACTGAAGGGCAGTAGAAAGAGAAACCAAAAACCCATTGCTGTTGGGTTGACTCTGACTCCTAGTGACCTTACAGGACTGAGTAGAACTGTCCCAGAGAGTCTCCAAGGAGCAGCTGGTGGATTTGAACTGCCAACCTTGTGGTTAGCAGCCGAGCTCTTAACCACTATGCCACCAGGGCTCCAGTGGAAGGAAACGTGAGCTTAATTAATTAGGATGATTTAGAAGACCATTTCTGGAAGACTATCAAACATATCTGTACTGGCTTGAATAGTTCCCCCTCCAAAAAAAAAAAAAAAAAACTGTGTCCACCCAAAACCTCAGAATGTGGCTTTACATGGAAATAGGGTCTTTGCAGATGTGATTAGTTAAGATGCCATTATCCTGAAGTTGAATGAGCCCTAAATACAATATGACTGATGTCCCTATAAGACGAGGAGAAGAGGTACAGAGACACACAGAGGGAGGAGGCCATATGAACACGAGGTAGAGATTGGAGTGATGCAGCCCCAAGTCGAGGAACACCAAGGATTGTTGGCAACCCCCAGAAGCTAGGAAGAGGCAAGGAAGGATCCTTCCCGAGAGTCTTCAGAGAGAAGAACATGGCTGACACCTTGATTTGGGGCTGCTAGCCTCCAGAACTGTAAGAGAATCGAGTTCTCTTTTAATCTACACAGTTTGTGGTACTTTGTTATAGCAACTCTAGGAAATTTAATACAGTGTCTTTATCCTCTTAATTTAAAACATAAACTGCCAATCCAATTTCAGATACCTCAACTGCATATTCAATAGGACATGGTTTCCATTCTAGTGCCAATCGCTAATCTCCCCTGCCTGGGGGCCCTGTTGATTACCAAGCGTGTGGTATGGGCTTACTGATATTTATGATGAGCTCTGTTCTCACATTTTCTCTTTCTGGTACACTTCAATGGCTTGCTCCATATTTTTTCCATAGTGTGAGTAGCAATGTTGAGACTTTTTCCAGAGGGCTTATCCCCCTAGGTACCTGGGAATTCTTTTTGTTTCCTTTTTTGTAGGTTTTTTTTTTTTTTTTTTCTCCCAGTGGTTGATTTTTACTGTTCATAAGCATTTTCTCAAATATTTTGAAGGGTTATTAAAAATAAAACCCAGACTTTTTTCTCCCTTGAACTTAAAAAAAAAAAAAAAAAGGAACACTAAGTGTTAGGAGGAAGATTTTTGTATAGTCCTTCCACACACTTAGTTTATGCTTTGGCCAAACCTTTTTAACTTTTCCATTGCATTAGCGAAGATGACTTGATGCGTTGGAGCTCTGTGAGGATGCTAATTATAAAATGTTTTAAACAGCCTGAACTTCCGCAATTCAGATTAGGTCCAGTGCATCGTACTTATTTGAAGCCAGTAATTTAATGGTACAAGTTGGTCATTTTTGTTTATTAATTTTAGAAAAAAATATTTTAGCTACTTCTCTATGGAGAAACAATAATACTTTGTGCTAAATAACCATCTATCCAAATTATATAAAAAATACCAATTTTAATGAAGAGAATATAAGTATATGCTGGTCGACTTAAGTGTGAGATAGCCTTAAGCCTCTCTGGGAAGTTTATATTTTGGCTACAAAAATCTTACTTTAGTCTCTGTCTTAGCTGAGTTCTCTAGAGGAGCAAAACCGTTGAGATGTATCTATCTATCTATCTGTCTACCTGTCTGTCTGTCTGTCTATCATCTAGCTATAAATCAAAAAACCAAACCTGTTGCCATTGAGTTGATTCTGACTCCTAGCGAACCCATAGGATGGAGTAGAACTGCCCCAGAGGGTTTCCAAGGAGCCACTGGTGAATTTGAACTGCTGACCTTTTGAAAAGCGGCTGAACTCTTAACTGCTTTGCCGTTTCAAGGAAATGGCTCACACGGTTGTGAGGACTGGCACATCCCAAGCCCACAGGTCAGGCAGTAGGCTGGAGACCTCTGCTGGTTCAGGATTGTGGGCGCTGGCAAATCCAAAATCTGCAGATCAGCACCAGCCTGGAGGGTTCTGTAATCTTATGTCCCAAGATCCAAAAGTCAAGTGATAAGAAGAACGCAGGATCGAGGGAGTGAGCTCTGTCAGAACATCTGTTCATATACTGGAGGCAGGCCACACCCCCAAGAAAACTCCCTTTTCAACTGACTGGCTGATCACATCATGGAAGGTGACTACATTTACATTATATCACATCACAGCAAACCATAGCACAGCACGCCATACTACACCAATCACATCAAGTTACACCACACCACACCACAGTACACCAATCACACCATGCCACATTACACCAATCACAGCACATCACACCACACCGCACCACACCACACCAATCAGATCATATTACTTCACGGCATACCATACCAGTCACATCATACCACACCACAGCACACCACAGCACACCACACCACAACACACCACACCACACCACACCAGTCACATCACACCACACTACACCACACCACATCACACCATGCCAATCACTTCACACCACACCACAGCACATCACACCTCACCACATCACACCACACCACATCACATCACACCAATCACATCACACCCCACCACACCACACCATACCACACGAATCACACCACACCGCACCACACACACACATCGTGTCACACCATCACATCACATCACACCATACCATACCAATCACATCACAGTATACCACAGCACACCATACCACACCACACCAGTCACATCACACCACACCACACCATATCACATCACATCACACCATACCATACCACACGAATCACACCCCACCACACCACACACACTGTATCACATCACACTACACTACATTACATTGTGGAACAGCAACCAACCCAGTATCTGGCCAAATGACAGAATCATGGCTTAGCCAAGTTGACACATAACATTAACCATCACAGTCTATATATTGACAGATTGGAATGGATTTTTTTTTTTTAGTTAAAGAATAATAAAAATGAAAGCATTTCCCTAAAAATTAGATCAGTCAGTGGAAGTAATTGCGGCCTGTCCTGTTCCTTGTCCTAATTTTCCCTCCCCTCGGGCATGTGGTTTGTTGTAGAGATAATCTTTTCACTGTGCCCTCTATTCCAGTTCTAGATGCCTAAGCTCCATTTAGTAAGTTGGGTGAGTTTACACAAACTAACAATCGTGTAGCTGAAATATCCACACAGCTTAGCAGCCACTATGAATATATCATACATTAGCGTTAACACACCACGAAGATCCCCCAATAGTTTCTAATCATTTACGTATGTTCTTCCCCAAACAGCGTTTGCCTTATGATTACTCCATTCAGAAATCAAATGGTCCATTTAAAAGAGATTCTACAGGGGAAAATTATTTCAAGCTTTGTTTACCAGTGTTTTTACTTATGCTAGTCCCAAATCCTATGAACAAAATAGGTTATTTTCAAGTAAACCGCTTAATCAATTGGTATATGCAATGCATATTGTACAGAAGTGAAGCCCTTCTGAAAGAAATTTCCAGAAGTGTATCTTCTATTGAAGAACAAAAGCTTAAGTTACGAGACACGCCGACAGCATGTGGTTTTTTATGATGGAAAACAGTGTTGTAGTGGATGATCACATACACAATGGCACTGTCTCCAGAAGTTTCTGTGACGTAAGCATAAGCAACCCCGAACCGATTTCCTGGGGACAGGCCTGTATATCATTTAGGAGAAAAGAGGCCTTTGCCTTCAGAAAGTCAACCTAGTCTGAAAACCTAAACTACAATGGCCCCATCACATATTGTCACGTTTTGTTAATGATGAATTACTGACATGCTATTTTAATTTTATCCCCAAACTCAGCCTCCAGAGTCTAAAAGGAAGCAAAATTTGTAATGTCTATTTCTTACGGCCAATCCATTCACATCTATGTGCTGGAGGGAAGAAGATGAGTACAAATCACAGTTTTTGCTGAAAAGCCTAGCAGGAATAAGAACTAAATGTTACGATGCCAACAAGGCGGCACTGGTGGTTCAGAGGTAGAATTCTTGCCTTCCATGCGGGAGACTTGGGTTCGATTCCCAGCCAATGCACCTCATGAACAGCTGCCTCCATCTGTCAGTGGAGGCTTGCATGTTGCTAAGATGCTGAACAGGTTTCAGCAGAGCTTCCAGACCAAGGTGGACTAGGAAGAAAGGCCTGGAGATCTATGGATCACAATGCTCTGATTCCCAACTGGGAATCTAGCTAATAAAAGCTAACAAAATCAGTGTATACGAAGGCCATTAAAAAAAAAAAAAACCCGTTGCTATCGAGTCGATTTCAATTCATAGCGATCCTGTAGACCCTACAGGACAGAGTAGAAGTGCCATGCAGAGTTCCCAAGGAGAGCCTGGTGAATTCAAACTGCCAACCTTTTGGTTAGCAGCCGTAGCACTTAACCACTACACCACCAGTGTTTCCATGAAGGCCATTAGATCTAGAAAAATTCTGACATAGAATTCACTTTATTCCACAATTTCCCACCTTTTTATTTTCCATGTACATTGTTTATTTTATTTTACATACGTAAAATAGAGCTAAATTCTATGGAAGGGGCTACTCCGGTGGTGCAACGGCTAAGTGCTCTACCGCTAACCAGAAGGTTGGCAGTTCCAACCCACCCAGCAGTTCCTCAGGAGAAAGACCTGCTGATCTGCTCCTGTAAAGATTACAACCCAGAAAACCCTATGGGGCAGTTCAACTCATTCACATGGGGTCGCTATGAGTTGGAATGGACTTGATGGCACCCACCACCACCACCAACAAAACGTATTACAGAGTTAAATCCTAGGGAAGGAGGCAGCACCCCAGCAATGAGCTCTGGGGAGGAACGGCTGAAGGTAGCCCCCGTAGCAGGCAGAAGGGAAACTGTGGCCTTCTGCCCTGGGAAACCCTACTTTAATGTCCAGGCATCCTGGGGATTTTCCCGAGCTTCTTGGCTGCCCTGAGGAAGTAGTTTGACCTTTGCATAGCCGGTTAGTTTTGGAAACACGATCCTAGCCTGCTGCCTCCCCACTCGCAAAAGACTCTGAATGCTTCATTTATAGTTTTTGTTTCTATATTCCCTCTGTTGAAAAAGTATCATCTGGGAACCTTCATAAACAAACCTTCTAGAATTTTTTTTTCGGGCTGTATGATACAGACTGTGTAATGTCTTTAAAGTTATTACCATCTTTTTTTTTTCTAGTGATAGACATTTCAAATTGATCCTAATGCTACAGTCCTGAGTGCTCAGTATACTAACAATTCAATTGACGTTTGCTTTATAAGTGATTTTCAAAAAAATATGTACATTAGAATACACTTGGATGCTTTACAAAGTTATCTGTATTTCCTGTCATTCACTGTTTGAAAGAAACAAGGTACCCCCAAACAATTCACAGTATAATGAAGTCAAGGTTCTTGTGGCATTAAATAATGAAGATTTACACTAATTATCCAAATAAATGTCTTTAGAACATTATGGTTTACAACATCCCCAAGGATAGGAACTGTGACTAACTTGTTTATCGCCAACTGAATCCATATATTTCCTAGACCAAAGCGGGCATTTAGTGAGTATTAAATAAGTAATTGTTCAGGGAATTAATTATTTTGTACAATTAAATACTATTTCTCTTGGGTATGTTTTTCATCTGGATAGAATTTATTCAGTGGAATTAAGAAAACATTTTAACATCTTACAGTTAATATTGGCAGTCTACTAAATGCTACAATTATTAACCAGCCCTTGCTATGTCAGCACTGAAACACTTAATTCACATATGGGTTGTGGTGTTGGTGAAGAATATTGAATATACTCAATATTGAATTTATTCAACATTGAATATTGAATATACCATGGACTGCCAGAAGAATGAATAAATCCACCCTGGAGGAAGGGCAGCCAGAAGGTTCTTTTGAAATGAGGATGGCAAGGCTTTGTCTTGCTTGTTCTGGATATATCATTAGGAAAGATCAATCACCGGAAAAGGATATTGTGTTTAGTAAAGTAGTGGGTCATGGAAAATGAGAGAAACCCTCAATGCAATGGATTGACATGGTGGCTGCAACAATGGGCTCAAACATAGCCACAATTCTGAGGGTAGCACAGAACCAAGCAATGTTTCCTTCGGTTATACATAAGGTCGCCATGAATCGGGGCCTGCTTGATGACAACTAACAACAACAGAAAGAATAAAATTTATTTGTATGAAGCAACTTACTTGGAAATAGAATTCAGCATCTTGTTGCCCTCATCCATCCCCAAGGCTCTGTCTGAGGGCAACAGTTTGTTTCCTGTGAGAGAGGGCGCGATGAACAAGTACTCCCTGGGTAGGGACCATCCATCATTGGGCTGTTCTTGGGCTGCATCACAGAGATGATACCTATCTTTCCCTAGAAGTTCGCTTTCTTCAGGTATAGAATTTAGAGAAAACTGAGCCCCAGCTCATATGGTCCCTGGAGAAACTTGGAAAAGCAAATTCACATTCTTCTCTCTCAACCTGACCAACAACTATGTAATTCTAAATTCCCACAAGGCATAAGGTTTGACTTTCTTGGACTCAGCCATGGTCTGGGACTAGGTGGTTTCTTTATTTGATAAGTTACCTGGCTAGAGTTTCAATGAGGCTGGCAATTATTCCTGAGGAAATGCTATCTCTTTATCTTAAGAAAAGGTTTTCATCCCAAAGTTTCAGTGCTATAATCGATGCAAAATATTACCAAGAGAAGGGTTTGCTTTCAGAGTTACTTCTATTAATGAGTGGAAAAAAAAAAAAAATTCAATTAGACTTATGAGAGGGATCAGAAGGATTTTCTATTCCAAACCCCTTTCATTTTTCGAATGAGGAAACTGAGTCCCAGGGAGGCTAACTGAAATAATACCAAGTACTTGCTCTACATTTGGGGAGGGAATAGGATCCTTGGGTTTTTAGCGAAGGAAACGTGATTCCTCCAACACCCTTGCCTAGTTATAGATTGCACTTTGAGTCCCTGATTACGGGGAGAAGCTGTGAGCCTGGCTGAGCCTACTGTTCACAAGTGTATCTTTTTCCTTAAGGATTAGCCAGTGTGTGCTGACTTAGCACAGGTGAGCTTTGATCTTGCCCGAGGTCAACCTGGAAAATGGTGTCTTTTAGAAAAAAGGAACAGGAAAAGCCAGTATGAGACTTCACGTACGTATTTGTTCTCTAGATAAGCTTCATGTTTCCTAAGCTGTTGCTTTCACTACCCCTGCTAATGATTTGATTTGTAGACCTGTCCATCATGGTTTTGACGTCTCCAAAATGGTATACAAATTAAGTCTCAATCTACCTCACTCAGTTGATACTTGATTGTAGTCTGTATTATCTATTCACTGTTTAACATATAACTCTTTGTTGGTTATGGTTTTTTGGTCAGAAAATTTCATACCCTCCATAAATGTAAGTTGCTTAAAGGCAACAGACCTTTAAGTTCCTGAAGGTACTTGGAAACCAAAATGTTATGAGGTGAACTACTTGTTATGGGTTGAATTGTGTCCTCCAAAAACACGTGTTGGAATCTTAGCTCCTATACCTGTGGGTGTAACCCTATTTGGAGGTAGAATTTTCTTTGTTATGCATGAGGCCACCTCAGTGTAGGGAGCATCCTGACCCTAATCACTTCTGAATATAAAGAGAAGCAAAGCTACAGAGAGGGGAGGCTAGATAGACGCCATGTGGAGATTGCCAAGGAACTGAGAAATGCTGCTAGTGAAGCCCAGACAAGGATGTCCCCCCAGAGCAGAAAGAGAGAAAGCCTTCTTCTAAAGCCTGTTTCCTAAATTTCGGAGAAAAAAAATTTCTGTTTGTTAAGGCCACCCGCTGATGGTATTTCTGTTACAGCAGCACTAGGAAACTAAGACACCACTTAAAAGTAGTTACAACAAGGCCTGGATTTATTGTATTGGCAAAGGTAATTTTTCACAGCAGATTGCACAGAGCGCAATATTCCTATAGTCTGGCAAAGTTGTCTTTTCCAGCAATTTCTGTGTACAGATTAAACCTCTTCAAGGGTTTTGGCCTCCCCTCCATGGTCCCTTTTCTTCTGGAATCAATTGTTTGACTTAACAGGTGCTTGGTCATCTCCAAAGTGGGGTCTGTTTTAGAAGTTTCTAGCTATTCCTCTGTTCTTAATAATGGGCATGTCTGTTCTCAAAAGAAATGACCCTGTATTGGCCAGTGCTTCCTGGGTGATGTCCTCCAAAGTTCCTGCATATTTACTTACAAGGTCCTTGGGTTGTGCAAACAGTTTGCACTTGACTTCTAACTTAAATGTTGGTGGTTCGAGCTCATCCAGTGGCACTGTGGAAGAAAGGCCTGGCAACCTGCTTCCAGAAAAGATTACAAACAAGAAAGCCCTATAGAGCGGTTGGATTCTGTAACACATGGGGTGGCCATGAGTCAGATTTTCTTTTTTTTTCAGGTTTAATGGGCTGCAGCTGAGGTGGAAAACACTGGCCCTTGGCTTGATTCCATCCAGCCTACAAAATGATATTGCTTTGGTACCTAAGCCTGTGCTTAGAGAATATTTTCTTTCTGTGGATGTCTTGAAGTCAGAAACTAAAGGGCTGAAACCAGATGCAGGAGGAGGGTGACTTCTTTGTTGTGCCTTTGTTGACATTTCTGTTCTCAAAGTTAATTATACTTTTGGTTAATTGGTCTAATCAGTTAATTGGTTTGCTAAAGCTGCCTCCCTGGTGAGAATTACAAGGCCTAGTGAAATGCAAATTCATGCCCGGATATGCCATTTCATTGCTGAATGGTCTCTAACCAAGGCACGCTGCTTACTCTTCAGAGTTTACTACTTGTTCTCTTAAAAGAGTTTTGTTTTAAGACGCAGGCAGGCCAAATGCCAGTTTACAGGCAGTCCCTGGATTACAAACAAGTTCCATTTCTCTAAATTTGTCTTTAAGTTGAATTTGTTTGTAAATTGGAACAGTTAGGTACAGGTTCATATCTAATGTCAGTTAGTCAAATGTGTATACTATATAGTGTATCTTTCTGTGCATTAAAAACATTAAAGAAACACTTCCAGATATACTGAAACATCTTTCACATAATAATACAATGATAATAATGTTTTGGTGTGCATCACAAAGTAGTACCTATTTGTTATTAGGAACCATTGTACATACCGTGAATTTTTAATATAATAAGCTTTATGGGAGTTGGTTTGTGACTATGGGTTGTACATAAGCCGGATGTTTGTAACCTGGGGACTACCTGCACTGCCAATTCCAGAAAAGTCTGCCCTCTGCAGTAAGAGAGATGGCAGGTTCCTGAAGCAGGAGACGTGATTAGAGAGAAGAGAGCTGTTGGTGGGAGGTGGTGATTACCACTCGCTGGGTGTGGGGGGTTCTGGGCCAGACTGACCTGAGCAACCTGAGGTTTGGAGGAGTCCTCCTTCCACAGTACATCCTCTTCCCCTCAGTGGAGAATATCAGCAAAAGAAATAGGATTCAGTGTATCAATTCCAGAATGCTAGATATTTTTCTGAGTTTTCAGTAAAAATAAATCCTTTGTAGATTGCCAGTAGAAAGACGAAGTAGAGAAGTAGTTTTTAACTATAAATGCTTGATAAAGTAGAAACTAAACCAAAAATCAAACCCATTGCCTTTGAGTTGATTCTGACTCAGAGCGACCCCATAATACAGAGTAGAACTGCCCCATAGGGTTTCCAAGGCTGTAATCTTTACGGAAGCAGACTGCCACATCTTTCTCCTGTGGAGTGGCTGGTGGGTTGTAACTGCCAACCTTTTGGTTAGCAGTTGAACACTTAACCACTGTGCCACCAGGGCTCCTTTGGTAAAGTAGGAGGTTAGCGAAAAAAGAGGAAGACCCTCAACGAGAGGGATTGACACAGTGGCTGTAACAATGGGCTCAAACATACCTACTACAAGCATACCTTGGAGATATTGCGGGTTCGGTTCCAGGCCTCCGCGATAACAAATGTCGAATACGAGTGAATATCGCAATAAAGCAAGTTACACAATTTTTTTGCTTACACCACACTGTAGTCTATTAAGACATAATAGCATTATGTCTTAAAAAAATGTATATACATTAATGAAAAAATACTTTATTGCTAAAAAATACTAACCATCATCTGAGCCTTCAGCGAGTCCTAACCTTTTTGCTGGTGGAGGGTCTTGCCTCAATGCTGATGGCTGCTGAGTGATCAGAGTGGTGGTTGCTAAAAATTGGGGTGGCTGCGGCAATTTCTTAAAATAGGACAACAACGAAGTTTGCCACATTGATTGACTCTTCCTTACACAAAAGAGTTCTCTGTAGCATGCTGTACTGTTGGAGACCTTTTTATCCACAGTACAGCTTCTTTCAAAATTGGAGTCAATCCTCTCAAATCCTGCCACTGCTTTATCAACTAAGTTTATGTAATATCCTAAATCCTTTGTTGTCATTTCAACAATGTTCACAGCATCTTCACCAGGAGTAGATTTCCCCTCAAGAAATCACTTTCTTCGCTCATCCATAAGAAGCATCAGTTAAAGTTTTATCATGAGATCGCAACAGTTCAGTCACATCTTCAGTTACCTTTTGACCTTCTCCCATGAATCAGAAACGCTGGTGGCGTAGTGGTTAAGAGTTATGGCTGCTAACCAAAAGGTTGGCAGTTCGAATCTACCAGGTGCTCCTTGGAAATGGTATGGGGCAGTTCTACTCTGTCCTATAGGGTCACTGTGAGTTGGAATCGACTTGATGGCAGCAAGTTTGGTTTTTTTGGTCCCATGAATCATGAATGTTCTTAATGGCACCTAGAACGGTGAGTCCTTTCCAGAAAGTTTTCATTTACTTTGCCTAGATTCATCAGAGGAATCATTATCTATGGCAGCCATAGCCTTACAAAATGTTTTCCTTAAATAATAAGACTTGAAAGTCAAAATTACTCCTTGATCCATGGGCTGCAGGATGGATGTTGTATTAAAAACCAAAAACCCAAACTTGTTGCCATCAAGCCAATTCTGGCTCATAGTGACCCTATAGGACAGAGTAGAACTGCCCCATGGTGTTTCCAAGGAGTGGCTGGTGGATTCAAACTGTCAACAATTTGGTTAGCAGCTGAGCTGTAAACCACTAAGCTACCAGGGCTCCAAAGTTTTGTTAGCAGGCATGAAAACAACATCAATCCCCTTGTATGTCTCTATCAGAGCTCCTGGGTGACCAGGTGCATTGTCAACGAGCAGTAATATTTTGAAAGGAATCCTTTTTTCTGAGCAGTAGGTCTCAACAGTGGGCTTAAAATATTAAGTAAACCATGTTGTAAACAAATGTGCTGTCATCCAGGCTTTGTTGTTCCATTTATAGAGCACAGGCAGAGTAGATTTAGCATAATTCTTAAGGGCCCTAGGATTACCAGAATGGTAACTGAACATTGACTTCAACTTAAAGTCACCAGCCGCATTGGCCCCTAACAAGAGAGTCAGCCTGTACTTTGAAGCTTTGAAGCCAGGCATTGACTTCTCCACAGTAGCTGTGGAAGTCCTGGATGGCATCTTCTTCCAATTTGAGGCTGTTTTGTCTACATTGAAAATCTGTAGTTTAGTGTAACCTCCCTCGTCAGTTATCTTAGCTAGTCTCCTGGATAACTTGCTGCATCTCCTACATCAGCACTTGACCCTTCACCTTGCACTTAAGTTAAGGAGAAGTCTTCTTTCCCTAAACCTCATGAACCAACCTCTGCTAGCTTCAAAATTTTCTTCTGCAGCTTCCTCACCTCTCTCAGCCTTGACAGAATTGAAGAGAGCTTCTTTGGAAACCCTGGTGGCATAGCGGTTAAGTGCTACAGCTGCTAAACAAAGGGACGGCAGTTCGAATCCTCCAGGTGCTCTTTGGAAACTCTATGGAGCAGTTCTACTCTGTCCTACAGGGTCGCTATGAGTCAGAATCGATTCGACGGCACTGGGTTTGGTTTTTTTGGTTTTAGGGCCTTGCTCTAGGTTAGGCTTTGGCTTAAAGGAATGTTGTGGCTGGTTTGATCTTTCAAGACCACTATAACTTTCTCCATATCAATAATAAGGCTGTTTCGCTTTGTTATCATTCGTGTGTTCACTGGAGTAGCACTTTTAATTTCCTTCAAGGACTTTTCCTTTGCATTCACAACTTGACTAACTGGCACAGGAAGCTGCCTGGGTTTCAGCTTATCTCGGTTTTTGGCATGCCTTCCTCACTAAGCTTAATCATTTCTAGCTTTTGATTTAAAGTGAGAGATGTGGGACTCTTCCTTTCACTTGAACGTTTAGAGGCATTTTTTTGTGTTTTTAATTAGCCTAATTTCAAGTCCAAGCTACACTAAAGGCATTGGCAAAAAAACAAAGCTCCAGGAATACCAATTGAGATGCGTCAACAAACAGATGCAGCACTGGAAGTACTCACCTATCTATGCCAAGAAATTTGGAAGACAGTTATCTAGCCAATCAACTGGAAGAGTTCCGTATTTATGCCTATTTTCAAGAAAGGTGAGCCAACTGAATATGGAAATTATCACACAATTTCATAAATATCACATGCAAGCAAAATTTTTGCTGAAGATCACTCAGAAGCGGCTGCAGCAGTATATTGACAGGGAACTTCCAGAAATTCAAACTGAATTCAGAAGAGGACGTGGAACCAGGGATATCTTTGCTGACGTCAGATGGATCATAGCTGAAAGCAGAGATACCAGAAAGATGTTGACCTGTGTTTTATTGACTATGCAAAGGCATTCGACTGTGTGGATCATAACAAATTATGCATAACACTGCGAAGAATGGGAATTCCAGAACACTTAATTGTGCTCATGAGGAACCGGTACATAGATCAAGAGGCAGTTGTTCAGACAGAACAAGGGGATACTGCATGGTTTAAAGTCAGGAAGGTGTGCATCTGGGTTGTATCTTTTTACCATACTTATTCAATCTGTGTGCTGAGCAAATAATCCGAGAAGCTAGACTATATGAGAAAGAGTGTGGCATCAGGATTGGAGGAAGACTCATTAACAACCTTCCTTATGCAGATGACACAACCCTGCTTACTAAAAGTGCAGAGGACTTGAAGCAATCTTCATCAGTAAGTGCTTCAAGTCCTCTTCACTTTCAGCAAGCAAGGTTGTGTCATCTGCATACTGATGAAGATCAAAGACCACAGCCTTCAGTATGGATTACACTTCAACATAAAGAGAACAAAAACTCTCACGAATGGGCCAATAAGCAGCATCATGATAAATGGACAAAAGATTGAAGTTGTCAAGGATTTCATTTTACTTGGATCCATGATCAGTGCCCATGAAAGTGGCAGTCGAGAAATCAAAAGATGCATTGCATTGAGCAAATCTGCTGCAAAGGAGCTCTTTAGGGTGTTGAAAGGCAAGGATGTCACCTTGAAGACTAAGGTGCATCTGATCCAAGCCATGGTGTTTTCAATCATCTCGTATGGGTGTGAAATCTGAGCAAAGAGTAAAGAAGACTGAAGAAGAATTGATGCCTTTGAGTTGAGGTGTTGACGAAGAATATTGGATATACCATGAACTGCCAAAAGAACGAACAGGTCTGTCTTGGAAGCAGAACGCTCCTTAGAATAGCAAGGATGGCAAGACTATGTCACATACTTTGGACATGTTATCAGGAAGGGCCAGTCCCTGGAGAAGGACATCATGCTTGGTAAAGTGGAGGGTCAGAGAAAAAGAGGTAGACCCTCAACAAGATGGACTGACACAGTGGCTACAACAATAGGCTCAAGCATGACAACAATTGTGAGAATGGCACAGGACTGGGCAGTGTTTCGTTCTGTTGTACGTAGGGTTGCTATGAGTCAGAGCTGACTTGACAGCACCTAACAAGAACAACAACAATTTCAATATTGTCATGTCTCAGAGAACAGGGAGGCTTGAAGGGGGAGAGAGACAGGGAAAAATGGCTGGTTGGTGGAGCATGTAACACAGACAACATTTATTAAGTTCTCCGCCCTATATGGGCACGGTTCATGGGGCCCCAAAATGATTACAATAGTAACATCAAAGATCACTGATCACAGATCACTATAACAGAGATGATAATAATGAAAAATTTTGAAATGTTTCGAGACTTACCAAAATGTGACACAAAGATATGAAGCGAGCATGTGCTGTCAGAAAAATGGCGCCAATAGACTTGCCCAATGCAAGGTTGCCACAAACTTTCAATTTGTAAAAAACGCAATATCTGCAAAGCCTAATAAAGCGAAGTGCAATAAAACGAGGTATGCCTGTAATGTGAAGATGGCGCAGGACCCGGCAATGATTTGCTCTGTTATGGTTGCTGTGAGTTGGAGCCAGAGTGACAGCATGACAGCACCTAGCAACAGCATGGATTGCACTATGTCTCCTCCCACCAAAACAAACAAACAAACAAAGATATGTTTAAGTCCTAATCCCTGTACCTGTGACTCTGATCTTGTTTGGAAATAGGGTCTTTGAAGGTGTTATCAGTTAATATGAGGTAACACCAGAGCGGAGTCCTGGTGGTGCATTTGGCTGCTAACCAAAAGATCAGTATTCAACCACCAGGCGCTCCTTGGAAACACTATGGGGCAGCTCTACTCTGTCCTATAGGGCCGCTATGAGTGGGAACTGACTCGACAGCAATAAGTTTACAGGTTTAATACCAGAGCAGGGTGGGTCCTAATCCATTGTGACTGAAAAACAAAAACCCGTTACCGTTGGGTCAATTCTGACTCATAGTGACTCTATAGGACAGAGTAGAACTGCCCCATATAGTTTCCAAGGAGAGCATGGTGGATTTGAACTGCTGGCCTTTTGGTTCGCAGCCGTAGCTCTTAACCAGTACGCCACTGAGATTTCCCCATTCTGACTGGTGTCCTTAAAGAAAAGAAGAACAGACACAGATAGACACAGAGGGAAGATGGCCATGTGAAGAGTGGGGCAGAGATTGGAGTTATGCACAGCTATGAGCTAAAAAACACCTGGGGCTACTCGAAGCTGGGAGAGACAAGAAACAATCTTCTCATAGAGCCTCCAGGGAGAGCATGGCCCTGCTAATGTTCTGAACTCAAACTTCTGGCTTCCAAAACCATGTAAGACAATACATTTCTGTACTTATAAGCCACCCAGTTTGTGATGCTTTGTTACGGCAGCCCTGGGAAACGAATGCATAGACTAACTCTTTAATCATAACTAGTCCTTTCTATTTTCAATTTGCCTAAAACTGTGTTTTTCGTGGTGTTGAACACATTACTAGCATATCTTGTCTGGCCTTGCGGGGATCAAAATTTGAAGGGAAAACGATGCAGGGTCCCCCCTTTTTTTGATGAGTTGTACTGATGGTGGAGTGATTGGGCCTCGGCCTCGCCATGTGTACTCACTCACATAGTTCTGAGTTATCTGGAAAGAAAATGGTTAAAGATTTGCAAACTGGCCAGAGATCCTTTTAACTAGAAAATGGAGCTTGCCCATCATAGGAATGATGTTGTTTTGGCCTGGTTGTGTGTCTTTCGGTTGATTCCAACTCATACTGACCCTACAGGAGAGAGCAGAACGGCCCATAAGGTTTCGTAGGCTGTAATCTCTACAGGAGCAGACTGCCAGGTCTTTTCTCCCTGGGTTTGCATTGCTGACCTTTGGGTTGGCAGCCAAGTGTGTAACCACTGTGCCGCCTGGACTCGTTGTTTTGTCTTAGCCTTCCCTAATTGTTGGGTTTCTAATTTCAGTCTGCAGGGTTAACAAGTTCGTAACCTCCTTTGGCATCCTTGCCTAGGGTTCTTTTTTCCTTTCCTCGTAATTAGAGAGCTTTTTGTAACCTTTAATCAAACTCTTCTTTGAACAAGCGTAATTACCTCTCGTTCCGGCTTTATCGACCAGTGTGGCTAATTGATCCTCTTTCTTCCATAATATTGTTTTGTGTGTTTTAAGAGCAATTCTATTTCTGCTCACTTCCATCCTCTCAATTTCTGAATCCTGAATTCCTTTGAACAATTATACTTATTTTTGAAATTAAAGAAGTCACACAACAGTGGTACCCACTTGGCCTTTCCTTTTCCTTCTGAATCTGCCTTTACAGTGCTCCCTACAAAGCATACTTCAAGGAGCGTTTTGCTTTAGGTTTGAGGGTTGCAAACCATACATGAAACCAACATCCCACACCCCGGGCGGAAGTCTGTGGCAGACATTCTCATGCTCTGGGCTGTGTGTGGAACTCTTGTTCACGCAGTCCACTGTCAGAGGGCATTTCCTCTTTTTTTTGTAAGCGAGGCTCAGGGGGGAGAGGCGGGTGGCCACAGTGCCTCATTGATGACTCATGTTCCTGTGTCTGTGATCGTCAGCTGAACGGAAGAACTCTCCAGAACAGTGTCCTCAGGGTGGGCAGCCTTGCTAATGGTGTCTGATTCTTTTTGCTTTCTTTTTTTAATGCCCTTCCAAATTCTAGCTAGGTGTTCACACAGCATCATAGCCTGAGTGAGGAAACAGGAAATGAGATCAGAACTCAAACAGATAGATGCGACTGGATAAAAACGCAGAGGAAGAGAGGGTGACTGAAATCAGAGGGGAAATGAGATGCATAGAAGAAACAGGGAGAAAAACTGGGAAGCCTACGCAATTGCATTTAAAAAGGTCACTCCTGTATGGTTATTCTTACCTTTGCATCGATGGAAAGGAACCGGTTTGGTATCCAACTCTAGAATGCTCTGTGAGCGGACATCTGGGCCCAGACTTGCTCTGTGTGAAGGGTACTTTAATCATCTGCTGACCGTTCTGGCGTCTTGGCAAAGGGGACCTCAATAGCCTCTGAGTTGTGTGGAGGAGGAGAGGAGGGAAGAGGGAGGGCAGGGAAGCCCCAGAGAAGGAAAAGATGGTTCTGTTGGGAGGCCTGACCACCAGGGTGGCCAGGAGCCTGGTTAGTCAGCAGAGACCAGCTGCCGGTCTGAGTGGATTGGATGTTGAGGGAGAGTGGTCATGGGTGGCTGGAGCAGCACCAGAGGGCCGATGAATTGCCTGGGGTCACAGGAAAGATGCAGTTACATGGCTCAATTTCCTGCTGCCCCACTGTATTTAATGTAACAGCCAGGTGAGCTAGAATTTCGTGAGAATTAGCAAACATTCCCAGGCTGCATTTTTTTCCCTATGAAATTATTAACACCGGTGTACTACTGTGGCTCCTTGTAACCCACTTACCTCTTCTGATGAGAGGATTTTTGTTTTTTTGTTCTTATCTAACATGAACATAATTTGGTAGTGTTAACTATAAACTCACGTTAAATATTTGCCTTCGAGGTCACTAAAGTCAGAGATAAGACTGAAACTGGGACCACACATTCTCCTGGTTTCACCATCTGCAGAAATAACAGGTGAAAAGGGGAAGGTGATAGTAAGCCAAACTAGCTGCCAGGCCTCTTCTAGTACCTTCCATTTTTCTCATTTTATGTGCCAGGCAGTTTGCTCAGTGCTAGAGGTTCTAATACTATTGCAGAGACTATTATGACTAACCCCAAACCAAGCCTGTTGCTGTGGAGTCGATGCTGACTCACAGTGACCCTAGAGGACAGGGTAGAACTGCCCCATAGGGTTTCCAACCAGTGGCTGGTGGATTCGAACGGCCAACCTATTGGTTAGCAGCTAAGCTCTTCACCACTGCACCACCAGGCCTACTAGCCATTAAACTAATAATAGCAAACCCTTACGAATGCTTGTTACTGTTGGGTGCTGTTGAGTAGACTCTGATTCATGGGGGCCCCATGTGTTACAGAGTAGAACTGCTCCATAGGATTTTCTTGGATGTAATTTTTATGGAACCAGATCACCAGGCCTTTTCTTTCACAGTGCCACAGTGTGGATTCAAACCACCAACCTTTAGGTACAAATTGTTGAGTACAAATTGTTTGAGCCACTGAGGGGCCTTATGTGCCAAACACAGTTCTAAGTAACATAAAACATGTATATATTAAATCATTTAATCCTCCAACCTAGGGGGTACACTGTGTTATATTATTCACAGTTTACAAATGAATAAACAGACACAGGTTAGCAATCTCGCCCAAGTTCACACACTAGTAAGCTGCAGAGCTGGGACACAAGGTTAGAGGCATAATGATTAACAAGACAGATTTACTCTCTGCCTTCAGAGAGCTGATAATCCAGTAGGGGAACAATCCATTAAACTTTGAATTAAGGGTGGCAGGTGCCACAGCAAAGGAACACATAGCAAAGATGCACACCTAGGTATGGAGATCAAGCAAGGTTGCCCTGAAAAAGTAATCTATGGCACAGTGGTTAAAGCCCTCGACCACTAAGGTTAGTAGTTCAAGCCCAACAATTGCTCCTCAGGAAAAAGATGTGGCAGTCTGCTTCTGTAAAGATTTACAGCCTTGGAAACCCCATGAGGTTGCCTTGAGTCAGAATCAACTTGACCGCAGTGAGTTGGTTTTTGGTTTTGATGAGCTGTATGGTCTTGGGGAGAGGGGGAGTGGGTGTTGGACAGAGCAAAGGATGAACAGCCTGATGAGAAAGGCCCTTGGAAGGCCAAGGACTAAAAGAAGCTGAGTATGGTTGGCATGCCAGAACAAGTTCGGGGATGTTGAAGCAAGAAGGCCCCACCAGTCATTTTAAAGAGCGAACTTTATCCCAGGAATAAAAGGAGATCGTCATAGGTTTTTATTATTATTATTATTATTGTGGTAAATATATATATATATATACACATAACAAGATTTTGCCATTTAAAGTGTATAATTCTGTAGCATTAATTATATTCACAATGTTATGCAACCATCACCACTATTTATTTCAGAAACATTTTCATTATCCCTGTAAAACAAAAATCATATTAAGCCAATAAAAGAAATTGATTGAAGTTTCTTGAACATATGTTTTGCAAATCAAGGTAACATTTTGATTAGGGAGTCAAAAATATTCCAAAGATGAGAGATTCTCTAAAGACTCCTATACCCCAACTTTTTAACATTGCACGGAAAAAGGCTGGTGAAAAGTATTTACATAATATCAGTTTACCCTAACGCACAGCTTCCAGTCAGACCCCAGAGTTCCGTTTCTCAAAACTGACTGCACATGGATAATTCTTCAAAAGATCCCAATGCCTAAGGGAAAATGGTATCCACTAAGCTGTTACCAGGCTATGGTTTGACTTAAAGGTGACTTTAGGAAACCAATGTCTTCAAGGCTCAAAGTTCAAAAAGACGAATGGGTTTTCAGCTTGTACAACAGAATTTTCCAAATTTTTTAAGTTGTGGTTTTATTTTACACAGTTCATTTTTAAGTCCATCTCTTTACTCTCGAGTTTTACCATAAACAGCGAGGAGAAACCACATGGCCCCTTAAAGATCTTGCTTAGAATTCTCCTCATCCAGATAGCCAAGATCATCATTTAGAAGTTCTACCTTCCACCAAACATTTGAACATAATTCAGACAAGTTCTTTGTCACTGTATAAAAAGCATCACCCCCCTTCCATTGTCCAATCACATACCATTTTCTTTTAAAGCCTCACCAGAAACACATTTAACATACACATTTTTATTAACATTCTGTTACTGGTGCAATATATGTTCTCAGAGATGACAGAGACTTTATAGCTCTTTTAACTTCCTTCTGATCCCTCACCAGAATTGCCTTTGACATCGATAATTCTACCAACAGTCTCTTCAGGGCAATCTAGGCTTTTACTATTAAAAAAATAGATACCTTAAAACTCTTCCAGTCTCCACCCTTTACCAAATTCCAAAACTGTTTCCACATTTTAGGTATCTGTTTGAGCAGCACCCCACTCCCGGTACCAAATTCTGTCTTAGTTTTCTAGTGCTGCTATAATGGAAATAGCACAAGTGGATAGCTTTAACAAACATAAATTTATTTTCTTACAGATTAGGAGGATAAAAGGCTGAATCCAGGGTGCTGGCTCTAGGAAGGCTTTCTCTGTCAGCTCTGGAGGAAGGTAATTGTCTTTTCTGAGCTTCTGCTGAATCTAGGAAAACTGGGTGATTTTCATGTGTTTTTTTGGCATGTATCTTCCCACATCTCTGCTCACTTGCTTGCTTGTTTATTCTTTTTTATATCTCAAAAGTGATTGGCTCAAAATACACCCTACACTAATCTTGCTTCATTAACATAGCAAAGATAACTGATTCCCAAATGGGATTATAGCCATAGGCATAGAGGCTAGGATTTACAACACATATTTTGGGGAGGACACAGTTCAACCCATAACAGACATCTAAGAGCAAATGGCCTGGGTGGGTCGCCCCAATTCCATGGACACCAGAAATCTAGATTTCAGGAGAATTAAAACAGTTTTCATACCAAACAGAAACTCTGTGCCCCTGAGGCAGTGACTCCCCATTTCCTCTCCCCCGCAACCCCTGGTAGCCTCTAATCTACTTTCTGTCTCTATACATTTGCTTATTCTAGATATTTCAGATAAGTGGGATCATACAATATTCATCATCTTGTGTTGGCATTTTTCACTCAGCATGTTTTCAAAGTTCATCCATGTGATAGCGTGTATTAGAACTTCATTTCTCTTATGGAAGAATAACATTCCATTGTATACATGTGCCACATTGTGTTTATCCATTCATCTGTTTACAGACATTGGGGTTGTTTCCACCGTCATAGCGTGTTAAGTAGGGGAGTGAACTGCTCATGTGTGGAAACTGCTGTTGTGAGGTGGAGGGGGTTTAGACTAGAGGAGGAGAGATCTGAGAAGAAACTCCTTAGTAACCTGGGTGAGAAAAGATGTTTCCCTGGATCAAGGCAGTGGCAATGAGAATGGGGAGAAGATGGATTTGAAAACTAGCCAAGGGGTAGTACTGGTAGGTTTAGTGGTTGTTTGGAATTCAAGGATTCAGGGCAACTGAATTGATGGAGGTGCCATCTGCTGAGGGAAGGAATAGGTTCAATCCTCTCATTTCCTTCCCAAAGCAGCCCTCTTATGTTCTGTGTTTGTACCCAGAGGCACAGGCTTTCATCAGTGGAGACAGCAGACAGTGAACAGAGGAGCACAGTAGACTGTGTGGTCTATGATGAGGGTGCCTTGGTCAGCCCCTCTTTGTATGGGGTGCCCAGGCCTCAGCTGCCTCATGCTTTAGCTAAAAGCTTATACCTGTGTGACCCTTGCTGGACACATGCTCTTGGATCACAGGAACAGCCTTACCTGGAGAGGCTTGGGAAGATACTCAGTCTCCTTCCTCCCAAACATACATGCAGTGTTTGGCCAGTGAACTAACAGATAGGGGGGATAGAAAGACATGGCCTCCTGATTTGAAGGTGGGACAATTCTGTGGTGTGGCTGATGCTGCAGAGACCCTACCCTGTGGATCAGGCCAATGCCAGGCTTCTTCTGAGACCGCCTCCTCCTTCCCCTCGTTCACTTCCTTATCCCTGCATTAGTTTCCCAGGGCAGTTGTAATAGATTAGATGGCGTAAAATAACAGAAGTTTATTTTCTTACAGTTTTGAGGCTAGAAGTCAAAATTCAGGGAGTCAGTAGTGCCATACTCTGTCCGAAGGCTCTAGGGGAAGATCCTTTCTTGTCCTGTCCAAGCTCTGGTAGCCCCAGGTTTTACGGCAGCATAACTTCAGCCTCTGCCTCCATTGTCTTATGGCTGTCTTCCCTCTGTGTCCTTCTGTCTCTGTGTCCCTTATCCTGTTCTTATAATGACACCAATAGTGTTGGATTAGGGCCCACCCTACTCCAGTATGGAGGGGTTCCATGTGGGAGACCTAGGTTTGATTCCTGGCCAATACACTTCAGGCATAGCCACCACCTGCCTGTCAGTGGAGAGTTGCATGTTGCTATGATGTTGAACAGATTTCAGTGGAGCTCCCAGACTAAGACAGTTTAGGAGGAAAGGCCTGGTGATCTACTTCTAAAAAACCAACCAATGAAAACCCTGTGGATCACAGTGGTTCAATCTCATTGTGCTTGGGGTCTCCGTGAGTTGGAGGCAGATTTGGCCACAGCTAACAACAATAACACTCCAGCATGACTTCATGTTAACTACTTACATCTGGAAAGCCGCTATTTGCAAATAAGATCATATTCGCAGTTACTGGGGATTAAGAGTTGAATGTATCTTTGATGAATATATCTTTTTCTGGGACACAAATCAACCCGTAACATCCCCCTTCCCTCACACCCTTAGATGTCTTTCCTGAAGGGCACCTCCTCCATAAACCGCAAGCACTGAAATCCTGGTCTCGGGCTCTGCTTTAGGGAACTTGACCAAAAATAACACACGCCAAGGAAAAAATATTTGGATTGTGTTCTAGACGTGTCAGCCTCCTGTTGATTATTTCATTAACTTGTTAGTGGAGAGTTAATACCCCGGAAACAGAAAAGCTGAGCAAGGGCTACCAAGGATGGTCTGTTCTGGATGGTCAGCTAGACCAGGCTTCAAAAGAAGTGGGCACCCAAGGTTTGTCTGGGAATAGAGATTCTCTCTTTTTTCAAATCACTCAGACGTCCCCATTTTAAAAGATGTCAAGGTTGAAGTAAGTTCTAATGTACATGTAGATTACTTTTTTCTTTTAAAATTAGAAATTCAGTCATGATAAAATTGTCGCTGTTGTTAGGTGCCATCATAGCGACCCTATGTACAATGGAATGAAACACTGCCCAGTCCTGCGCCATCCTCACAATTGTTGCTATGCCTGAGCCCATTGTTGCAGCCACTGTGTCAGTCCATCTCCTTGAGGGTCTTCCTCTCTTTCTATGACCGTCTACCAGGCATGATGTACTTCTCCAGGGACTGGTCCCTCCTGATACCATGTCCAAAGTAAGTGAGATGAAGTCATGCCATCCTAGCTTCTAAGGAGCATTCTGGCTGTACTTCTTCCAAGATAGATTTGTTCATTCTTTTGGCAGTCCCTGGCATATTCAGTATTCTTCGCCAACACCATGATTCAAATGCATCCGTCCTCCTTCGATTTTCCTTATTTGTTGTCCATGCATATGAGGCAATTGAAAATACCATGCTTTGAGTCAGGCGCACCTTAGTCCTCAAGGTGACATCTTCATTTTTTAACACTTTAAAGAGGGCTTTTTCTACAGATTTGCCCGATGGAATGTGTCATTTGATTTCTTGCCCGCAGCTTCCTTGGGTGTTGATTGTAGAGTTCAGTCTATTGGAACATAAATATATTTAATGCAAATTTCTTTTCCATTTGGTTGTAGCCTATAACTGTGTACGCAGGAGCGAAAAGAAGGAACTAGATGGGTTAGAAAACCTTTAGGACTAGGAATTGAGAGACCTGGGGTCTAATTCTCATCCAAGCAGTCATGTGACTTTAGGTCCTTTACTGCACTCAGCTTCGGTTTTCAAAAACAAAACCAAACAGCCAAAAAAAAAAAAAGACCAAAAGATCTCCAAGTCCCTTCTCCCTCTATGATTCTAATTATTCTGCTCCTGAAACCTGGCTGTTTCAGACAAAGATGTTGTTACAGATTCTTGGGTCGTTCCAATTGGAATAATCTCACATTTTTGCAGTTTGCATGCGTGGTCACACTCCAACCCTGCGGACCAGTTTTTTTTCATGAACTTCAACTCCTTTTACCCTTCTGTCCTCAATTCCTCCAGCTGGCTCAATGTGTCAAATAAGCATCTCCAAATAGCCTTGGACCCTGGCTCGGTAGTATTTACTGAAAACCCATTATGTCCTGTTTACTGGTTCTGCAATTGGAGCCTGCACATGTCTGATACTCTAATGGGAAAAAAAAAAAAAAAAATTTTTTTTTTTTTTTAAAAGTTTTGGCCAAAGAGGACTTGATTGTTCTGGCTCTGTCCTGTCCCATGATGTCAAGCATTCATCTGTGGAACATGTCTGAAACCTTTTGTGCCCTGGTAGCTATAATGGTTAACCTTGAGAAAGCAAGAGAGCAAGCGTGTGTGTGTTTATATATATGTGTGTGTGTGTGTGTGTGTTTGTTGGGGGTGACAGAGTGGAGGTGGGTGTTGATTTTATTAGCTTGAAACACTTTATGCTGAAATTTTTTGAGGAACTATCGAAATCCCAAAAGTCTAGGGTGTAGTTTATTTTCCTAAGGGTCTGCTAACAGTGAACTGACTGAGAGACAAGGGATGTGCCTGAAACATCACAGGAAAGAAGTCTCTCAGCATTTGCCTAACAAAACAGGCTCCTAACGTCAAGTCGACCCTTGCCATCAAGTCGATTCTGACTCATAGTGACCCTATAGGACAGAGTAGAACTACCCATAGAGTTTCCAAGGAGCACCTGGTGAATTAGAACTGCCGACCCTTTGGTTAGCAGCTGTAGCTCTTAACCACTACACTACCAGGGTTTCCAAAAGGTGCCCAGTGACCCCTATTCAAAGTGGCTGGAGACGTGACTCATGACAGCTTATCTAAAGGTAAATTAGATGGAGAAGATGCACTAATTTTTGTTTTTTTCTGCACAGTGACACCAGAGAAAGCAGTGTAGATTGTTTAAAAGAAGGGACTTCTTGCCAGGGATCAATAGCTCCTAAAAAGTAAACTCCTTCAGGATAGTGTTCATGTCTCATTTGTTTTTGTATTGTCACAGTGCTTGGCACATAGTAGGCCTTGAATAAATAATGGAATGAGTAATGCAGTGTGGTCCCAAGTCTCAAATCCTGGCCCATACTCCAGCCAAAAGAACAATATTAGTCCTGGGTCTTCCAACTAGGTTAAGCGCTCCAGTAAAACCTGCCAAAACCAGAAGCTGTGTAAGGCAGAAACCTGTCAGAGAAGGAAAATTAAAATATTTCCGACAAATAGAGAGAGAGAAAAGTGGCAAGACTGCACCCTGTGAAAGGCAGAAAACTTACGAGACCCAGAAAAACAAGCCAGTCCAGTTGAGTTCCAGCTCTCGCAGGTTTCACTGTCTAAGATTCAAACCGGGCATGGTGTGAAGCCGGCCACCCTCTCTCCCATCACACTGGTTTATTTTCTTCATAGCCTTATCGTCTTCAGAAATGATCTCATTCATTCCGTTGTAGGGTATTTATTGTTTGTCTCCCTTTTGTGAGTCCCATGTGGGCACAAACTCTGTGGGCCTGGTTTGTAACTGATTCTAGCACGTACACCAGTACCAGGTACATAATTGGACAATAATAAACTTTTGTTGAAAGAATGAATGTAGGAGCAAATGAATGCAGAAGATAGAAAAGTATCACATAATTATTAATTGAGAAACTATGTGCACTGTACTGGTCACCAAAAACCAACAACGAAAAACCCCACTGCCTTGGGGTCAACCCTGACTCATGGAGACCCCACATGTTTTCAGGTCAAACTGTACTCCACAGGGTTTTTAATGGCTGTGATCTTACAGAGGTCATCAGGCCTTTCTTCCGTGGTGCTACTGGGTGGATTCAAACCACCAACCTCCTGGTTAGCAGCTGAGCACAAATCATTTGTGCCACTCAGGGACCTTTACTGTACTGTTGTTAGTTGCTATGGAGTTGATTCTGACTCACAGTGACCCCATACATACAGACTAGGATTGCCAGGCCCGTCTCCCGAGGTACCTCTGGGCGGGTTTGAACTGCCAACCTTTTGACTAGTAGTTGAGCATTTAACCATTTGCGCCACCCAGGAACTCCTTACTATATTATTAAAAACAGAATCAACCCCCTTGCCATTCAGTTGATTCTAACTCATAATGACCCTGTAGGACAGAGTAGAACTACTCCCTTCCAAGACTAAACATTTTTTTTTTTTTTTTGAAGAATTACCAAAAACAAATCTTTCTTTTTATAACTGTATAGCTGTGATCCAAATGTGTCCACCAATAGGTTTTCAGAAAGAAGCATGCTATACATGAGCAAACTGCATCTGCTCACGGATGTGTGTAGGCTCCTTAGATGTCACATTGGGCCAGTTATAGGCCACTCACAGTAGCCAAGGCTGTCAATTTTTATGGAAGCAGATTGCTACATCTTTCTCCCACAGAACAGTTGGTGGGTTCGACTTTTGCTTAGCAGCTGAGTGCTTAACCACTGTACCACCAGGGCTCCTACTCTACTGCTGTTGTTGTTAGGTGCCGTCAAGTCGGTTCTGACTCATAATGACCCTACGTACAACAGAATGAAACACTGCCAACCTCACAATTGTTGTTAGTTTGAGCCTGTTGTTGCAGCCACTGAGTCAATCCATCTCATTGAGGGTCTTCCTCTGTCTCGCTGACTCTCCCCTTAACCAAGCATGGTGTCCTTCTCCAGGGACTAATCCCTCCTGATAACATGACCAAAGTATGTGAGACATAGTCTCACCATCCTCGCTTCTAAGGAGCATTCTGGTTGTACTTCTCCCAAGACAGATTTGTTCTTCTTTTGGCAGTCCATGGTATATTCGATATTCTTCGTCAACACCCCATAAATCAAAGTCATCAATTCTTCTTTGGTCTTCTTTATTCATTGCCCAGTTTTCACATGCGTATAAAGCAATTGAAAATACCACAGCTTGGATCAGGAGCACCTGAGTCCTTAAAAAAAAAAGGCCTTAAAGTGACTGTTAAACCAAAAAAACCAAACCCAGTGCCGTCGAGTCAATTCTGATTCACAGCGACCCTATAGGACAGAGTAGAAACTGCCCCATAGAGTTTCCAAGGAGCACCTGGCAGATTCGAACTGCCAAACCTTTGGTTAGCAGGCGTAGCACTTAATCACTACACCACCAGTGTTTCCAAAGTGACTGTTAAAAAAAAGTGACTGTTAGGCCCTATAAAAGACCCAGATCCTGCTTTCAAGGAATTTGTATGTTCCTGGGGAGAAGAACAAAACCCTGGTGGTATAGTGGTTAAGTGCTACGGCTGCTAACCTAGAGGTTGGTAGTTCAAATCCTTCAGGCGCTCCTTGGAAACTCTATCGGGCAGTTCTACTCTGTCCTATAGGGTCGGTATAAGTCGGAATTGACTCGACGGCAGTGGGTTTTTGGGTTTTGGGGAGAAGAAACAAATACTAACATCCCATCTAGCTTTCACACACCCATGTAATGGATCTTGGCACCCCTGACTTCACAGTCAACAAGAAAATTAATTGCCATCTACCTCCTGGAACCACAGATGTTCCCCTAACATCGAGAATGAATTCACAGATACGATTTCATACATGTGAAGTTCTAAAACAAGTTAAACCAAGCTATGGTGACAGGAATCAGGACAGAGGTTGCAGCGGCCTCACTAGAGTGTATGTGGGGTGCAGACCGCATTGGGTAACACTGTCAGAGGGGGTGACACCAAAATGACTGTCCACAAAATTTTGTTCAGTGTTTCAGCAGGAATTTATTATTTTTATAAGAATACCCTTGTAGTTAGTGATTACAAAAACATTTTTCATAAGCCCAGTTTACATATATCAATATACCTACAAGGCTAAAATTCTATGCTAATTTACTTTTTGAACCTCCGAATGACCTCTGTTCAGAGCTGTCATTACCCAATTACAACGACACTTCAAATCACGTGGTTTCGTCCCCATGCGCTACAAGCAGGCACTGTTGTTTTCGTTGCTGCTGGTGTTTTTAGTTGCTGATTTTGTTAAATTTTCTGGTGTTTTACAGTATTGTGGTGATGGAGCACTGGTGGTGCAGTGGTTAAGCGCTCAGCTTCTATTCAAAAGATTGGCTGTTTGAACCCACCACTGCTCCTTGGAAACCCTATGGGACAGTTCTACTCTGTCCTACAAGGTCTGTATGAGCTGGAATCGACTTCATGGCCACATTTTTTTTTTTTTTTTAATTGTGGTAATTAGTATTTGTGAACCTGTATCAATAACTTTTTTGAGAATGTAGTAGGAATTAAAGGAAAAGGAGGAGTGACATACAAGAACTATGATTTCTAAGTAACATTAGTACAAAAAAATGTTACTAACGATTTTATACGGTCTGGTATGGGAGGAGGTCCATGGAGGTGGGTGACACTATGAGTTATCATACTGGGTGACACCAACCCTAGTGACACCACTGAGTAGTTGCCTTCTTGATTAGGGACGGAGTGGAATTTACTGGAAAGGGGCACAGAAGAACTTTCTGGGGTGATGAAAAGTTTTTAAACTTGATTTGGATGGTGGCTTACATGTGTGTATACAATTGTCAAACCCCATGGAGCCATAAACTTAAAACATTTGCACTTAATAATATTTAAATTAAGCCTAAATTAACTAATTAATGGGCAATGCTCGAGATGAACTTGATAAAGCCTATTTCTATCCAAACACACCAGTTCTCCGATATATCCTAACTTGCCTGCATGCCCTCATGGACTCCTCTCTACCCCTCTACTTAGAAGACAAGCTCTGGGAAATTGCTAGTACATCTTAGGTTGCTTTGGGCTACCAAAATAGGACAGAACAAATGTTGTTTCTCAGGAAAAGTGGCTGACTTCAAAAGGTTGAATATTGGATGATCCCACTTATATGAAATATCTAGAATAGGCAAGTGTATAAGAGACCAAGGTTCATGAGTGGTCACCAGGGGTGCGTAGGAAGGGGGAAAAAGGGGACTCATTGCTTCGAGATACTGAGCTTCTATTAGCAAACTCATCGATGTTGAGTTGATTCTGACTCAGCGACCCTACAGAACATAGCAGAACTGCCCCACAGGGTTTTCAAGGCTGTTGTCTTTGCAGAAACAGACTGCCACATGTCTCTCCCATAGAGTGGCTGGTGGATTCAAACCACCGACTTTGCTGTTAGCAGCTGAGCATCAATAATGGCGATGGTTGAACAACATGATGAACACACTTTATGTCGTCTGAATTGTACATGTGAAGAATGCTGAAACGGCAAATGTTTTGTTACATATATTTACTACACTGGAAAAAAAGAAATCTAACCTATGAAAGAAGCCTTTGTGGCAGAGTGGTTAATAGCTTGGCTGCTAACCAAAAGGTTGGCAGTTCAAATCCATCAGCTGTTCTTTGGAAACCCTATAGGGCAGTTCTACTCTGTCCTATAGGGTTGCCAGGAGTTGGAATTGACTGGATAGCAAAAGTTTTTTTTTTTTTTAACCTATGAAAGGCAGTTAAAGGATGTCCTTACCGTATCAGGCATCAAAAATTGTAGTTTATTCAAAAGTCAAATATAGACAAGGACTGACTCTAAAATAAACTGGGTCTAAATTGTTAAAAAAAAAAAAAAAAAAAAGTGGCCGACTTGCGCCTTGCCTGAAGTTATAGGCCTTAGTGTCTGGGAAACAGAGGCTCAAAAGAGTAAGTAATTTTCCTATGACCACACAATCAACCAATAGTAGACAGCTGGGTATGTAAAACTCAGAGCAGCTCCCTTGCCCCATTTCTATATCCAGATCTTTTTGTTTGTTTGTGTCATCCCAGTGTTTGGAGTAGAAAAGAGCCTTTCCTTTGACCCACCTAGATTCTGATCCCTGATCTATTGTCTATTAGTTGTATGAACTCAAAATTGTTTACTTCCTGTCTCGTATCTTAGTTTCCACATCTTTAAAATGGAGATATAGTATTTATCTGTGGCAGACTCTGGTGGTGCAAATAAGTGGTTAAGCACTTGGCTGCTAACCGAAAGGGTAGAAGTTCAAGGCCACCCAGAGGGGTCCTGGAAGAAAGGCTTGGTGATCTACTTCCAAAAACCCTATGGAGCAGTTCTACTCTGACACACGCGGGGTTGCCATGAGTTAGAATCAAGTCCACAACAACTAGTGTTTGGTTTTGGGATTAAAGGAAATAATGTATATCAACCAAACCTGTTGCCACTGAGAAGATTCCAACTCATAGTGACCCTACAGGGCAGAGTAGACCTGGCCCATAGGGTTTCCGAGACTGTAATCTTTACTAAAGCAGACTGCCATCTTTCTCCCACAGAGAAGCTGGTGGGCTCCAACTGCCTAACTTTTAGTTAGCAGCCCAGGGCTTAACCACTGCACCACTAGGGCTCCTCGTTGTATATCAACACTAGGAGCCTAATGACTGTCAGCCCCTCTTCTTTTGGATCCTATTCATTACTAATCCTCCTGTGCTCCCCCTTCCAATTCCTTTTATTACAAATTCTCTGCACTTGCTCCCCATTCTGAGGCTCCGGGCGTATTTATTCACAAGGTTATAATACAATGAATCTGCTCTTTACATGAATATTTTTCTTTGTGAGAATTAATAACCCTAACTCTTTAAGTACAGTTTTAAAAATTCCCTAAGCTTCTGTTTTCCCATCCCTGGCAAACACTTGATCCAAATAAGAAATATAAATCTCATAATCGTGACAAACTGCTGTGTTTTGCAAAGTAACCAGATCCTTTTTTTTTTAAAGAAAATATGTGAAAAGGTAAAAAGACTTCAACTACTAGCAAGTAGACTTTCCATCACCTTTGGCAAATCACTTCACTTTCCTGTCACTATTTCAGCAAACTCCCAAAATAGAAATGGCTGCTTTTCTTGCAAAGTTGAGAATCCTGTAAAGAAATAGTTATTACTTTCTCTATTTAAGTACCTTTTTTTTTTTTAATCGTGGTAAATATATACATAACAACACCTTTGCCATTTCAAAATTCTTCACCCGTACAATTCAGTGACGTTAATTATGTTTATCATGCTGTTCAACCATCACCGTTATTTAGATATCTTTTAGGATGATTCTGAAGGCCTATGATAAGACTGTCTTCTGCTCTCTTTAATGAATGACCTTGGAGTCATTTTGATATTGAGAGTCTATTATTTGCAGGAAGGAGCCCTGGTGGTGCAATGGTTAAGCACTATCTGAAAAGTTGGCGGTTCGAAACCAACCAGGAGCTCTGTGGGGGAAAGACTTGGAGACCTGCTTCTGTAAAGATATAACCTAGGAAACCCTATGGAGCAGTTCTCCTCTGTAACACATGGGGTCGCTATGAGTTGGCATCAACTTGATGGCAACTAGCAACAACATTATTTGAAGGGGCCAAATGGGAGTCCTGGATTTATCTTGTTGCCTTGTCCCATCAGAAGCCCCCTATCTTTTTTTTCATACCATTATGTTCTTTATTCCCTCCCCAGGGATTCCAACCCTGGCAACAGTTCTTGAAAGGGTTGGCCAGGCAACTAAAGCACAAAGGGCAAACAAGAAAATTCGGGAAAAAAAGTTCTTGTAGACTTTTTGGAAGAAAATCAAGCAGTCCAGAATAGAGTGATGGATATACCCACTGCCCTCGCTTCCCACCATGTGTCCTCAAAACCTTGCCAAGAAGGGCTTGTTCAGAGCCAAGGTCAGCCAGGACTGCACTCTCGAGGAAAGTCACACCAGAGCGATCACTCCCAGCATCCTCATGGTGTTCACTGCAGCTATATAGATGTGACCCACAGTGATGACTTTCTGAGCAAAGATCTGCTTATGCAGTGCTCAGCGTGCCGGCAACGGGGGCTTGAACTCCTGCTGCTGGGTAAAGGTACTAAAAACAAAATCTACTCCCAACTCCGGAAACCTTTCCACGGAAATAGAAGAGGAAAAAAAAAATTTTTTTTAATTGAGTAAGCATTAAACCAGAATGAGATGCATCACAGGCAATTGGTTAAAAAGATTACAAAGCAGAAAGAAATCTGACCCTTAAAAAAGCCAGATGAATACAATCCATTACACTCATGTTTAAGGTAAAACTGCTAATGAAGTATCTTTATGGCAGGATCTCTGAGTTACCCTACTCTCCTCCCAGGAAACCGCGAGGTAGTGGTGTGAGCTTCCTTGACGATTGTGTGAGAAAGAGATGGCGCCCACGTTCTTGAGGAAACACTCTTGATTTACAGTCTTTTTCTATAGGGTGGCTATGAGTCATACTCTACTCAATGGAAATGAGTTTCTTTTTTTTGGTTTCAAAGAAATAGAAAAATAATTTACAATGACAAGGTATCTAACGTGAATTCTGAAAAAACAAGGGCAGAGAGGAGCTTTTCCCCTGATTTTTAACAGGGAGAACTGAACTCTCTTGTTTTCAATTTGTATTTGTCCTTACACTGCTGTTTTTTATTTGAGGATGGAGCCAATAGATTCTTAGAAAGTGCACACTGCACACAGGAACACACAAAACAAACACACTAATCAAATCCCCACTAAAGTCAGGCCAAGTTGAAAAACAAACTCCGGACTTTGTCACTTCTACAGGACTGAACTTGACTGGGAAACTTGAATGTTTCCTTGGAAATATCAAACACCGAAGCTCCATTCTTTCTGGGCCCATCTTTCAAACTAAATACCTCCAGGGGAGACCTACTGGGTTTATGCGAGTCATAAGCTTCTGCTCAAAAACGGTCACATCCTGTAGACTGTAGCAGAGGTTCTCAGGGTAGCCGTTAGCACAAACCATTCCTTTTAATCATATGGGAAGAGAATTTAGCTTAAGGGCTCTGTTTTTCCAGGAAGACCCAGTAATTGTTGGGTTATGCATAGACAAAGGAAGTCATAGACTGATGTTAGTGCTGATAGAAACCTTATAAATTATCACAAGAGCACAGTGTAGTATGTTGTTGTTGTGTGCGGTGTCAGTTCTGACTCATAGCAACCCCGTGTACGATGGAATGAAATGGCCTGGTCGTGCGTCATCCTCAGTATCGCTAGCTGCTATGTTCGAGCCCATTGTTGCAGCCACTGGCTCAAGCTATCTCATCAAGAGTCTTCCTCTTTTTCACTGGTCCCTCCTCACAGTATGTCCAAAGTACATGAGATGAAGTCTCACCATCATCCCTTCTAAGGAGCTTTCTGGATGTACTTCCTCCAAGACAGATTAGTTTGTTGTTTTGGCAGTCCATGGTATAATCCATATTCTTCATCAAAAATGTAATTCAAATGCATCAATTGTTCTTCAGTCTTCCTTACGTATTGTCCAGCTTTCATATGCATATGAGATGATTGAAAACACCATGGCTTGGGTCAGGCTGACCTTAGTCTTCAAAGTGACATTTTTGCTTTTTCACACTTTACAAAGGTCTTTTGCAGCAGATGTGCCCAATGCAATATGTCATTTGAATTCTTGGCCACTGCTTTCATGGGCGTTGATTATGGATCCAAGCAAAATGAAATCCTTGACAGCCTCAATCTTTTCTCCCTTTATCATGATGTTGCTTACTGGTCCAGTTGTGAGGGTTTTTGTTTTCTTTATGTTGAGGTGCAATCTATACCAAAGGCTGTAGTCTTTGATCTTCATCAGTAAGTGCTGCAAGCCCTCTTCACTTTCAGCAAGCAAAGTTGTGTCATTTGCATAATGCATAATCCTGATGCCTTGTTCTTTTTCACATAGTTCATCTTCTCGGATTATTTGCTTAGCATACAGATTGAATAGGTATGGTGAAAGAATATAACCCTGATGCACACCTTTCCTGATTTTAAACTACACAGCACACCTTTGTTCTGTTCAAACAACTGCCTCTTAGTCTATGAGAGGTTCCACATGAGCACAATTAAGTGTTCTGGAATTTCCTTTCTTCACAATGTTATCCATAATTTGTTATGATCCACGTAGTCAAATACCTTTGCATAGTGAATAAAATACAGGTAAACATCTTTCTGGCATTTTCTGCTTTCAGCCAAGACGCATTTGATCAGCAATGATTTCCCTCACTCCACATCCTCTTCTGAATCCAGCTTGTATTTCTGGCAGTTCCCTGTTGATGTACTGCTGCAATCGATTTTCAACTGATCTTCAGCAAAATTTTACTTGTGTGTGATATTAATGATATTGTTCGATAATTTCCACTTTCGGTTGGATCACCTTTCTTTGGAATGGGCACATATATGGATCTCTTCCAGTCTGTTGGCCAGGTAGCTATCTTCCAAATCTCTTGGCATAGTTGAGAGAGCACTTCCAGTGCTGCATCCATTTGTTGAAACATCTCAATTGGTATTCCGTCAATTCCTGGAGCATTGTTTTTCACCAATGCCTTCAGTGAACCTTGGACTTCTTCCTTCAGTATCATCGGTTCTTGATCACATGCTACCTCCTGAAATGGTTGAATGTCAACAAATTCTTTTTGATACAATGACTCTGTGTATTCCTTCCATCTTCTTTTGATGCTCCCTGCTTCCTTCAGTATTTTCCTCATAGAATTCTTCAATACTGCAACTCAAGACTTGAATTTTTGCTTTAGTTCTTTCAGGTTGAGAAATGCTGAGCGTGCGCTTCCCTTTTGGTTTTCTACCTCCTGGTTTTTGCACATTTCATTGTAATACTTTGTCTTCTGGAGATCTTATGTTCAGCTCTTTTACTTCATCATTTCTTCCATTCACTTTAGCTACTCTAAGTTCAACAGCAAGTTTCAGAGTCTCTTCTGACATCTGCTTTGGTCTCCTCTTTCTTCCCTTTTTTAATGAACTCTTGCTTTCTTCATGTATGATGTCCTTGAGGTCATCCCACAACTGGTCTAGTCTTAGCGTTCAATGCATCAAATCTATTCTTGAGGAAAAAAAAAAAAACATTGACATCAAGTCAATTTCACCTCATAGTGGCCCTATAGGACAGAGTAGAACTGCCCCATAGTCCTTTCCAAGGAGGAGCTGGTGGACTCAAACTGCCGACCTTCGATTTCTTCATCTTTGGTATTAGTGCTTGGTGTGTAAATCTGAATAATATTCATATTGTCTGGCCTTCCTTGTAGATGTATGGATATTACCCTACCAGTGACAGTGTTGTATTTCAGGATAGGCCCTGAAATGCTCTTTTTGACAATGATTGTGACACCATTGTTATTCAATTTGTTATTCCTATCATAGGAGACCTTATGATTGTCTGATTCAAAATGGCCAATACCAGTCCATTTTAGCTCACTAATGCCTAGGATATCAATCTTTATGCATTCTATTTCCTTTTTGATGACTTCTAACTTTAGTAGATTCATTCTTTGTACAATCCACATTCCGATTATTATTGGAAGTTTGCAGCTGTTTTTTCTCATTTTGAGTCATGCCCCATCAGCAAATGAAGGTCCACCATGGGTGACCCTGCTGGTATTTGAAATATCGGTGGTAAAGCTTCCAGCATCACAGTAACATGTGAGACACTACAGTATGACAAACTGACAGAAAAGTCATGGTTCTGACTTGTAGTGATCCTATATGACAGAGTAAAACTGTCCCATAGGGTTTTCTAGGGAATGCGCCCTGGTTGAGTGGTGGTTAAGCGCTTGGCCGCTAACTGAAAGATTGGCAGTTTGAACCCACCAGTTGCTCCTTGGGAGAAAGGTGTGGCAATCTGATTGGGTAAAGATTACAGCTTTGAAAATGCTATGGGCAGTTCTACACTGTCCTATAGGGTTGTTATGAGTTGGAATCGATTCAATGACAATGAGTTTTGGGTTTAACCTTTATGGGAGTAGATCGCCTGGTCTTGTTTCCTGCAGAGTGGCTATTGGCTTTTAATTGCCTACATTTCAGTTAGTAGCTGAGCACTTAATCATTGTATTACCATGGCTCCTTATACTACAGTATAAAACCAAAAAACCAATCCCATTGCCATCCAGGTGATTTTGACTCATAACTACCCTATGTACAACAGAACAAAACTTTGTCCTGTCCTGCTTCATCCCCACAACTGCTGCTATGTTTGAGCCCATTGTTGTGGCCACTGGCTAATCCATCTCATTGAGGGTATTTCTCTTTTTTGATGATCCTTTTTTTTCCTACTTTACCAAGAATGATGTCCTTCTCCAGGGACTGGTCCTTCCTGATAACAAGTCCAAAGTACATAAGACGAAGTCTCACTATCCTCGCTTCTAAGGAGCACTGTGGCTGTACTTCTTCCATGACAACTTTGTTTGTTCTTCTGGCAGTCCATGGTGTATTCGGTATTCTTCGTCAACACTATAATTCAAATGCATCAGTTCTTCTTCAGTCTTCCTTATTCATTGTCCAGCTTTCCAATGCATAGAAGGTGATCGAAAATATCATGGCTTGGGTCAGGTGCATCTTAGTCCTCAAAGTGACATCTTTGCTTTTCAACACTTTAAAGAGGTCTTTTCCAGCAGACTTACCCAATGTCATGCATCGTTTAATTTCTTAACTGCTGTTTCCATGGGCATTGATTGTGGACTCCTAGTATGTTATATATATCTAGCATAATTCTTTTCTTTTTGCTTTGTTTCTCATACAAAGGAACTGGTATATGGCAAGGAGTTCTGGTCACACAGCATGTAATGGCCCACTAGGGCCTCAACCTTGATCTCAAGAGTCCCAGTTTGGTGGTTGTGTTAATTTCCAAGGGCTGCCCTAACAAAATACCACAAATTGAGTGGCTTATAAGAACAGATTTATTGTCTCACATTTCTGGAGGCTACAAGTTTAACTTCAGGGCGTTGGCTAGGCTACGTTTTCTCTGAAGGCTCTGGGGAAGATCTTTTCTTGTCTCTTTTGACTTCTTGTAGCCCCAGGAATTCCATGGTCACGTGGCCATTTAACCTCAGTCTGTCTCTCTGTATCTCTTCTCTTTATAAGGTCACCAGTAAGATTGGATTAGAAACCACGCTGTTCTGGTATGACCTCAGGTTAACTTAACTGATAACATCTTCAAAGACCATATTTCTAAACAAGATCATGTTTACTGGTACTGGGGGTTAAGACCTCTACATATCTTTTTTGAGGGACACAATTCAATTCATAACAGTATCCTTTCCATGGGTTGCAGATTTAGTATTTTTAGCAATTGTGTATTTTAAGCTGACCATGCTTCCCAAAAGTAAACCTTGGCCATATCCCCCAGAAACACATCTGACTGCCTTAACGTATGACCAATAGGATGGGGGCAGTGTTGGAGGCAACCAGCAATTTCCTGGTCCCGGCAACTCCTGGCTGACCTCCAGCTAAGGTTTAGCCTTATCCTCCTTCCTAACTCTCCTCATGCCCTTCCTTCTCTCAGACCCTGGGGAAGGTAGATCTAGTCCAGAGGCATAGAAAGCACCAATAGCTGCATCTTTCTTACAAAGAAGGTGAAATTTGGGGGAGGGAGTGTTACTTCTAGCTCCCTCCAAAAAAGACATAAAAAACCAGTTACTGTTGAGTAAACACTGACACTTGCTGACTCCATGTGCGTCAGAGTAGAACTGTGCCACAAAGGATTTTCAATAGCTGATTTTTTGGAAGTAGATAGCCAGACCTTTCTTCCTGGGTGCCCCTTGGTAGACTTGAACTGAACGCATTAACAGTTCAACTTCGCAGGGTCTCCAACAAAGATATGTTTTGTTGTATTCCATCGAGTTGATCCCAACTCACAGTGTCCCTATATGACAGAGTAGAATTCCCCCATAAGGTTTCCCAGGCTGTAATCTTTAAGGGAGCAGGTCAGCAGGTCTTTCATCCCAAGGAGTAGCTGGTGGGTTTGAACTGCTAGCCTTTTGGTTCACAACCAAGCAACTAACCATTTCACACCAGGTCTCTTTAACAAAGATGTAAGTCAAGAATATTCATTCATTTTGTTCTCAATTTTATTTTCTAGTCTTTAAAAAAATAAAGAAACAAATAAAAGAATGTAATAAAAACCTCTTCCAATTTGGCTCAACTTTAAGCTTAAGGATTGATGACTAGCAGAAACAGGTGCACTTTGCTTCATTTACACATGCTTTGTAAAATTTTAAATTAATTAAATCTAATTTAAAGAGATCTACAAATTGGGTAATGTATCAAATGGTGGCAACCTCTGGTTTAGTGTGTTGCTGTCGTTGTTGGGTACCATCAAGTCAGTTCTGACTCATAGAGACCCTGTGCACAACAGAACAAAACGCTACGATTGTTGTTGTTATGCTTGAGCCCATTGTTGTAGCCTCTGTGTAAATCTATCTCGTTGAGGAGCTCCCTCTTTTTCGATGACCCTCTACTTTACCAAGCATGATGTCCTTCTCCAGGGACTGATCCTTCCTAATAACATGTCCAAAGTATGTGAGACGCAGTCTCGCAATCCTTGCTTCCTAAGAGCATTCTGGCTATACTTCTTCTAAGCCAGATTTGTTCATTCTTTTAGCAGTTCATGATATATACAATATTCTTTGCCAACACCACAATTCAAAGGCGTCAATTCTTCTTCAGTCTTTCTTATTCGTTGTCCAGCTTTTGAACGCACACGAGGCGGTTGAAAACACTACGACTTGGGTCAGGCTCACCTTAGCTTCAAGGTGATGTCTTTGCTTTTCAACACTTTGAAGAGGTCTTTTGCAGCAGATTTGCCCAAACGCAATGCGTCTTTTGATTTCTTGACTGTTGCTTCCGTGAGTGTTAATTGTGGATCCAAGTAAAACGAAATCCTTGACAACTTCAATATTCTCTCCGTTTATCATGATGTTGCGTACTGGTCCAGTTGTGAGGATTTTTGTTTTCTTTATGTTCAGGTGTAATTCATACTGAAGGCTGTGGTCTTTGATCTTCATTAGTTAAGTGTTTCAAGTTCTCTTCACTTTCAGCAAGCAAGACTGTGTTATCTGGGTAAGAAAGGTTGTTAATATGTCTTCCTCCGGTTCTGATGCCCTGTTCTTCATATAATCCAGTTTCTCTGATTTTTTGCTAAGCATACAGATTGAATAAGTATGGTGAAGGGATACAACCCTGACATGCACCTTTCCTGATTTTAAACCATGCAGTATCCCCTTGTTCTGTTCGAATGACTGTCTCTTGATCCATGTACAGATTTCTCATGAGCACAACTGAGTGTTCTAGAATTCCCATTCTCTACAATGTTATCCATAATTTGTTATGAACCACACAGTCGAATGCCTTAGCATAGTCAATAAAACACAAGTAAACATCTTTCTGGTGTTCTGTGCTTTCAGCCAGCGTCTATCTGACATCAGCAAATGATATCCCTGGTTCCTAGTTCTCTTCTAAATCTGGGCTTGAATTTCTGGCAGTTCCCTGTGATATACTGCTACAGCCACTTTTGAATGATCTTTAGCAAAATTTTGCTTGTGTGTGATATTAATGATATTGTTTGATAATTTCCACATTCAGTTGGATCACTCTCTTGGGAATAGGCATAACTAAGGATCTCTTACAGTCAGTTGGCCAGGTAGCTGTCTTCCAAATTTTCTGGCATAGACAAGTGAGCATTTCCAGCGCTGGATCTGTTTGTTGAAACACGTCATTTGGTATTCTTTTAGTTCTCAGAGCCGTGTTTTTTGCCAATGCCTCCAGTGCAGCTAAGACTTTTTCCTTTAGTACCATTGGTTCCTGATCATATGTTACCTCTTGAAATGTTTGAACAAGACAGTGTTCTGCTGTTATTCATAAGGTTTTTAATGGCTGATTCTTTTCAAAGAAGTAAGGTGCCTGGTCCTTCTTCCTAGTCTGTCTTAGTCTAGAAGCTCAGCTGAAACCTGTCTGCCACGGGTGACCCTGCTGGTGGCATAGCTTCCAGCATCACAGCAACACACAAGCCGCCATAGTATGACACACTGACAGACCCGTGTCTGGTGACTTAGTGCAGTATTGTGTTTTAGCTTTACTAGCAGTCATACATAGCCAAATAATGGAGAAATGAGGCCTAAATTTTAGCAGGCGCATATGTCGATTTAGAAGGATTTTGGACACGTCTTTGGCAAAGGCCAATTGCTAGAAAAGGACATCATGGTTGATAAAGTTGAGGGTCAGGGAAAATGAGGAAAACCCCCAATGAGATGGATTGACACAATAGCCACGACGATGGACTCAAACATACCCACGGACACGAAGACGACACGGGGCCTGGCAACATTTCGTTCTTTCATACCTAAGGTCCCCGGGAGTCGGAGCTGACTCAATGGCAACCAACACCAACGCCAGCAGGCGGTGTGGAGGAGGAAGGTGGCAAATCCTGGAAACAAGACTGTGCTGCAAGGTCTACACGCCCTTTGAAAGGTTTGTCTTCCCTCACTCCAGAAACCCGCCTTCTCCTATACCTTTAGGTTATCTCTCATGAAGAAGACGAGCCTCACAATCAAAAGTGACCAAAACTTATAAATAGGGGTCAGGGTAGGAATGGGGGTATACTTAGGGAAATTCATTTTCTAATACAACAAATTAGCTTAAATAATGAATAAAGAGCCATTGACTGTAGAGCTTTCATTGAAGTACAGCAGTATGCTGAGCTCTATATGTTAATAATAAAACTATTGAAATAAAGACAGTTCTTGGCTCTACTTCATTCACCAACTGGGAAATGAAATCACAAACACACTTTATGAGTGGTTGGCTGTTTTCTATCAGGTAGAATGCCAAATATAAAAATAAGAAACTGAGCTTTGAAGTATATATCACAGAAGTTCTTCAATAATTTCCACGTTTTACAAAACTATATAGTTAGTCAAATCTGGGAGTTTGCAGGGGACTGTTGGTTTTCAATTCATTTTTCCTTGTCAGATATTTGTAAATTCCAAATGAAAGGCTACGTGGCTGGTTTTTTATTACTGGGAATGAACGGAGCCCTCTTGTGGTCAAGGCAGTGCATAGATCAAAAAATGCAAACGCGCAAAGTTTCAGGGTTTAATTTTCTAGACTAACATTTTAAACCTCAAATCTGATTGCTACCAACCTTTTAACATTAGGAGGAAGATCGAATAAATTTACAAAGCAACGTTTTAACCTATAATTTGAAAGAATAAAAACGAAACCAAACCAGGTAACGTTGAGTCGATTTCAGCTCATGGTGGCCGCCCCACAGGGTTTTCAACGGCTGTGATATTTTCAGAAGACCACCAGCCCTTTCTTCTGAGGTGCCTCTGGGTGGACTTGAACCTCCGACCTTTTGGTTGCAGCTGAGTGAGTTATCTACTTGCACAACCCAGGGAGTCCCCTGAAAGAACAGAGTGCTAGAAAGGAACAGATTAATTGTAAGCCACTGTTTAAATGAAAGGTGAATCACAATCACGCTGTGTAGGTTTCGTAATTGCCCTCCCCTGCCGTGACTCTGTTGCGGTTTTTAAAATTATTGTATTACGGTGACCTGTATGCAACTTGACTCATTAAGACCAAAAACATACTTTGTGGGTTTGGAAGACAGTAAGCTTCTACGGTTGGGGCACAGGGATCTGGGATCAGAAGACTGGGTTTGACTAGCCAAAAGTCAGTCATTTCTCTCCTTGTGCCCCTGCGTTTCTCTCTCAGTTTAAGAAGTGGCTGCTTGGCCCGCCTCTCCTTCCTCACTGGGGTCCTGACAAGCCTGCTCCTGGGTTTCTTTTGGAGCTGCTGTCTGTAGGGCCTGCTTTTGCTGAGTAGGTCTCACTTTTCCTAAGGATTTTTTTTTTTTTTTTTTTAATATATATACCTAGTTTTTAAATGAAAGAATTACAGACTCACAGGAAGAGATGGACAGGGAGATCCCATGGGCCCGTCACCCAGCCTCCCCCAATGGTGACGTCTTGCATAACGACAGTCAAAACCTGGAAGGTGACATTGGAACAATTCACAGAGCCTATTCAGACTTCACCAGCTTTACAGGGGCTTATTTCTGTGTGTGTGTGTGTGTGTTTGCATGTGTATAAAGTTCTACGCAATTTTATCACGTGTGTATTTGTATAACCACCACAGTCAAGATAAAGTCTTTCTCATGCTACCCCTTTATGTTGTTGTTGTTGACAGCTGTTCACCATCACGGCAACACGTAGCCCTCCACTGACAGATGATGGTGGCCGTGTGTGAGGTACGTGGGCCGGAAATCCAACCCAGTCTTCTGTATGGAAGGCAAGAATTCTACCCCTGAACCACCACTGCCCTTTGACCCCTTTATAGCCCAATCCCTCCTCTGCCAACCCTGGCTCTCTGGCAATCACTAATCGATTCTCTATCTGTATAATTTTGATATTTCAAAAATATTGTCTAAGTGGAATCATTCAACATATAACCTTTTGTGATTGACTTTTTTGGAGATCCATCCAAGCTATTGTTCACATCAATGTACATTCTTTTTTATTACTGAGTATCATTCTGAGGAATGAATACACCATAATTTGTTTAACCATTCACTCGTTGAAAGACGTTTGAGTTGTTTCCAGTTTTTGGCTATTATGAAAAGAGCAGCTATGAACGTTCGTGAACAGGTTTTTGCTAAATTACTAAATGCTGATGTCAGAAATCAAGGAAGATCTAATAACTTTTTTTTTTTTTTTTAAGGAGAATCAATTCAGTTCCTTCAGCTGAAATCACACTGGTTAATCTAATACTTGGTCGTTTCCACGGCTCTCTCTGGGAGTTTCTTCTTGACAAAAGTCCACCTGGCCCCTGACGTTAAATTCTCACCCTTTTATTATGTGGCAAGACACAGTATCATTTACTGGTCTGATTTCAATCTTCACATATGAAGCAATGTTGTACAGATTTCATCCCTGCTATTGCCCCATCCCTAAACTGTTGTTTCAAAATAAATGGCATTCTAAGAGCTAAGTATGTTCTCAGCCAACACGGCCCAATGTGGTAGCCATGAATAGGATTACAACCACAGAATGTTGGTTAGGATTCTAACGCAGCTTTTTCAAGGACATGATTCAATTCTTTTTTTTTTTTTTAATTTTTATTGTGGTTTAAGTGAAAGTTTACAAAATCAAGTCAGTCTCTCATACAAAAATTTATATATACCGGGCTATATACTCCTAGTTGCTCTCCCCCTAATGAGACAGCACACTCCTTCTCTCCACCCTGTATTTCTGTGTCCATCCGTCCGGCTTCTGACCCCTTCTGCCCTCTCAACTCCCCTCCAGACAGGAGCTGCCCACGTAGTCTCATGTGTCTACTTGATCCAAGATCCTTACTCCTCACCAGTATCATTTTTCATCCTATAGTCCAGTCCAATCCCTGTTTGAAGACTTGGCTTTGGTAATGGTTCCTGTCTTGGGCTAAAAGAAGGTCTGGGGACCATGGCCTCCAGGGTCCTTCTAGTCTCAGTCAGGCCATTAAGTCTGGTCTTTTTACAAGAATTTCAGGTCTGCATCCCACTGCTCTCCTGCTCCCTCAGGGGTTCTCTGTTGTGTTCCCTGTCAGGGCAGTCATCAGTTGTAGCCGGTACCATCTAGTTCTTCTGGTCTCAGTCTAACGTAGTCTCCGTTTATGTGGCCCTTTCTGTCTCTTGGTCTTATAATTACCTTGTGTCTTTGGTGTTCTTCATTCTCCTTTGCTCCAGGTGGTTTGAGACCAATTGATGCATCTCAGATGGCTGCTTGCTACTGTTTAAGACCCTAGATGCCACTAAGCAAAGTGGGATGCAGAATGTTTTCTTAATAGATTTTATTATGCCAACTGACCTAGATGTCCCCTGAAACCATGGTCCCCAAACCCCTGCCCCTGCTGCGCTGGCCTTTGAAGCATTCAGTTTAGTCAGGAAACTTCTTTGCTTTTGGCTTAGTCCAGTTGTGCTGACCTCTCCTGTATTGCGTGTTGCCTTTCCCTTCACCTAGAATAGTTCCTGTCTGGTATCTAATTAGTGAATACCCGTCTCCCTCCTTCCCTCCCCACTCTTGTAACCTTCAAATAATGTTTTCTTCTCTGTTTAAACTATTTCTCCAGTTCTTACAGTAATAGTCTCATAGAATATTTGTTCTTTTCCAACTGACTAATTTCACTCAGCATAATGCCTTCCAGATTCCTCCATGTTATGAAATGTTTCACGGATTCATCATTGTTCTTTATCGATGCGTAGTATTCCATTGTGTGAATATACCATAATTTATTTATCCATTCATCTGTTGATGGGCACCTTGGTTGCTTCCATCTTTTTGCTATTGTAAACAGTGCTGCAATGAACGTGGGTGTGCAAATATCTCTGTGTAAAGGATCTTATTTCTCTAGGATGTATTCCAAGGAGAAGGATTGCTGGATTGTATGGTAGTTCTATTTCTAGCTTTTTAAGGAGGCGCCAAATTGATTTCCAAAGTGGTTGTACCATTTGACATTCCCACCTGCAGTGTATAATTGTTCCAGTGCCTCCACACCCTCTCCAACATTTATTATTTTGTGTTTTTTGGATTAGTGCCAGCTTTGTTGGAGTGACATCCAATCTCATGGTAGTTTTGATTTGCAGTTCTCTCGACGACACTGGGTTTTACTGGGTAATGGCTATTGACCGTGAGCATTTCCTCATGTGTCTGTTAGCTACCTGAAAGTCTTCTTTAGTGAAGTACCTATTCACAACTTTTGCCCATTTTTTAATTGGGTTATTTGTCTTTTTATAGTCTAGTTTTCGCAGTATCATGTAGATTTTAGATATCAGATGCTGATCAGAAATGTCATAGCTAAAAAATTTTCCCAGTCTGTTGTTGTTGTTGTTGGGTGTCGTCCAGTCAGTTACGACTCATAGCGACTCTATGCACAACAGAACGAAACACTGCCATGTCCTGCACCATCGTTACAATCATTGCTGTGCTGGAGATCATTGTTGCAGCCACTATGTCAATCCCCCTTGTTGAGGGTCTTCCTCTGTTCTGCTGGCCTTGTACTTTGCCAAGCATGATGTCCTTCTCCAGGGACTGATCTCTCCTGACAACATGTCCAAAGTACGTAAGATGCAGTCTCTCCATCCTTGCTTCTAAGGAGCTTTCTGGTTGTACTCCTTCCAAGACAGATCTGTTTGTTCTTTTGGCAGTCCATGGTATATTCAATATTCTTTGCCAACACCACAATTCAAAGGTGTCAACTCTTCTTCGGCCTTTCTTATTCATTGTCCATCTTTCACATGCATATGATGTGATTGAAAATACCATGGCTTGGGTCAGGTGCACCTTAATCTTCAAGGTGACATCCCTGCTTTTCAACACTTTAAAGAGGCTCTTTGCAGCAGGTTTACCCAATGCAATGCATTGTTCGATTTCTTGACTGCTGCTTTCATGGCTGTTGACTGTGGATCCAAGTAAAATGAAATCCTTGACAACTTCAGTCTTTTCTCCATTTATCACAATGTTCCTCCTTGGTCCAGTTGTGAGGATTTTTGTTTTCTTTTTATTGAGGTGCAATCCATACTGAAGGCTGTGATCTTTGATCTTCATTAGTAAATGCTTCAAGTCCTCTTCACTTTCAGCAAGCAAGGTTGTGTCATCTGCGTAACACAGGATGTTACTGAGTCTTTCTCCAATCCTAATGACTCAATTCTTCTTCGTGTAGTCCAGCTTCTCAGATTATTTGCTCAGCACACAGACTGAATAGGTATGGTGAAAAGATACTACCCCGACGCACACTTTTCCTGATGTTAAACCAATCAGTATCCCCTTGTTCTGTCTGAACAACTGCCTCCTGATCCAAGCTTTTTATTCTTTTGGTGAAGTCTTTGGATGAGCGTTAAGTGCCTGATTTTTAAATCTCGCAGTTATCTAGTTTCTCTTCTAGTGTTTGTGCATTGTTAGTAATGTTTCGTATACTGTTTATGCCATGTATTAGGGCTCCTAATGTTGTCCCTATTTTTTGTTCCGTGGTCTTTATCATTTTAGATTTTGTATTTAGGTCTTTGATCCATTTTGAGTTATTTTTTGTGCATGGTGTGAGGTATGGGTCTAGTTTCATTTTTTTGCAAATGGATATCCAGTTATGCCAGCACCATTTGTTAAAGAGGCTGTCTTTTCCCCATTTAACTGACTTTAGGCCTTTGTCAAATATCAGCTGCTCATATGTGGATGGATTTATTTCTGGGCTCTCAATTCTGTTCCATTGGTCTATGTATCTGTTGTTATACCAGTACCAGGCTGTTTTGACTACTGTGGCGGTATAATAAGTTCTAAAATCAGGTAGTGTGAGCCCTCCCACTTTGTTCATTTTCAGTGATGCTTTACTTTATCAGGGGCCTCTTTCTCTTCCCTATGAAGTTGGTGATTTGTTTCTCCATCTCATTAAAAAATGTTGTTGGAATTTGGATCAGAATTGCATTGTCTCTATAGATCACTTTTGGTAGAATAGACATTTTTACAATGTTAAGTGTCCCTATTCATGAGCAAGGTATGGTTTTCCTTTTATGTAGGTCTGTTTTGGTATCTTGCAATAGTGTCTTGTAGTTTTCTTTGTATAGGTCTTTTACATCTCTGGTAAGATCTACTCCTAAGTATTTTATCTTCTTGGGGGCTACTGTAAATGGTATTGATTTGGCGGTTTCTTCTTCATTGTTCTTTTTGTTGGTGTAGAGGAATCCAGTCGATTTTTGGTTGTTTATCTTGTATCCTGATACTCTGCTGAACCCTTCTATTAGTTTCAGTAGTTTTCTTGAGGATTCTTTAGGGTTTTCTGTATAAAAGGTCATTTCATCTGCAAATAGAAATACTTTTACTTCTTTCTTATCAATCTGGATGCCCTTTATTTCTTTATCTAGCCTAATTGCTCTGGCTAGGACCTCTAGCGCAATGTTGAATAAGAGTGGTGATAAAGGGCAGCGTTGTCTGGTTCCCGATCTCAAGAAGTATGCTTTAAGACTCTCTCCATTTAGGATGATGTTGGCTGTTGGCTTTGTATAAATGCTGTTTATTATGTTGAGGAATTTTCCATCTATTCCTGTTTTGCTGAGAGTTTTTATCTTGAATGGGTGTTGAACTTTGTCAGATGCCTTTTCTGCATCAATTGATAAGATCATGTGATTCTTGTCTTTTGTTTTATTTATATGATAGACTACATTAATAGTTTTTCTAATGTTGAACCATCCTTGCACACCTGCTGTGAATCCCACTTGGTCATGGTGAATGATTTTTTTGGTATGCTGTTGAATTCTATTGGCTAGAATTTTGTTGAGGATTTTTGCATCTAAGTTCACAAGGTATATAGGTCTGTAATTTTTTTTGTGGTGTCTTTACCTGGTTTTGGTATCAGGGATATGCTGGCTTCATAAAATGAATTTAGGAGTATTCCATCCTTTTCTATGCTTTGAAATACCTCCGGTAATAGTGATGTTAACGCTTCTCTGAAAGTTTGGTAGAACTCTGCAGTGAAGCCGTTAGTGCCAGGACTTTTTTGGGGGGGAGTTTTTAAATTACCTTTTCGATCTCTAATTTTGTTATGGGTTTATTTCGTTGTTCTATCTCTGTTTGTGTTAGTTTAGGTAGGTAGTGTGTTTCTAGAAATTCATCTGTTTCTCCTAGGTTTTCAAATTTTTTAGAGTACAGTTTTTCATAGTAATCTGATATGATTCTTTTAATTTCAGCTGGGTCTGTTGTGATATCTCATTTCTTATTTGGGTTATTTGCTTCCTCTCCTGTTTTTCTTTTGTCAGTTTGGCCAATGGTTTATTAATTTTGTTAATTTTTTTTAGAGAACTAGCTTTTGGTCTTATGAACTCTTTCAATTGGTTTTCTGTTCTCTATTTCATTTAATTCTGCTCTAATTTTTATTATTTGCTTTCTTCTGGTGCCTTTAGGGTTTCGTTTGTTGCTGTCTTTCTATTTGTTCAAGTTGTAGGGATAATTCTTTGATTTTGGCCCTTTCTTCTTTTTGGATGTGTGCATTTATTGATATAAATTGACCTCTGAGCACTGCTTTCACTGTGTTCCAAAGGTTCTGTTAGGAACTGTTTCCATTCTCATTGGATTCTATGAATTTCTTTATTCCATCCTTAATGTCTTCTATAACGCAGCCGATTTTGAGCAGGGTATTCTTCTGTTTCCAAGTGTTTGATTTCTTTTCCCTGCTTTTTCTGTTATTGATTTCTACTTTTCTGGCCTTTTAGTCAGAGAAGATGCTTTGTAATATTTGGATGTTTTGCTAAGGCTTGCTTTATGACGTAATATGTGGTCTATTCTAGAGAATCCTCCATGTGCACTGAAAAGAAAGTATACCTGGCTGCTGTTGGGTGGAGTATTCAGTATATGTCTATGAGGTCATGTTGGTTGATGGTGGCATTTAAATCTTCCACGTCTTTTTTGAGCTTCTTTCTGGGTGTTCTGTCCTTCACCAAAAGTGGTGTGTTGAAGTCATCTACTATTATTGTGGAGCTGTCTATCTCACTTTTCGGTGCTGTTAAAATTGGTGTTATGTATCTTGTAGCCCTGTCATTGGATGCATAAATATTTAATATGGTTATATCCTCTTGGTATATTTTCCCTTTAATCATTATATAGTGTCTTTCCTTGTCCTTTGTGGTGGATTTAACTTTAAAATCTATTTTGTTGGAAATTAATATTGTCGCTCCTTCTGTTTTTTGATTGTTGTTTGATTGATACATTTTTTTCTGCCTTTTCAGTTTTAGTTTGTCTCTCAGTCTAAGGTGTGTGTCTTGTAGGCAGCGTATAGACAGATTGTATTTTTTTTTTTTCCCCATTCTGCCACTCTCTGTCTTTTTATTGGTGCATTTAGTCCATTTATGTTCAGCGAAATTATGGGTAGGTATGAGTTTAGTGCTGTCATTTTGATGTCTTTTTTGGTGTGTTGTTGACAGTTTCTTTCTCCCTCTTAATTTTTTGTGCTGAGTAGTTTATCTTCATGTATTGTCTTTTCCCCTTATTAGTTGTTGTTGATTTCGTTTCTGTTGAGTCTCTATTTTTTTCTTGTATTTTATTTTGATGAGTAGGATTGTTAGTCTGCTTGGTGGTTACCTTAATATTTACTCCTATTTTTCTAAGTTTAAACCTAACTTTTATTTCTTTATATCACCTTGTCTTCCTTTCCATATGAAAGATCTATGACTACACTTCTTAGGCCCTCTTTATTGTTTTAATCTTGTCTTCTTTTACATAATGACATCGCTATTTCCCAGTTTTGAGCTTTTTTTTTTTTTTAATCTTGATTTATTTTTGTGATTTTCCTATCTGGGTTGACATCTGGTTGCTCTGTCCTGTGTTCTAATCCTGGGTTGAAATCTGATATTATTGATTTTCTAACCAGAAAACTCTCTTTAGTATTTCTTGTAGTTTTGGTTTGGTTTTTACAAATTCCCTAAACTTCTATTTATCTGGAAATATCCTAATTTCACCGTCATATTTGAGGGATAGTTTTGCTGGATATGCGATTCTTGGCTGGCAATTTTTTTCCTTAAACGCTTTATATAAGTCATCCCATTGCCTTCTTGCCTGCATGGTTTCTGCTGAGTAGTCCAAGCTTATTCTTATTGACTCTCCTTTGTAGGTGACTTTTTGTTTATCCCTAGCCACTCTTAGAATTCTCTCTTTATCCTTGGTTTTGGTAAGTTTGAGTATAATATGTCTTGGTGCCTTTTTTTAATGTCTAACTTATGTGGAGTTCGATGAGCATCTTGTATAGATATCTTCTCACCTTTTACAATATTAGGAAAGTTTTCTGCCAACAAATCTTCAACAGTTCCCTGTATTTTCTGTTATTCCTCCCTGTTATGGTCCTCCAATCACTCACAGGTTATTTCTCTTAATATAGTCCCACATGATTCTCAGGGTTTCTTCATTTTTTAAAAATTCTTTTATCTGATTTTTCTTCAAAAATGTTGGTGCCAAGAATTTTATCTTCAATCTCACTAATTCTGCCTTTCATTTCCTCAATTCTGCTCCTCTGACTTTCCATTGAGTTGTCTAATTCTGTAATTTTATTGTTAATCTCAATTTCTGATTGCTCTCTCTCTATGGATTCTTGCAGCTTATTAAATTTTTCAATTATGTTTTATATCCTTTTTAATTTCTTCAACTGCTTTATATGTGTGTTCCTTGGCTTGTTCTGTGTATTTCCTGGTCTCCTTCCTGATCTCATTCCTGATGTCTTGAAGAGTTCTGTATATTAATCTTTTGTATTCTGTGTCTGGTAATTCCAGAAAAGCATCTTCATCCAAAAGATCCCTTGATTCTTTGTTTTGAGAGCTTGTTGAAGTGATCATAGTCTGCTTCTTTATGTGATTTGATATTGACTGTTGTCTCTGAGCCATCTATAAGTTATTGTACTAGTTTATTTTATGTTTTCTTACTGTATCGTAGCTTCTTGGTTTGTTTTGTTTTGATATGCCCAGATAGGGTGCTTGAGTGAGCTGCCTTGATTATTTTTGCCTTTGAAGCTCTAACGTCCTGTTACCAGATGGCTAGACCTGTTATTAGGTGTATGAGCCTAGGAGTCCGTTACTTTTCTTGTTTGGATTCAGCTCAGGTCCAGGTAGCTGATCATCAAGTGTGTGGTACAGGCTCTGTCCTACAGTCTTGGAGGGGCAGGGGCAATTGGTGTAGGTACTGGTATCTGGTTGCAGCAGAGGGTCACACTCTGAACAAGGCAGGGGGCTGACAACCATCCCCCGAGTGTCTGTGAGGAAGCATGCCCCTGTTCCCTACAACGCCAGGTGGGTGGGTTCTGCAGATGGACCATGGGCACCCAATGCTTTTGGTTGTAAGGACTGGGAGGTACCAGTTATCCTTGGACCCCTGTCTTGGGTGGCTAGGTAACATGGGTGTCACCACCATTCCTTAGGCCCCTGATGTGGGTAGGTGAGGACCCTGTTTAATAGGCAAAGCGGTGTTAGACATCAAACATCCACCTCTCCACAGCACAGTTGAAACATTTACAGTCTGCCAACAAGGGTCTATTCTCCTGAAATAGGCCCACACAAGTCCATGCAGGGGGAATCGTATTCAAAGTCCATGGACCATTTATGGCTGGACAAGAGACACTTTTGTCCTGAGTTCCCCAGCTTAGCAGAACTGGCAAATTATCTTTCCCCCAGTTGTGAATTTACTCCTTCTTCAAGGTTGGGAGAATGGCTGAGGACTCTCAGAAGGGCCTATCTCGGGCCCAGGCAAATCAACAGCCACTGAAGCTGGCTTGGGGCTGGGGACACTGTAAAATATACACAAGTACTTAGCTTTTGCCGAGAACGCTATTATTCTCTGGTTCCAGAGGTGTGAGTAGGCTGTGCGGCTGACTGTCCCTCCCTGAGGAAACTGTGGCTGGAATGCTACCACCATCCTGCCACAGTCAATCCTGAACTGTCTCTCCCTCCCTCTGCTGCTTGGTCCATCTTCTAACTTAGTCTTTGATGTTCAGGGCTCCTAGCTTGTCATAAATATAACCTTTTCACTTGTTTTTTTTTTTTTTTTTTGGTCATTGTTGTCATAGGGATCACCAGAAGCATCCGATTACCCCACCATCTTGGTCCCGCCTCCCAATTCAATTCTTAACACCACTTTCTACTTCTCTCCCATATCTTTCATCAGTCTTAAAAGCAGATACTAGAAGCTGTGCTTTTAAAACAATTTCAAAATTTGTATTATACCCTAAACATGCTCAGCTATTGATGGCTGACATTTATTCAACATTATGTTAAATGTGCCATGAATTATATCATTTAATCCTCACAGCAACCCAATGAGATAGATACTAGTCTGTCTTCCATTTCATAGATAGTAGTTGTCCTCGAGTTGATTCTGACTCATGATACCCCACGTGTGCAGAGTAGAACTGTTCCATAGTATTTTTAAGGCTGTGACCTTTCAGAAGCAGAGCACCAGGCCTGTCTTCTAAAGAGCCTCTGGGTGGGTTCTCACTGCCATCCTTTTGGGTAGTAGCTGAGCCTTTAACCATTTATGCCACCCAGATACTCCATGGTGTAAAAAAAGATACCCTTAGTTACAACCCACTGATAGTCACTGTGAAGGGAATACAGCATAGCTGTCAAGAGAGTGGACCCAGCTATCCAGTTGCTAGGTTCCAGTCTAGGCTTTGCCACTCACTAATGGGACCATCTCAGCAAGTTCCTAAATCCCTCCACAACCATGTCCTTCACTGTAAAACGTGGATAATGATACAGTCAGCACAGGGCAACCAAGTTAGATGCTGCTATTACTGTTGCTGTTGTTGAGATTATTACAAGGTACAAGTTTAGCGAGAAAATGATCTGGGTGGAGAGGACTTGGTTTCCTAACCGAGTATTCCTCAGAAATGTAGTACTGTAGTTCTGTGGGAAAGGCCAGCATGATTCTGAGACATAAGAAATAAAATGGGAGAGGTTTAGGGAGTTGTTCTCCTCTGTATTCTTCTTGGAAGTGTTTGACCTTCGCCCAAACTTTGCTAAAAAATGAATTTTTTTCTTTGTTTGTTGCTGTTAAAAAATTATGTGGTTGTTGAATTGACAAATGTTTTGTTATACACACACACACACACGTATTTAAAACAATAAAAAAAAAGAGAGAAAAAAATGTGGAAAAAAGAGAGCACAAAAATATTTTAAATGCTGACAATTAGTTCTGTGAGAAAGGGTTCCAGGATTTGGGGTTGTTGGGTCTGGAGAAAAGCAGGCAAAGTGAGGTTTAATGATCATCTTGAGGTAAGCGAGAGGGTTTTGTGAGGGGAATGTGCACCAGCTGTTCATCAGTTTGTGGAGGACCAAATTAGTGGACACAGACTTAAAGAGGAGGGACTTTACATCTACAACAGGTTCTCAAAAGTCACAGCAACAAACTGTGGTGAGGAGCTGCCAAGAGAGAACGAAGTTGGCATCCCAAGTTTGAAGAAAAACAGAAATATGTCATTAAGATGCTTTTTTCTAAAAGCCCTTCCAAACTTCTCTGTTATTCTTCGGCTTTAATTCTAGGCAAAGAATGTAAAAGCTTGAGTGAAAACTCATGCAGATTCCTCATTTTGCAGAGCAAACAAACTGGTCTTTTCTCCTGATATCACGGATGTTTATCACGTTCCTGTCCCCCAGGGGATGGGGCCAGTCCCTCCAGGCCTCCCCTTCCTCTGGCTCCCATGCAGGCTGGACTTGCTAACTCTTAAATCGGCCCTGGATGTTTATAACTAACCAGACTTATCTTCCCCTTAACTCTGTTCTGTCCTCCTGGGACTCATCTTCATGTCTCCACTCAAAGTGGTTCGTCTCCTTCCTTCATTCTCTAAATTCTCTAAATTGCATGTATTTATGTCTTCTTCTATTATTTTGATTTATAGGACTTAGAATCAAATGGTGCCTTTACAGCCTCTAAGATCACCTTACCGTCATACACGTTACATTTTGTAAAACGGTTGAGGCTTTTTAAATTTTGTAAACCACACACATACATTCCTGAGAAGGATTTCCACGGTATTTTTTTGATCTATGAAAATGTATACACTAGCTCTTTGATGAAATAATGGAAAGAGATTGTTTAGTTCAAAGAGAACTGCCACAAGATATAGAATATTTTTTGAATCTAGGGCTACTTGTAGAGTTGACATTCTAAATTATAATACTTAGAAGTTTAGAATAGTTTAGCATGGCATGGTGTGGTATGGCGTGATTTGGTATGGCATGGTGTGGTGTGGTATGATGTGGTATTGTATGGTACAGTATGGTGTGATGTAGTATATTCTGGTATGGTGTGTTGTGGTATGATATCACATGGTGTGTGTGTGGGGTGGTGTGGTATGATGTGGTATAGTACTGTGTGGTATGGTGTGGTGTGGTCTAGTATGGTGTGGTATGCTATGACATGTTATGGTATGATGTGGTGTGGCATGTTGTGATGCGGTATGGTATAGTATGTTATGGTGTGGTGTATTATGATGTGACACGTTGTGACATGTAGTGTTATGGTGTGGTATAGTATGTTATGGTGTGGTGTGGTATGGTTTGGTATAGTATACACTAAAAATTAGTAAATCGACTACCAGGGGATCAAGTCCATCCCTCTGCCTATTTTTGTATGGTTTACGTGCTAAGAATTATTTTTTTTTCACATTTTTAAATGTTTGAAAAACATTAAGTAGGCAGCCATGAAGGAAGCAGCCCTCCAGTTAGTATTTCACTTTTCCTGCTCTTCTAGCCATGGGAGAAATGAGACTATGTGGCAAAAGTAGGAGCAAAATGCTATAAAGAGGTGCAGGGAGGAAAGTCCTGCTTCATTTCTGACAAGAAGTTAGTATGTCCAGAAATGAAGAATTAAGCAACACTCACAGGAAATGTTTATTGAATTTAATGAAGAGCCTCCCCAAAACCCACACTCTGTGTGTGTGTGTGCATGTTATAATATAGGACTTGAGAACATTTAATTTTTTTTAATATGTCCTGGAAAACTGTACAATGAACTAGGAGTCAAGACACCAAGGATTAATCTCTTCTCTTACCTTACATGTTAGTATACCCCATAACAATCTGTTTCCATGGAAATAGTTCTTTTGAGTTTAACAGACATTCCCTGAGCACATATTAGGTGCCAGGCACTGTGCTGGGTGCTGGGATGTGAAGAAGAGCAAAACAGGGTCTTAGCCCTTGATTCCTATGGGATGCAGTTCTACTCTGAAACAGATGGGGTTGCCATGAGTCGGGATTGACTTGATGGTAACTGTTTTTTTGTTTTTGGATAGATGGGGAAATCAAAGTTTAGAGCAATCAGGTGATGTGTCTAAGGTCATGCAGCACGCAGGGGTCAGAGGTCAAGTCTACACTCAGGGGGACTGAGTTTCCAGTCTCTGTTCTTTTTAATGAGGATCTTTTGAATCTTTCGCCTTTACTGGCACCAGTGCCTATTGCTACATATCCTGCTTCCTCCTTCTCAGCCTGCTGGGTGGGTCTGAAGTTCCAATGACTTAGGAAGGCTGAGCTTCTACTTCAAATATTGAGTCAAGGCTTTTGGCACACTAGGAGTAGGGCAGAGGCTCTGGACAATGTGTTCCTGAGCAGCAGCTGAGCCTTTCCTGCCTACTTTTGCTCTTACTTCTCTCTAGATGAACTCTCTGTGCTCCTATCCAATGCCAGAACAACCACTCAGGCACGAGAGCTTACCCTCTCTCAGCCATCATGGAGATGCTTCAACAATTCGTCCATCCCTCACTGTGTTAATTTCCTAGGACTGCAGTATCAAAGTACCATAAACCGGGGGTCTTAAAACAACAGAGAGATATTGCCTCACAGTTCTAGAGGCCAGGAGTCTGAAATCAAGGTGTCAGCAGGGTCTTGCTTCCTCTTGCCTCTTCCTTGCTTCTGGTGGTGGCCGGCACCTCTAGGCTTTCCTTGGCTTGTAGATGAATCATTCCAATCTCAGCCTCTGTCATCACATGGCGGTCTTCCTGTTTGCCTCTCTGTCTCTGTGTCTCTTCTTCTTTTCAGGTAAGAACACCAGTCATATTAGATTAGGGCCTTCCCTACTCCAATATGACCTCATATTAACTGAGAACATCTGCAAAGACCCAATTTCCAAATAAGGTCACATTCACAGGTATGGGGGGTTAAGGCTCCAACCTACCTTTTGAGGGTGTCTCGGTTATCTAGTTCTGGTATAACAGAAATACCACAAATGGAGTCCAGTAGGCTAGAAGTCCGAATCCAGGGCACCTGCTCCAAGGAAAGGCTCTCTCTTCTATGGGCCCTGGAGGAAGGTCCGTGTCATCAGTCTTCTCTTGGTCTGGGAGCACCTTAGTGCAGAAATCTCAGGTCCAAAGGACTCGCTCTGCTCCCAGCACTTCTTCCTTGTTGGTATGAGGTCTCCTGCCTCTGCTCACTTCTCTCTTTTATATCTCAAAAGAGATTGGTTTAAGGCACTACCTCATCTTGTAGACCTCATCAATATAACTGCTGCTAATCCACCTTATTACATCATGTTGACAGGATTTACAACATATAGGAAAATCACATAAAATGGTGGACAATCACATAAAATGGTAAACAATCACACAATAATGAGAATCATGGCCCAACTAAGTTGACAGATATTTTTGTGGGACACGATTCAATCCATGACAGAAGGTGTGCAATTTAACCTGTAACACTCTCCTACTCATCAATTTTTCTTACTTCAAGATGATTTCTACCAGCATATCTAGACCCCAATTCGCCTACGAGCTGTCAACCTAATTCTTTTTTTTTAATGATCCTGATTTAATTTAAGCCCACTTTCCTCCAGTTTTACAATAACTTTTTCTACCAAGGAGGATGGTAAAGCCTTAAAGAGTATTAGGTAGGAGATTATTATATCTATCCTGGATATTTTCATAAGGAGGTGACCATGGAGGGGGTTTAAGTAAATCTTGACAAAGAATTAGTTAAATAAACCTCTGTGGTCTCTTGAATTCCATATATATATAAAATTGTGTTTTAGATGAAGGTTTATAGAGCAAATTAGTTTCTCATTAAACAATACACACGTTGTTTTCTGACTTTGGTTTCCAATCCCCCAGCATGTCAGCACTCTCTCCTTCTTGACCGACCCTTACCAGCTTTTCTATCCCTTTCTGCCTTCTTTTCCTTGCCCCTGGGCTGGTGTGCCCATTTACTCTTTCTTTTGTTTTATGGGCCTGGCTAATCTTTGGCTGAAGGGTGAACCTCAGGAGTGATGTCAGTACTGAGTTAAAAGGGTGTCCAGGGGTCATAGCCTCAGAGTTTCTCCAGCCTCTGTCAGAACAGTAAGTCTGGTCTTTTTTTGCTATCACCCCACTTCTGATTTCTTTTACGGCAAATGTCCTCACAATAGTTGTCTATCCTCATGATCTCCAATTTCGTTGCTTCCCTTATCTCTCTCCCCTCTTCCATTTTTTATAACAGCTTTATTGAAATAGAATTCACATACCTTATCATGCCCTCACTTAAAGTGTGCAATCCAATGCTTTTTAGTGTATTCACAGGTATGTGCAACAATCACCACAGTCAATTTTAGAACATTTTCATCACCTCAGAAAAATGCCATACCCTTTTCCCTTCTCTCTTGAAGACACTCTAGGAGGGTCTTTAACCTCTTCCTTCCACGAGGACTTCTCTTGTCAATGTCACTGAAGGCCTCCACATTCCTAGGTTCCAGCTCTCATTTTACTTCGGTGTTTGATTCTGTGACCACCTCTTAACCTTGATGCTTTCTTCATTTAATTTCCAGGACATCTACTTTTTTCATTTTCCACCATCTCAGTGGATGTTTCTACTTGGTCTCCATTGTTAGTTTCGCCTTTTCATTCTGGCCTGCTACATCAGAGGCACCCAGAAATATATGTCCTTGTACCTTTTTCTCTTCTCTCTCTGTATGTTGTTGACTCCAAAATTTAAACCTTTAGCCCAGACCTCTTTCCTCAACTCCAGAATCACATATTTAAGTGCCTACTTGACATTTCCACATGAATGCCTAGTAGACATCTCACACTCATGTCTGAAATTTAATTTCTAGGCTTCCTCTCTAAATCTGCTTTACACAAGTCTTCCGTAGCTCAGTTGATGACAATATGGATTTTCCAGCTGCTGAAGCCTTGGAATCATCCTGGGTTGCTCTCTTTCTCTCATACTGCATGTCCAATCTGATGGTTTGGGTCCAATCAACCCTTTGCCTACATCTAACCAAAGAAAAGACACCATTTTCTTCACACAAAGGATCTGCCTACTTAGTTGTGCAGAGTGGGACCTTTATAAATATGTCTGTTCAGAAGCCATAAAAGCTAGCAGTAGGACTACTTCTATTTAGAAAGAGAAATTAAAGCAGTAATGAGTTTGCTAACTTACCTAAAGTCAAACACAACTTAAAGGTTCTAACCACAGCTTCTAAACATTCCAGGCCCTGCTACTGTTTCTTGTTTTCAAACAAGTGATTTGACACTATAATGGATTATGAAAATGGCCACAAAATCTGTCCCTCCTGTATCCATGCCCTTGACATATGGCATTGAAGATTCTCCCATAAGAGATGGAGTCTGTTACTCTAGCTCTTGAATCTGGACTGAATTTGTGACTTGTTTTGATCAATAGTGTGCTGTAAAAAAATGCTTTCCCTGTGTTTGTTCTCTGTCTCTCTTGCTTTGCCAGCCTAGGCTAGCTACCAGACATGTGAGAGACCAAGAGGGATCACCTTCCAGAAGACTTACCAGCTGATCACAGAACAGCAGCTGATCACAGATACATGAATGAGCCCAGCTGAGGTAGCAGAAGAATCACCCTGCTGAGCCCAACCTAAATCATTGCTGACCCACACCACTGTGAGCTAAGAACTGTGATTTGATGCTATGGTGTTGTGAAACAATTTGTTACTTAGCAAAAGCTAACTGATCACAGATAATCATGCCTTTAGTTTATTTCTTCTTAACTAGTTTGTTTCATTAGATTAAATACTCTTTCAATGCAATAGGGCATATGTAAATTATCTTTTTTTATGATTTGGATTTGATGCGGCACTTTTTAAGTATTGCGATTCCCAGACTTCACAGATGGGGGCAGATTTTGTTGTTTTTGGTATAGGAACCACATCTAGTATTTTTAAAGGCCTAAAGCTAAGGAACAACAAAAGCAAAACTTTAACATTTTCAAACACTAGAATAGACATTGTGACAGCTGGTTTCTTGAAGTCTTTTCATCTACATAGACCCCAATACATAGAAAAACAAAGTCATAAGAAAGAAGAAATATGCATTAACTCATGGCCTCACTACTTGTCCAAGCATGTTGCCTCAGAAGACGGTTATGTAGTTAAAAATTACAGGCAGCTCTCTCTCATTCATCTAAATAGAAATTATTCCATGTACATTTTCAGTGCTTTATTGGATAATAGAAGTCCCTGAGTGCCACAAAGTTTTACTAACTGAAATGTTGGCAGTTCGAATCCACCTAGAGGTACCTTAGAAGAAAAGCCCGGTGATCTACTTCTGGAAGGTCACAGCCATTGAATACCTAAAGGAGCACAGTTCTCTGAAACACACAGGGTTGCCATGAGTCAGAATCAACTCAACAACAATTTGTTTGGTACTGGACAATAATAGAAAGGGACACTTGAGGGAATTGTTCTTTGTGCCTGGATATGAGGGTGAGAATCATCTATTAGGTAGCAGTAATGAGCACCTCATTTAATTTATAATTTCATAGTAAATGAATAAATTTGAAAATCAGAAGTATATTTTCCAGATGTCATGGGCAAAAGACATTATGAATACCAGAAAAAAATGTTGAGAACAAGATTCTTTCAGGGGAAGAAAAAACAGCTGTTTTTAAATATTTGACATGCAGAAAAGTAAATTCTATTCTAACTCTAGTTTCACAAAATGTAACAACTTCCCAAGGTGTTCTTTTCATTGTAAAGGCTTCCTCCCCCTGGCCCTTTATGAAATCATAGTATCTGCTTATAAAGTCTGATTTTCATTTTCGCCAAACCTGGAGGCAAAAATGAAAATTCTACCACTCTTTTCTTTTGAACTCTAGAGGCAATTTACTTTGGCTAGTGTAGAGAATCTTTCCACACAGACAATATTAATCTCGTTAAAAGACATCATGAAGTGAAATGCATTTTGAAACGCCAACCAAAAAACCAGTTTCACAAGAAGCACATAAAATTCTCACGCTAATCTGTTTCATATTAATGTGGGGACCGACCAACAATAACATTGTGGGGTGTGTGTATGCGTGTGTGTGCGTGGTTGTGTGTGTGTGGTTGTGAATTTGAGAGAGTGTGTGTGTGTGGTTTTGTGTGTGTTTTTGTGTGTGCACACATATCACCTTTGAATAAATATCCCCAAGCTGTCCATTAGAAAACCACATTTTCATGGTGCCATTTTGAGGGACCTAGGCCAAATCTTACAGAGAATTAGGGATGAAGTCAATGAAACCATCAAGCATAAACTGTCAGATTAGCAAACTAATTTATGAGATGGTGGTTTTTCCTTATTTTTGTTCTTTAGGTAAATGCTCTTTTAATCCTCATTTTAAACTGTCTTATTCCTTTGGATATATGAATTATAATTAACGACTTAATACTAAATCCTGACCCTCAGGGAATTCAATGGCTGTACAAGCACCTCTGGAAGTAAGATACCTTAACATGGAGCAAAGAGAACAGTTTGTTTTACACATCTGAATGGAAATAAAAGGAGAATTATTTCCAGACTATGTGTATTTGTACCCTCTTGGCTAGTGACTGCTTGCCAAATGCCTATGGTCAGCATATTTAAAATACCGCTTATTTTAAATACCATTGTTGTTCTAAATTTTAATTTCTTACAGCTGAGAAACATTAAATAAGCAGATGATGAAATGCTTGTAGTGGGGCTTATGTCATCACCTAATGATTTTGTGCACATGCCTCCCCCTCTGTTTTGGGTTGAATTGTGTCCCCCCCAATGATACGCTCAAGCTCTAACCCCCAGTACTTATGAATGTGACCTTGTTTAGAAATTGAGTCTTTGTAGATATAATTAGTTAACATGAGGCTGCACTGGAGTAGTCAGCCCTAGAGGTCTACAGTGTGGTGAATTACTTAATACGGCCCTTCTAGCCATAGCCTTTGTAACCCCCACCAAATGACTAGATGAGGACTATACGGACGAGGCGCTTGCAGCCCACCAAGGGGATTGGATCACTGCTAACAATGTAAATAAGATACACGTCACCCTTGTGAGGGCGGGACCATGCAACGATGGGATTGGTCAGTTTTGTCATCCTGCTAGGCTTAAAAGAGAGCCAATTCCAGAGCAGAGAGTTCTCACCACCACCAAGAAAGAAGAGCCAGGACTGGAACATGTCCTTTGGACCCAGGATCCATGCTCTGAGAAGCTTGTGGAATCAGGAGAACAAGAGAGAGAGCTGTAACACTGAAGACAGCAAGAAGTAGTGGCAGAGAAATGGCAGCAGCAGAGACTGGAAACCAGCAGGAAGTGGTGTGTTGGGCTTCCCGGCCCACAGAGTGAAAACCTGGGCACTTTCAGGCAGAAGGCTTGTTGGAGTACGGTGCCTCTGGGCATTGATGCAACTAGTTTTGCCGACCCACAGAGTTAGAGCTGAGGGCCACTGGGGGAGGCTTACCGGTGGGATGGGGGTGCCCCTGGGTGCTTATCAGCAGAGCCAGAAGAGCTTTGTAACACTTGTCCCAGCAGAACAGAGGCCGGGCTAAGGATCAGAGAGAGGTGTGCCCGTAGGCATGGCTGAGAAAAGGCTGTCCTGACTGAAGAACTCTATCCTGAGCATTCTGAACCTGAATTATAAGCTGTTACATCCCCAATAAACCCCATAACTGTATCATCTGTATGGCCATCACAATGAATTATCAAACCCGGCAGAGAAGTGGAGAGTGTCATGCAAGGGATGGTTCATGTCAGAATTGGTGAAAAGGTTGGAGGGTGGAGGTATTTTCTGACCTCCACCTCACAGGAATCAGCCTTGGGCTGTTGATCTTGATTCTCCTTCCGCCTTGTGAAGTTAGAGGAGGCCAGACTTTGCTATGCTGCCATTTCTACAAGGCCACATTGGAGTAGGGGAGGCTAGACTGGAGTAGAGTGAGCCCTAGAGGCCACACCGGGGTTTAAAAAAAAAAGTCTCTTACCATCAAGTCGATTCTGACTCACAGCCACCTTATAGGACAGGGTAGAGCTGCCCCATAGGGTTCCCAAGGAGCAACTGGTAGATTCAAAGTGCCGACTTTTTGGTTGGTAGCCAAGCTCTTAACCACTGCACCACCAGGGCTCCAACACTGGTGTAGGGAAGGTCATATTGGAGTAGTGTGAACCCTAGAGGTCCTACTGGAGGAGAGAAGGTCACACTGAAGGAGGGAGGTCACACTGGAGGAGGGGAGGCCACACTGGGGGAGGGAAGGTCACACTGGAGGAGGGGAGGTCACACTGGAGGAGGGGAGGCCACACTGGGGGAGGGGAGGTCACACTGGAGGAGGGGAGGTCACATTGGAGGAGGGGAGGTCACACTGGAGGAGGGGAGGCCACACTGGAGAAAGGGAGGTCACACTGGAGGAGAGGAGGCCACACTGGAGGAGGGGAGTCCACACTGGAGGAGGGGAGGTCACACTGGAAGAGGGAAGGTCACGTTGGAGGAGGGTTGGCTACAGTGGAGGAGGGGAGGCCACTCTGGGGAGGGAGGTCACACTGGAGGAGGGAACACCCTACTGGGGGAGGGGAGGTCACGCTGGAAGAGAGGAGGCCACACTGGAGGAGGGGAGACCACACTGGAGTAGGGGAGGCCATACTGCAGGAGGGTGAGCCCTACTCCAGTATGACTGGCGTCTTTATAAGAAGTAAGGGGCACAGAAACACAGAGATGCAGAGAGAAGAGGCCATGTGAAGATCCAGGCAGAGACTGGAGTTATGCTGTTGGAAACCAAGGAACTCCTGGGACTACCAGAAACAGGAAAAGACAGGAATGATCTTCCTCTAGAGCTTTCAGAGGGAGCATAGCTGTGTCAACACCCTGAAGTGGGACTTCTAGCCTCCATGACTATGAGAAAATGGATTTCGGTTGGTTTTAAGCCATGTATTTTGTGGTGATTTGTTCCAGCAGCAAATCTGCTTTCTTTGAGTCAAAGCTTCCCTGCCCCCCTACTCTGACCAAGGAGGCCTGAGCATCTGAGGGGAAATTGGCTATGGGTCAGGGAATCTTCTCTCTAAAGGCTTTGAGGAACAGCCTGGGTGTTTCTAGGAGGTAGACTTCTGAAAATGTGAACAGGCAGACGGTCACTGCTGCTGACATAATTACTCATTTTTGAAGGGTTTCACAATGAGTTTCCTCTGGGTCCCCGGAATCCCCACAGTGGCTAAAGGACTTCCGTCTTGGCAGGCAGACAGGGAGTGCAGGATCCACCAACCCTTCCCCCTGCATTCCTTCCCCCAGCCCCCGTCCCCCATTTAGCCCTTTTTTGGTAGCTAGCACAAGCCCATTTAATCCACGAGAGCAAGCCTGACAAGGAAGTATGCAGTGGTATTTATCTTGCAAATATTTATTGTGTGCCTACTGTGTGAAGTACTTGGTGCTGGGTCCAGGGTGTGGTTTGCACTCCCTGCACCAACAAGCTGCCTTTAAGATGACATGTGCTTGCACTCTCACACACACACACAGAAGAAGAAGGCACCCAGGAACCTCTGTGTTCTTGACTTAGCTCAAAATGAAAGCCCTGCTCTTTCGTGTTTGGGAAACTCTGTCCACCAGGCTTAAAAATTCCTATTTAAGGATCTAGATTAATTAATTCTAGGAGTTTTTAATGCATATTCAGTCCCTGCGTGGCACAAACGTTAAGCAGTGGGCTACTAACTAAAAGGTTGGAGGTTCAAATCCACCCAGAGGTGCAACAGAAGACAGACCCAACAATTTTCTTCTGAAAAGTCAGAGCCTTGAAAACCCTGTGGAGCACAGCTCTACTCTGACACATGGTGTCACCATGAATTGGAATTGACTTGATGGCAACTGATTTAGCTTTTTAACTGATTTCAGTGCATATTTATTCAAACCTGATATTCCAGGCATGACAACATGAAATACGCACCAGTCTAGGGGACCACCACGCAGGGTGTCACCTCTGGTCTAGGAAACGGAATCACTCCTCTGGTTGACTCAGTTTACAGTGAGGCACTTTCTAAAGTGAAGCAGAGCAGCAGAATGATCTTTGAGCCAGTCCAGTTCAGTTACCACCTACTTCTGTCTTTTGCTTTCTTGTAGATATCTGAATCATCATATTAATATGTTAACCACAGAATAAGCTGATTGTCCTGAAATTCTTGCAGTTTAACACTGTTTCTGACTCTAGCATCCTTCTTTCAGGACTCTAGTGTAGTAGATCAAAGGATGCCTAGGTCTCAGTATATCTGGAGGAAAAGCATCAATTTCCTTCTTATGTAGAATCGTCAGTATTACAACACAGGGTAATTCAGGCCACCAGAGCCTAATTGAACTTGTGGATGTCTGACCAAAGGCCAGCCCACATGTAGAAACTGGCAGTGGAGATGGGAAAGACTGGGATAGGTGTAGCTGATTTCAGCCCTTCTCTGCCCTCAGGGACGATAGCCATTGTTTTCAATTCCAAGCATCTCCAAATTTATTGGCTTAGAGTAACATTTTCCAAACTGGGCTCAGGTCTTCTTTAGCTAGGGTGACCAGCTGTCCTGGCTTACCTAGGATTGTCCTGGTTTTAGCACTGAAAGTTACTCATTCCAGGAAACCCTTCAGTTCCAGGCAAATTAAGATGGTTGATCATCTGCCTTTAGCCTTAAGACAATACTGAGCACAAAATGGACCTGTGGTCAACAAATTTTGGGAACTGCTTCTTACTGTATTCACCTCTTGGAGAGCCAAAAGACTTATTAACATATCGAAGCATTTAATGAGCTCTTCAGCAAAGAAACTTGGCAAAACTCACTGTTTCCCAAACTTATTTGATCATGGAACACTTGGGTGATACCCCTTACCACCTCAGAATATAATTCAGGAGTGCTCTTGTGCTCACCCTTTTTTATCTTGTGTGGTAATAAATGTACTGAAAGATGTTTTCCATTAAGCAAGTTTCTGCTTTGCAGAAGCATCTACTGGCCTTCCCTAATTTACTACAGGACTGAGAGAGAGATGCGTTTCTGATATCCAAAGTTCTAACCAAGATAATAAATGTGTATTTTTGCTTATGAACAAGGTATAAAAAGCGATGGTTACAGGTATCTAGAATCATATATGGATTGAGTAGGACTTTGTGCTTTGGCCTAGAAACCTCCCCACTGTACCTTAAGGAACAAGAGCTTATGCCCTTTGGGGCTGGCACAGTGATTGGCACACAGCAGGCATTAGAAAATATTTTTACTGAACTAACTTTTACTTACAATCCTGCTTCCATGGGGGACAATGGGTTTGGAAATTTGTTTAAAATTTCTAATATGTTTGAAAATTAGAGACTACCTATATATGTATTTAAAGATTGCCTAGATTAAAAGAGTTTAAGAGTCTGGATTTTTATAGTTTAAAGCATCTCTTTAAATTTTCCACCAAAATAACATCATCCAGAGACAGAAGAACTAGATGGTGCCCGGCTACAACTGATGACTGCCCTGACAGGGAACACAACAGAGAACCCCTGAGGGAGCAGGAGAGCAGTGGGATGCAGACCCCAATTCTCATAAGACCAGACTTAATGGTCTGGCTGAGACTGGAAGGACCCCGGTGGTCATGGCCCCCAGACCTTCTGTTGGCCCAAGACAGGAACCATTCCTGAAGCCAACTCTTCAGACATGGATTGGACTGGACAATGGGTTGGAGAGAGATGCTGGTGAGGAGTGAGCTTCTTAGATCAGGCGGACACTTGAGACTATGTTGGCATCTCCTGCCTGGAGGGAAGATGAGAGGGTAGAGGGAATTAGAAGCTGGCGAAATGGACACGAAAAGAGAGAGTGGAGGGAGAGAGCGGGCTGTCTCATTAAAAAAAAAATTGGGAGTGCGTAGCAAGGTGTATATGGGTTTTTGTGTGAGAGACTGACTTGATTTGTAAACTTTCACTTAAAGCACAATAAAAAATATAAAAAAAAAATTTTTTTTTCCCACCAAAATACACCTTCTCCTCATTATCGACTGTCTTGTTACCTGACATTTCACATTTACAACAATAGTAAAAAATCTACTATGGGACTATTTAACGGATTAACAACGTACGTCTGGCAGTAATGAATGCGCCACAGTATGAGGCGAGGGTAAAGCTGATTTTGATGGTTAAGGTTATGTATCAACTTGGCTTGGCCTTGATTCTTAGTGATTTGGCAGTTACTTAATGATGTAGTCATCCTCCACTTTTTATCTGATGTGGTCATCCACCAGTTTTGCATAACACCAATTTTGCATAATGACCTGGTCCTTGGAACCTAACTATGTTGGTAAGTGAGGATAGGATGTAGTTTCACTTGAGATCATGATTTAATCTTTCAAGAAAGTGTGTACACAGCCTCTCAGAATTTCTGGATGTCAGAACATGATATGTGCTCAAAAAATGGCAGCCAGAGTTAGTTTACTAGTTGAAAGTTACTTCAGAGGTCATCTAACTAGGTGGCCCCAAAAGATGAAGTGATTTATCTCAGCAAATGGTAGGATGAAATGCCAGAACCTACATCACCTGAATGTTAATCCAATACACACTCACCATATTTCATCTTGGTATTCTTTAGACTATTTCTGCTCCCAAGAACATATAAAATAGGAACTCAATTCCAAGTCCAAATGACTAAGCACCAACTCCCCTCCCCCCTTCAATATCTGGCAATGGCTCTATATTTTCTATAAACCAGTGTTGTAGTATACAATCAAGCTTCCTGAAGCTTTACTTTTTCAGGAGCCACATCATTTGGGGCTCCTTAGAACTCTGAGACAGAGGTTGAAAGAAGGACATTTATTAGCTAGTGCTCTTGGGATTAGCACCTATACAAGGGAGGCAAAGGAAGCAAGGCTGGGCAGAGGTAGAAGCTGAGCAGTGACACAGTCCCAGTGCAGGTCTCAGCCAAACCCATAGGAGCTTGGAAGTGGGGATGGCCCTTCACAGATGACTCATCTGGGCACTTGGCCTTTATACCCCCATGTAGATCAGCCACTGGATGCGGGTACCTGGGGAAAGGGAATGGCCCTAGTGAAGAAACTCTTTTCAGCCCTGGCAATCCCCATAGGACTTTGGGGTGGAGGCAGTGCTACCAGCAGTTAGGGGAATAAACCTTCATCCTGAAGGAGAACCTGTGCTGAGCATCACAGGGTCACCACACCACTCATCTCATTTTTCTAGTGGTCTAGCTTGTTTCCAAGGAGCCCTGGTGGTGCAATGGTTAAGCACTGGGCTGCTAACCAAAAGGCTGGTGGTTCGAACCCACCAGGGGGTCTGCAGGAAAAAGACCTGGCAATCTGCTCCCATAAAGGCAGTTTAGAAAACCCTATGGGGCAGTTTTCTTCTGTCCTATATGGTTGCTATGGGTTGGAACCACCTTGATGGCACACAACCAAGCTGCCTTCCATACAGGAGATTATGAGATTAAACCATTCTACATTAACCTTTATAAAGCATCAAAGAACATGGATTGAACCCAACTCAGAAATTGTGACATAGCAGATTCTTCCTTCAAATGAACTGTGGGCAGATAATAATCCTTTTAAGGTCAGCCTGTTGGATGCTAATTCAGTTTACTTTGACAGAGCCTAGTGGTAAAAACAGTGGTTTGAATTAAAAAAAAAAAAAAAAAAGAAGGCAATAGTGCCAGGGTATGGGCCTGGTTATTTCAGTCATGTGTTCCTATTATTTTGTATAGTTCCATTCAGTCATGTCGTGTGTTTCAATTTTTTTTTTTTCTTTTTAAAGTTTAAGTATGGAAAGATATAAGTCTAAAATTCAGCCCTCCCCATGTCAGAGAAACTCCACTTTGAAAAGGTCCTGGGAACCCTTGACCCCAGTGGCAGTACGGGCAATGACTGGCAGCAGCCGTTCCCTTTAGAGCCAGATTACGACCAACAACCCATTGCCGAGTGGATTCCAACTCATGGAAACCCCACGTGTTGCAGAGTAGAACTGTTCCCAAGGGTTTTCTTGGCTGTAATCTTTATGGAAGCAAATCATCAGGCCTTTCTTCCGAAGTGCATCTGGGTGGATTTGAACAGCCAAACTTCCAGTTAGCAGGCGAGCACGTAGCCATTTTTACCCCCCAGGGACTCATAGAGTCAGGCTGCCTGGTCCACATTCTCCAATTGCTTGGGGCCCAGGGATCATGCCAGAAGCTGCCACAGAAGGTAGCTGGAGATTTTCGCTATGAAGCACTGCTCAAAACGTACAACGTTTTATTGATATTGCTCCCCCTAACTCATACCTTTCTCTTTGTTCATCCCCTCTCTGTTGGTCTCCATCCAAAACCTTGGATTGGGCCATTTGGAACCTCCTGTACTGTCCACTGTAAACACTTTCCGTATATCTTCCACCTCTTGTAGACTGATATATCTCCCTTCCATAGGTACCCTGGCTTCCTTGCATTGGTCCCTGTCCAGTGGGGGCTGCTCTTTCTCCTATCTTGAGTCTGGGAGCGGAGGTCAACATTCTCCTCAATTCCCTCTGTTGCACCTCGACATTACTCTACTCCCCTTGTGGAGTAGAACTCCTCTTTGTTTTGGATTGTGCCATCTACTTAACTCACCCTATACCCCTGTGCATCACTGTCGTCTATTTACCGTCTGATCTCTCTTCCACATCCTTGATTCATGGCCTCCTTCTCTAGATCACCCTCTATCACATCTACAGTTAATCTGACGTCCAGGTAGATAACTCCAAACATGGCGGTCCCTAAGATTCCTGAACTCTTCAGAACCAATAACATTTGCCTCCACTGCACTTGGGCAACTCTCTTTCACTAGCACTTCCTCCTCCCTTTTTACCCCCAATCAGATTCACCTCCGAAAGCTCGAACAGCAATAGCTTACTGCCTTGATTTGAGTTCTCCAAGAAGTGGACCCTGGAAGAAGACTCCAGTATAAGTAGTTTATGCAGGAGCTAATCCCAGCAGAGGAATGGGGGAACTGAGATAACAAAGGGAAGGAAGTGAATAAAGAGTGCACTGGCAAGAAGTTCCCATGGTGGGCAACTGGGACTTATTCCCACTGGGGAACTCTGGGAAGCAGGGTGGAACACCTCTCACAGTTAAATATCACCTGGGAGAGGGTGAAGGAGCTGGAGTAGTTATTTGTCAATTCTCTCGGCCACTGGTTGAGGGTTGGTTCTGGGAGGAATTAACTGCTCAGAACTTCTGACCTGAAAAGGCACTGAGGCAAAAGCAGGTAGGCAGTCTGGCCAGAGCAGAGTGCATAGAAATAGAGATTGCTGTGGGGCTATTGGAAGCATCAACAGCATGCTTCACCTACCACTCCAGCTTGCTTAACCCTGCACTTCCCTTAAGCATGCTTTTTGTCTTTATTGAGGCCCATAATCCCCTTGGTTCATCCACTCTTAGCCAAACTATTAGCATTCTGAGAACCACACTCCCTTTCACATGGAGCCTGGGTTCCATGGACAATTTGAACTTCTTTCTCTCAAGCCTCTCAACATCATTGGCTTCTTGTTTTATTTTTCCTTTTTGACCACGATTTGGTATTTCCCAACTAAGTTCAGACTATGATAGCTAAAAAGAATTGCCCAGCCAGGCAAGCTGGTACCACCACAAATTAAGGGAAGTCTGTCTCCCAAGTTCATGATTTTTTCACTTATTCTTGGTCAGCTTTCTCTTTAATAACTCTCAGCTGCTACTCTGAAGTTTTCCCTTCTCTCCTCAAGGCAGCTTCTCAGCTTCTACCCCTTCATTCTCAGTCAATGACTCAGCCAAATTTCTTGATAGAGTTGTCTATATTTACGGCCTTCATTTTCTCTTCTCCCACTCATTCCTCAACCCACTCCAATGTGACTTCAGGCTCTATTTATTCATGAAGGCAACTCTTGCTTGACCTCCATGTCAATCCAGTGGAGATTTCCACTCTCATCTTTCTTCTTAGCAACATTCTTGGACTTCCTTTTTTCCTGGAGCTCCCTCATCCCTTATTTTCTGTGCCATGAAGCTATCTTAGTTTTCTTCTATCTTTCTGGCCATTTCTTCTTCTTTTGTCTGCAGTATCATTGTCTTGTATCTAGCCACTGAATGCTTGAGTTCCTCAAGATTCAGTCTTGGGCCCTCTCCTTTCCTCTGTATTCTTTCCATAAACAGTCTTATCCTTTCATGTCTACCTTTTATATCTACAGCTTGGACTTCTTCTTTGAGATCCAGACCTATATAATCAACAATCTACTCGATATCTGCTCTTGAAAATCTCAAAGACACATTAAAAATCATGATTTTTCTCCAAACCCAGTACTTCATCTCAGTAATCCACCCAACTATGTGTAGACCAGAAATCTAGAGGCTAGTCTCAACACTCCTCCACTTTACCTTAATTGGATCTCACATTCTAAATATCTTTGAGTTTCTAGGTAATGCAAATGGTTAACATACTTGGCAACTAACCAAAAGATTGGAGTTTCAAGTTCATCCAGAGATGCCTTGGAAGAATGCATTGGCAATCTACTTCTAAAAAACCAGCCACTGAAAACCTTATGGAGTACACTTGTATTCTGACACACATGGTGTCACCATGAGTTGGAATTGTCTTGACAGCAGCTGGTAAATATCTTTGAAATCATCTTCTCTCTCAGTTTTCACCACCGTCAATAGCACCATCTTTTCCTTCCTTTTTTTTTTTTTTTTTTTTAATACCACCACCTTTTCCAAGTTACTATCATCTCTTTTCAAGATTACAGAAATAGCCTCTTTATTTGTCTGTCTTGTTCCTTCTAGGGACCTCTAATCCATTCTCCAGGTTGCAGCTAAAATCAACTTTATGAAATACAAATGTGAACATGTGACTCCCATCTATCCCCTTAAAACTCTTCAATGGCTTCCCAGTGCTTTTAGGATTAAGATGAGCCTTTCTGTCGTGGCTTGCAAGCTCCTACCTGGCCTGGTCCTACTTATGTCTCCAGCTTCATCTTGCACCATACTCCACCTCATTCTTTCTCCTCTGGCTACACTGGTTGCCTTGTGGTCCTGGTGCTTACAACACTCCTGGCATCCACTGGAATTTTGCACATGCTGAGCCTTCTTCCTGTCTTTACCCTCCAATTGACTCCAACTTGAGGTTGGGAGTCATGTCACTTCATCAAGTAACATGTCCTGTTTGTGTCTCTTTACCCAGAAAGTCTTCACTGACACCTGAATAGGTCAATTCTCTTACTACAAACTCTCATTGCACCGTGTAATTCTTTTTAGCATCTATTACAATTATGGTTTTGTATTTACTTATACAATTATTTGATTAATGCCTGCCCACTCACCAGATTTCAAGATCCAAGAGGACAATGCTACCCAGTGTGATGCCAGGGTACTTAGTAGGTGCTCAGAAAATAGTTATTGAAGGAATGACTTAATTAATGAATGATGTATTTCCTATTTTTTACATCAAGTAGAGTTTCTAGACATGAATCCCCTCATTTTCCAACCAAGGGCCTAATGAGCTTGCAGCCTGCAATGGAGGGATCTCTGCTTTGATGAACCCCCTCAGTTGTGCTCTGAGTTATGTGCCCTCCTTGACCTAGTTCCAATGACTCTTTCTCATACTTCAATTGCTCCCTCTTGCCTTATTCCTTTCTTTCCTCCAGTGATATGTTCAAGTCTCATTATGTAACAAACTCCTTGAGATAATAATAGCCCATACCAGCTATCACCTGTTCTCATTTTTATTGTGCCATCATTTATTCTCTGCCTTAGACTTCAGTGCGAATCTTTCTCTTGAACTCAGACACAATACGTTGCCTTGACATCTCAAGGATTCCTTTAATTCAAACTATTATTCCCCTTCAAACCTGCTCCTCTTTCTCTGCTCTTTCAGTACTGACAAAAAGTACTATCTTTTGCTCGGTTACTGTCTTAGTTATCTTCTGCTGCTATAACAGAAATACCACAAGTGGATAGCTTTAAAAAGAGAAATTTATTCTCTCACAGACTGTTGCTGTTGTTGTCAGGTACCATCGAGTTGGTTCCAACTCACAATGAGCTACCCTATGTACAAAAGAATGAAACACTGCCTTGTACTGAGCCACCCTCACAATTGTTATTATACCTAAACCCATTGTTGAGCTGCTGTGTCATCCTATCTGGTTGAAGGTCTTCCTCTTTATTGCTGACCATTTACTTTACCAAATGTGGCGTCCTTTTCCAGGGACTGATCCCGCTTGATAACATGTCCAAAGCATGTGAGATGTAGTCTCGCCATCCTTGCTTCTAAGGACCATTCTGGTTGTACTTCTTCCAAGACAGATTTGTTTTCCTTTTGGCAGACCATGGTATATTCAATATTCTTTGCCAACACCACAATTCAAAGGCATCAATTCTTCTGTCTTCCTTATTCATTGTCCAGCTTTCTCATGCATATGAGGTGATTGAAAACACCATGGCTTGGGTCAGGTGCACCTTTGTCTTCAAGGTGACATCTTTGCCTTTGAACACTTTGAAGAGGTCTTTTCAGCAGATTTGCCCAATACAATTTGTCTTTTGATTTCTTGACTGCTGCTTCCATGGGTGTTGATTGTGGATCCAAGTAAAATGAAATCCTTGACAACTTCAATCTTTTCTCCATTTATCATGATGCGGCTTAAGGATCTTTGTTTTCTTTATGTTGAGGTGTAATCTATACTGAAGGCTGTGGTCTTTGATCTTCATCAGTAAGTGCTTCAAGTCCTCTTCACTTTCAGCAAGCAAGGTTGTGTATCTGCATAACACAGGTGGCTAATGAGTCTTCCTCCAATCCTGATGCCTCATTCTTCTTCATATAGTCCAGCTTCTCAGATTATTCGCTCAGCATACAGATTAAATAGGTATGGTGAAAGGATACAACCCTGACGCACACCTTTCCTGACTTTAAACCACTCAGTATCCCCTTGTTCTGTTCGAACTACTGCCTCTCGATCTAGGTACAGGTTCCTCATGAGCACAGTTAAATGTTCTGGAATGCCCATTCTGCACAATGTTATCCATAATTTGTTGTGATCCACACAGTCAAATGCCTTTGCATAGTCAATAAAACACAGGTGAACATCTTTCTGGTATTCTCTGCCTTTAGCCAGGATCCATCTGACATCAGCAGTGATATCCCTAGTTTCACGTCCTCTTCTGAATCTGGCTTGAATTCCTGGAAGCGCCCTGTCTAAATTCAGATCACCAGCTCTAAGGGAAGGCTTTCTCTCTCTGTTGACTCTGGAGAAAGGTCCTTATCATCAACCTTCTTTTGGTCTAAGAGCTTCTCTGCACAGGAATCTCAGGTCCAAAGGATGTGTTCTGCTCCCGACGCTGCTTTTTGGTGGTGTGAGGTCCCTCTGCCTCTCTGCTCGCTTCTTTCTTTTATGTCTCAAAAGAGATTGACTTAACACACAACCTAATCTTATAGATTGGGTCCTACCTCGTTAACATTACTGCTGCTAAGCCCACCTCATTAACATCATAGAGATAAAGTTCACAACACAGGAAAATCACATCAGATGACAAAATGGTGGACAATCACACAATACTAGGAATCATGGACTAGCCAAGTTGAAACACATTTTTTTTTCTTTTTTTGGAACACAGTTCAGTCCATAACAGTTATCAAAGCTAGGGCTCTGATAGTTATCCTAGTCACCTTCGATTTATTCCCCATTCTAGTTAGTCACTGTGTCTTGTCAATTATGTTTCTTAAATGTTTCTGGAATCTCTACATTAATCAGTATTGATACTCTTCTTCAGTTTTCAGACTATGGTGAGAGCTTCTGATTGGTCTCCTAGGTTCAATCTGACTCCACTTCGGTCTTTACACTGCTAGGATGATCTTTCAAAGGTAAAAATCTGGTCTTGTACAACCCATTCCCCCCGTCTAAACCTTTCACAGGCTCCCCAAACTCTCCAATATATTGGTACAGCAAGCAAGTCTCTACATGATCTACTGTATTTTTATGCAAAGAATGCACACTTTTTACCTTTTTTTTGACAGCTGCTCCCTCCCCCTGCGAGGTATTTTAGTAGGTGTGCCGATATGTCAATGTTTTCACATGTTGCTGTAAAAAAAAAAGAGCATAGCATGCTTATGAAAATATCTTATGGGGGGAGGGAGCCGTTGGCAAACAAATGTAGAAGGTGCACATTATTTGTGTAAAAATATGGTATATCTTGCCTTCACCCCCAGCTGCTCCTCCCCTTCTCTCCTTTGATACAGCTATTCACTAGTTGTTGTTTTTATGCCAGTACATTGTGCTGTTTCTTTTTTTTCACTCACTGCTTCTTCTCCCTACAAAATCATCCCTAGACTTCAGAAGAATGAAGAACCACTAATCATGCTTCAAGGTCCAGGAAAAGGACAAAAGGACTAGTTGTTTTGTACAGCTTTCTTGACCTTCCCAAATAGAGTTATCCACTCTATCCATTGTGCTCCCAATGACCAATATACGTATCCTGTTAGAGCTCATGTTGGCAGATCTGCTGCATAAGGTTGTTCAGGTTGTGGACTGCTCAACTCTAGGGGCCTTGCTCATAAAATAGCATGTGCAATCAGCACATCCATATCCTGCTTTTAGAACTGTTTTTCCTTTCTTTATTCACAAGGATCATAGGAATAGGGAAGCATGGGTGAAGAGAAGATTAAGAAAGTAATATGTGGAATATATGTGTGCTGGATTGCTGGGCTTACTCAAGAGGAATGAAGGACATGGGTAAATGTGGAGCCAAGATGCTTACGTATGTAATGCAGGAGCTTAAGAGATAAGCCTCGTTGAACTTTGATGTACCATGCTTAAGCAGCAAATTGTGCAAGACGTATGACAAGAAGGGGCTGGTTTAGGGCAATGATATCTGTGGACAACACAAGGGCAGGAAGAGCTGGAAGACCATAGCAGACTGTTTGAACAAAAATGATCAGTTTCAGGGAGACCAGAGTTCCTTCATCTCTCCATGGGGTTGGTGACCGGGGTTGGAAGTTAGGATCTCTCAGTGACACCTCCTCTGGGACTTGAGTTCCCTGAAGTGCAGGGGCTGGGACAGTTACTGCTGGAGCTTGGGTGGGCCATTTGATTATATGTCTGCCTCCCTGTACTAGGTTGAGTGATTCATTGGGCCAGAAATTTACTCTTTTGTCCTTAAATCACCAGTATCTTAAGTGGTGCTTGGCCCAGGATGGGCCTACCCACACCCATCCTAGCGAGAGGGAGGACAGAGAAGAGAAGCTTATGGATTCTGATGATGATGATGATAATAACAACGGGCAACATTAATATAATGTTTGTCATGTGTACCTGGCATTGTTCTAAGTGCTTTACAGACATCAACTCATTTTTGTGTCTGCACGTAGCTTTTCTGATAATCCTCCTTTTACAGATGAGGTAACAGGCACTTAGAGACGTTAAATCACTTGCTCCAAGTTCACTCAGCTAGTAAGTAATGGAGCCAGGATTTGAACAATGTGGCTCTGAAGCCTGGCGTTTAAAATGTTCTTCTATCAGTTCTCAGCCAATGCACCTCATACGCAGCCACCACTCATCTGTCCGTGGAGGTTTGCGTGTTGCCGTGATGCTGAAGAGGACTCAGCAGAGATTCAGACTAAGACAGACTAGGAAGAAAGGCCTGGCAACCCACCTCCAAAAAAGCAGCCAGGGAAAACCCTATGGACCACAGTTGAAAACCCTATGGAGCACAATGGTTATATCCCATTGTGCATGAGGCCGCCATGAATCAGGAGTCAACTCAACAGCATCTTTAACAACAGCCATATCACATGTGTTGTGATGGCAATTTTAATCTGAAGAGAGGTTGAGGAATTTTTTTTTTTTTTAAGTCATTTATTTTCTCTTTTGTCTTGGAAACTCCTATTAGTTATTAGAGACAGTCATCTCTGGGCATTCATGAGCATCCCCTTTTCCCTTAATAGTCCTGGTAGGCAAGTCAGTGGGAGAGAGGCTAAAACTTTCATTCCACGAAGACATCTCACTTCATCTCCCCTGGGCTCCCTACTCTGCCCTCTGGTGCTTCCCTTTAACTTGGGGAGAAATTAGGGAAATTTTTCGCCCAACATTTTATTCACCTATCTTTTGTGTTTTGATGCTGCTTCTGGGGGTAGGAGGCTAGGCGTTACCTTCTGACCTTTGGAAACACTTGGGTTTGTCTAGGTAACACTTTTCAGATAAACGTTGCTAGTTGCCATTGAGTCAGGTCCTATTCATGGTGACCCCATGAACAACAGGACGAAACGTTGCCAGGTCTTGCACCATCCTGGTTGGTATGCGCTAGTCAATTGTTGCTTCAAGTAATGGAATGAGGTTTCCCCTTCTCATTTGTTTAAATACAATTGATGCTGTTTATTTTCTCTTGCTATGCTTTTCCTTATTTTTGTTTATAGATAGAGCAATTTTATAATTTGGTTCCATTTTTTCATCTTACCCCAGAAGTCAAATAATTGTATTTTTTTTCCAGTTACATTTATCGCTTAATTTTTCTTTTTTCTTAGATGCATGTTCTCCAATCTGTGGAGAGGACTAAAATGCAGAGTTATTATATGAGGATTGTGAGTCTGAAGTTTTCAGGCCAATAGCAAAGAAATAATTCATACCCGGCTTGCACTTAATGAGGATTCCACATGCTTCATCACTGTTTTTTTTGGGATCCCCAACGGGCTTTTAAACATATATATGTTAGCATTTCTTAGAGTGTATATGAACTTTGACTTAATATAGCTCTAAGGAAGAAAACAGGCATTGTGTTTATTATACACTCTGTCAAGAACTATGGCCAGGTCCCAACTTATTCCTTGAGTTACATCTCAAAGAATATTTAGCTGAAAGCCATTCCTTTCCACTCTCACCACAGGGAGGCTCCTAATTATATAGTTGGTTGGCCTAAGAGTCTGCAAATGCTGGCCTGTTCTATTCTTCTCACAGGATTTATCTTCTGAAGGAATTCAGAGTTCTTAGATTTCCTCTCTTTTCCTAAAAATAGAACAGTGGACACTTAGAATAATTTGGCCTATACGGATATGTTCAGGAAGAAAAGGCCATGAATATCTGCCCTTAATTCTCTCTAAATTGCATTTGGTTTGGTTTTAAACAGCTTCAAAACGATGCATGGTGGTAAAACTTCAGTTCCAGAATCAAGACTGGATATGTGTCCAGTAGTGGAAATAGAACCCCCTTTCTGAGATTTTATAATGCATCGAGCAGAAGTGTTTTTCTAGGATTAAGGTACTGTTTGCAAGTAAGGCTACGGATTAAGCATTCTTTTAGTTGCTGTTAAGTGCCACTGAGTCGATTGTGACTCATAGTGGCCCTATGTACAATAGAACGAAACACTGCCTGGACCTACACAATTGTCACAATTGTTTCAGTGTTTGAGCCCATTGTTGTAGCCACTGTGTCAGTCCATCTCGTTGAGGGGCTTCCTCTTTTTCACTGACATTCTACTTTACCGGGCATGATGTCCTTCTCCAGGGATGTGTCATTCCTGATAACATATCCAAAGTATGTGAGACAAAGTCTTGCCATCCTTGCTTCCAAGGAGCACTCTGGCTGTACTCTTTCCAAGACAGATTTGTTCGTTCTTCTGGCAGTCTATGGTATATTCAGTATTCTTCACTAATACCATAATTCAAATGTATCAGTTCCTTTTTGATGTTTGTCTTAGGCTGGGTTCTCTAGGGAGACAAACCAGTGAAGCATACATATATATATATATGCAGAGAGAGAGAGAGAGAAGCAGAGAGAGATTTATCTCAAATAAAGGGCTCACGTGTACCAAGTCCCAAGCCCATGGGTAAGGCACCAGGCTGGAGGCTTCTCTTGACTTATGTAGCTGCAGGGGCTAATGAATCCAGAATTGGCAGGTCAGATGGCAGGCCACTGGCTCATGGTCTGTGGAGGCTGATGAATTCAAGATAGGCAAGTCAGATGGCAGGCTGCTGGCTCACAGGCTGTGGTGGCTGATGAATTGCAAGATCAGCAGGTAAGACAGCAGGCCACTGGCTCAAGTCCCAAGAACTGGATGTCAGATAATGACGAGCCAGGTGCAGTATCCAGAGCAAGCAAGCAAGCTTTGCCAGAACATCCATGTATATACAGGATGCAGGCCACACCCCAAGGAAACTCCCCTTACAATTGATTGGCTGATCACATCAGATCACGTCATGGCTGATGGTCACATCATGACATAAATGACAAATTACATCATTACAAAACTGCCAAACTACATCATTACATAACTGCTAAACTACATGATTGTCAAAACACTGAGGATCATGGCTCAGCCAAATTGACACACAACCTTAACCATCATGATCTTCCTTAATCATTGTCCAACTTTCTCATGCATATGAGATGACCGAAAATACCATGGCTTGGGTCACATGCACCTTAGTTCTCAAAGTGACATCTTTGCTCTTCAACACTTGAAAGAGATCTATTGCAGCAGATTTGGCCAATGTAATGTGTCGTTTGATTTCTTGACTGCTGCTTCCACGGCCATTGTTTGTGGATCCAGGTAAAATGAAATCCGTGACAACTTTGATCTTTTCTCCCTTTATCATGTTGTTGCTTATTGGTCCAGTTGTGGGGATTTTTCTTTTCATTATGTTGAGGTGTAATCCATACTGAGAGCTGTAGTCGCTGATCTTCATCAGTTTTAAGTGCTTTAAATCCTTTTCACTGTCAGCAAGCAAGGTTGTATCATCTACATATTGCAGATTGTTAATGAGTCTTCCTCCAATCCTGATGTTACGTTCTTCTTCACATATTCTAATTTCTTAGATTATTTGCTCAGCATACAGATTGAATAAGTATGGTTAAAGGATACAACCCTGACATACATCTTCCTGATTTTAAACCACAGTATCCCTTTGTTCTGTTCAAACTGCTGCCTCTTGTTCTAAGCACAGGTTCCACATGGGAATAATTAAGTGTTCTAGAATTCCCATTCTTTGCGATGTTATCCATAATTCATATGATCTATACCGTGGAATGTCTTTGCATAGTCAATAAAACATAGGTAAACATCTTTCTGCTATTCTCCACTTTCAGCCAAGATCCATCTGACATCAGCAATGGTAACAAAAACCAAACCAAATCCTTGCCATCGAATCGATGCTGACTCATAGCGATACTATAGGTGGCGCAGTGCTTGCTTAAGAGGTATGGATGCTAACCTAAAGGTTGGCAGTTTGAATTCACCAGCTGCTTATTGGAAACCCTATGGGGCAGTTCTACTGTGTCCTATAGGTTTGCTATGAGTTGCTATGAGTCAGCAATGATCTCCCTGGTTAAGTATTGCTGGGTTTCAAATATAGGCTATTCTAAGCAATTCATTCTATAAATCAATTGTACTTTTCAGACCATATGTCCTAATTTTTGTTTGGAAAACATGGACTGGTTAAGGAGAACAGGTGGCACAATGGCTGCTAACCAAAAGGTTGGGTGTTCAAAACCACCAGCCATTCTGTGGGGCAAAAGACCTGGCAATCTGCTCCTCTAAAGATTACAGCCTAGGAAACCTTAAGGGGCAGTTCTACTCTGTCATATAGAGTCACTATGAGTCAGGATCAACTTGACAACACACAACAACAACATAGGACTTGTTATCTTCTGGCCCCTAGTAGGTACTTGGGGACTTGAATTTCTTCTTGACTTTGTGGCCCTACTTGTTGTGCCTCATTAGAGCCCTGAGCAAAGATGGTGACCTCAAGGGATTGACACACTGCTTGATACCACCAAAAAATAAGGAGTTTTAGTCCCAGAAAAAAATATGTATGAATGCTGAGTGCCTTTACATGACCAATCCTGTAAGAATAGCTGTGGCTAGCAATCATAGAAACTTAGGCCACCAACTATGATGAATGATGTCTCAGTACTTATTAATTCATTAAAACTTATAAAATGACTCCTCAATATTCCTTCATTACCTATTACGGGACAGAAGTTTTGCTCTACAGGAGGAAATGAATGCTTAATGGCTTCTGTCCTTGAGGAGTTCCTAGTTTCGGATCTCAAAGACTCTAGATACAGTGGAATCACATATATGCGTGAACCAGGTGGGTGGTTGGGCCACCTACCACCCAGTACTTCCATCTAGTTTAGATCTGCTCAAACTCCTTGTCCGCCAGCTATTGGGAAGTTCAATGCTCTCCTCCAAATTTCTACACATTCTTGGGGGGCACACTCTCCTCCCAGTCTCTGCTTTCAGCTTCTGCTGAGTTTTTGTTCTCCACTCTCTGTCTTGCAACTGCTCCTTTATCTTTTCCTTGGAGCCAACTCAAACATGGAACACAACCCTTCATTATATGCTCTTTTCATTAAAATACATTGCACATGATGCAGCTGTATGCCATGGATTTTTGCTGGGAATTTGAGAGTGATGACAAGGAAGGTTATATTGTGGAGGCGTTGAACAATTAATTTAAAATTGAATAACTACTTTCCTATTCTTCAAAATGTCTCTTGGGCACTGTCATCAACTCTAATTCCATTTCTTCACCATGTTCTTTCTGTCTTCTTCCTTTCTTTTCTTTTTCTTCTCTTTTTCTCTTTCTCCCTTCTCTACTCTCCTTTACATCACTCACTCCATCCATCTAATTTCCAAAGTTAATTTAACAGAGCTGTTGAACTATCTTTTTGCAGTTTACTTCCAAGTGATACCCTCAGAACCTCATCTTCTACCCTTACAGAGCATCAAGTATTTTTCTTACAGAAACACAGTTCCATCCTCAAAGTGAAAGCCTAGAATTAACTGGTAATAAGTTTTGTTAACTTAATACTCATGCACACAGATTCAATATTAGCATTTAAGGGGTAGAAATTTGTATCAGTCCTGTGGAAGTTTAGAAAAGAGTCCAACTGGCCATGTTTACAAGTAGTCGAGGCTTGTCATAGGAGGAGGTGACTCTTCAGCAGAATCTTGAAGGAGGAAGAGAATAGGCGAAGGAAATTCTCCATCCATTCTGCATGGAGGGAAGAGTATAAATGGTGAAAGGGCAGGGTATACTTGAGACCTGGTGAGATATTCAGGGAAACACTCTTTGTGGCTGGAGCAAAGGGCTGTAGAGATTATTATTGTTAGCTGCTGTTGAGTCAGCCCCTAGTGCATGGTGACTGCATGCATGATGGAAATGAAAGGTTGCCCAGTTGTGGGTCATCCCCGTGATCGGTTAGGGATATGATCATTGTGATTCATAGGTTTTCATTGGCTGATTTTCTGAAGTAGGCCTTTCTTCCTAGTCTGTCTCAGACTGAAAGCTCTGCTGAAACCTGTTCAGCATCAGAGCACGAAAGATGAGAGCTGTACTATTGAACCACCAATGCCCCTCCAGATGGAGAGGGCTGGGAAGGAAGAGAAAGGCTAGGACCAAATATCTGATAGCTAGTATATGTCTGTGTCAAAGCTTCCATTAGGGTTTTTATTTTTTATTTATTTGTTTCTTCTTTAACACAGAATTTCCCTCAAAGACTACTTAAGATCAGAGAAGAAAGGCCAGAGGGAGCTGGCTTCTTCAAAAAATGTTTAGTGTCCTCCACCCACAAACACACAGCACCTTTATTTACTGAGAGAACAGAAAGAAGATGGGGAAGGGATTTTTTTTTTTTTTTCTTATTCTTTGTTTTCTTGTCAAGAGGACCCATTTGGTTAAGTGCTATGGCTGCTAACCAAAGTGTCCGCAGTTCGAATCCGCCAGGCACTCCTGGGAAACTCTATGGGGCAGTTCTACTCTGTCCTATAGGGTCGCTATGAGTCAGAATCGCCTCGATGGTTTTTTTTTTTTTTTTTTTTTGGTATGACAAGTCCCAGTTGCTTTCCTAGGTTTTTGGTGTTAGAGGATAAATTTTTATAAAACGGTAAAATCATGGCTCTCATGAAAACAAGTACATGCCAAAGATGTTACTTAACTCATCAATTAATGAGGAAACTGGTAAGCCATTACAACTGATTCAAAAGGAAATTCAAACAACACTCACTATGATGGTTAATATTTTGTGTCAACTTGGCTAGGCTATGATTCTTTTTATTTATTTAATTGTACTTTAGATGAAGGTTTACAGAACAAACTAGTTTCTCATTAAACAGTTAGTACATATATTGTTTTATGACATTCGTTAACAACCCCATGATGTGTCAACACTCTCCCTTCTCAAAACTTGGGTTCCCTATTATCTGCTTTCTTGTCCCCTCCTACCTTCTAGTGCTTGCCTCAGGGCTGGTGGGCCTGTCTAATTTTTGGCTGAAGAGTGAACCTCAGGAGTAACTTCATTACATATAGCTGAAATAGTGTCTGGGGGCCATACTCTCAGGGTTTCTCCAGTCTCTGTTGGGCCAGGCTATGATTCTTAGTGGTTTGGCAGACCTATGTAATCATCTTCCATTTTGTGATCTGATGCGATCAGCCAATCAGTTGAAAGGAGAGTTTCCTTAAGGGTGTGGCATGCATCCAGTATATAAATGGTTGTTCTGGCAAAGCTCACTCTTTTTCTCCACCCTGCACCCTTCTCTTTGTCTGACCTCTGGTTCTTGAGACATAAGCTTGCAGAAGTGTCTAGCCTGACGCCTGACCTGCAGATTCTGGGTTCTTCAACACCCGCAACCACATGAGGCAGCAGAGGTCTTTAGCCTGTTGCCTGAACCACAGATTTGGGGATTGCAGTCTCCACAACTGGGTGAGCCATTTCCTCACAATTGTGTTAAACATTTCCTTCAAGTAAATTTCTCTGTCTGTATACATTTATATATGCTCCCCTGGTTTTGCTCCTCTAGAGAACCCAGACAAAGATATCCTTATATGCAAACAATTAAGATGCCTGAAATAGATTTAAAAAAAAAAAAAAAAAAAGGACGGAAAATTGGCCAATTTCTATAGGGCAATATTATCAATCATATTCCCTGAACCAAGTTTATTTGAATTTCTGTGAACAAGAATATTTGCATTGCTATCAGTTTTCTACAACTTACAGAGTTGTAAAATAGTTCAATGACAATGAAAGGTGCAGGCCCTATAGAATCAGATAACATGCTAGACAGGACTCTAGTGAGCTTATTTATTTTTGTCCAAGCAAAGCCTTTCACAATTTTTTCTAACTTTGGTAAAATGGCAGACCATATGGGCTTACCTTGGTGAAATTTGAGGGGAGATTTTCTGATTTTGCTGTATCTTGGGGTGGCTTGCTTAAAGCTTTCAACCACTATGTGGATGTAGCTTGATGTAGAATGATAATCCTTTTCTTTTTTTAATTTAATTTTTAGGAATCTAACTAAAATTTTAAATTTAATTTAATCTTTAAAATTATATGCAGTAAAATTGAGTTCTAATTGATGTCCATTCCATTCTCTCCTTCCTACATTTCTTCTGTGAAGCTTGGTGTTCTGAATATCTGGTGTTTTGGGTTCTTAACCTTGATAGGTGATTTTTAGTCAGCATTTAGATTTCTTTTGTGGACTTCAGAAACCCTGGTGGCATAGTGTTTAAGAGCTACTACGGCTGCTAACCAAAAGGTCGGCAGTTGAAATCCACCAGGCACTCCTTGGAAACTCTATGGGGCACTTCTACTTCGTCCTCTAGGGTCCACTTTGAGTCAGAATCAACTCCACACCAACTTTTTTTTTTTTTTTTTTTAATGGACTTTACCATTCCCAGCTAGTGTCTTTCTCTGCGGTTATCTTGGGCAGTTCACAAAAATCAACTTAGAATACAAGTTCTAAAGGAGCCCCAGTGGCTCAACAGTTGAGCACTTGGCTGGTAACCAAAAGGTCAGTGCTTCGGACCCACCAGGGCTTTGTGGGAGAAGAGACCTGGCGATCTGCTTCTGTAAGATTACAACCTAGGAAACTGTATGGGGCAGTTTTACTCTGTCATATAGGGTCATTATGAGTTGGAATTGACTCAACGGCACCTAACAACAGCAACATATGTTCTAGAAGGGTAACACGAATAACACTCTATTTTATAATAGTTACACACACTGTGATCCATGCCATCAATATTTCCACAATGCCCTGCAACTGAGGTAGCATCATTACGAAGTGGCTAGAAAAGGCCTCTAATATTTGAGGATTATCTACTGCTTTTTTTCCCCAGAGCAGCCAGAAATGATGATCTAAATAGACTGAATTTAACCGCGTAGATGGGCGGTTTTCAACACGGGGTGTGTGTACACAGAAAATGCAAAAGATAAATCAACTGGGAGCGGGCACATGTGTTAAAACTATTTATTTTGTATTTCATGTCACACTTAGAAAAATTTAAATTTACATACAGTAAAATTGGGTTTTTACTGGTGTACAGTTTTTATGATTTTTAACACACGTGTGGATTTGTGTAACCATCACGACAACCAGGATACAGGACACGGCCATTGACCAAAAAAGCGACATGAGAGATTGTGCTGTACTTTTTATTTTATATGTATATTATTTTACAATGTATAGAATATATCAGTATAGTGGTACATGTTCAGAATTTTTTAATAAGTAAGCATCTCTTGGAAAGTCTGGTGGCTAGTGGTTAAGTGCTATGGCTGCTAACCAAAGGGTTGACAGTTCGACTCCACCAGGAACTCCTTGGAAACTCTATGGGGCAGTTCTACTCTGTCCTATAGGGTTGCTATGAGTTGGAATTGACTTGATGGCACTGGGTTTGGTTTGTTTTTTTGGTAAGCATCTCTTAGAGATGTGTGCTTAACATTTTTCACTAAAACAGGCTTACGGAACAAAAATATTTGGGGACCATGGCTATGGATGGTGTGTTATGAAAGCTGTTCGGGAAAGTGATATAAGCTGAAAAAAAGAAATTTTTTTAAGATGACTGGGCAGCTGAGCCAAAACTAGCATGCAGAGAGCCTGAAGGCTAGTGGAACACACTGGAGACCACTGTAATGACCCAGGCATGCAGGCTGAGGGCCTGGATTGATTCCGTGGCAGAGGAAAAAGGCTGGATTTAAGAGACATTTGTGAGGTGGAGTAGAGACATGTCGGTAAATGGATGTGGGTGCAAAGGAGACGGAGAAATTGAGCATAAATATTAGGTTTGCCGCATGGGAGGCAGGCTTGGTGGTGATACCATCAATGGAGAACTTGAAATACAGAAGGTGTATGGAGCTGGTGGCTAATGAGTTCAAGTTTGTTCTATTACATGTAAGGGAAACTGAAATAAAGTTAATGATGTGGAATGGTGTAGGCGTTGGGGTTGTGTATTGGAATTACCTCTTGGATTTATGGTTTAATAATTATATTTAATTGGGTCAGACTTAATGTTAGAAGACTCAGCATCAATTTCCTGTCTGTCATATAACAGGACTCACCTCTCTCTCCAGAATTTCATGATGTTTTAAAAGGGATAGGGCTCAATTATCCTGAAAAGTTGTAGTTCAGGCATGTAGCCAGTTAAGCCTCAGGCGTGATCTCACTGAATCACAGCTTCGCCTCTGACAGTCTAGAGACACCATCAGGGGGCAGCGCCTTTCTATCTCAGCCCAACTCCATTTCTTCTCAGAGTGGCTCCTTCATTCCTTCTCAGCAAGAAGTTCAGCAGGACTAGAGCAATGGGCTGGACACAAGAGGGGTGCAGATGAGGGTGAGGCCCGGGGATGTGTGGGCCCTGTTTATCCAGAACTCAGGCTATAATGAGAGAAAAAACCCAATCAGGAAGTGTACTGGTGTTATTTTAGAGTAAAGCTAAAGACTGTAATTGTAGAACTTGAGGCAGGCTTATGGAGGCCCTGGGTGATGCAAACTGTTAACACATTTGCTGCTAACCGAAAGGGTGGAGGTTCAATTCCACCCAGGGCCACTGCAGAAGAAAGGCCTGGCAATCTACTTCTGAAAAATCAGCCAATGAAAACCCTACGGAGCACAGTTCTACGCTGACACACCTTAGGTCACCATGAGTCGGGATCAACAACTCTACAGGACTCATAAAATCACTTCAGGAAGTTTACTCTGGTGGCTATATTGAAAAAGTGGTCTCCCAAGTAGCTAGGGAGAGCTTACACTGTAAAAAGTATGCAAGAAAATATTAACAGAATATTTAAAAAAATAATAAAAATATTATGAGAAAATTTGATCCAGATTTCTTTTTTAACCTGAAAAAATTTAGGAAAGACAGTAAGCTTTCTTGCTATTTAATACTCAACTTGAGAGTAGTATTGTGTGATTTATAAATAAATGTACATGGGTTGGGAATGCCTGCTCAGAAGTATTTTACTGGTAAGGAATGCATGGCCCCAAAAGTCTGGACTTTATTGATGTACCAGAATGATGAGAAGTAGGTGGGCTCGAAGGAGGCAGATAGGTTTCTATGGTAATCGGCAGCGTGGGGAAGAGAAGAGGGAGAGGTGAGGAAGTAGGGATAAAGAAGAAGAGGCAAGTTGGGAATGGTATTTAGGAGCTAGATTCTGTAGGAATGCGCTGATTGGTGGATTGTGAGTGACTTCTTGATAAAATCTTGTTCCTCCCTGAAGAACTTATTGTTTATTGCCCCCTAAATATTTCCAGAGAACTGCCACTGTTTCTGATATGGCATTGTAATTTAACTAGCTATTTACCAGTTCTTTTCCTTTTAGTCTTTTGGAGCTATATCCCTAGTAGTTTTGTTGTTGTTAGTTGCCATCGAGTCAGCCCCCAACTCATGGTGACCCTCTGCACAAGGAAACCAAACGCTGCCCTGTCTTGCGCCATGATTGATTTGGCATCCAACCTTGGTCATCCACAGGGTTTTCATTGGCTGAGTTTTGGAAGTAGGTCACCAGACCTTCCTACTCTGTCTTAGTCTGAAAGCTCCCCTGAAACCTGTTCAGCATCATAGCGACACACAAGCCTCCAATGACAGACAGTGCTGGTTGCACTTGAGTTACATTGACTGGGAATCAAACCCACTGCCCCGGATAGAAGATGAGAATTCTACCGCTGAACCACCACTGCCTCCAGCAGTTTGCTGTTGTTGTTGTTAGGTGCTGTCAAGTTGATTTTCACTCAGAGTAACCCTATGTGACAGAATAGAACTGCCCCATAGAGTTTTCTAGGCTGTAAACTTTTTGGGAGCAGATCACCAGTTCTTTCTCCCACGGATCGGCTAGGTGGGTTCGCCCATCAACCTTCTGGTCAGGAGCCAAGCCCTTAAATATTGTACCACCAGGGCTCCTTCCCAGTAGTTTACCCAAACCCACTGCTGTTATCGTTGCTGTTGTTAGGTGCCGCCAAGTCAGTTCTGACTCATAGCCACCCTATGCACAACAGAACGAAATGCTGCCCCGTCCTGTGCCACCCTCACAATCATTGTTATGCTTGAGCCCATTGTTGCAGCTACTGTGTCAATCCATCTCGCTGAGGGTCTTTCTCTTTTTCACTGACCCTCTACTCTACCAAGCAGGGACTGGTCCTTCCTGATAACACGTCCAAAGTATGTGAGACAAAGTCTCACCATCCTCTCTTCTAATGAGCATTCTGGTTGTACTTCTTCTAAGATAGTTTTGTTCATTCTTTTGGCAGTCCGAGGTATATTCAATATTATTCCACCACCACCATAATTCAAAGGCATCAATTCTTCTTCAGTCTTCCCTATTTATTGTCCAGCTTTCACATGCATATGAGGCGATTGAAAATACCATGGCTTGGGTCAGGCACACCTTAGTCTGCAAAGTGACATCTTTGCTTCTCAAAGCTTTAAAGAAGTCTTTTCCTGCAGATTTTTCCAGTGCAAAAGGTCATTTCATTTCTTGACTTCTAAGTCCATGGGTATTGATTGTGGATCCAGGTAAAATTAAATCCTTGACAACTTTAATTTTTTCTCTGTTTATCATGTTGTTGCTTATTGGTCCAGTTGTGAGGATTTTTGTTTTCTTTATGTTGAGGTGTAATCCATACTGAAGGCTGTGATCTTTGATCTTCATCAGTTAGTGCTTCAAGTCCTCTTCACTTTCCGCAAGCAAGGTTGAGTCATCTACATATAGCAGGTTGTTAATGAGGCTTCCTCCAATCCTGATGCTCATTCTTTTCCTGCTTCTCAGATTATTTGCTCAGCATACAGATTGAATAGGTACGGTGAAAGGATACAACCCTGACACACACCTTTTTTCACTTTAAACCACACAGTATCCCCTCGTTGTACTCGAATGACTGCCTCTTGTTCTAAGTACAGATTTCTCATGAACACAATTAAGTGTTCTGGAATTCCCATTTCTTACGACCCACACAGTTGAATGCCTTTGCATAGTCAATAAAACACAAAATGGATGTCAGAAGAAATTCTGAAAGTTGCTCTTGAATGTAGAATAGCTAAAGAGAAAGGAGGAAATGATAAAGTATAAGCTGAACAAAAGCTTTCAAAGGGCAGCTTGAGGAGACAAAATAAAGCATTATAATAACATGTGCAAAGACATGGAGAGAGAAAACCAAAAGGGAAGAAGATGCTCAGCATTTCTCGAGCTGAAAAACTGAAGAAAAAATTCAAGGCTCGAGTTGCAATATCAACAGATTCTATGGGGAAAATATTAAATGATGCAGGAAGCAGCAAAAGAGGATGGAAGGAATACACAGAGTCACTATACCAAAAAGAACTGGTCGACACTCAACCATTTCAAGTGGTAGCATGTGATCAAGAGCCGATAGTACTGAAAGAAGTCCAAGGTTCACTGAAGGCACTGGTGAAAAACAAGGCTCCAGGAATTGACAGAATACCAATCGAAATGTTTCAACAAATGGGTGCAGTGCTGAAAGTGCTCACTCGTCTATGCCGAGAAATTTCGAAGACAGCTACCTGGCCAATCAACTGGAAGCGATTCATATTTTTACCCATTCCAAAGAAAGGTGATCCAACAGAATGTGGTAATTATTGAACAATATCATTAATATCACATACAAGTAAAATTTTGCTGAAGATCATTCAAAAGTGGCTGCAGCAGTACATCGACAGGGAACTGCCAGAAATTCAAGCCGAATTCAGAAGAGGACGTGGAACCAAGGATATCATGGCTGCTGTCTGATGGATCCTGGCTGAAAGTAGAGAATACCGGAAGGCAGTTTACCTGTGTTTTCTCAGTAGCTTTTGTTGTTGTTACTGTGTCCCAGTAGTTTACCACTACCACTGCCACGTTTAGTGGTTGCGAAATAAATGTTTCATGTGAATATTGCACTACATGTTTTAATAGTTTGAAAATGGAAGAGATACATCTCTTTGAATAAGAGCGTGTTTCGTAGAGCTGTAGGCGCTCTTAACCTCTTGCATCAAGAATGAAATAATTATGTTCTGATGTGCTGTGGAACCAGGGTTGTTCAGTCTGGTTTGTGATTCCACGTTACAGTTTGGAAACTCTTGGGGTTAGTCATCTGTTCGTGCCTGTCACTGGTGATTTATATGGCGATCAGGAGCAACGTTAAATGCACATATTTTATGAACTGCAAGTGGAAGAGTCAAAAGTAGCCATAAAAGTTATTTTCAAAGCATTTCCTTTCAGAAGCGTAAGGAATGCTGACTATTCAACAAACAGTAGTTGGTTAAGGAAGAGTTTTGGTCCCATGGCCTGGCTGAGGCTTTGCATCAACAGCTGCTTATCTCATGAGTGGTATTTCCTGTTAATATTCCTTCGGGCTAATTGTTCATCAAAAGTATAACAAATGTCCACAAATATCACAAATGTGTTGCCTCTTAGTGTTTAAGCAACATCAGAAATAGCTCAGATGCTTAACTTGGTCACGCTTGCTCTGAAGGCAGCAGCACAATCTTTTTAGCTTCCGCCCTGAACTCCCCTTGATGGGATTCCTGGTATTCAGAGAAACCATTTGGTTTGAAGGCCTTTCCTTTTAATTTACCACAACATGCAGCTTAAGAAAGGAGCCGGCTAAGGGAAGAGACAAGATTGTAACTTCAAATAATGTATTGCTTTGCTGTGAATGGGTTTCATACAGTTTTCATCCCAAATACATGTGGATATAAAGCTTCTTAGACTAAAAATACTTCACATGGACTATTAAATTCCTTGGCAGCAACCACAAAGACATCTACTTTTGCGCTTGAGAAGTGAGTTGCTTGGGGTAGAGCACCCAATGGTAGGAAGTAGAAACACCAGGAGACCAGAGGTGGAAATTTTGTTGACAGTGGAAACTTCCTAGCATACAAGACAACAGATTTTTATAAAAAGTATTTCCATCTGGTTTCTCCTAGTAATATTAGCATTTTGCACTAAGGTGTAAGTTGAGATGCTGTGACCAGGAAGGTGCTCAGGAAGAAAATTTAGCACACCACTCTGTCCTCCTTCTTGATATTAATCATGCCCTATTTTCTTTCTTTCCTTTTTTCTTTTTTTTTTTTTCAATAGCACTGACAAGCTCAGTGTTCTTAAGCACTAGATCTGTGTACACGTTTCTCATGAGGAAAGTGTCCACAGATCAATGAGCTACAGGAGTTTTTCTACTTCCTTCCAGGTTGTTTCAATCTTTGTTCTCCTTTCAGACAGTGGTGATAATGGAATCAGGCTTCTGGAACCCAGGGTTCTCGTCTCATCTCTGGTGTTTTCTTCTGGGAGGGGAGGGGTAGTACTCTCATAGGCTTTGGGAAACCCTGGTGGCATAGTGGGTAAGAGCTGTGGATGCTAACCAAAAGGTCGGCAGTTCCAATCCACCAGGTGGTTCTTGGAATCCCTATGGGGCAGTTCCACTGTGTCCTCTAGTATCGCTGTGATTCCGACTCGACGGCAAAGGGTTTGGTTCTGGCTTTGTGGGTTCCAAGGCAGTTTCATTACTCCCCCCTCTGCTATCCTGTCTGTTTGGCTACATCTTTAGCCGGCTCCTCTCTCCCCTGGACACTTGTGTTTAGTCCCAAGGACTTCCGAGTCCGGAATGATCAGCTGCTGCACACCACCTCTACCCTCTTACCCCCCTGGACGAAGACTAGGCAAGTGGCTTAACACAAGGGTGGTGTTATTTACATGTCGCTGTCTGTGGCTGATGCTCTGTGTTTTTACATGGTATTCTTATATTCTGTTTAGATCAATTTTCTGGATTAATAGCAAATTCTTGGGAAGAGGAGTCAGGCCTTTAGGAGAAATGGCTGATTCCAAGCCTGATTCAGGGAACGTTAAGGTAAGGATGGAAATCTTGTGCTTCAAAGCAAAAAAACTGTCAAAGGCTAATGCAATCATGTCAAAAGGACATTAAGGAATTATTGTCATTTTCTTAGATGTGGTGATGGTGCTATGGTTCTGTAGAAAAATACCCTTATAGAATGATTACTCCAAAGAACTAGTGAACCACAAGTACCACAGCCTCCACCAGACTGAGTCCAGCACAAATAGATGGTGCCCAGCTACCACCACTGACTGCTCTGACAGGGATCACAATAAAGGGTCTCCAGATAGAGCTGGAGAAAAACGTAGAACAAAATTCTAACTCACAAAAAAAAGACCAGACTTACTGGCCTGACACAGACTGGAGAAACCTCGAGAGTATAGCCCCTGGACAACTTTTAGCTCAGTAATGAAGTCACTCCTGAGGTTCGCCCTTCAGCCAAAGATTAGACAGACCCATAAAACAAAACTAGACTAAAGGGGCACACCAGCCCCGAGGCAAGGACTAGAAGGCAGGAGGGTACAGGAAGGCTTGTAATAGGGAACCCAAGGTCGAGAAGGAAGAGTATTGACATGTCATGGGGCTGGTAACCAATATCATAAAACAATATGTGTGCTAGCTGTTTAATGAGAAACTAGTTTGTTCTGTAAACCTTCACCTAAAGTACAATAATTAAAAAAATAAAAAAGAAAGAAAAATGCCCTTATATTTGGATAGATAAATGCTTAAGTACTAAGTGGTCAACTGTCATGTCTGCAAATCATTTTCTAATATTATATAGATCTGATTATAATATATAGTATATAGATCTGAACTATTTGAATGGTTTGCCGACATGATAGTTGACTCCTTAGTACTTAACATATATGTCGTATATTTATTACATACTTTTTATATGTTGCTAGTTAGTTGTTGTTGTTGTTAGTTGCCATGGAGTCGACCCCAGCTCATGGCTACCTTGTGTACAACAGAACAAAATGTTGCCTGGGTCCTGCGCCATCTCCATGATCCTTGGGAGGCTTGAGTCCACTGTAGTGGCTAACTGCGTCAGTTCATCTCATTGAGGGTTTCCCTCGTTTTCACTGACGCTTTACTTTTACCAACCATGATGTCAGTTTTTAGTGATTAGACTTTCCTGATGACAAGACCAAAGTGAGCCTTGCTACCCTCGCTTCTGAGGAGCATTCTGGTTATATTTCCTGTATGATTGGCTTGTTTCTTCTTTTGGCAGTCCGTGGTATGTATATCATGTCTGCGGTATATACATATAAATTTCTGTTATATATGTATATATACAGTGTATCTTTCATCTAGCTAGCTAACTGTCTTGCTAGCATATTGCAAAATACAAGTAGTCCCCAACTTCTGACGGGGTTCCATTCTGATGAGTCTTGTAAGTTGGCTCTGACATAAATCGAATATCTCATCTTTTTTTAGTTTCCATTATTATTGCCTTTTATTATCAGTATTTTTATAAATCCAATCTTTATTTGTCTTTGGGGGTTAGAACATTACATACAAACTAACAGATAAATTCTAATATATACATACTGTCATAGGCACCTAGTGCTGCTATAACAGAAATACCATAAGTGAATGGCTCTAACAAACAGAAGTTTATTCTCTCACAGTCTAGTAGGCTACAAGTCCAACTCAGGGCATCAGCTCCAGAAGAAGGCTTTCTTTCTCCATTGGTTCTGGAGGAAGGTCCTTGTCATCCATCTTCCCCTTGGTCTAGGAGCTGTCTGCACAGGAACCTCTGGGTCCAAAGGACACACTCTGCTCCCAGCACTGCTTTCTTGGTGGTATGTGGTCCCCCTTTTCTCTGCTTGCTTCTCCCTTTTATATCTCAAAACAGATTGACTCAAGATACAATCTAATCTTGTAGATTGAGTCCTGCCTCCTTAATTTAACTGCCTCTAATCCCGCCTCATTAACATCATCGAGGTAGGATTTACAACACCTAGGAAAATCACATCAGATGACAAAATGGTGGACAATCACACAACATGGGAAACCATGGCCTAGCCAACTTGACATACATTTTGGGGGGGACACAATTCAATTCATAACACATACATATATAAAAAATACATAAATCATAAAAATGTATTCTGATGGTGAAGAAGAATTGGAAGACATTGGAATCTTCTCAGTTTTGGTAATAACTCCATTTGTGGAAGGTTCTGGGTCATCTGGATTATCTCTGAGAATGGGGATGGCATTTCCAGTCAGAAAAGTAGTGAAGGTAGTCTGTATGGTTCTTTTATTTTTTTCTTCATGTGGTTCTCCCACGGCTAGGTGTTTTTGCTGCTTTCGTTGAAACATGTCTTATTCGACTAAGCCCTTGGAAATTTTTACCTCAGGGGATGATTATCTGGGTATAGAAATTAGACAAATTTTGGATAATCTGTGACAAAAGACCTCTTTAAAATCTTAAAAAACAAAGATGTCACTTTGCTGGCTAAGATGCCATTGCCCCAAGCCATGGTCTTTTCAATTGCCTCATATGCATATGAAAGCTGCACAATGAGAAAGGAAGACCAAAGGAGAATTGATGCCTCTGAATGACAGTGTTGAGGAAGTATATTGAATACATATCATGGACTGCCAGAAGAACAAACAAATCTGTCTTGGAAGGAGTACAGTCAAAATGCTCCTTAGAAGTAAGGATGGAGAGAGTTCATCTCATGTACTTTGGACATGTGATCAGAAAGGACCAGTCCCTGGAGAAAGACATCATGCTTGGTAAAGTGGAGGGTCAGCAAAAAAACATGAGATGATTGATGCAGTGGCTTCAACAATGGCCTCAAACACCACAACTATTGTGAGGATGGTGCAGGGCTGGGCAGTACTTTGTTCTGTTGTGCATAGGGTCACTATGAGTCAGAGACAATTTGATGGCACCTAACGACAATTAACAAAAGAGAGATGCACCAGAGAAGCCTTTTGCCCTCCTTTTTCTCCACCCTGTCCCCCTCTCATACTTTCCTCTTGCCTTGCATGGTGTCTTGTGCAGTGTCAGAACCATCTTGTGAAGATCGGGATGATATTAATAAATAAAAATGGTAAGAGTTATATGCCAGGCCCTGGTTAAGGAGTTTATATTATAGTAACTAATTTTATGCTAACATCAAGTGTATGAGAAAGTCACCATTATTATGTCCAATTTAAAGATAGTGAAACTGAGGTTCAGAGAAGTTAAGTAACTTGCCTGAAGTCACACAACCAAGAAATGGCAGAGATCAAATTTGAACCCAGGAGAGCAAGGCAAAGCCTGCCCTCCTCATTGCTACACTATACTGCCTTTCTAGAACCGAGAGAAATGTAGAGAAGCTGCGTAACCCTAGAACTACCTATCTCTAGTCTTCTTGTTACAAAAGATTCTTAAATGTCTGTATGTTTAAAGCCTTGAGCGCTTATTTGGAGGTTCTAGAATGATTCTCTTCTATCTGGGAAGGTTGTTCTCTTTGTCTGAAAGGGTAGCTTTGGGAGGAGTGCACATGGAGCACAAGGGAGGAAGGGGATGCCCCAACCAGCCGAATTAGCCCCGGTGATTAATGGGTGATAGATGTTGTAGACAGACCATCCTCACATGCACCCGTCTGTCAGTGAGTTGTACTGTGATTGCTTGCATGTCTCCATAATACTGGAAGGTATGCCACTGATATTTCAAATACCAGCAGGGTCACCCATGTTGGACAGATTTCAGTGGAGCTTCCAGATTAAGACAAACTAGGAAAAAGCCTGGAGATCTACTTCTGAAACACAGCCAATGAAAATCCTATGGATCACACCAGAATATTAGCCAATATAATGCCAGAAGATGAGCCCCCTAGGTTGAAAGACACTCAAAATACGTAGTGGCAGCAACAATGCACTTGAACATACCAAAGATGGTAAAGATGGCATAGCACCAGGCAACGTTTCATTCTGCCATACATGGGGTCATCATGAGTAGGAGGCAACTAACAACAACAACGTTTAAAGCCACTTTAGGTTGGGTTTGTATGACTTGCAGCCCGAAACATCCAAGTGATACAGTGTTTTTGAGTGTGTCTTCTTCTGGATTTCCTGACTACAGTAGTCTACTAAATCATGTTCTATCAAGAACTGATTCACTACATTCCATGTCTTCTCCACCAGTCATAGATTAGGAAAACATCCCAACGTCAGAGGAAGAGTAATCCATATATGGTATATAAGGCTGGTGTTGAAATACCTAGACAGTGACACAACAAGGTAATCCAATTCTGCCAGCTTTCCACACAGAGCCTATAGAAAAGGCCAGTCCCTCAGCATCTGCCCATTTTCTCTGATAATGAAAAACGAAGTTTGTCCAAAGGTATTGTGGGAATGAGAAGCTCAGAGATATGGGGAGACTTCCAAAAAAAAAATGTATGAAAGGATGCAGTGTGTTTACTTAAAGATTCAGCTCCTATTATTCACTATGTTCTCATCACGTACTCAGCGTCTGGACTTCCCCAGTACCCAAAACCCTCTTCTGTGACTAAGCATTCAGACAGACTTCAAGTTGTAATTCACTGATAAGGTGGGCTGTTTTTCCTTCCTGGCTTAAGAAAATTTGGAAATATATGAATGTTCAAGCCATTCTGTCAGTTGTAAACATGGGTTTTGGGAATAACGCTGGGAACTCTTGCTTATAATGGCGCATGCTATGCTGAGCTTGGGACAGAAGAGACTCCCATTCACAGAAAGCTGCAGGAAATTCCCTTACGTCTATGTAGTCATCCTTCTTTCTTCTCCCTTGCTGCTGGGTGGCCCCCCCGCTCACCTTTCACCCTCCACAACTTTGGCTCTTATGTCTTACTACATCCTAGGGTTAAGTAGAGCCAAGTTTGCAATGGTAGAACAAATGGGTGACCAAAGAGGAAGAAAGAGCAAATCTAAGTGGCAGACAGCTCCTGGGCCTGTCACTCACCACAGTCTTCATTCATCCTTTCACTCACTTAGCAAATAATTATTGAGCTCCTATTTTTTTTTTTTACTATATACTGGTGACCGCATGTGTGCCAAAGGAGAATCGCATTCCATAGGGTTTTCAACTGCTGATCTTTGAGAAGTAGGCCACCAGGCCTTTCTCCCGAGGTGGCTCTGGGTAGACTTGAACAATCAAGTGTGTTAACAATTGTACCACCCAGGTTGCCATGAGTTGGAATCAACTCCAAGGAAATAGGTGTTTACTACATAATGAATGCTGAAAATAGAATGGTAGAAAATCTCTTTCTGAGAGAAAAAGGAACCTGATTGAGGATTCCATGGGGTTTTACTTCTTAATCTTATTTCAGTATTCAGTGTATGCGAACACCCAACATTATATTTATATCAAGCCTGTGAGATAAGCTGTTCTGGGGTTATTATTTCACATGTGAGAGCAGCAAGACTGAGGTCAAATGCCTTTTTCATATGAGATGGGTAAGTGGCAGACCCAAGCCTCAAACACACATCTTCTCACTTATTTTTAGCCTGCAGCCCTGGTGGTGAAATGGTTAAGAGCTTGGTTGCAAGTGAAAGGTTGACAGTTCAAACCCACTATCATGGATTGAATTGTGTCTCCCAAAAATGTGTGTATCAATTTTGCTAGGCCATGATTCCCAGTACAGTGTGATTAATTGTCCACCATTTTGTCATCTGATGTGACTTTCCTATGTGTTGTAGATCCTACCTCTATGATGTCAATGAGGTGGCATAGGCAGCAGACAATGGTGTTAGTGAAGCAGGACTAAATCTACAAGATTGAATTGTGTCTTGAGCCAATCTCTTTTGAGATATAAAAGAGAAGCGAGCAGAGAGACAGGGGGACCTCATATCACCATGAAAGCAGCCTTGGGAGTAGGGCATGTCCTTTGGACCCCAGGGTTCCTGCATGGAGGAGCTACTAGTCCAGGGAAAGACTGACGACAAGGACCTCCCTCCAGAGCCAACAGAGAAAGCCTACCCCTGGAACCGACATCCTGAATTCGTACTTCTAGCCTCTAGACTGTGAGAGAGTAGACTTCTGTTTATTGTAGTTACCCACTTGTAGTATTTCTGTTACAGCAGCACTAAACAATGAAGACACCCACCTAGCTGCTCCACAGAGGAAAGATGTGGCAGTTTGCTTCTGTAAAGATTACAGCCTAGAATACCCTATGAGGCAGTTCTACTCTGTCACATGCTGTCACTATGAGTTGGAATTTACTTGATGGCACACAAAAACAGCGTGACACCTTACACCAGAGTCTGGCCTGGGCAGAGCCAGCCACTGAAGTTGTCCTCACTAAGTCTCCCTTCACTGTGACACCTTTCTCATAGGGAAAGGAGGGGGCCACTGGCGGCTTCCAGCTTGATCCTGCTGGTTAGTCTTTGAAGTGAAAAATCTCAAGTTCAAAGAAACTGTTTTGTTGAACTCAGCTATTTGCCCTTGATCTGCTAGAAACCTTAATTTAATTAGCAATATAAACGTTGTAAAGATTTCACTTTCCCATCTTCGTTTAACTTACAGTCTTTCTTTTATTCCCAAGTGACATGGACCAAATAAGGAAAAAAATCTTAAATAAGATACAGCCTACACAATGCTTGGAGCCCTGGTGGTGCAGTGGTTAAGAGCTCGGCTGCTAACCAAAGACATTGGCAATTCAAGTCCACCAACTATGGGGCAGTTCCACTCTGAGTTGAAACTGACTTGTTGGAGACTGGTTTGGGTTTTTTAATACAGTTATTCTATCCATGAATAGTTTCGAACAGTACTGACCCAAATATGTGTACTTCTCCTGCTCTAATGAGTAATAAGTTGTAGTGAGAAATATTTTGAACTAAATTATCTAGCTATGTTCCAGAAAGACAAACTTCCCAGATTCCTTCATGTTTGAAATCATAGCATATTAGAAAGGAAGGTACTAGCATGTGCTGACATAATCCATAGTCAGACACTTTATATATGTTTAAAGGATTCAGTTCTTACAAAAAGCCTGTAGGAGAGGTATTTCTCTCTCTATGGATGAAAACAGCTGACTTTCTTAAGCTCACACAGCTGAGAAGTGTGACTCTAATGCTTGACTCCACACGTGGTGGCTGCTACATCCTATTCTATGCTGTCTTTGGGTGGTGCAAACCACTGCTAACCAAGAGGATAGAGGTTTGAGTCCACCCAGAGGTGCCTTAGAGAAAGACCTTGCTATCTATCTGCAAAAAATGCAGGCATTGAAAACCCCGCGGAGCACGGTTCTACTCTGACACACATGGCGACTCCACAAGTTGGGATCTACTTGACAGCCAACTGGTTTTTATTCGGTGTTAGTAGTTTACTATGCTTTTCGACCTGCCTTAAAGAAACCACCTGGTCCACTTCTTCCCCTTATTTCAGAGATGAAGAAAACGAGTCCCTGAATCCTAGAGTACTTGCCTGCCCAGGCCTGACAAAGTAGAGACAAAACCCAGACCATGGACTCTCCAGAGGACAGTTTTTTCCCTTGTACTTTTGCAGATGAATAACGATGGGAAAAATTGTCCTAGATGAATGCACTTCACCTCTGGGTCCTAGAGAAAAGCTCCCATCCCGGGAGGTGTGGCTTGCCTCTGAGCATAGGGCAACAATGCTGCCAGTGATAACGGACATGTCAGGCCATTCATGCCACAGAGACTGGTTCACCCCATTGCCATTTGTGTATGGTGTGTGTCTACCATCAGTTTGTCGTACTGCAATGGCTTGCATGCTGCTATGATGCTGGAAGTGATGCCATCGGCATTTCGAATACCTGCAGTGCCACCCATGATTGGCAGGTTTCAGCAGAGCTTCTAGGCTAAGACAGACCAAAAAGAAAGCCCTGGCGATCTACTTCTGAAAATTAGCCTATAGAAACCTTCTGGATTGCAACAGAACATTGTCTGGTGCTCTTACATTTGACATATCATTAGAAGGAATCAACAGCTAAAGGAGGACATCATGTTTGGTGAAATATCAAACTAACAAGGGTGAAAGAGACCCTTGGTGAAATGGCTTGGCACGATAGCCACAATGATGGATGTGAACATTCTGGTGATTGTGGACTAAGCAATGTTTTTTCTGTTGTACGTAAGATCACCATGAGTCAGAGTCAACTCGACAGCAACTATCTATCTATCTATCTATGGCGTGTGAGTGTGTGTGTGTGTGTGTGTGTGTAAAAGTGAAAGCTATGGGTTTACCTCTCCTCTGCGTGACGGTATCCATTTTAGAAAAATATCTGCCTTAAGCATCTTATTCCAGGGAAGATCCCACGTGGAAGTAGAGATACTGCTTGCCAAGATTTCGGGCCCTCATCTATTTCATGCCCAAACTATTGTTATGTAGATGTGGTCAGTATTTTGGGGCAGTTATTCGAGTTCACCAAGTCCCACAATGGTTGGTTTCGAATGGTTCTAGTAACAAAGAACATGACTAGATCTTGAGCTAAAATTGGCACCTACCGCTCATAATTTTTTCCTTTCATTTTCACCTAACAGAAAACAAGTAGACATGAATAAGTGACTGTTAATTTTTTTATTATTATTATAATTTTTATTGTGCTTTAAGTGAAAGTTTACAAATCAAGTCAGTCTCTCACACAAAAACCCATATACACCTTGCTACATACTCCCAATTACTCTCCCCCCAATGAGACAGCCCTCTCTCTCCCTCCACTCTCTCTTTTCACATCCATTTCACCAGCTTCTAACTCCCTCTACCCTCTCATCTCCCCTCCAGGCAGGAGGTGCCAACATAGTCTTAAGTGTCCACCTGATCCAAGAAGCTCACTCCTCACCAGCATCCGTCTCCAACCCATTGTCCATTCCAATCCATGTCTGAAGAGTTGGCTTCGAGAATGGTTCCTGTCCTGGGCCAACAGAAGGTCTGGGGGCCATGATTACTGGGTCCTTCTAGCCTCAGTCAGACCAGTAAGTCTGTTCTTTTTATGAGAATTTGGGGTCTGCATCCCACTGCTGTTCTTCTCCCTCACAGGTTCTCTGTTGTGTTCCCGTCAGGGCAGTCATTGGTTGTAGCCAGGCACCATCTAGTTCTTCTGGTCTCAGGAAGATGTAGTCTCTGGTTCATGTGGCCCTTTCTGTCTCTTTGGCTCGTAATTACCTTGTGTCCTTGGTGTTCTTCATTCTCCTTTGATCCAGGTGGGTTGAAACCAATTAATGCATCTTAGATGGCTGCTTGCTACCACTTAAGACCCCAGACGCCACTCTCCAAAGTGGGATGCAGAATGTTTTCTTAATAGATTTTATTATGCCAATTGACTTAGATGTCCCCTGAAACCATGGTCCCCAAACCCCTGCCCCTGCTACATCGGCCTTTGAAGCATTGAGTTTATTCAGGAAACTTCTTTGCTGTTGGTTTAGTCCAGTTGTGCTGACCTCCACTGTATTGTGTGTCGTCTTTCTCTTCACCTAAAGTAGTTCTTATCCACTATCTAATTAGTGAATGCCCCTCTCCCCACCCTCCCTCCCTCTCATAACCACTAAAGAATGCTTTCTTCTCAGTTTAAACTATTTCTCAAGTTCTTATAATAGTGGTCTTGCACAATATTGGGACTGTTAATATTGATGATACAAATGCGCTTTTTCTCAATCAGGTCATGGTCATGCTCTTTAAAATTAAGAGAAAAAAAGAAGGAGAAGAAGAAAGAAAGGAAGGGAAATCACAGTCTACCTCTGAGAAACTTCCAAAAGCAATGTCTCATTCTTAATCAGGAATCATGGCCAGTTCTGACTCCTTCCAGAACAGTCTCCATTGACTCACCCTAAAATGACCTCCCATGGATCTTTTTTTTTTTCCAAGCCAAAACCAAACCCATTGCCCTTGAGTGGATCCTGACTCATAGCGATGCTATAGGGCAGAGTAGAACTACCCCCATAGGATTTTCAAGGCTGTAATCTTTATGGAAACAGACTGCCACATCTTTGTCCCACGGAACAGCTGGTGGGTGTAAACCGCCGACCTTTCAGTTAGCAGTGGAGCTCTTAACCACTGGGCCACCAGGGCTCCTCCTTTTTCTTTAAACGGTCTGAAATGTATACTTCCATTATGTGGCTGGAGTTTTCAGAAATCAAGTGTTATTTACGTCACTCCCTTTCTGTTGTTCTTCCTCCCGCCCTCCTCTCTCCCACCCCAGCCACACCCCCACCCCATCCACACCATCTCTTCAGCTAGGAAATTTTTGTAAAGCTTCTTACTGGAATTTGCTGCATGTGGTTAAAATCTCCAACCAGTAAAATGTGAGCTTGGCACATAGAAACAGTTTTGTCTTAGAGCCACATTCAGAGCAGTAAGTTAAAATGAGATACATTCCATTTTCAGGCGGCTCCTGGTAGAAAATTCCTAAATCGTATAACCTACTGACCGCTCTGAAATCTAATTAAAATTCAGAACCCTGAAGAGTTTTGGGAAACAGATTGTTTGTAATTTGTACTGAGAAATATCTCAGTACAAGAGGAAACATGGAGGGAGTGGGCAACACCAAATTTTATGTGACATTCTAATGCATCATTTCTTTTGCTTTGCTTTGCTTGGCTTGGCTTTCCTTCACTTTTCTTCCCTTCCCTTTCTGGAACATGACCTGCAGAATGCGGTGGCCAAAATGAGTTGATAATTGTGGAAGCTGGGTGGTGGGTACTTCAGGTGTCTTTGCTTCATACTTTTGTGCATGCTAGAAAATTCCCATAATTGAAAAGAAAAGAATGGCCAAGATAAGTTATTATGGCTGTAATGGTTAAGTGCTGGATTGCTAACCAAAAGGTTGGAGGTTCAAATCCACCCAGTGGCTCCATGGGAGAAGAGACCTGACAATCTGTAAAGATTACAGCCCAGGAAACCTTATGGGGCCGTTCTACTCTGTCATATAGGGTCACCATGAGTTGGAATTGACCTGACAGCACACAACAGCGACAACAACGACAACAGTATTGGGCTGTTCTCAGCTTGGAAGAGCCATTGGGGAGAACTAAACAGAAGCAGGAATTACATTGGGTTCAAACTTATTTTCCAAGGAGGCCTTTTCTCACTGTTTTCCTGGAACCTTAAGAATGATGTATTCCTGAACTGTGTCAACATGACCCCGCCTGGCAGGGGTCAGAGATGGCATGAGTACAAGACAGTTGAGAAAGCTATGACATAGCTAGTGGCTGGCTGAGAGAGTTTCCAAATAGAAATATGACCAAATCGATGGTTTGCAATTCGAAAAGTGACTGAAGCCAGTGACCCTGAGACTTCAGTGCTGTGACTGCCACATATGTTCTCCTTATCTGGGGGCCAGGATATATTGGTTTACTTTGAAGTTCTCCATGATTGTAACTGCTACAGGTGTTGCTCTTTTGGGTAATTCTCTGCTGCGCGCCTATCAAACACTGCAGAGTATACAATCAAGCTCGGGGCAAATTGCTCTGTTTCAGGTTTTCCAGTGGAAAAGAAGAACGCATATTAAGCAGATTATTTTTCCTTCCTTTCATCACACCAGGTAAGCCTCCTAAACCAGCTAATGCCCCTTTTGCGAGGTCTGGCAGCCTCCAGGCAGTAGCTAGGTGAATCAGATCTCCTTCCTCTGCCATATCTGTGGCTCCTAAGATTCCATTTTTACCAGAGGTAGAAACCAGCTGACCACGGGCCCAGTGTGCTGGTGCCCTGGCAGCTCAGAGGACAGGGGAAGAACTGAATGTGTGTGGGGCCCTGGAGGCTGGCAAGGCCTATCTTGCCTGCCAACCTGTCATTACCAAGGAACACCCAAGTTCTGGGCCCTCCGGCAATCAGTCTCTCTTATACACACTTGCTCCCTCCCCTGCTGCCCTGTGGGTCTTCCTCTCTGACTCCTGACTCCTCTTTAAATCCCCCGCCAATCCTTTCTACTGGGCCTCCTGGAAGCTTTGCTCCATGGTGGATAATCCCTTCTGTGTGCTCAGAGTCTTCAGAGCAGCTAACCCTAACTGAAGTCTGGCTGTCTCCAGATTATCCTGGTTTCCCACGTTTCCACATTTCATCTCTCGGGCTGGTGACTCAGCATTACACCAGCACTCCATGGTCACTTGCCATCCATTACTCCTCCTCCTTTTGGAAAATATGCCCCCTCTGTAGAGTCCTTGACAGTCTTTCATTCCTCTCTCCATCCTTTCTTCCATGCTGTCCCCTATTTGATCTCCTGATGACTGCTCTTTCAACCTCTGCAATTCAGTCAAGACACCAGTGAGTGAGTGTATGTGTGTATGTGTACATACGTAGTGTTAAGTGTTCCATCTGCAATACCCATGACATGGATTCTAATCTGGACTTTGTACTCTCTAGTTTGTCTGACTTTGGGTACCTTATTAATCTTGTTAAGCATGTTAAGTCTTCCATAAAATGAGGATAACTGTCGTTCCTATAGTATAGGATTGTTGTGAGAGTTAAATGAGAAGATCCACATAAAGCCATTAGCCTGTTTCTGGGATAACTCAATAGATGTTAACTAGTAGTATATTTGGCCTATTTTCATTCCTTCTCAATTCTCACCAGTGCATCTTGGGAAACTTCAGTGTTATTTTGAACTATACGAACTATTCCCATCCACAGTTCCCTGCCTTTCTTACTCCACTACAAGCCAATACTGCTGTCTTACAACAGCCTTCTGGTCTACCCTTTCTCACAGGCCACCTTCTCCCTGCCAGTATCACTGCCTATCTTTTCATCACTTCAGCCATGTCCATTAAAATCCTGAATGCCTTCGCTCCTTTTTATTTTTTTCTGTAGCACTAGCCTGTAACCTTCAGTCTTGGTCGGGTGGGTTACTTTCACTACAGTCTACACAGGCTATGCTAAGATGTGTATGTAATTCATCTCATATGAATGTCATGCTTATTATAGGGTTATGTTTTTGTAGGTTTTCCATTATAAGCATCTACATGGAGCAAAACGACTCCCTATGCGCAACACAAGCTAGATCACATCTGAAGAATGTGGCCATCTACCACTCACCTGGAGATTTGGGCTTTGCTCAGTAATGACCTTGATCTCCCAGGGCAAGTTGTCTAGGATGCTGGTTTGGCAGGGAGTTGGGATGGCATTTTTTACATGGTAATGATTGCTGGGATACAAGGAGTCCTGGTAGGCAGGCCATAAGGTTGCCATGTGTGGTTGTAATTATCTGAATTGACTCGTTGAGCTAGGGTGAGGAATAGGATAGGATCTGTGAACTTGTGAACTGTAGGATAAACCCAGTTATGTTTCTATGCTTCCATGATTTTCTTTGATTACCTTTTCTTTAGTACTTTTGCCTGTTTCAGCCTGTCTCAATCCTGCTGAGACGAAACAAGGTAATGGATTTTGTTCTGGCTTGGGCCAGATCTTTAAGACAGAGCTCATCTTTTGGGGGGCAGAATGGTGGTGGCAGAAAGTCTGCTAAGGCTTTCTAAACAGCTGTAGCCCATGGAGGATGTCTGAAGCGGTAGGTTAATGACCATCTTGTCCCAGTGTCTTAGTCATCTAGTGCTGCTATAACAGAAATACCACAAGAGGATGGTTTTAACAAAGAGAAGTTTATTCTCTCACAGTCCAGTAGGCTACAAGTCCAAATTCAGGGTGTCAGCTCCAGGGGAAGACCTCTGTCCATTGGCTCTGGAGGAAGGTCCCTGTCATCAGTCTTCCCCTGATCCAGGAACACCTGAGGTCCAAAGGATGCGCTCTGCTGCCTGCTCTGCTTTCTTGGTGGTATGAGGTCACCCCATCTCTCTGCTTGCTTCTCTCTTTTATATCTCAAAAGAGATTGGCTTAAGACACTATCTAATCTTACTGATCTCATCAATATAACTGCCACTAATCCATCTCATTAACATCACAGTGGTAGGATTTACAACACTGGGAAATCACATCAGATGACTAAATGGTAGACAATCATTACAATACTGGGAATTATGACCTAGCCAAGTTGACAGATATTTGGGGGGGACACAATTCAACCCATGACACTCAGGGACACATAAAGTCAGGAAACTTGGGGAAAAGGTTTAGCTGTGTGTGTGCCTGGTCTTTCTCATCATGTTGAGAGGTGACATGGCCCTTGCTCAGAATGGAATGGAGAAGAAGGGAGAACGCTTGTGGCTACTGTGAAAATAAAATATGTCAAAGTACTTGTTGTATTTTGTTTGAGGTTTTATGAATTTCCAGAGTATTAGAGACATTTCTATCCAAATTACTGAAAAAGTCCCCCAAAAGACAACTCTTGATTTACCATCACGTGGAGGATTTATTCACTCTTCTATTGTTATTGTTGGATGTTGTCGAGTCAATTCCTACTCACAGGGACCCCATGTGACACAGTAGAATTGTTCCATAGGGCTTCCTAGGCTGTAATCATCACAAGAAACAAGTTCTGGTGGCACAGTGGTTAAAGCGCTTGGTTGCTAACCCAAAAGTTGCTGGTTCGAACGTACCAGCCGCTTCTCAGTAGAAAGATGTGGCAGTCCACTTCAGTAAAAATTAAAGCCTTGGAAATCCTATGGGGCAGTTCTACTCTGTCCTGTAGGGTCACTGTCTTAGTCATCTAGTGCTGTTATAACAGAAATACCACAAGTGGATGGCTTTAACAAAGAGAAGTTTATTTCCTCACAGTAAAGTAGGCTAAAAGTCCAAATTCAGGGTGTTACTTTCAGGGAAAGGCTTTCTCTCTTTATTGGCCTTCTCATCAATCCTCCCACAAACTAGGAACTTCTTTGCGCAGGAACCCCTCTTCCAAAGGATGCGCTCTGCTCCTGGAAGTGCTTTCTTGGTGGTATGAGGTCCCCTGTCTCTCTGCCCACTTCTCTGTTTTACATCTCAAGAGATTGCCTCAAGATACAATCCAATCCCTTAGGCTGAGTCACTAACACAACTGCTGCCCATTCTCCCTCATTAACATCATAGAGGCACAATTTACAACATATAGGAAAATCACAGAATACTGGGAATCATGGCCTAGCCAAACTGATACAGACATTTTGGGGGGGGGCGGGTGGGGAACATAATTCAATCCAAGACAGTCACTATGAGTCAGAATCAACTAGATGGCAATGGGATTGGTTTGGTTATTTTTCAAATCTTTATGGGAACATATCTCCAGGTCTTTTCTCCCCCTGAACTGCTGGTAGGTTTTGGTTAGCAGCTGAGCACTTAATCATTGTGCCACTAGGGCTCCTGCTCTTAAGGGTGGATGTTTAGTAATCAACTCTAATTGCATGGTGTTTAAAGGAGGCTGTACAATTTGTTGGGAGAGCTGCCTCCACAGCCCTGTTAACCCACTGAAGGCCATGTGATTTAGCACAAGCTACACACACACGCTTAACTTTGCTCTGTATTCCCTGAGGTTGAAAATAACTGTTTGTTTTCTTATCTTTTCCTTTAAGAACTCATGGAGAATAGTAAGGGAACGTTTCTGTCAAATACTTTAAGCAGCTCAAGGGGGCAGAGTGATTTTAAAATGCCAAGAGGACGGTGAGGTTTGAGGGCATTTGAGGAGCCCTACAAAATGCACTAGAAAAAATAGACATGTCTCCAGAACTCACTAAGGGCTGTGCATTTAAATATAAATAAAAATCAGTTTTATATGAAAAAAATGGAATATTGGAGGTGGATGTTGGTGGTGGTTGCCATCGCGACAGCTCCGACTCCTGGTAACTTTACGTATAACAGAAGGAAATGTTGCCTGGTCCTGCGCCATCTTTGTGATCACTGGTATGTGTGAGTCCGCTGCTGCGGCTATTTTGTCAATCCATCTCCTGGCTGGTTTTCCTCATTTTCACTGGCCCTCTACTTTACCAAGTATGATGTCCTTTCTAGCAATTGGTCTTTGCAATGATGAAGGTAGGTAGACAGGAAAAAAGGGAAAAAAAGGAAAAAATACAGGAAACTGCAAAGGTTCTTTAAAACCTGTGTTTTAATTCTTAGAATTCCGCTCTGATGTTTCTGAATTTTGTCATAAATAATTAGGAAAATTAGTTGACCTGGGGGGAAAGAAAAAAAAAACTCTCACTGTGCCAGGGCAACCCTGCACTGGTGACTTGTCTGTGTGGATGAGGTCTCTTAGTGGCCTCCGTCATAGGGCAGGTGAGGAAGCCCGGGGACCAGGAGTCGTAGGCAAGTGACTCGTGATCTAAGTGCCTTGATGTTGTCTCTGTTGTAGCTTCTTCCTTGAGTTCCCGTCACGTCCTTTTCTACGCCACTTCCCCCTGTTGTTCCTCAACTCTCAGTCCAAGAAATTTAGTTTTAGTTTGATAAAGAAATCAAATGTGTTTAAAAAATGAATTTCGTTTCATGAATAAGTCAAATGCTTTAAAAAGTGAACCGTTGGAAGAAAGTCCCAGTGATCTACTTCTGAAAAATCAGCCATTGGCAACCATATGGAGCACATTTCTACTCTGACACCCAGGAGGTCACCAGGAGTCAGAGTCAATGGCAACCGTTTTTTTTTTTTTTTTTTTTTAAAGACGGTATTGGCCGTGGCTATTGAACCACAACCGTAATAAAGAAGCCCGCTTTGTTAAAAAAGCAAATAAAGAAAGAAAAAACAGGTTGGAAACATAGGTTTCTAACCTCTTCACTCTGTTTTTCCTCTTCTCCATTTGCTGCAGCCTCCGAGAGGGCACATACCGACCTTATGTAGCAAGGAGACCACTTCTCCCGGGAGATTCTACCCTCACTCACTTGGAGTCAGCTGGAGGCACATCAGATGCCTTTTAAAATTAAATATCCTCCACTCCTAAATCTTGTTTTAAAGCTTGTGAGTTGTCTCGATTTTAGTGCCTGTGAATATCAGTAGGAGTTGCAGGGTGAGGGCAAATCGAGGGGACGGGAGGAGGACGTTTTTCAGCAGAGCAAGCACAGTTTGACGTTTACAAGAGCTGCATGTTATCTCTGACCTGGCGCCTTGGTTCACATTCCTGTGCGGACTCAGATTTCTCGAGCACGTGTATACCACACCCCCCGCTTTTCGCCACTTCGCCTTTAGGAAAGCCCTGCATTGGCGCAGGTAGCCCCCACGTTTCGAAAGTTCACTTTAGGCCACTTCACTTTCAGGAAAGACCTACATCAGTGCCCGTTTTTACTAACTGAAAAGAAATCCGAAGAATATTTTTGTTTTTACGAGAAAAGGCAAAAGTGTTCAATGTTTGTTTTGCAGGGAGCTGTTAAAGAGGCAGTGGGCACCCCCCAGCAGTGAGAGTGGCATCACCAAGCTCCTTCTGTACCTACGTTAAATCTGCTTTATATAGGCTGTGTATTTATCATATTGTCTTGATTATCTAGTGCTGCTTTGACAGAAATACAACAAGTGGATGGCTTTAACAAGAGAAATTTATTCTTTCGAAGTCTAAGAGACTAGAAGTCCAAATCAGGGCATCAGCTCCAGGGGAAGGCTTTCTCTCTCTGTCAGCTCTGGAGGAAGGTTCTTGTTATCAGTCTTCCCCCAGACTAGGAGCTTCTCCTTGCAGGAACCCCGAGTCCAAGGGACATGCAATTCTCCTGGCTCTTATTTCTTGATGATATGAGGTCCCCATGTCTCTCTGCTTGCTTCCCTCTTTGTATCTGAAGAGAGATTGGCTCAAGGCACAATCCGAATTTGTAGATTGAGTCCTGCCTCATTAACATAACTGCTGTTAATCCCATCTCGTCAACATCATCCAAAAAAAACCCAACCAAACCCAGTGCCATCGAGTCCATTCCAACTCATAGTGAGTCGATTCCAACTCGTAGTGACCCAAAAGGAGAGATTAGAACTGCCCCATAGAGTTTCCAAGGGGCGCCTGGAAGATTCCAACTGCCAACCCTTTCGTTCGCAGCCATAGCACTTAACCACTAGGCTACCAGGGTTTCCCATCAACATCACAGAGGGAGGATTTACAACACTTTGGAAAATCACATCAGATGAGAAACTGGTGGATGGTCATAAGACTGGGAATCACAGCCTAGCCAAATTAATGCACGTATCTTTGGGGGACACAACTCAACCCATGATGTATAACATTCCTGCTTTTACCATACGTTAGTGTTGTTTTAGGTTTTATGTGTTACTTGGTATGATCTGGTAGGTTATTTTTTGGGTCTGGGAATGCTAAAAAAATTTTCCCTTATAAATTAATGGTAATTGTTTCTTCACTTTACATCATTTTGGCTAACGAAAGCTTTCGTAAGAACACTCTACTTTTGGATAGCAGGGGAAATTTGTAGTGACCTTCCAAACTAAAACAAAAGCCCATTGCTCTCAAGCCGACTCCAACTCATACTGAATCTATAGGACAGAGTACAACTATCCCATAGAGTTTTTACAGCTGTAATCTTTATGGAAGCAGACCACCACATCTTTCCCCCGCAGAGCGGATGGTGAGTTTAAACCACCTACGTTTTGGTTAGCAGCCAAGTGCCTTAACCACTGTACTGCCAGGGCTCCTTATATTGACCTTAAACCCAAAACCAAACCTGTTGCTGTTGAGTCGATTCCGACTCACAGTGATCATATAGGACAGACTAGAGCTGCGTCATAGGGATTTGAACTGCTGACATTTTGGTTAGCAGACGAGCTCTTAACCACTGTGCCACCAGGACTCCATATTGACCTTAAACCCAAACCCACTGCCGTTGAGTGGATTCCAAGTCACAGCGACCCTATAGGACAGAGTAGAACTGTCCCATAGAGTTTCCAAGGAGCACCTGGAGGATTTGAACTGCCAACCTTTTGGTTAGCAGCCGTAGCACTTAACCACTACGCAAAAAAAAAAAAAACCCAAACCCACTGCCGTCCAGTTGATTCCGACTGATAGCGACCCTATAGGACAGTGTTGAACTTCCCCATAGAGTTTCCAAGGAGTGCCTGGTGGATTTGAACTGCTGACCTCTTGGTTAGCAGCGGTAGTACTTAACCACTATGCAACCAGGGTTTCCACCACTATACCACCAAGGGCTAATTTTGGATGCTGTGAGTTAGCTATTTGAAGCTTCTGCTGTTGGAAAATGGATACTTTTTTCTTGAGCCAAGAGTGCCTTGTGCAATTTTTACCTAAATATATCTTACAAAAGGAAGGGGCCTCTTGTTTTTTAAAACAATTAACTTTTGACAATATTAAAAACATGAACCAGGTTTATGAAGGGGTTGAGTCCATTTCCTGTGTGCTTTGACTGCAGTGCCCCCTAGTGGATATTTTTTGTGCTGCATGTGGGTCTCATTTTTGAGCCATTTTCACATAAACATAAGAATACATTTTAAGAAACATTATTTTCTAAGGTGGGCCTATATTTAGTTTCTTGTTTTTTTTCACCCAGCTAAGGTTCACTTAAATGCATAACCAAATTGTGTATATGAAGGAGCCTTGGTGGCACAATGGTTAAAGTGTTTGGCTGCTAACTGAATGGTTGGTCGTTCGAACCTTCCCAGCGGCTCCACAGGAGAAGAGACCTGGCAATGTACTCCCATAGAGATCAAAGCCTAGAAACCCTATGGGGCAGTTCTACTCTATCACATGGGGCTGCTGTAAGTCAAAATCGACTTGATGGCACCCAACAGCAACAACAAATAAATCTCTAATTGTTCACACGAAATTTTCTCTACAACCTTTCTTCCTCATCTTAGGAGAGAAGGATGATGTAGTAAGAAATGGCAGAGGAGGGAATTGCCACGAGGGCTTTTGAACTGTGGTAGGGAACATAACATGTGCATGGAGAAAACCAAAATGCCGAAAATATGACTGTACTGAAGCTGGGTAGCTAAGAGTAGGATGATTAAATTTTTAATAAACAGCATAGGGACATGAATTCACTGACATCTACTTTGTGCTGGAGAACTTGTGCCAAGTAGAAGGGGAGGAAAAGGCAGGTCCCTAGATAAAGCTGAATTTTTTTTTTTATTGCTTTGCATAAAATGTGTCCGGCCAGTGACCTTATTCCCAATTTGTCCAGCCAAGACCAGGATCTCCAGCTGTTGGCATGTTCTCACTCATTCTGGTGTGAAGTTTTGATGGAAGCAAAGGTCCTGGCCTCTCCTCCTTGCACTGTAGCTGCCAAGAGATTGCAGAACGTCAAAGTCAAGTTATCATCTTGTACTGTACACAGATTTGAAGGGATCTCAAAACTTCTCCAAATTAATTGTAAAGTTATTGCAGAGATTCTCAGATTTTACCGAAAAAAAAGTAATAGTGAAGTGAAAATGTGTCTTCTAAGTAACTGCATTAAAATGAATTCATTAATAACCAAACCACTCTTATCATCTGTCACCCCACCCACTGTCAGTTTGTTGTACCGTGGAGGCTTGTGGTGTGTTGCTGTGATGCTGGGATCTGTGCTATCAGTATTCAGATACCAGCAGGGTCACCCATGGAGGGCAGGTTTCAGCTGAGCTTTCAAACTAAGATAGGCTAGGAAGAAGGACCCGGCAGTCTACTTCTGAAAAGCATTAGCCAGTGAAAACCTTATGAATAGCAGCAGAACATTGTCTGATATAGTGCGGGAAGATGAGCCCCCCAGGTTGGAAGGCACTCAAAAGATGACTAGGGAAGAGCTGCCTCCTCAAAGTAGAGTCGACCTTAATGACGTGGACGGAGTAAAGCTTTTGGGACCTTCATTTGCTGATGTGGCACGACTCAAAATGAGAAGAAACAGCTGCAAACATCTGTTAATAATTGGAACCTGGAATGTACAAAGTATGAATCTAGGAAAATAGGAAATCATCCAAAATGAGATGGAACGCATAAACATTGATATCCTAGGCATTAGTGAGCTGAAATGGACTGGTATGGCCATTTCGAATAGAATGATCCTACGGTCTACTACGCTGGGAATGACAACTCAAAGAGGAACGGCATTGCATTCATCCTCAGAAAGAATATTTCAAGATCTAGCCTGAAGTACAACACTGTCAGTGATAGGATAATATCTACATGCCTACAAGGAAGACCAGTTGATTCGACTATTATTCAAGTTTATGCATGATCCACTAAGGCCAAAGATGAAGAAATTGAAGATTTTTACCAACTTCTACAGTTTGAAATTGATCAAATGTGCAATCAAGATGCATTGATAATTACTGGTGATTGGAATGTGAACATTGGAAACAAAGAAGAAGGATCAGCAGTTGGAAAATATGGCCTTGGTGATAGAAACTATGCTGGAGATCACATGGTAGAATTTTGCAAGACCAACAACTTGTTCGCTCCAAATACCTTTTTTTCGACAACAAAATAGTGACTATACATGTGGTCCTTGGCAGATGGAATACAGAGGAATCAAATCAAATATATCTGTGGAGAGAGATGATGGAAAAGCTCAGTATTATCAGTTAGAACAAGGCTGGGGCAGACTGTGGAACACACCATCAATTGCTCATACGCAAGTTCAAGTTGAAGCTGAAAAAAAATCAGAACAAGCCCATGAGAGCCAAGTACTACCTTGAGTATATCCCACCTGAATTTAGAGATCATCTCAAAATACACTTGATGCATTGAACATTAATGACCAAAGACCAGACAAGTTGTGGGATGACATCAAGGATATTATACACAAAGAAAGCAAGAGGTCATTAAAAAGACAGGAAAGAAAGATTGGACAAAAACGAATGTCAGAAGTGACTCTGAAATTTGCTCTCGAATGTCGAGTAGCTAAAGCCAACAGAAGAAATGATGAAGGAAAAGACCTGAACAGAAGATTTCAAAGGGCAGCTTGAGAAAACAAAGTAAAATATTATGATGAAATGTGCAAAGACCTGGAGTTAGAAAACCAAAAGAGAAGAACGTGCTTGGCATTTCTCAAGCTGAAAAAACTGAAGAAAAAATTCAAGCCTTAAGTGGTAATATTGGAGGATTCTATGGGCAAAATATTGAATGATACAGGAAGCATCAAAAGAAGATGGAAAGAATACACAGAGTCACTGTACCAAAAAGAACTGGTTGATGATCAACCATTTCAGGAGGTAGCATGTGCTCAAGAACCAATGATACTGAAGGAAGAAGTCCAAGCTGGACTGAGGACACTGGCAAAAAAAAACAAGGCTCCAGGAATTGACAGAATGCCAAGTGAGATGTTTCAACAAATGGATGCAAGGCTGGAAGTGCTCACTCATCTATGCCAACAGAATGGAAGAGATCCATATTTACACCTATTCCAAAGAAAGGTGATCCAATAGAATGCAGAAATTATTGAACTATGTCATTAATATCACATGCAAGTAAACTTTTGCTGAAGATCATTCAAAAAGGGTTGCAGCAGTACATTGACAGAGAACTGGCAGAAATTCAAATTGGATTCAGAAGAGGATGTCAAATGAGGCATACCTTTGCTGATGTCAGATGGATCTTGGGTGAAATCAGAGAATACCAGAAAGATGTCTACCTGTGTTTTATTGACTATGCGAAAATATTCGAGTGTGTGGATCATAACGAAATTATGGATAACATTGTGAAGAATGCAGATTCCAGAACACTTAATTGTGCTCATGAAGAACCTGTACTTAGACCAAGGGGCAGTCATTCAGACAGAACATGGGGATACTGTATGGTTTAAAGACAGAAAATGTGTGCATCAGGGTTGTATCCTTTCACCAAAAAATAAATAAATAAATAATTTTTTTTAATTCAATCTGTATGCTTAGCAAATAATTTTTGAAACTGGACTATATGAAGGAGAACACGGCATCAGAATTGAAAGAAGACTCTTTAACAACCTGTGTTATGCAGATGACACAACCTTGCTTGCTGAAAAGTGAAGAGGACTTGAACCACTTATTGATGAAGATCAAAAACCACAGCCTTCAGTATGATTACAGCTCAACATAAAGAAAAATCCCTGCAACTGGACCAATAAGCAACATCATGATAAATGGAAAAAAGACTGAAGTTGTAAAGGATGTCAATTTTACTTGGGTCCACGATCAACGCCTAGGGAAGCAGGAGTCAAGAAATCAAATGATGCATTCCACTGGGCAAATCTGCTGCTAAAGATCTCTTTAAAGTGTTGAAAAGCAAAGATGTCACTCTGAGGACTAAGGTATGACTGACCCAAGCCATGGTGTTTTCAATCACCTCATATGCATGTGAAAGCTGGACAATGAATAAGGAAGACCAAAGAAGGATTGATGCCTTTTAATTACGGTGTTGGCAAAGACTATTGAATATACCATGGACTGCCAGAAGAACAAACAAATCTGTCTTGGAAGAAATACAACCAGAATGTTCCTTAGAAGTAAGGATGGTGAGACTATGTCTCACATACTTTGGACATGTTATCAGGAGGAATCAGTCCCTGGAGAAGGACATCACACTTGGTAAAGTAGAGGGTTAGTGAAAATAAGGAAGACCCTCAATGAGGTGGATTGACACAGTGGCTGAAACAATGCACTCAAGCATAACAATTGTGAGGATGACACAGGACAGGGCAGTGTTTTGATCTGTTGTACATGAGCTCCCTATGAGTCGGAACCGACTTGAAGGCACCTAAAAAAAACACTTGCTCCACAGAAGAAAAGATCTGGCGATCTGCTTCTTTAAAGATTACATCTTAGGAAACCCTACAGGGGAGTTCTATTCCATCATGTGGGGTTGTTATGAGTTGGAATCGGCTGGGTAGCACACGACAACAATACATTTATATGTACATGTATATATCCTTTCCACAGTAAAATGAGAGAAAAGTGAGGGCTATTCTATAATTATATATATATCTCAAACCCTTTGCTGTCGAGTTAATTATGACTTATAATGTACTGACTCCATAGGACAGAGTAGAACTGCCCCATGGGTTTTCCAATGAGCTGATGGATTCAAACTGCAGACCCTTTTGGTTAGTAGCCATGTTCTTAATCACTGTGCCACCAGGGCTGTGTGTATATATATATATATATATATATATATATATATATTTAAAAAACCAAATATATGTATATATATATATATAAATCCAAAAAGCAAACCCCTTGCCATCAAGTCGATTTCAACTCATAAAGGTCGGTGATTCGAACCCATTCAGAGGTGCCATGGGAGACAGACCTGCAGATCTGTTTCTTAAAGGTCACAGCCTGAAAAACCCTATGGAGTAGTTCTGCCCTGCATACTTGGGGTCGCCATGGGTTGGAAATGACTCAATAGCAACTAACAAGAACAAACACATGTACCTAAATGCATATGTACAAATACATGTATAAAATAGTATATACAGTGTATTTGTCTAAAATATAAAATTGTCCTTACCTTTCTCTCAGTTTACCATGGAACATGGAAAAGTTTGTCCTGAATGGGCACCAGTCCATGCACTGGCATTTGAAGACCAGTGGAAGCACTTTGCATTTGAACCTCATGTTCTTTGGAAACCATGGTTAAGAGCTCCGACGGCTAACCAAATCTTTGAAATTAGGAATCAGGACTTTATTGTTGTGTAATGATACATAAACTCTGAGAGATTTGGCCCTCTTGAGTTACAGCACTTGCTTGCTGCTGGTCTCTGCCTGCTTTGGAAGACACGTGAGAACAGGAGACCTCAGAGTATCTCAGGTGCCATAATACCTGGGGGACTGCCTGGTTAATCCCTCTGAGTTTAGTGCAGAACTGTGCACGAATCATTCCAGACGTACGGGATTGTTTCCTCCCGGTCAGGGCCTCAAAAGGAGAGATTCCAGAGCGTCCCTTGACAATGCATTCCAAAGTTCAGGAATGCTCCCTCTCAAAAAGAAAATTTTCAGATGCTTAGAATCAGCAGTTTAAAGCTGGAATGGGCCTAAAATCACATGGTTGAATTCCTCCAAGTTTCAGAGTCACTAATTAGCCTCAGAGAGACAAAGGGCAAGCAGAGCTTTACCAAATGGTCTTTGGGGGAGGCCAGTGCTTCTCCCTATGACCCACATAGCTAATCACCAGGGCCCTGAATAAGGATGCCCATCTCAGAGGGTGGGTTCGGGAGGGACCACCTGAGGGCCTAATACCACCCCTAACCCCAACCCTCTGAGGTGCAAAGTTAACCTCTTCCTAACCCTACGAGATGAAGAAAAGCCAACATCAGTTTCCCTTCTCCAAAGCCTTCACGTGCTGGGCTTGGACTTGGGCCTCTTTGATTCCCAAGCATTCTCTTACCCCTGCTCGAACTTTCTGTCATTTATTTAAAGGCCTGGTTTCTCAAATATTTAATTGCTAGATTTTTTTTTTTCTTCAGATTCTTATTTCCTTTTTCACACTGTTATGTCCCAAATAAACCACTGTAATTCCAGTCAGTATTGAATATTTGCATGCCATATGCATTCTCCTGTACCCTTTGGGGTCTGTTTATCACACACTCTCACTTATAAATGACAAGCGTTTGCTCTTGTCTTTCAATTTGCTTTATTTTGTCTTCTTCATTTTGAATTGAGTGTGTACTTCAACTGTTTGACTCAGTTTGTTGGTTTTTGATAATGTCTTTGTAGTGAGGTGCCAAAGAGAAAAATTAATAACAGACATCTTACTTCGATTTTAGGATTTTTCTTCCCGTGAAACCAAATATTAACTGTGAAAATTTTTACTTAACTTAAATTTTAAAAGCTATCATGGCTGCAGGTAGATGGAGGACCAGAGACCACCTGGTGACCTGATAACAGTTGATCTCAGTAGAAGGGGGAGAGTAGCCTTCTGTCAATCATGTTAAAATTCCCCAGCAGTTGATCTTTTCTTCTCCCTCCTCTTCTCGTTATAAGCTCCAGTTACAACTAGCCTGTTTCAAGCCATTTGCTGTTTTTTTGGAATCAGAATGGTCTCCCTATACGTATATAGAATAAATGCACGGAATAAACCATATGTTTCAATCTCTTTGAGTTTTGATTATTTTTAACAGAGTTGAACATGGCTCCCCCAAAAGATATGTCCACCTTCTAATTCCTGGAACTGGCATATTCTCTCTGATTCTGGCCCAAAATTGGAGTGGAAGCAATTTATTTGGAAAAAGGATCTTTGCTGAGGTAATTAAGGATCTTGAGATGAGGAGGCCTGCATGGGTTATTTGGTTGGGCCCTAAACCCTGTAAGTGTTCTTACAAGTAACGTACAGAGGAGACGGTGATGTGAGGATGAAGGCAGAGACTAGAGTGTCGAGGCCACAAACCAAGGAAGCCAGAAGCTAGAAGAGGCAAAGAGTGAATTCTCCCCTAGGCTCTCCAGAGGGATTGCGGCCTTATCAACATCTTGATTTCAGACTTCTGGTCTTCAGCACTGTGAAGAGAATAAATTTCTCTTGTTTTGAGTCATCAAGTTTGTAATCTGCAATGACAGCCACAGAAAACTAATACAGCATCCAATATTCTATGACTGTGTTTAACACCTGCACCCCTCTGTTGGTTTGTCCTACTGTGATGTCTTTCGTGTTGCTGTGATGCTGAAAGCTATGCCACCAGTATTGCAGAGACTAGCAGGGTCACTCGTGGTAGACAGGTTTTAGCGGCACGTCTAGATTTAGAAAGACAAGGAAGAAAGGCCTGGCGATCTACTTCCAAAAATTAACCAGTGAAAACCCTATGGATCATATCAGAATATTGCCCAAGAATTCGACTCACTTACTTTGGATGCCTCGTCGGGAGGGATCGATTGCTGGAGAAGGACATCATGTTTGATAAAGTGGAGGGCCAGTGAAGGTGAGGGAAACAAAGCCTCAATGACATGGATTGACACAATGACCACAGTAATGTACTCAAACATACCAGCAGTCGTGGAGATGGCACAGGACCAAGCGATGTTTCCTTCCAACACAAAGTTGCTATGAGATGGAGCCAACTCAGCCGCAGCTATGAACAACAACAACAACAAAATGTTTAACACTTTTCCTATAAGGTGTTGCCAGTCATTGTTCCCCATATTTACTGTTATTTTTCAACTGTCAACATTTCATTCTATCTTTAGGTCACTGATCTCAGTCGTTTTGTGTATTCGTTACATTTTATTTGCCAATTTATGGACTGTGGTCTAGAACCAGAGGCTTTTGTGCCCTTAAACCAAACCAAACCCATTGCCATCGAGTTGATTTTGACTCATAGTGACCCTATAGGACAGAGTAGAACTGCCCTATAGGGTTTCCAAGCAGTAGCTGGTGGATTCGAACTGCTGACCTTTTGGTTAGTAGCCATAGCCCTTAACCACTGCACCCCCCAGGGCTTCTATTAAACAAAAAGAAAATCAAACCTGTTGCCATGAAGTCGATTCCAACTCATAGTCACCCTGTAGGACACAGTAGAACTGCCCCATAGGGTTTTGAAGGCTGTAAATCTTTATGGAAGCAGGCTGCCACATCTTTCTCCCATGGCATGGCTGGTGGGTTTGAACCGTCATCCTTTCAGTTAGCAACTGAGCACTTATCTGCTGCACCGCCAAGGCTCCTGTTGCACCTTACTAGTAAACAGAAAATAAGTCAGTTCATTTCTACTTAACAAATTTTGGAGCAAAAGCTGAGAAAAGTTATAGAATTGAATGATTTAGAGTCATTAAAAGATGTTTTTGAGTAATTACAATAATTATACTCTTTTAGCACTTAGTGTGTGTTTTGGAGCTAGACTCCCTGAGTTGGAATCCAGCTTTGCCATTTGATCATGGTCAAGTTATTTATCTTCTGTAGGCCTCAATTTCCTCATTGTGAAATGGGTATAATAATTGTACCAACTCACAGTGTTGTGGTGAGGATTAAGTGAACTCATATGTCTTAGAACATTACCTAGGACATGGTAAGCGCCATATACAAGTTCATTATTGTTTGTGTGTTTATGCCTTGAATATCTGATTAGTGTGAAACTTCTTAAAAATGGGGATGGTCTTAGTTTTCATAATCTTGAATTATTCCCTTGGGCTTAGAGCATCAAGCAAGCACTCCTACATATATAACTCTGTGTAACCCTGAATATGGAGCCCTGACAGCGTAGTGGTTAAGAGCTTGGCTGGTAACCAAAAGGTCGACAGTTCAAATCCACTAGCCACTCCTTGGAAACCCTATGGGGCAGTTCCGCTCTGTCCTATAGGGTTGCTATGAGTAGGAATCAACTTGATGGCAACAGGTTTGGTTTGGGTACCCCTGAATATGGGGAAGTTATGCATACATACATATGTACTCATCTAGGAGCAAGTACGGAACTGTATGATCATATAGTATTAACTTTTTTTTATTGCGCTTTATGCTATTGATAGCTATATTTAGGAGGCAGTAGCCATAGTGGCACAGTGGTTAAGCTCTAGGCTGCTAACTGAAATGCTGGCAGTTCGAACCCACAAACTGCCCCTTGGGAACCCTATGGGGCATGGGGCAGTTCTACTCTGTCCTATAGGGTCGCTATGAGTCAGAATCAACTTGACGGCAACAAGTTTGGTTTGGGGATGCAAACAGTTAACAAACTCAACTGCTAACCTGAAAGGTTGGAGGTTCGAGTCCACCCACAGGCTCTTCAGAAGAAAGGCCTGGAGATCTCCTTCTGAAAAATCAGCCACTGAAAACCCCATTGAGCACAGTTCCACTCTGACACACACAGGGTTGCCACGAGTCAGAATTGACTCGAAGGCAGCTTTTTTTCCTTTTCTTTTCTTTTTTTAAGTATGGTTTACTCTTGAGCCTCGTAAGGTATGTAAGGTTATTTCTTTTTACGGAATTTTGTTTTTTCTGAAGGTGCCACATTTTCTTCTTTTTGTTCTTTCTGAAACTATGATAAGTTTTTAATTTCAAAACGCTCTCGCAGAACTTTGAAATGTCTTCTCAGTATAATTTTCCAAATTCCCAAACGCATCAGATAATCTTTCGGTTAGATTTTTTCCAGAGACCTTCCTCCCACAAACTACTTTCGACCTGATCCAGCGTGGACTGTGTATTGTCTAGGTTGGCTGCACAGTCGCCATAGTGAGACTAAGCTTTGGTAGTCTCCTGTGTTAGAGACCACCTTCCTGAAGCCCAGTTCTCCCTTCTTGCTTTTGACCCTCTTTCTGCTGGGGTCCTTGACTGTCTGAAAATGTCTATTCTACCCTTAATTTTAACGATAGATTGGGAATAAAATTCTAGACTGAGAACCATTTTCTCTTAAAATTTTAAAAGCCTCATCTTCTTGCTTCTAATGTTGCCAACCAGATTCCCGATTCCATTTACTTGCTTCCTCTCTAGAAGGTTCTAGCATTTTCTCTTTATCTCTGTTGTTGTTTGGGGCCAGAGTTGGCTCCAACTAATAGCGACCCTATGCACAACAGAACAAAACGCTGCCTGGTCCTGTGCCATCCTCACAATCGTTACGCTTGAGCCCATCGTTGCAGCCACTGTGTCAACCCATCTCATTGAGGGTCTTCCTCTCTCTAACTCTAGGTTCTATAACTTCAAGGTGGTGTGCCTTGGTGTGGTCTTTCTATTCACTGTGCTTGACTCTCAGTGGCCCTTTTAATATGGATACTTGTGGTCCTCAGTTTCTAGGAAAAAATTTTTATAATTTCTTTGATAATTTCCTCTTCTTGGAATTTCAGTCTGTCCAATGTTGGATCTCTGGTTTTGGAAATTTGTCTTATCTTTTCTCTCCTGTTATCTACTTCTTGATATCTTCATTTTACCTTTTAGGGTTTTTTCCATACTATGTTTAATCCTTCTATTGTAGTTTACAGAAACCCTGGTGGTGTAGTGGTTAAGTGCTACGGCTGCTAACCAAAGGGTCGGCAGTTCGAATCCGCCAGGCGCTCCTTGGACACTCTATGGGGCAGCTCTACTCTGTCCTATAGGGTTGCTATGAGTCAGAATCGACTCGATGGCACTGGGTTTGGTTTTTTGGTTTACTGAAATTTATATCTTGATTATCATATTTTTGATTCCCAAGAAATCTCTCTTGCACTCCATTGCTGGTTTCATATCATCTTGTTCTTGTTTAATGAACATAATCTCTTCTTCAATAGCTCTGAGGCTATTGATTACATATACTTATATTTGTTTGTATTTATATTAAAATTTCTCCATTTCTCTGCATCATCTCTGTTTCCTCTGAAGTCCTTCTCATTTCTGTCTCCAGTTTCTGTTGCAAGTTTTTTTTTTTTTTTTTTTTTAAATACCTGGCCATCCTTGGTTATTCTTTTATGATGAGGAGTAAGGTATTTGTCATGGATTGAATTGTGTCCCCCCAAAAAATGTGTCAACTTGGCTAGGCCATGATTCCCAGTATTGTATGGTTGTCCACCATTTTGTCATCTGATGTGATTATCACATGTGTTATAAAGAGGCAGGATTAGAGGCAGTTCTGTTAATGAGGCAGGACTCAATTTACAGGATTAGGTTGTATCTTGTGTCTATCTCTTTTGAGATAGAAAAGAGAATCAAGCAGAGAGAAAGGGACCTCATACCACCAAGAAAGGAGCTCCAGGAGCAGAGGGCGTCCTTTGGACCTGGGGTCCCTGCACTGAGAAAGTCCTAGGCCAGGGGAAGATGGATGACAAAGACCTTCCCCCAGAACCGACAGGGACAGAGAAAGCCTTTCCCTGGAGCTGGCACCCTGAATTCAGATTTCTAGCCTCCTAGACTGTGAGAGAATAAGTTTCTGTTTGTTAAAGCGATCCAATTGTGGTATTTCTGTTATAGCAGCACTAGGTAACTGAGACAATATTTAAAAGTGATTTGCAAGCTCTAGGTGTGTGGGTGTGGGCAGAGCTTGTGGATGAGTGGGCTTCACAGTAGAGTGGCTAGGGGGCAGAGAAGTCTCCATTCTCCTATTGGGGAGTAATTGCTTGGCTGCTGCCCTTCTGATAGCAGGTTGTGGGAAACGCGCTGGGCATTCTATCACCATTAGGCAGACTTTCTGCTACCAGTTGCTGTCAAGCGACTCCTGGCGACCCATGTGCGTCAGAGAAGATCTGAGCTCCATCGAGTTTTTAATAGTTGATTTTTGGAAGCAGATCACCAGGCCTTTCTTCCAAGGTGCTTCTGGGTGAACTTGAACTTCCAACCTTTTGGTTAGAAGTCGAGAATATTAACCATTTGCACCACCCAGGGACCCCAGACATTCTGCTAATCCCATTTTCATGCCTGTGCCTCACCTTCTCCTCCTCTGTACTGGGTAACAATTTGACTGGCATCTCTTGGAGTCAATTTCTCTAGTCAAGGATGAGGCGGGGAGGGCAGAGGTGCTTGTTTTATGGAATGACCTAGAAGGGAACCTGGGGTTTACTTGCTCTGCGCTGAGACTTTCTAACCAATCCCTGCGCTGTCCCTTTCCCTGCCTTCTTCTCTTCTTTTGGGTGTCTCCTGCCTCTTAGTCCTGGATCTTTGAGGGGTTCCACAGGGCACATGGGCTTTCAAACTCTCCTTGGAAAGAATGCAGTTTAAAACCTTTTTCTTTTTTAAAGGCACCGGTCATAGGAATATTGTTGTGAACTGTCTGACTGGGGGTAGTTTATTACGCTTAATTTGGGTTGAAAGAATCAACTGAAACCGCAGGCCAGAATCCACAAAATTTATTAAGTTTGTTGTTAACATGGAATTCAAAACTGTAACAGAACACTAAATTATCACCAAAAAACTCCTAAAAAAAACCAAACGAGTGGCTGTCCAGTCAATTCTGACCCATGGTTACTCATGTGCGCAGAGCAGAACTGAACTCTGCAGGGTTTTCAGTGACTGTGAACTTTGGGAAGCAGATCACGAGGACTTTCTTCCAAGAAGCCTCTGGGTGAGCTCGAACCACCAACTTGCAGTTAGTAGTCGCTTAACCATTTGCACTGGCGCATCAACCATAAACTGTCACCAGTTTGAAAGTCAATTTGTATTCTTTGGGACATTAGGTTGTGTTCTTGGGGATGAATTGAGGGATTTCAAAATAATCATAGTTTGGTACGAAACAGCCCTTGCTTTGTTACTCTGCCCTAGGACAGATACGGGAGGGTGCAGTTTCCTTCCGTGGATCCCAAGGAGACTGAGAGAACAAAATTATTCAAGGGAATCAAATTGAAAAAAAATTAGAATATCTTAGGTTAAGTAATTTCTTTTTATTGGTTGTATTTAGCGGTTGAAGAAATGTGTACCTTCTGAACAGTAGAGCTCACGAAGGCAGAGGAATGGCATCAGAGAAGTGACGCTAACTGTCCAATAAATATTCTTGAGCATACGGCTCCTGCTGATGGTACTGGGCCAGCAGAGCTTTTCATTCCTTCCCATGTAGACAACGCCTTGACCTCTTCATTGGACTCTAAATCTCATTCTAAACTTCTGAATGATGCCAACATCTTGTAATAGAAATTAAAGTCCAGATGTGTTTTTAGCTGGAATATGGCAGGTAGAATGAATGAATGATCAACGATATTGGTAACTTAACATTTATTCATTTCTTAATATATGCCACACGCTGGCCTAAGTATTTCATAGGTATTACATCGTTCATTCTCACCACCCCTATATGAGATATCGTATCAGTCAGTTTTCACTCGACTAAACCCAAACCCAAAACCCATTACCGTCGAGTCAATTCCAACTCATAGTGACCCTACAGGACAGAGAACTGCCCCATATGGTTTCCAAGGCTTTAAATCTTTATGGAACCAGACTGCCACGTTCTTCTGCTGTGGAGTGGCTGGTGGGGTTCAGCAGCAGACCTTTTGGCTAGCAGCTGAGCATTTAATCACTGCATCACCAGGGCTCCTTTCACTCTCACTGCTAACCTAAAAAGGAGCCCTGGTGGTGCAGTAGTTAAGCACTTGGCTAATAACCAAAAGGTCTATGCTTTGAACCCTACCAGAGGCTCAGGGGGAAAAGACATGACCATCTGCTCCTGTAAAAATTGTTGTTGTTGAGTGCTGTCGAGTCAATTCAAACTCATAGTGACCCCATGTGACAGAGTAGAACTGCCCCATAGAGTTTTCTAGACTGTAATCTTTACGGAAACAGATTGCCTGGTCTTTCTCCTGCAAAGCAGCTAATGGATTCGAACCGCTGACCTTTCAGTTAGCAGCCTAGTGCTTAACCGTTGCCCCAGCAGGGCTCCTTCCATAAAGATTAGAGCCTAGGAAACTCTATGGGCAAATTCTCTGTCCTATGAGTCAGAAAAGACTTGATGGTGCACAACAACAACACTAACCTAAAGTTGTCCGTTTGAACCTACCCAGCAGTGCCATGGAAGAATGGCCAGGTGATCTGCTCCTATAAATGTTACAGCCGAGAAAACCCTATGGAGCAGTTCTACTCTGTCACACAGGGTGTTGCCATGGGTCAGAATGGACACGACGGTTTGTATTTTGGGTTTTGGTCGTATCAACTGATGCAAAGACACTAAGCTGCGCTGCAGTGATAGGTAGCCCCTGTGCTCAGAGGCACGTGCTTCTTTCTCACCCACATGAGGGGCCCATTGTGAGGCTGTGTCCCTGGGGCCCCAGAGGTGGAGCTGTGCCTGTGCAGGGTCTTGGCAGTCAGGAGAAGAAGGATGGCAACCACGAGCTGGTTCTTAAAGCTTCTCCTCAGAAGTGGCACGTGTGACACTTCTTACCTCGTTTCAGTGGCCAAAGCAAGTCACGTGGTTACTCCCTACCTCAATGGGGCAGGGAGGTGTTATCTTATCACACAGGGTGGCATCTCAAATCCCACGGCCACGCTTGATACCAAGCGGTGGGAATCTACAATCTTCGGCCAGAGGAAGGGCAGCAAATATTTTGACTGATACCATCTGCCACCCGTCTGTCAGTTTGCTGTCCTGTTGTGTCTTTCATGTTGCTGTGATGCTGGCAGCCATGTCACTGATATTTCAAATGCCAGCAGGGTCACCCATGGTTGATGAGTTTCAGTGGGGCATCTAGATTAAGACAGACTAGTACGAAAGGCCTGGTGATCTACCTCTGAAAATTAACCAATGAAAACCTAGGGATCAAAAGAGAATATTGTTACTTTGGACACGTCATCAGGAAAGACAGATCACTGACGGGGCATCACGTTTGGTGAAGTGGAGGCCCTCGATGAGATGGATTGACGTAGTGACGGTAACAGTGGCTTCAAACATGCCAGCCATCGTGGGGCTGGCTCTGGACCCAGCAATGTTTTGCTCAGTTGTACATGGGGTCACCATGAATCGGAGCCAACTCAATGGCAACTGACAACCACAGGTAGATATTATCGCCCATTTTACAGACGAGGGAAATGAAGCGAGTTAAAGATGCCGTCTAATTCCGAAACCCGGGGAAGGAAGGAATCATTTGAATACTTAGAAGATTGTATACATTTCATCTAATTAAAATGCAAACGAGACAAAACACAACAAACACACAGTGTCAAGGACTGAATAACGCAGAGGTAATAGAATCAAACCCTGCACGTCACTTTTTTAAGACAGAAAAATTAATTTTCACCTGAGTCTTATTTTCAGAGCTTTGGGTGGGAAAGAACAATAAAACATTAAGATATTACCTATTAAGACTAACTCCCAGAGATTTTTTTTTTCAGAAGGAACAATCTAATATTATTTGTACAAATCAGATTCTAAAATCTAGACTTTAGAGAACTTAGGTGGTCTCAGCCAGGATCCTGCTTCACTTTGGGGATTTTCTAGTGTCTTACATTCAGCATTTAACTTTGAAATTTGCCAAACATGAGAAATAGCAGTTGCAGTGTGTCTTGTTATATTAAGGGAAAATAATTTCATGTTACTTGAAGCATTTTATTTTTGCATTTCCTATCCTTTCTCATTCTGAGCACAGTTCTCTAAGCAGTTTTTTCTGCCGTAAGACAAGTAAGTATACGTACATTCTAATACTCTAATGTGTTTTCCAGTATACTGAAATGTTCATTAAAAAGTAACCACTTCTCTGGGCTTAGTATTTGCTAGCTGCTGTCAAGTTGGCCCTGGACTCGTGGTGACCCCATGCAGGACGAAATGAAATGCTGCTCTGTCCTGCGCCATCCCCATGAACGATTGTACATCTGAGCATTGTGATCCAAAGGCTTTTCATTATTTGAGTTCAGAAGTAGATCACCAGGCTTTTCTTCCTAGTCTGTCAGCTCTGCCGAAATCTGTTCAGCATCATAGCAACACCCAAGCTTTCACTGATAGATGGGTAGTAGCTAGGTGTGAGGAGCCATGGCATCAAACCCTGTCTCCCACATAAAACAAAACAAAACAAACTCATTGCCATCGAGTGGATTCCAACTCACAGCCACCCTATCTATGCGACAGAATAGAACTGTCCCATTTTCAAGGAGCGGCTGGTGGATTCAAACTACAGACCTTTCAGTTAGCAGCCGAGCTCCTAACCACTACACCACCAGGGCACATCCAAAAACCAAACCTATTGCTGGCGGGTAGATTCCGACCCATAATGACCCTAGAGGACAGAGTAGAACTGCCCCCCAGGGTTTCCAAGGAGTGACTGGTGGATCTGAACCGCCAACCTTTTGGTTAGCTGCCGTATGATTTAACCACTGCGCCACCACCAGCCCCCTCCAGGGTACATAAACCTGAAACCCACTGATTCCGACTCAGCGACCCTAGAGGACAGAGTAGAACTGCCCATAGAGTTTCTAAGGAGCACTTGGTGGATTCAAACCGCTGACCGTTTGGTTAGCACCCATAACTCTTAACCACTGCACCACCAGGGTTTCACCAGGATACAGAGAAGGCAAGAATTCTACCCCCAAACCACCAATGCCCTCAGTATTTATTCTGTTACAGAAATTAGCCAACTGGGTGACATTGTGTTTTCTTGATGGAGCCTGCCACCTTGTGGTTGTTTGGAAAATTGGCACGGCAAAAACTAGTCCTCTGTATACTTTTTCTTCAAGAAAGATCTATCGAGCACCTGCTGTGTGCCAGGCCTTGTTCCAGACACAGAATATAAAACTGTGAATGAAATAGACAAGAAGCCCCAGCCTCATGGAGCTTATGTTTCATAGCATAAGAACTTGTGCATATAAGTTACTATTTAGAAAGGTGGTTCACCTTGATCAATCTGCTAAGCAACTATCCCACCCACACGGGTGCCCACCCTCTCTACCGTTCTTCCTGCTATGTGTGGGTGAAACGTCCCTGCTCCTTTGAAGGCCAGCCCTTCCACTTGTGCTCCCCATCCAAACACCTCGCCTTCTCAAGGACTTTGCATCTGTAAATGTCGCTGTCCTCCTACATCATTTAAAGCACCCTCCCCTGGCATGTCCCCCATCAACATATACATGCTCTGCAGGCTTCTATGGAGCTCTGGGTGGCACAGTGGTTAAGAGCTAGGCTGCTAACCAAAAGGCTTCTACAGAAAAAAGAATCCTTCTTTAACCTCAAGTTCTCTCTAGCTAATGCTCTATTTATCTGCTTCCCTTCACAGTAAAACTTCCCAAAGGTTATCTAGAGTCGCTGTCTCCGCCTCTGCTCCACTGGCTTTAATTCAGGGTTTTTTTTGTTATCACCTCTCTTTTGGAACCACTTCGGACAAGGTCACACACCATCGCCAGACACAAGGGGCCATTTTCTGTTCTCAGCATTTAGCACAGTCTTTCTCTCTTTCCAACATGCCTTAAATGGGTTGCCAGTGAGCTGATTCTGGCTCATGGCAACCCCATGCATGTCAGAACAGAACTGTGTTCCAGACTGTTTTCAGTAGCTGATTTTTTTGGCAGGAGATTGCCAGGCCTTTCTTCCTAGGTGCCTCTCGGTGAACTTGAACCTTTAGTCTTTTGATTAGCACCTGAACACATTAGCCATTTGTACCATCCAGGGACTCCTCCAGCATGCCTAAAACCCTTTGCTGTTGAGTAGATTCTGACTAAGAATAACCCTATAGAAAGGAGTAGAACTGCCCATCAGAAGGAGCTGCTGGTGGATTCGAACTTCTGTCCCCCAAAAATATGTGCTGTAAATCCTGACCCCTATACCTGTGGTTAAAATCTCATTTGGGAATAGGTTTTCTTTGTAATGCTAATAAGGCAGTATTCCTGTAGGGTGTGTCTTAAATCAACCTTTTTTGAGATGTAAAAAAGCAGATTAAGCAAGCAGAGATGGGGGAAAATAGATGTCACACCACATGAACATCACCAAGGACGCAGGGAAGAGGAGGTAAAAAGAGACAAGGACCTTCCTCTGGAGCCAACAGAGACAGAAAGCCTTCCCCTACAGCCAGTACTCTGAATTCAGAGTTCCAGCCTCCTAACTCTGAGGAAATCAATTTCTGTTCGTTAAAGCCACCCACTTGTGGTATTTCTGTTACAGCAGCATTAGATAAGTAAGGCAGTATTTTCAGTAGTAACTCCTCCCAGGGGAAAACAATGTAATGAGTTGGGAATGAGGACCAACTTTGAATTGAGTTGTCAGGGAAGCGCTGAGAATGTAGCCTTTGAGTTTAGACTTGAATGACGAGAGCCAGCTATGGAAAAATGTGGTGAAGGATGTACAGGGCAGAGGCAATGGCTCATTTAGAACCCCTAAGGTGTGCTGGGGAGCCCTGGTGGTGCAGTGCAGTGGTTAAGAACTCAGCTGCTAACCAAAAGGTCAGCAGTTTGAATCCACCAGCTGCTGCTTGGAAGCCCTATGGGCAGTTCAGCTCTGCCCTGTAGGGTCACTGTGAGTCAGAATCGACTCAATGGCAGCAGATTTTTTTAATTTTGGGGGACACAATTTAATCCATAACAATACCTTCTTTGGTTCTTTTTATCCCCCGCCTCATCCCCACAAGAACCTCCTCTGCCTGGCTTATTTTGTATTCCCAGCACCCAGGAACCATTTCTGGCAGTAAGGAGGTGCTCAACAAATATGCTCAGTTTGCATATGGATTCATATCATATGAATAGTGCCCCCACCCTGCCCCAACCTCTGAGTAATGTGGTATTTTTGGAAAACAAGAGAAGTAGGGAGGTCACTGGACTGACAGGAGAATTTCTTTTAGCCCTTAAGCAGATATTTTAACTTTATGGTGATTTAGGTTCCTGTCTTAGTCTCCTAGTGCTGATGTAACAGAAATGCCACAAATGGATGGCTTTAAAGAAGAGAATTTTTTTCTCACAGTTCTAGAGGCTAAAAGTCCAGATCAGGGTCTCAGCTCTGTTGATCCCTTTTGTGAGCCGTCCTTAGTTTCTAGTGTCCTCCAGTGATCCTTAGCATTCCTTGGTGGCTGTCTTTCCCCTGTGTACATCTCCGTGTCCACTCTGGTCACCTTACAACTCAGAAATGATCAGGTTCAGGACCCACCCCACAGTGGTCTGGCCTTATTAACACAACAAAGGAAAAATCCTCTTTCCATACAGGCTCACACCCACAGGTACAAGGGCCAGGAACTCAACACATATTTTTGGAAGACACAAAGAAATCCGTAACACCAGGAGTCATCTGATATCCTGAACACAAAGAAAAGGTATTTTACTGTATAATATTTAAAAATATTCCTTTCTGAAAAATGTCCTGCTTACTTACCATGCTTAATCTTTTATTTCTCTTTAAGATATCTTTCCTTCTCCTCTAGTTGGCTGACTGACCTTGCTTGCTTTCTCTCGTTTTGCTTGTCTACAAGGAGATAATTCCTGGCTAGACTGACAAATATTGCAAGCTGTTTTTCAATTAAGCCAAAAAACCAAACGCATTGCCATTGAGTCAATTCGATTTCGACTCATAGTGACTCTAGAGGACAGAGTAGAACTGCCCCATAGGATCTCGCCGTCTGTAATCTTTACGGAAGCAGACTGCCACATCTTTCTTTCGAGGAGTGGCTGGTGGGTTCGAATCACTGACCTTTTAGTTAGCGGCCAAGCGCTTAACCATTGTACCACCAGGGCTCCTATATTTCAATCACTGGATAATAAATGTAAAATTAATGAGATTAAAATAAAATAAACCTCAGAAGGGAGTGTAAGACCCTTTTGATGAAAGTCAGGATTAAATGCAAATTTTTCATCACTTTATGTGTCAGATTTTGAGCAGATGAAAAATCAATGTATGTAAAAGGAAACTGAGTGTTTTGAAGGAAGCTTCAAACTGATGATTTCGGCAGGAGTAAATTATTAGTGATCTAAATAAGGCGTCCACCACTCGTCTGCCAGTTTGTCATCCTGTGGTGACTTGCAAGTTGCTGTGATGCTGTAAGCTTGCCGCTGGTATTTCACATACGAGCAGGGTCACTCATGGTGGACAGGTCGTAGCTGAGCTTCCAGACTAAGACAGGCTAAAAAGAAGGGCTTGTCAACCTATTTCTAAAAAAAAATTACCCAGTGAAAAACTTATGAATAGCAGGGGAACATTTCTGATATAGTGCCAGAAGATGAAACCCTCCGGCTGGAAGGCACTCAAAATATGACTGGGGAAGAGCTGCCTCCTCAAAGTAGAGTTGACTTTAATGACATGGATGGAGCAAACCTTTGGAAGCTTCATTTGCTGTTGTGGCATGACTCAAAATGAGAAGAAATAGCTGCAAAAATAATTGGAACCTTGAATGTATGAAATGTGAATCTAGGAAAATTGGAAGCCGTCAAAAATGAAATAGGATACACAAAGATCAATATCCTAGGCATTAGTGAGCTGAAATGGACTAGTATTGGCCATTTTGAATCAGATAATCATATCGTCTGCTATGCCTGGGATGACAGCTTGAAGAGGAATGGCATTGCATTCATCATCAAAAACAACATTTCAAGATTTGAAGTACAATGCTGTCAGTGATAGGATGAGATCCATACGTCTACAACGAAGATCAGTTAATATGACTGTTATTCAAATTTACCCACCAAACCGCTAAGGCCAAAGGTGAAGAAACTGAAGATTTTTACCAACTTCTGCAGTCTGAAATTGATCAAACATACAATCAAGGCGCATTGATAATTACCGGTGATTGGAATGTGAAAATTGGAAACAAGAAGAATCGGTAGTTGGAAACCATGGCCTTGGTGATAGAAATGATGCGAGAGATCGCATGATAGAATTTTGCAAGACCAATGACTTCTTCATTGCAAATACCTTTTTTCAACAACATAAACAATGACTACACACGTGGACCTCACTGGAAGGAATACACAAGAATCAAATCGACTACATCTGTGGAAAGAGAAAACAGAAAATCTCAAGATCAGCAGTCAGAACAAGACCAGGGGCTGACTGCAGAACAGACCATCAATTGCTTATATGTAAGTTCAAGCTGAAGCCGAAGAAAATTAGAACAAGTCCACGAGAACCAAAATATGACCTTGAGTATATCCATCCTGAATTTAGAGACCATCTTAAGAATAGGTTTGACACATTAAACACTAATGACTGAAGACCAAACAAGTTATGAGATGACATCAAGAGCATCATACCTGTATAAAGCAAGAGGTCATTAAAATGACAGGAAAGAAAGGACCAAAATGGATGTCAGGAGAGACTATGAAACTTGCTCTTGAATGTAGAGTAGCTAAAGCAAATGGAAGAAATGATAAAGTAAAAGACCTGAACAGAAGATTTCAAGGGCCATCTTGAAGGATGAAGTGCAGTATTATAATGAAATGTGAAAAGACCTGGAGTTAGAAAAAAAAAAGGGAAGAAGACATTTGGTATTTCTCAAGCTGAAAGAACTGAAATAAAAATTCAAGCCTCAAGTTGCAATATTGATGGATTCTACGGGGAAAATATCGATCGACGCAGGAAGCATCAAAAGATGATGGAAAGAACACAGAGTCACTATAGCTAAAAGAATTGGTCGACATTCAACCATTTCACAAGGCACGTTATGATGAAGAGCTCATGGTATCAAAGGAAGAAGTCCAAGTCTCTCTTAAATTTAAAGAAGACAAAAAACAAATGAACAAAATTAAAATACAAATTATTTTATTTTTTTTCTGTCAATATAATGCTTCAGAAATCAATTTTTGGTCTGCAATTCTTTAAAATTCACACAATATGTTTGGCATTTAGTAAGAATCTGAGAGAAGGGGGTTGTATTAGCTTCCTAGGGCTGCCATAAAGAAGTAAAACAACCTGGGTGGCTTGAAACAACAGATATTTATTGTCTCAAAATTCTAGGGGCTAGAAGTCTAAAGTTAATGTGTCAATAGGGCCAACCTATTTCTGAAGGCTCTAGAGGAAGCTCTTTCCTTGCCTCTTTACAGCTTCTGGTAGCTGCTGACAATCCTTGGCTTGTAGCTGCATCACTCCAACCTCTGCCTCCATTATCACATGGCAGCTTTCCGTCTGTGTCTCTTCTCTTCTTCTTCTAAGGATTTAGTCATATTGGATAAGGGCCCCCTCTACTTCAATATGACCTCATGCAAACTTAACTAATAATATCTTCAAAGACCCTGTTTCCAAATAAGGTCATGTTCACAGGTACTAGGGGTTAGAATTCCAGCATATCTTTTTGGAGGGATATAATTCGACTGTCAATTGGACTGGTATTGGCCATTTTCAATCAGACAATCACATAGTCTACTATGCCAGAAATGACAACTTCAAGGAGAATGGTGTTGCATTCATCATCCAAAAGAACATTTCAAGATCTATCCTGAAGTACAACACTGTAACTGAGAGGATAATATCCATACACCTACAAGGAAGACCAGTTAATACAACTATTATTCAAATTTATGCACCAACCACTAAGGTCAAAGATGAAGAAATTGAAGATTTTTATCAGTTTCTGTAGTCTAGAATTGATCAAACATGGAATCAGGATACATTGATAATTACTGGTGATTGGAATGGGAAAGTTGGAAACAAAGAAGGATTAGTAGTTGGAAAATATGGCCTTAATGATAGAAACAATGCCAGAGATAGAATGATAGAATTTTGCAAGACCAACAAATTCTTCATTGCAATCACCTTTTTTCACCAACATAAACAGCGACTATACACATGGACCTCGCCAGAGGGAAAACACAGGAAGCAAATTGACTACATCTGTGGAAAGAGACGATGGAAAAGCTCAATATCATCAGTCAGAACAAGGCCAGGGGCTGACTGTGGAACAGACCATCAATTGCTCATACGTAAGTTCAAGTTTGCTGAGCAAATAATCTGAGAAACTGGCCTATATGAAGAACGGGGCATGAGGATTGGGAAAAGGCTCATTAACAGCCTGTGTTATGCAGAGGACACAACCTTGCTTGCTGAAAGTGAAGAGGACTTGAAGCACTGCACTTACTAATGAAGATCAAAGACCATAGCCTTCAGTATGGATTACACTTCAACATAAAGAAAACAAAAATCCTCACAACTGGACAAATAAGCAACATCATGATTAACAGGGAAAAGATTGAAGTTGTCACAGATTTCATTTTACTTGGATCCACAATCAACACCCGTGGAGGGGAGGTAGCAGTCAGGAAATCAAAAGACTCATTGCGTTGGGTAAATCTGCTGCAAAAGACCTCTTTGAAGTATTGAAAAGCAAAGATGTCACCTTGAAGACCAAGGTACACCTGACCTAAGCCATGGTATTTTCAATTGCCTCATATGCATGTGAAAACTGGACAATGAATAAGAAAGACCGAAGAAGAATTGGCGCCTTTGAATTGTGGTCTTGGCAAAGAATATTGAATACACCATGGACTGCCAAAAGAATGAACAAATCTGTTTTGCAAGCAGTACAACCAGAATGCTCCTTAGATGCAAGGATGGTGAGACTACATCTTACATACTTTGGACATGTTGTCAGGAAGGATCAGTCCCTGAAGAAGGACATCATGCTCGGTAGAGGGCCAGCGAAAGAGAGGAAGACCCTCAATGAGATGGGTTGTCACAGTGGCTGCAACAATGGGCTCAAGCATAACAATGATTGTGAGCATGGCGCAGGACTGGGCAGTGTTTAGTTCTGTGGTACATAGGGTCGCTATGAGTCGGAACCAACTCTACAGCACCTAATAACAACAACAAGTTCAAATAGAAATTGAAGAAAATCAGAGCAAGTCCAAGAGAGCCAAAATATGACCTTGAGAATATCTCACTTGAATTTAGAGACCATGCCAAGAACAGATTTGAGGCTTTGAACACTAGTGACTGAAGAGCAGATGAGTTGTGGAATGACATCAAGGACATCATACATGAAGAAAGCAAGAGGTCATTGAAAAGACAGCAAAGAAAGAAAAGACCAAGATGAATGTCAGAGGAGACTCTGAAACTTGCTCTTGAATGTGGAGCAGCTAAAGCAAAATGAAGAAATGATAAAGTAAAAGAACCGAACAGAAGATTTCAAAGGGTGGCTCAAGAAGACAAAGTATTATAATGACATGAGCAAACGGCTGGAGATAAAAAACCAAAAGGGAAGAACACGCTTGGCATTTTTCAAGCTGAAAGAACTGAAGAAAAAATTCAAGCCTTGAGTTCCAACAGTGAAGGATTATATGGGGAAAATATTAAACAATGAAGGAAGCGTCAAAAGGAGATGGAAAGAATACACAGAGACATTATACCAAAAAGGATTAGTCGAAGTTCAATGATTTCAAGAGGTGTCATATGATCAGGAACCCACAGTACTGAAGGAAGAAGTCCAAGCTGCACTGAAGGCATTGGCAAAAAACAAGGCTCCAGGAACCGATGGAATATAAATTGAGATATTTCAATAAACAGATGCAGCACTGGAAGTACTCACTCGTCTATGCCAAGAAATTTGGAAGATAGCTACCTGGCCAACTGACTGGAAGAGATCCATATTTATGCCTACTCCCAAGAAAAGTGATCCAGCCCAACGGAGAAATGATCAAGCAATATCATTAATATCACACACAAGCAAAATTTTGCTGAAGATCATTCAAAAACGGCTGCAGCGGTATATTGACAGGGAGCTGCCAGAAATTCAGGCTGGTTTCAGAAGAGGACGTGGAACCAGGGATATCATTGCTGAAGTTAGATGGATCCTGGCTGACAGCAGAGAATACCAGAAGGATGTTTACCTGTGTTTTATTGACTATGCAAAGGCATTCGACTGTGTGGTTCATAACAAATTATGGATAACATTGTGAAGAATGGGAATTCCAGAACACTTAATTGTGCTCATGAGGAATCTATACGTAGATCAAGAGGCAGTTGTTTGGACAGAAGAAGGGGATACTGAGTAGTTCAAAGATAGGAAAAGTGTGTATCAGGGTTGTAACCTTTCACCATACCTAGTCAATCTGTACCCTGAACAATTAATCTGAGAAGCTGGACCGTATGAAGAAGAACAGGCATCAGGATAGGAGGAGACTCATTAACAACCTGCGTTATGCAGATGACATAACCTTGCTTGTTGAAAGTGAAGAGGACTTGAAGCACTTACCAATGAAGATCAAAGGCCACAGCCTTCAGTATAGATTACGCCACAACATAGAACAAAAATTCTCACAACTGGTCTAATAAGCCACAGCATGATAAATGGAGAAAAGATTGAAGTTGTCACAGATTTCATTTTACTTGGATTCACAATCAACACCCGCGGAAGCAGCAGTCGAGAAATCAAAAGATGCATTGCATTGGGAAAATCTGCTGCAAAGGACATCTTTAAACTGTTGAAAAGCAAAGATGTCACCTTGAAAACTAAGGTGTGCGTGACCCAAGCCATGGTATTTTCAATTGCATGTGAAAGTGAAACAATGAATAAGGGAGACTGAAGACGAATTGACGTCTTTGAATTGTGGTGTTGAGGAAGAATACTGAATATGCTATGGACTGCCAAAAGGAAGGAACAAATCTGTCTTGGAGGAAGTACAACCAGAATGCTCCTTAGAAGCAAGGATGGAGAGACTGTGTCTTCCATACTTTGGACATGTTGTCAGAAGGGATCAGTCCCTGGAGAAGGACATCATGCTTGGTAAAGTACAGGGTCAGTGGAAAGAGGAAGATCCTCAATGAGATGGATTGACACAGCGGCTGCAACAATGGGCTCAAGTATAACAAAGATCGTAAGGATGGAGCAGGACCGGGCAGTGTTTGGTTCTGTGGTACATATAAGTAGGAACCGACTCTACAGCACCTAACAACAACAACAAGAATTCAACTTTCAATCAAAAAAGATAAAAGAACGCAAACCCGTTGCCGTCGAGTCGATTTCGACTCATAGTCACCCTGTAGGACAAAGTAGAACTGCCCTGTAGGGTTTCCAAGGAGTTGCTGGTCCATTCCAGCTGTCGACCTTTTGGTTAGCAGCCAAGTGCTTAACTACTGTGCCACCAGGGCTCCAGATGTTAAAAAATTCCCTAAGGTCCATCCTTAAATCTCGTATGATTCTGGGGTCCTCAGATTCAACAAGGTCTGCCTGAGATTAAAGGGGCAAAACAGTTTCAAAGGCTGGGAAGCCTCAGACTCCTTTCCCTGGTGGAAATTCTGACACAGTTCCAAGGAGAGGCTTCCTATTTCTTCCCTCCACCTCTCCACCCTCCACCTGTATGGCCAATCCCTGCTGTAAACTCTAGTACAAAGTTGCCTGTATGGACTACAGTATTTTTACTTTCTCATAAAAAATGCATTAGCAGAATTATAATATGATGGTCTCTACACTTATGAAGATTGATACAATAAATGGCCTATGAGAAAATTTTTATTCTTCAGTAAAAATCATTATTGAAAGACTGTCCTTTAGGAAATTCAGTATCTTTTACGTAAAGGATACATCAATACATTCTTCTCATAGTTGATTGCTAGGAATATTTGTCTCTCCTGACATATTGGAAACATTTTCTCTTACTAGATAGTGGGAGTTAAATAGTTCATAATATTTTTATTTTTTTCCCTTGGTTTCCAGCAAGCTTAGAGATAAATTCCTCGTGCAAACATAGTGACATACTTCAGGTTTTCCATTATTGCTCTTTGCCCTCACATCCTCCCTAAGTCAATACATGGCTCTTGTTGCTTTTGTCTTTTCCTTAATGGTCCTATTGGTGGTGTTACAAAATCAACATCTTTAGGGCACATTTTTTCTGAGCATGTCTTTTGAATTGGGTCCTAGGCTAATCGGGTACATTTTCTTCTATAATCCTCAGAACAACCCCATGAGGTTGGTAATATTCCCATTTTCCAGATGAAAAGACTAAGGCTTAGAGAGTTGATGGAATTCGTTCAAAGTCTCAAAACTAAAAAGTGGAGGCAAAGGCAGGATTTGAACCCATTACTATTGTTCTAGTGAAAACACTAGGCTGATGCTCCATTAGAAATTGTACAAATAGTTTTATTAAAGGAAAAAAAAAAGTTAGATTCCACAAAATGGAGAATCACATGGGCACTCAAACAAGAGGCAGCATGTGTTCTGGCTTGCAGGGAGAGCAGTGAGGTATTTATCAGGCAGAGTGAAAAAAGGCAAAATGGTTTCACATCAAGGAGGGTACAGGAGAAGGAAGGAAAATTTACAAGGGCTTGTCAAACTACAAGCTTTCTTAACATCAGTTTCTAACCTAACATCAATCTCTTATTTCCAGATACAAATTGTTTAAAGCATTATTTCTAAAGCAAGCCATGTAAACATTCCTGATGTGGGAGTTTAGTGATTGATTATAGGCTGGTTCAACTTCAGTTGGAGTCCTTGAAATGTGAAAATTGACCGTTTGGTTAGGAAGGAGATTAAACCAGCTCTAACTTTAAACCATTCAAAATGTAAACATGGCCCATCTGGCTAGGAGGAAGTGAGTCAGGGCCTGATAACAGTTAAGACAGCAAGATTATTTACATGTTGAAGGCACTAGGTTGGGTTAAGGCCTGGATCTCTACACTTTTTTTGTGTCACAAGCTATCAGAACTTTCACAGAAAGCTGGTTTGTCATTTGTGGAAGGCAGAGGCAGTCTTCAAACCTAGCTGCAGCTTAATTTAAAATAGAATTTCAATTTAGGTTGGGATTAACCATTTCAATTATGCCAAGAAGCCCCAGTTTTAAGGTTTTCTTATTCACTATCTGGAAACCCTGCTGGCATAGTGGTTAAGTGGTATGGCTGCCAACCAAAAGGTCCACAGTTTGAATCCACCAGGAGATCCTTGGAAATTCTACGGGCAGGTCTACTCTGTTCTATAGGGTTGCTATGAGTCGGAATTGACTCGATGGAAATAGGTTTGGTTTTGGTTGGGTATTCACTATCTAACACCTAAGCTTGGCCATTCAATCACTAAGATTTATTATCTCTCCTAGCTGTGTTCCAAAGGAGTTCAGCAGGTGTCAAAGAGAACTGGTCAGTAAGCATTACTTTTTTTATAGAAAAATGAACAAAATAATGAACAGAAGACTTTTATCAGTAGAATTGATATTAACCCTTTCATAGGAGACTGAGACTATTACCCCAGAAGAAAGAAATAACATTTGAAAAAAAGAAAGAGCCTAATCTTATGGGTAACTAAATATATGCAACTCAAAACCATTTTGCACCTACGAAAAAATTTAAAATGCACTGGTGCTGGAGCTCTGGGCAAACGAGTTCTCTCAGGTTTTTGTGGTTCCACTGAAGTTGTTAAATCTCATTGGAGAGCAAAAGTTATAAAAATCGGCATAGCGTTTGATTGATGGAACTTATTTCTAGGAACTTATACTGAGAAAATATTTCAAAAGTAGAAAACTATGGGCTTAAAGCTGTCATAATAGCATTATTAGGAGTCAAAAATGGAAAAGAAGATAATTGACCTCCAAAAGAAAGTCAAATGCTCGAGTGATTTTGACGCAGCAGCAATCCTGTGTAATAGGGAAATCATTCAGATATACTGAGAAAGACATACTGCGTGGAAAACTCATATAAATTCCTTGTCAGCTCTGTTCCCCTGTATTCCCCTTCTTTTCTGACCCTAATCACCTGCAGCTAGATCAGACTTCACAGACTGAAGGGCATACAGAGTTCTCCAGTCTGCCAAGTCTACCCAAGACCGTAGATACCAGCTGTAAGCTTGAAAGTCCCAGTAACGCCCTTGTTTCTGACCTGCTAGCTACAAATTTGGGATTTTCCCACTACCCCTTTAGAATGCCAGTCGTAAGATCAGGAGTCCTCAGGCGTCCTCACTTTTGATCTTCTGGCTACAAATATGGGGGTTCCTTCTACCCTCTCAGGATACCAGGCATAATCTCAGGGGTCTGCAGCCTCCCTCACGTCTGACTTGCTGCCTTCCACCACTCCCTTGGGTTTGGTAATTTGCTAGAACAAGCCACAGAACTGAAGAAAAGTGCTATACTTAAAATTATAGTTTTATCGCAGCCAAAGGATACAAATGAAGAAACACATAGGGTAAAGTCTGGGAGGGTTCCCAACATGGAGCGTCTGTGGCCCAGAGCCTTTATTGGGGCTTCATTAAGTAGTCATGATTGATTCAACCATGTCCCCATCACCCCCAGGTTGGCTGATACCACGTGGTGGGTCTGGCCTGGCCAGCCCCTCCCTGAGTCATCTCATTAGCATAAACCCTCAGATGTGGTCTGGGGACCTCAACACAGACACTCTAATTATTGGGGAAAGTTCAAGGTTTTAGAGGTTATCTCTCAGGAACCAAGGACAAAGATCAAATTCTTTACCCCACGCTTACAATGTTATATAGAAAACAGAATGCAGACTTTGTAAGTGTGTTATTGTGGGCCCATTGATACATAAACTAAGTGAATATATGGATGGAGTAGGTAGGGCTGACTATAGGCTGAAACTGCCTTCTTCCTGTAATCACTGCTCATTTGATAACCAAAAAGCCTGTTGCCCTGGCGTTGATTCCAACTTGTAGTGATCCTATAGGACAGAGTAGAACTGCCCCATAGGGTTTCCAAGGAGCAGCTGGTGGACTGGAACTGCCGATCTTTTTGGTTAGCAGCTGTAGTTCTTAACCGCTGCACCATCAGGGCTCCACTCATTCGACAAATCCCCTCAAAATGAACGAAGCTCTGGGGGGAAGATTTTTTGTGCCAGAGGTGGGCTGGGGTGTGGCATTCCAGACACCTGCGCCACGAGTGGAATGTCTGTTTGCTCTCAGGTCAGAATGAGTGGAGATAAGGGGACAAAACTCAGAGTGTTGGAGCTGGAGCCAAGCTCTTCATCCAGTGGAGTCACTAATTGAAAGACGAAGCAGCAGAAAGGTGGGTAGGAAGCAGAAACATGGTGCTCAAAAAGCAGAGCCCAGAGGAAGATGCTGAGAAGGCAAGCTCCATGCAGTGATTCCTCAGCCTGAGACATTTCTCCTGAACACCCTCCAAAATTCTATATTCTCATTACCAAAGTGGGGCTCAAGCATAATGATTGAGGGTTGACTCGACGGCACCTAACAATAACAACATTACCAAAGTAATAAATGGCTGTTGCAAAACATTCATTCAGTGTAGAATTTTATAACATGGCATTAGAAAGCTGAACTACTCTTCACCCCCATCTCTGAAATGCCACCAATTCTCAGCAAGAGCTACTGTGCAGACTTGCGTAAAATCCTACAGACGTTTTCTCATATATTTATTTGTAACATACATGGGATAATATTCTATGTATTGTTCAACATTTTGTTTTAGGGACCTTTCCTATGTTTTTTTTTTCTTTTTAAATTGTGGTAAAAGTATATATTCCTTCCATCTTCTTTTGATGCTTCCCGCGTCATTCAACATTTTCCCCATAGAATCCTTCACTATTGCAACTCAAGGCTTGTTTTCTTTCTCCAGTGCTTTCAGCTTGAGAAATGCCAAGCGTGTTCTTTCCTTTTGGTTTTCTATCTCCAGCTCTTTGCACATGTCATTATAATACTTTGCTTTGTCTTCTCATGCTACCCTTTGAAATCTTCTGTTCGGCTCCTCTACTTCATCATTTCTTCCTTTTGCTTTAGTTACTAGACGTTCAAGAGAAAGTCTGAGTCTCTCCTGACATCCATTTTGGTCTTTTCTCTCTTTCCTATCTTTTTAATGGCCTTTTGCATGTATGGTGTTCACAACTCGTCTGGTCTTTAGTCATTAGTGTTCAGTGTCTCAAATCTATTCTTGAGATGGTCTCTAAATTCAGGTGGGATATACTCAAGGTCGTATTTTGGCTCTCGTGGACTTTTTCTAATTTTCTTCAGCTTTATGTACTTTGGACACATTATCAGGAGAGACCAGACCTTGGAGAAGGACATCATGCTTGGTAAAGTAGAATGTCAGCAAAAAAGAAGACGCTCAATGAAACGGATTGACACAGTGGCTGTAACAATGGGCTCAAACACAACAACGACTGTGAGGATGGCACAAGACTGGGTGGTGTTTCGTTCTGTTGTACACGGGGTTGCTATGAGTCAGAACAGACTCGATGGCACCTAACAACAACCCAAAAATATATATAACAAGATACTTGCCATTTCAACATTTATCACATGTACAATTCAATGATATTAACTACTTTCATGGTATTATATGATCATCACCACCATCTGTTTCTAATTTTTCCACCACCCTTAGCAGAGGCTCAGTGCCCCCTAAGCAATAACTACTGCTTCTCCCTGGTAACAACCAATAAACTTTGTCTCTATATATTTGCCAATGTATATGTCATATAAATGGAATCATACACATTTGTCTTTTTGTAACCGACCTATTTCACTCAGAAGATGTTTTCAAGGTTCATGCTTATTGTAGCATGCGTCAGGACTTCATTTTTCTTTATGGTCAAATAATATTCCATCATACATACACCTCTTTTATCCATTCATGTCAATTTTGATGCAATTAATATTTTAATTACAATAAAATAGCTTTTCCTTTTTGTTACAAGTCTCCCAGTAACACTGATGTTTCAAGAAGGGAACTATGATTTCTTTCCTTTTTTTTTTTTTTTTTTATTTCTTAGCATTTTATTCTGCTTCTGCACCTGAGTGAAGTCCTTTTTTGCAATATCTTATTTAATCCTCACAACATCTTTATAAGTAGATACTTTACTTACTGAGAAGGAAACAAGTTCAGAGAGATCTAGCAATTTAGGAAACTATGCTTTTTTCATACTTGGGCACTCTGTCCTGAAAACTACTAACATAATACATGTAGGTTTTTTTTATTGTTATTTTTAAATATCCTCAATTGTTTATGTCATTTTTTTGTTAACACATTCTAAGCCTGTTTCTTGTTTATCTTACCTTTTTGCTTGGGGAGAAATCACTCTGACATGGAGTTCAGCTTATCTCAGTAGGAGATTCCAGGGCTGGAGAAGCAAGAAGGTTATGATAAGTATTTGGGAGTCTTAGGGAATCTCTCAGAAGAGCAGAGTTAGGTAGAAGTTGAAGTTTGGACAGTGTTTGCACTTGGAAAAATAAGCAAAGCTGCACCTCCTTTTTTTATTTATAACAAAAATCTGCATGCTTCGCACTCTGTGTGGCAACTTGCTTTTTGCACTTACCAGTTTCTTTTGGACACCCTTCCTGGGATTGGATTTAAAGTAAAAACATTTTGTTTCCCAGTAGTGGGGTGATCTAAGCGGAGAAGCTGATGGTGCTGAGTGGGCGCGGACTTAACGCTCAGGCGGTTTAACACCAGAACCTCTACAGTCTAATTTATTCAGAAGTGGAGCCACGTGCATAATCTGTTTCCCAGCATTCTTTCTGCTGTTGTAAAGCAACTTGTGTTCTGAAGGGTTTGGTGGGTGATTACGGAGGAAGGGTAGCCCAAGAATTCAGGAGTGATTTCCGAGGGCCAGGTTTCTCTGCTCTAATCCCCTTCCTGGTGTCTGGGGAGACAAGGAGGCACTGCTGGAAAAAGGCCTCGCTGGGTCAGGGTGCAAACACTTGTTTATCCTGGGTTTTATTTGTTTTCTTAATAGAATAATACTGGTGAGTAGAAGGGTTCTAAGGAGGCTTGGTGGTGCAATGGTTAAGTGCTCGGCTGCTAATTCAAAGGTCGATGGGTTGAACCTAGCCAATGGCTCTGTGGGAGAAAGACCTGGCAATCTGATCCAGTAAAGACTACAGCCTTGGAAACCCTATGGGGCAGTTCTCCTCTGTCGTATAGGGTCCCTACGAGTCAGAATCAAGCTGATGGCACCCAACAAAAGAAAAGTACTTCGGGCTAGGAAGGACGAAGAGGATTGGTGGCACACTACAGGCTATGAGATGGAGGAGAGGGTTGGAAATGAGAAATACTGTCCCAGGGCAGCATGAAGGCTTTCCGTTTCAACTTGGTAGTAAACAAATGTTTGTGCTGGTTTCTGAGATATCTTTTTACAGAACATAAAGAGGAAGGCGAAATAAGGAACTGAGGTTAAGCTGTTTTCTTCCAGTTACTCAGCGTGCAGTAACAGGGAATAGAATTTGAAATCCCCAGTTTTAATCTTTTGCATTGCTCTTGAAGTGACCTCCTACATCTGTGTTATGGGGGGAGAAGCGTGGTCAGGGAAGGGGCAGGGTGCACGAGGCCAGTCCTAAAAGGGAAATCTCCCTGAAAGTTTTGCTCCTCCACATCTGAGGCCTTTCTGCAGACAGGCTGAACCACAGCAAGGGGCGGCTGTACTTTGTGGCATGTGCTTGTGAAAAAGAAAATCAGGCCTTTTCCAGCTGGGCAGTAAGTTCATGCCCATCTGAGCCAGTGTTTCTCAAGTTTGGCACTATGGCCATTTTGGACAGGATAAATCTTTGTGGTGGGAGCTGTCATGCGCACTGTAGGATATTTAGCAGCACTGCTGGCTTCTATCATTTGATAAAATCAGTTGCCTTCAAGCCGAATCTTCTACTGTTCAGGTACTGCAAACAGTTAACACTCTAGTCTACTAACCAAAAGGTTGGAGGTTCCAGTCCACTTTGGAAGAAAGGCCTGGCAATCTACTTCCGGGCAATCAGTGATTGAAAACCCTACGGAGCACTGTTCTACTCTGACGCGCATAGGGTAGCAGTCAGACTGGACTCTACAGCGAATGGTTACCCCTAAATGCCAGTACCATCCTCCCACCCCGCAGTCGTGACAACCAAAAATGACTCCAGATGTTGCGAAATGTCCTCTTGGGGGCAAAATCCCCCTGGCTGAGAACCACTGATTTAAACAGAAGTTCTTTCACCTGCTATGAGGCTGTAAAAATCCAGGGGTGGGAGGGCAGGATGACGACAGACGAAGTAACTCTATGGGTTTCAATATTTTCCTCTGATTAAAAATCATAAATATATTTACGGGGAGAAAAGGTGTACGTATTATGTAATATTGACTGTCTGGCCTTTAGTTTGCAATTCATAGAGGAGCCTTTGTGAACGAATTGCAGCAGTCGAGAGGAATTTGCCTTCAAATTCTATAGCTGGGTCTCTAAGAGTTTAGATTAATTCAGTGGCCTTGAACGGATACTATTTATAAAGGTGTTGAGCAGAGGCGGCTGGGCCAATGCTGGGGTGACACCACTGTCACCCTAAGTTTGCTTTTGTGTCATTCACACTGGTCTGCATCTTCTATTTGGGATCTTAACCTTCTTTCTTCTATTTAGGAAAAAAGGAAGAGGAACCGAAGGCAAATGCAGGGCCTCTTGGGTAATATGGAGGGTACAGAGAGGGGAGTCCGGGATAAGATTTCGAGGTGAGATGAGGTTTATGTAATAATCTATCGTATCTGTCTAAATTGACACGATATAGTTTGAAAAGCTGAGCATACATTGACATTTTTGTGAACAGACAAGTAATACAAGTTAAAGTAAGCCCAGTATTTTGCAAACAATTCTATGGTAAGTCCTTCGGCAAAATGAGTCATCACTGAGGAATATGTCTTTTTTGATAAATATTTTCATAATGCAGGTTTTGTTTTTATTGAAGCAAGTTAAGCAGACAATTAAAAATAACAATGGAGTTCATTTTACAGCCTATGAAGTCCAGCTTTGCTTATTGAAAATATATTAATTCCATTTGGACAGTAAAGCAGTTTTTTTTTTTCTTTATGAGCCAATTAAATTTTGGCATCTTTAACAAATGCCCCCAAGTCCATTAGTCTATAATCCAAACAGCTATGTGACACTTTCAAGATTAACAATATTAGTATAACAATTTTCTAAACTCCAGAGCTCCAAACGCTTATGAATTAATTCCCTAAAAAAAAAAAAAAAGTGCATACACCCTAAAAAATGTTAGATGTGAGAATGAACAACTAAAAAAGAGACTAAAAGGGTCACCAAATTGGATTTTATATAGTGATGAATTTGTGGCAAAATGTAACATTTTGGTCACCATGTGACGATTTGACGTATATCTACAAATCCTGCAAATCTTCCACTCTCAAGATTAGAACACCGTCAGTCAGATAAATCATTATTTCGTTAAAATAAAGGTGTTTTTTTTTTTGTTTGTTTTTTACCTTTAAGAGGACTAGTAAATCTGATGTTAGACAAAACTGAGCTGACCTGCAGTTTTCCTCTTTGGTATAAATCTTTCCCATCGGTTTCTATGGTAACCTGTGATCTGTATTCCAATCACACCTTTGAAGGGTTGGTTTTCTCCATCATGAAAATTTAGCCGCAAGCATTTATGTCGTCTTCTTTTAAAAAGATTGGGAAAAGAAAATAGAAAGATGTTGACGCCCACAGGCTTATCATTTAAACACAAAAGGAACATACATTTCCTAATTTTAAGATAATTTGCATGCCTAGAAGATCACAGGGAAGATCACTGGGTGCTTAATGAAAAACGACTCAGCTCTCCTAACAGACACAGTTGGTAAATGTTTCGGGCATAAAATTGCAAACATTCATCTAATGGGGTAAAAACCTAGCGTCTTACTCACAAACGTTTAAAGATGACAGCCTTGGAAACCCTGTGGTGCAGTTCTACTCTGTCCGATAGGGTCCCTATGACTCAGAATCCACTGGAAAGCAATGGGTTTGGTTTGGGTTGGGTTTGATTCTCAATGGGGAGTGACTTGTCTCTCAGGTGACATTTGGTAATGTCTGGAGACATTTTTAATTGTTATGACCGGGGAGATGCTACTGGCCTCCAGTGGATAGGGGCCAGCCAGGTTGCTAAATACCCTGCAATGCACATGACAGCCCCCACAACAAAGAATTATCAGCCCCCTTTTTAAAGGTTGATATGAGGTCTGTGAGACATCTAGCCTCATAGACGGGTGTGCTGGAATCAGGGAAGTAAGCCTTTAGATAAATAAAATGCTTTGGCAGCAACTTTATTTGTAATTTGCTTCCCTGTTCTAGTATCATATTCACTTGTTATTTCATTTAAATGGCAAAAAATAGAAAACCTAAAAAACCCACTCTGTTCTTATGACCTTTTGGTGAAAATGCAAACAGTTTCAGCTTGCATGTCTTGAACAAATTTTGTGCGGCCCCGTAGAAACTGCTAAACCGGGTAGTCAAGGCTTTTTCCGCTACAAAAACTGCTAGAATAGTAGTGGGTCACCATCGCCACGTCGCTTAAATTATATACAGTTAAGTTCTGAAGGAGCCCTGGTGGCTCAGTGGTTACATGTTTATCTTCCTGTTATGCAAAAATGGACTTACCTTTCTTCAGTTGGATAAGGATTCAGTTGTCTTTGTCGTCTGATCCCCCCCACCCAAATCATTTTGTCACCTCCATTCTGGAGGCAAACCTGTCCCAAATCCACTCCCAGGTCAGGGGGCAGATCCACCTTGGAGAAGAACTCAGTGGGATTCTTGGCAGGGATGCAGGCAAGCATGAAAGTAATCCAAGCACCGCCAGAGGGCGCTAAAATGTTGCATATGAAAGTTGCCAAGGTTCAGACGGTTTTTGCAGATTTGTAAAATTGGCTTTGTCTAATGAAAGGGCTACCATTGGACGCATTTCCCTCTTGCCAACAGGTAAGCAAGGTGAGCAGGACTTTCCCCTCGGTGGTTGTTTTGTGTCCTGGTGGTACACCTCGGGACACCCAGCACCCCGCACCTGGCCAGGCTTTGGGCCGTGCGCTTCCCAGCAGCCCGCTGGGGCTGCCTCGTCTAAGGCTGTTTCTGAGAACTGTGGCCTCCATCCAAGCACATCCATCCAAAAATACTACGGCTCTTTTCTCAGGGTGCTTCTCTTCCCTCTGTCCTCTCCCAAGTCCTGAGAGCATCCTCGCTGTGCCGACGCCGCGCGCCCTGCAGCCGGACTCTGGCCGTCGCGGGTCTCCCGCCCGGCTGTCTTCCCGGCTCAGCCCTCCCGGCTAGGGGGCCGCCTGCCGTGCGCGTCTCCTCCGCGGAGGCGCGGGGCAGAGTTGCCTGCCGTTGGAGGCCACCTTCAACCCCGCGGACATATGTCCCGGTTGGCTGAGGGGAGCCACCAGGTCACCCCCAACCCCACTGCCCTCGGTGGGAGAAGCCACCTCCCCGACGTCGGGGGCGGGAGGCATCGGGGTGCTGAGAAGGGTGGCTGGTGGCACGGTACGTCGTTCCACCTCGAGGCAGCCCTTAAGTCTGAGAGAGAGCCTGAGCACTTCTTGTTCAATCCTTTCAAGTGAGAGAGAGAGAGGGAGAAGGGGACGGACGGTGACAGTGAGAGGGAGAGGGAGCGAAAGTGCCCACCGACAGCCCTGGCGCGGCTGGGGGGAGGGAGGGGCGCCGGGGCCCGAGCAGAGGGGGAGGGAGGTGGGGGGAGGGCTGGGATGGAGGGGAGGGGAGGGGGCTGGGATGGAGGGGAGGGGAGGGGGCTGGGATGGAGGGGAGAGGAGGGAAGGCGGCCTGGGGACCCTGATGGAGGGGAGCAGCTAGCGGCGGGAAGGGTCGGGAGGGAGGCTGGGCGGGCTGGCGGGGGGTAGGGGAGACCGTGATGTAGGTGAGAGGAGGGGAGGGGAGGCGGGCGGAGGCTGGGACGGAGGGGAGGGGAGGGGAGGGCGAGCGGCGGGCGGGGTCGGGGAGGGAGGCTGGGCGGGCGGCTGCGCCGGGGGAGGGCGCTGGGCAGGAAGGGGAGGGGGAGCGCGAGCGCGAGAAATGCAGAGGCTGCAGCGGCGGCGGCGGCAGTAGCGGCAGCGGTGACGGCGGCGGCGGCAGCGCTCCGACTCGCTCCTCGCTCCGGACTCCGCCGTCGAGCCGGGGAGAGCGCCTCCGCCAGCAGACACCAGCCGGGCCGACGACGCCAGCGACCCGGGCCCTTCGGCGGCACTGCGCGCATCCCGGGCGGTACAGGCACCCAGAGCCGGTAAGGAGGCGCGCCCGGTGGCCCCGCTGCCATCGTGACCCGGGGCTCGGGGGACATCGGGGACCCGTGCCCCCACCGCACCACCCTCCTTCCCCCTTCGTTTTCCCCCTTCCCCCCGCAGCTGGACGTGCGGGGCCCAACTGGACGGCGGCGGGCGCGGGGTGCCTCCCAGAGGGCTCCCCAGCGCTTCGGGGAGACTGGGCGACGCGGGTCCCCGAGGTGGGCGGCTGCAGCCACTCGCCGGGGGCCGGGGAGAGGTTGATAAGCAGAGCTGGAGGAGCGGCAGCGGGGAGGGTGGGCTACTGTTTAAGGAGGAAATGCCGAATGCGAAGCCTTTAAGCGCATTGAGTCCCAAAGGGACGGCTTTGTGGGGCTGAAGGCAGCGTGTCCGTCATCTGAACGACTCACAGCCGAGAAGAAAGCGCTCAGCGCGAGGGGCGCAGCAGCAGAAGATGGAGGGTGGGGGTGGGGTGGGGCGGGAGGAACCCGGAGCAAGAAGAAGGGGGTGGCCCGCGGTGGACGCCAATCTAGTCTGACCAGAAGGAAGGGGGTGGCTTTTGGGTTCGGCACATGGGGACGCTTGACCCGCGGGACTCCCGAATCTTGGCTTGGGGTGGCCAAGGAATATGAGGTTCACACGACAACGTGCATCCCTGCAGAAGCCCCATCCTGATCAGATCAACGCCCCAGCCTTGCCCATAGCCGAATTCCCTCCCCACTAACTTGTGGGCGCCTTCTGCACATTTTATTTTCTCGAGCCTTCGGTTAAAGGATTGCGCTGGGCGCCTCCGCCCGCGGCCCCCGCCGGGGGGTGTGAGCTTGAACGTGACAGCGCGCGGCCCCGAACCCGGCTCGGCCTCACTGCAGGCCAGGGTTTGGGGTTTAGCAGCTGCTGCCTAAAGCGCTCGCGCTGAAACCGCACACCCATTCCTGACCCCCACTTCTCCCCACAGACAGAAAAATAAAAATTCCAGAGTCCCTGGAGCCGAGCGCGCACACAATGCATGGCTAGGAACCGCATTCTTTTCATGAATATTCATCGAGCGCTTAGCTGGGCTACTTATTTGCTTCCCCAGAGGTAGTTCTGCCTTGAAACGGACTCCGTGGTCAGCTTTTGCCTGTGTAATTTTCATTCGGCTGAAATTAGCACAGCGCACATGGGTGATTTTAGAACCTTGTAAAGGGTTGACACGCCTCGGTCTCTCCCGAGGTCCCTACCACGAGTGTGGCTGGTTAAAATCAAACACTAGAATCAAGGTGGCCTTCTGGCTCTAGGGGTGTGGATCAGCCCCCCGGGATTACAACCCGGGCTAACAGACCCCCAGGACTGCGGGGAAAATGAATGAATCGGGACTGTAATTACCTATTCCTTTGTCTTGGCGTCGCGCATGCGCCGGAGAGCAGGGTGTGGAGGGCCCGGGCCGCCCCATCTGATCTCTCCATCATCTACCCACCCACCCACCTCCTTTCCGAAGCCCAGGAACAAAGGCGTTTGCCCTAAATGTTGCGTGAACCCCTTGGACGCGAATGACAGTTTCCCCAAGGTGTGTCTCTTTTTTCCCGGGCTGTCTCGCGTCTTTTGCTTTCTTAGTGATTTCAGTTGACCAAAAATGAGATTGGCCTTTATGTTGAGGGCAGAGATGATTTAAAAAAAAAAAAAAAAAAAATTTTTTTTTTTTAAACTGAACATTCTTATTTTCTTCTCTAGTTCGGCCCATTGTTCTTTTTCCTGCAATATATTGCATTGCAGCGACGGTGGCTCTCTGAATTTGCATCGATTAACCGTTTGTCTGACAGATCTTTGTGGCTGGACCTTTGATAAGGGACATGGGCTCAAAACTGACAGTGGGTGTTGCCCTTAGTGACACTAGTTGGGGAAAATGAAGACATCTTGGCGTTTATACCAACAAAATGGCCTACAAAAACTAGAAGAGAGAAAATGGTTACCTCTGGATCCTAACGGTGGCTGTTTTCTCCTGAGTCCAACCTTATTGTTTCATTAAGAATCCCCAAAGGGAGACTCCATGGAGATGGAAATCCACTGGCCAGGGAGGAAGAAGGCAGCTCAGCCAGCTGGAGTGAAGATAGTTGATTAAGTGCACAAGGCTTCCTTATTTTATTTTTTTTTAATGTTTTTTGCAATATCTAACAGTAGTCATGCTACCTATCGCCTTGATGGCTGATTTTCCTTTCAACGATATATTATCCAGCTTGTAGCCCCTTAGATTTCTTTTTGGGTTGGTTTGGTTTTATCATCCAAAAGTAGACTTCTTGTGTGTATGAAATGAAATAGGAGGCTAAATATTATATTTTGTAATGGTGGGTTATGTTGAAAAGAATTTATGCTAAGTATTCCCAGTAGACCCTGGTGGAAAAACACGTGGCATCAAATGCAAACCATCTTTTGTTCTTTTTAATAAGAACTTGATATTGACCGAGCATAATATATAAGAGCCTATGCTTGCATTGAACGTAGGGGGCTGGCTTGGCTGCCTGCTAGGTGACCTGAATTATACCCTCTTTTTTTTTTTTTTGCTATTTAGTTTTGAGTGGTTTATTATGATTTAGAAGATAATATATACTTCTCTCTCTTTTTCTTTTACGTATTTTTTTGGAAGGGGAGTGAGTTGAAATATATACAAAATTCAGTACCATTTGGCATATCAGTATGCCCCTAATTCAGTGGGCCTTGGGTTTTTGAGGAAGATAATGAAAAAATTTTTAGATAAAATTAAAAAAAAAAATTATCAGTGATCTTTTTCCTTTAGCTACCTAGCTTTTTGCCAAACCTTAGTAGGTATAGAAAGAGAGCTAGTTAGGCCTTTTGACAAAATCCACCAACACTATCTCGACAGTGGCATTTCTGTCTCAACCCATGCTGTAATTGTGGTGTGTCGATAAAAACCTTTTTCCCTCCCAAAATCCTAATTTCAATGCTCAGTGGAGAAGAGCCCCGAGAGCTTAGGCTCACTGTCCTTTTAGGTATCTCTATAACACCTTAGATTTATGCTCAGTGGAGTAGAGGCCCGAGAGCTTAGGCTCACTGTCCTTTTAGGTTCACCAGAGCAAACCATAAGATGGTCTAAGATGGGGTGTGTTCCATTTGCTTATTTTTTTAATTTTACCTTAAGAACAATGTCATTCCATGGTCAAGATACACAGTATATGATATGAGGAAAAAAGTTAGGTTTGGGAGATTGGGAGTCGGGTGGTTGGCTACTGTAAAATGGATGCCTGCGTCTCTTGTAAATAAATGCAAAATCCCAAACCATTTCGTAAAACAATTAGGCTGATTTTATGTATATATGTATATATATATAATGTATTATATATAACAGATATTATATATAATAAATTTAACATATTACATAGACATATTAATATATATATTTTATTGATGACATGAAACTAAACTAGTTGGTATAGAATATAAAAAATATAGTTTCTTCATATTTGTCCTTGGGAAATAATCAATTTGTCATCTTCCAAAAACTGTATTTAAAAGGGAGAGTCGAGCTAGTCCCAATAAGCTCACGTCCAGTTTCTACAAATGTAGTCCGAAAATAAATGGGTTGCACTGAACATTGGAACTTAGCCTTAAATTAAGATGTTCATTTACAGGTTAAGCACTACTGAACTTTTAGAGTTTGAATAAACAATGCTTACTAAATAAAGGATTTATAAAATCATTTCGTCTTATTTTTTGTGATCTCATGAAATTCTGTTTTATAAAATGGCCAAAAAAGACTTATAAACTAATATTTGCCAAAAGCAATTGCCTTTGGTGTCTGATTCTGTTGAAAGAAACACATTGGATTTGCTTAGGCCTTTATCTTTCCTATCTGTAGTTTTTACCTATTTATATCTTGTTGTTGAGAACGTATAGCAGAACATACACCAACTCAACGATTCCTGCTTGTGCATTCAGTGACATGTTGATTACATTCCTCAAGTTGTGTGACCATTCTCACCCTCCTTTTCCTAATTGTTCCTCCCGCATTAACATAAACTCACTCATTTCCTATGTAATCTTTCAAGTTATTGTCAGTTTGGTCCGGTGTAGATAGTTCTTAGAAGAACATAGTGGTCAAGGCAGCCATTCTTTGCTAGTTAAGTTAAACTGTCGTTTGATGATTAATATCTTAATGGAAGCAGCAGTCAAGAAATCAAACTACTTATTGCATTGGGCAAATCTGCTGCAAAATACCTCTTTAAAGTGTTAAAAAGCAAAGATGTCACTTTGAGGACAAAGGTGAGCCCGACCCAAGCCATGGTATTTTCGTTCTCCTCACATCCATGCAAAGACTGGATAATGAGTAAGGAAGACTGAAGAATTGATTCCTTTGAATTATGGTGTTGGTGAAGAATATTGAATATACCATGGACTGCCAGAAGAACAAACAAGTCTGTCTTGGAAGATGTACAGCCAGGGTGCTCCTTAGAAGTGAGAATGGTGTACTTTGGACATGTTAGCAGAAGGGACCAGTCTCTGGAGAAGGACATCATGGTTGGTAGAGTAGAAGATCAGTGAAAAAGAGGAAGACCCTCAATGAGTTGGAGTGACACAGTGACTGCAAATGGGCTCAAACATAGTAATGATTATGAGGATGGTGTGGGACCAGGCAGTGTTTCTTTCTGTTGTACATAGGGCCACTATGAGTCGGAACCCACTGGACAAGTACTTCACAACAACAATGATTGTCTTAGCTGGTACAACTGGAAACCAGGTAACTGCTCAGGAAAAAATCCTGAGTACATAGACAAGTTGAATGCCTTCAATGGCTGTGAAATCTTTGTCATTTTATTAAATTTTCCCAACTCACTTAACCCATTTCCAATTTATTTTCTCTCTTAAGATCTTAAGTAACCCATTGCAACATGAGCTTTTCTGTTTGGCTTCATTAAAGTGGACAGGCATCAGGAAATAACTATAAGCTGCAAATAGAATTTATTTTTAAAGATAAAAATACCCTTGCTGTGGGGTGCATATTGGGAAATGGTGGAAAGAAACTGGATTTGAAAATTTCTAGACAGTGGCTAAGCCACTTTGGACAAATTACTTCACTTTAAACCTCTCTGAATCTCCCTTTCTTCAACTGTAAAATTGGGATAGTAATTCTTATTTTTAGTTTCTAATAAGGACCATACATAATGTCTGAAAAAACGAAGACTGGATCTTAAGGACCCCTCTACCTGTCAGTCTACTCTTCCAACACATTCAGTGTGGTTGACATCACTGACTAGTTTCTGGATATTGAGCTCCCTGTTGAGGAATGAGGATCTGAGGGCCTTTAAGCGGGTTCAGTCAGAAGTAGGCCATCTCAGTCTCAAAGAGGCCCACATACTGTAATTCCTAACTTCCTGTCTTTGTGTATATACATATTTGAAATTCTGTGAGGCACCATGTGGGAATTTTGTCCAAAAGTGCATGAGGAAGTATGAAATCAGAATGGTCAACCTCATTGAATTTCCCAGGGCTGCTTATGGAACCCAAGAGATGGCATTTAAGTTCTTTTGAGAAGATATATGGGGGTGGGGTGGGGTGGGGTGGTGTCTGAAAACCACAGCAGTTTCCAACTTGCCAAAGGAAGGTAGGACTGTTCCCTACATGGCTATGGCAATTAAGACAGACATCTAGGTAAATGTCACAGGAGACCAATTGTCTGGTGAACCTTCTCAAGAGCAAAAGACAGTCACGTAGAATCACATTCTTACCAGAATATAGTTAAATTGTAATTTGGAGAAGACTGAAGCCTAAGGAGCGGTGTGATTCAAGAACAGTCTCCTTTTTTCTCTCTGGAAGTCAGAAATGGATGAAATGGGAGTGAAATAGGGTGTGTTTTTCTTTCTTTATACCCTAAGGATTTAAATAACTTAAAATCAGACTTTCCAAAGGCAGTACGTTTTGAACAAAAACAGGGAAAGCAGAGATTTATTTTCTGACTAGCCAAGGCCATCCATGCCGTGAAGGTGCTATTACTGCAGCAGGCTTGGGAGTCTAGGGATAAATTCCTGAAAGCATCGGAGGGTTAGAAATAGAAACCATCTGTGAGCACAACAGGGCTCCAGGCCTAAGGAAACACTTCAAGGTAATATAGGAACAGGGTGTTCAGTGGGGAAGGCCAGGCACTTCCGTAATATTTTCTCCTGTTACTAAAACTTGGTTTTCAATGGATTTGGGGGATGAGGGAGGAGGGACTGGTCTTCTTTGGTTAGTTTTGTGAACTTCTGTTTGAAACATATATGTCAGCAATTGTTTATTCATTGTATAGAGGATATGGGTTTTAGAAAGCATAAATTGGAGGGCGAGTTGTAATGAAATTGGACTTCGAAGCCAGATTCATTGCGTTAGAATCCTGTCTCTGCTATTTACTAGCTGTTTGACCTGTGGCAAATTGCTTATCTTCTCTGTGCCTCAGTCCTCCTCTGTAAAGGAGATTGTAATAGAGGGTTATTGTAAGGATTAAGTGAAATTGTCATACACTTAGAACAATGCTTGACATATATTAAGTGCGTATTTTTAGTTTAATTTTTAAGGCAAATTTATCATAAAGTCGTGAGAATACTAGTTCTATTTACTTCATCTTCTCCCTCTATAGCTATTCATTTGCTTATCTCAAAGAGACCACCACGGCAAGGCAGGCCAGTGGAGGTCCCTGGGACAGTAGTTGGTAGAGCATCGGCATTTGCGTAGAAAGGGTCCCCCAGGTGTGGTTATGATATCTTGAATATGTTGGCAGGACACTTGTACTAGTTTCAAAGTCCAAAGTGGGTGGGAAGTTAATACAACCCCACCCCGGCCTCCATACTCGATTGGCATTTATCAAAATGAAAAAATAAATGTGAAAGTCCTTGGAACTTCAGAGACCTTCAGAGAAAGGCCCACATTTAGTATGTTGAGTCAGGACTCAACTTGATTAGCTGTATGACCTTGACTATAAAACGTAATTCATTTAGATTCCTGAAATCACTTAGCTTTGTTGTGTTCCGAATCTAGCCGCATTCATTAGCATTTAAAAGAAGTATCTTTTTCATTAGTACTAAGATCGATTAGCCAACTTAAAAAAAAAAAAAAAGCCAACTTAGATTTGTTTAAAATTCTAAGATAACAGTATTAAGAACCTAGGGACGTCCCAGCTTATCTACACAAACACCCACTCTCGCGCGCGCGCACACACACATACCCACACCAACACCACAAATTTGGTACGCCTTTTTTTATTTTCCCATGTCCTCACCACCCCCATGGGAAGCCCTCATTGGTAGCACAGTGGTTTAAGAGCTACAGCTGCTAACCAAAAGGTCCAGCAGTTCAAATCCACCAGGCGCTCCTTGGAAACTCTATGGGGCAGTTCTTCTCTATCCTATAGGGTCACTATGATTTGGAATGGACTCGATAGCAGGGGGTTTTTCACCACCCCCATATAAGGAATAAAACAGAGGCTCATATTATGCAAGAATGTAACAAAGGTGTTGTTACCTTGTGGACAAATCTTGGCAAGCAGTTTTCCCCGTGGAGACTTTGGTCACTGTGGTCTCTTAAAAACAAACAAAAAAATTCCCTGGAATTTCGGATATTTGGCGTGGATCAGTCCAGTGAGTTGGAACTGACAGTGGGTTTGTTTGCTTCCATTGGGTTTGCTTGGTTCCATCGTAGAATCAGTCTTAATGGTTCAGGCATTTAATTCAGGGATACGCCCAAGTAATTTCTTTTTGACTTCTGGATACTTGTTTCTGTTGTTGAGTAAAGGTAAACTCATTTTACAACTTATTTACATTTTGTATAAATTCTTTATTTTTCTTCTAATACTTTTGAACAGGGTTTTGAATTATATGGATTCAGGAGAGAAATTCTATATTCACTTTATCTGTCAGGTGTTCAGTGTGAGGAAAGGAAGTTTTGAATATGGAAGTTGCATTTTTTTTGGAAAGCTTCCTAGTTTAGGTGTGAGGACAAGATTGGAGGTTTATTTATTTATTTTTTTGGGGGGGAGTGGAAACTGAAAGGATGAGAATGGATATTTCTTTGACTATATGTTGTAACGTCATGTGCTGTAATTGAATTTTATCCCCTCAAACACCTCGAAAATGCATTCTACCTGTGAAGAAATGGAAAATGTAGGGGTTCATGCACAATGGCCCTAAGAACCCACAGTGAATAGAAAGTGATGGAATTTGAATGTCTGTCTGATGGTTTTCAGCCCTATTCCACTGGCCCATGCTACACTGTAGTTCCCATAAGCCTGACCATTGTATCTTATGTAACATGGACCCTTGAGAAAATGGTTAGCCTTCTAACTTAGTAACATCTTCAGTATTCATTTAGAGAGAGTTGCACTAGGTTCTCCAATTAAAATTAGTTATCATGGAAGACATGTAGCCTTTAACCATTTAATCAGTAAATACATTTAAGTCACCTGCGGATTACCGGGGATTCTTGTCATAGTTCTACTCTGTCCTATAGGGTCGCTATGAATTGGAATCGACTCGACAGCAATAGGTTATGGGGTTTTCTTGTCATAGTGCACATGAACTAATATGCTTTTCAAGAATAATGACAATGATGATAAGGGTTATAGATGGACGTGTGTTGGTTTGTCGTCTTTACGTTGCTCCTTATACTTCACAGGTGGAAGTAATCACCCAAATGCCTTAACTTAATTCTGGCTTTTGGGGTGCTGGTCAAGAGATTCTGGTAGGCTCTTTTCCAGCTGTGAAGTTAGGGTTGCCTAACTAGCAATAAGCCAAGTACTAAATTGTGAACCTGTTTTTGTTTTCTGCCTCCATGTAGGATTCATTTACAGATAGGGGTGGCTGCCTTTAAATACCATCCTAAGTACAATTTCAGTCCTTTGTTAAATACTTGAGTCATCATGACAGAAGCTTTGAAAGCTTATCACTGAAACCCTTATTTTGGAACTGAGAAGGATCTTGGAAAAGTTAGTGCTCGTTCAAGGTCACATGGGCTGGTTAGTGGCTCAGTGGAAACCCAGGTTATTTCCCAATAAAGCCTCACCCTTGGACACCCCCCTCATGAGAGAGAGAGAGAAATAATCACAGAATGACTGATTGAGTCAAACTCCTACTTAGTGTCTGCAACTTAAAAAAAAAAAAAAATCCTACCATTCTTTTACCCTGGGAATAATTTTTGAAAATCTAGACTTGGTTCCATGAGGTCCTCCCCCCTCTCCCTCAGCCTCTTGCTCTTCTGCCTTCTAACCCATCCCATGGGCCTCTCTTTGGGAACTCATCAGGTACTGCCTGCTATTACCTTGTCCATGTGTCTACTTTTCCCCTCAACATATTTCTCTTTGCTTCCTAAATCATATGTACAGGGTTTCCTTCATATGCCAAAGAATAATTGGCATGCATTCATAGTGTCTTTCCTCATAAAGCTGAATTTTAGTGTTGTATCCTCATTTTCCTCCTCAAGATGGACATTGGTGCAGGGGCAGGGGGCTGCAGATAGAGGGTACATGTTAGGAAAGAAAGCCAGGTGGTTTTAGACTTGACTTTGAGAGCGGCAGAGGGAGATGCTGAGACTCTGGGTGGAACAAATAGTTAATGTGCTCGCTGCTACCCAAAACGTTGGAGAATCTGAATCCACCCAGAGGCATCGCAGAAGAAAGGCCTGATGACCTACTTCTGAAAATCAGCCGTGGAAAACCCTGTGGAGCACAGTTCTGCTTTAACGCACGTAGCGTCTCCATGAGTTGGAACTGACTCCAAGGCAGCCGGTTTCAAGGGAAGTGCAGTCCAGCCTCCTGCCCTCGAAACGCTCCAGAGTCTCTGAAGGTCCAGCCTGGACGACGTGGTGGGGGTGTAGTGGGTGGGGATGAGCTATTATGCTATTAGCAGGTGTTATGTGGCTTCTTGGTTTGAAGCCTCCATGAAAATAATGCTTAATCTTTTTCTCTTGAGAATCATCGTCGGTGGTATTTGGGCCCATTTAGAGGATTTAAAAAGATCTGTAAATTTCTGAAATAGTCTTTCAAACAGGGGACTTAAGTACTTAAGTTGTTAAAGCACACTTCATATAAAGCTTAATTTTGGGATGTTTGAAAGTGATGCCAGCAATGTAAGCTGTTTTTGTGAATTTGTATCTGGACAAATTGTGATAAATTTAGTTTTAGGTTAGACACGGTTTTATTTTCATTTTTTAAAAAATTGTATTTTGTTGTCGTTGAGGATATACCAATATACACAGCAAAACACACCAGCGGTTTCTGCGTGTACAATTCAGTGATACTGATGAGGTTTGCTGAGGGCGGCAACCATTCTTGCCCTCCTTCTCTGAGTTGTTCCTCCCCCATTAACCTATTCTCACTGCCCTTAAGGTGCCTATCTAATCTTTTGAGTTGCTGTTGTCGCTTTGATCCCATATTGATAGTTCTTTATTTTCACATTGAAAATGGTCTATTTAGAAGTTTTTTTTTTAAAGTGGAGATAATATATTTTTCCAGAGAAACCTGCAGTCAATGACTTAGCAGATTTCATAGTTGCTTTTAATAATTAGTCATGCAGATTTAGAAATGAATACATTCCTTGAACAAACTCAGATAAAAACTTTTCTCTGCTTGTGAAGAAGTATGTTAAGAGAACACCTTTTCCAGGTTGAGCTGTCTAAATAACAGGTTTCCTGGATTGCCTCAAATCAGTTTACCCGTTTACAGCCCGTTCAGAGCACCATTACCACATAGACTAATACAATAATAATAAAAAAAAAAATACAATAGGGAAGTTAAATAGTAACAAGGTCTGTTTGGGAAAACAGTATATTGAAATGGAAAATCTCAGCAGCCACCCACCAACTGTGAGAATGTCCCTGTTCATATAAAAGAAACGGCTCCTTAGAATTGTGGGTCTTCAGAGTCATTTCCTAAGCTTCTCTGAGCTTGCTTTGGAAACCGCAGAGGCCTTAGGAATATTTGCTGTCTTTGACCTTTACAAAATATTCTCGGGTGTTTTAATGGAGGGTAGCCACATCTGTGCTTACTTTGGCTTATTGAAGATGCCTGGGGAAAAGAAAAACCTAGAGACCTCAGTGATTTTAAAGGTGGGAAGATTTGCAGTTAGTCTCTTCTCCACTTGGGTGTTTACTAAAGATATTAGTATGACTAATAAGCTGACCTGGAATTTTCTTGCAATAACTCATTTTTCTGAGGAAAAATGAAAGAATCTCCTTACAATAGTAGTGACAGGAGCTTCTGGGGTTTTTCGTGATCACCCAACCTCAGTGAATACCATTCTATTGACGGAAAGTTGACTGTGGTGTTAGTGTTTCTTCAAGTAGCCCTGGAGATCTTTTGTTGAGACCTCCAGCTCTGATTTCTCAGGACCCTCCCAACTGGGCTTTAGAAACCTGGTTCTGGACTTTTCAGTGTTTGCTTTTCAGACAGATAATAACAAGTGTTTGTTCTGAAGTTCTCTGGGAGTTTGTTAATACAAGATTGATGGTGGTTTCCCAGATAGGTGTTTCTTTGTATACTACTGCCTGGTTGTTCTGTATGTTATCTGCCTTCATCCAACTCAGTGGTTGACTAATGAAAAGTCTTATTGAAGGTTTGGTTATTTTTTCATTGGCGTAAGAGACAAAGCGCATGTACGCCTGTGCACATACACAGACAAAACATTAATCACTTACCAGGTTCTTCTCCATCTTTTCTCTTCTAACTGATTTTATTTCCACTGTCCAGAGAACTTGGCATTGATTTCATTTGTTTTAAAGTCTTGGGTGAGTAGGTGGGGATGGTCAGAAGAGAACTCAACTTATCACAATGCAGAGAGAAGTAACTACAGGAAGGAAAGATAACAAATGATTTTGCTAAGGTAAGAGTTGTAGATGGAATGAAACTCGTAATGGGAAAGTGTTGTTAATATTTCTAAGGTATTACGTTTAACTTACTTCGAACTTCGAATGCAGACAAGTGAACAAAAGAGTTAAAAAAAAAATGAAATGTCAACAAGCTTAACATCTTCCCTACCTCCAGCCCCCCCAAATCATGTTGATTAGCCCTTCCTGCTTTAAAAAAAAAAAAAAAACCACTTTGTTGCACTTTAAACTTCAATGCTGTCAATAGCAACCCATTCTTTTACTATGTCCTTGTATCCAGCAACAAATACTACAATATTAAGGGGAGAAGGAAGTGGTGGTTAGAGAGAGCAGTTGGCAAACTAAGGTTAATGTACTCCTGTGGCTAAGAGCTTGGCTGCTAACCAAAAGGTTGGCAGTCCGAATCTACCAGCCACTCCTTGTAAACCCTATGGGGCAGCTCTACTCTGTCCTGTAGGGTCTTTATGAGTCAGAATTGACTTGATGGCAATGTGTTTAAGGCCACCCATTAAACTTACTCTCTTTGGATAAGAACTGCTACTTGTAGATCTTACTGCTGTGTTGATCCCCATTGGCTAGGTAGACGACGCAAAGGAGTACCCTTAGTCACGTCTGTAGTGGGCTTGCCAAGAATTTCAGATAATAGACAAAGAAGTCCAGAATGATGTAATACTGCAAAAACTGTTCCTGCTGTTTCTAAGGCGAGTGAAAGGAACGCAAGCTAGTTTTGAGTTGGGCGTGATTCCTGTTGGGAGATGGTGAGCAGTGGGGGAGATGCAGTGTTTTTTTTTTTTTTTTTTAGACCCCCTAGGGTATTATAGACAGTTGTTAATATTAGTGGCATACAGCATGGCAAACCTGCATGCCCTGACATGTTAACAAGTGTTTGCCTAGTTTACCTGGTAGAGAAAATATCTTAAATGATTGAACAAATGTTTTAGAATGCTAGCATGCACGGTGGTTCCAGGGTGAGGTTTAACAGTCTGGGGAAGCATTTCCATTTCAATTGGATTCTGATAACATATTTAACTACTCCGCCAGCTAATTAAACTGCCCTGCCTTTCTAAAGGGAGAGGCATTTGTGAACAGTAGCCTTTCTTGTTAAGCACTGTTGTGGATGGTAAAACCCTTCTTAAAAGGAAGAAATGGCTGTACTTACAGGGGGTTTCAGCAGGGTGATTTTGCAGCCAGGTAAGTCCCATGTTCCTATGCTCTTGGATGGGGAGAGGGGAAAGTCACTTCTGGGTTCTTTGGAGGGTCTGGCTTCCCCTTAGCATGGGCAGGGTTCCTGGTAATTGCAATACAGGAAGCAAAACTCCCTCGTTCAAGATCAGCAGTCAGTGACTCCTTGTTTCTGAGCCCTACCACTCCCTCTGCAGAATTTTTTAGGGGAAAAAAGGAGAATAGAGCATGAGAGGAGGAAGGGGAGGGGGAGGAGAAGTTGGGAAGAGACACATGCGGTAGAAGTGGTACAAAGGCAAAAACCAGCTGCCATCGAGTCAGTTCCAACTCATGGTGACCTCACATATGTCAGAATAGAACTGCTCCTTAAGGTTTTCGTGGGCTGATTTTCTGGAAGTAGATCGCCAGGCCTTCCTTTGGGAGAAGGACATCAATGCTTTATTCCTGTTTCACATTGGGAAAGATGGGCCCCTGTGCCAAATGCTGCTTCACTAGTACCTGCCCTCAGGAGGAAGGAAGGGGGCAGATTGGCAACCGTTGAGCCCCTGGTTTATTCCTTACAAATCCATGTGAGGCAATCATACCCTATACCCGTTGCCATCAAGTCGATACCAACTCATAGTGACCCTGTAGGACAGAGTAGAACTGTCCCATAGGGTTTCTAAGGCTGTAATCTTTATGGAAGCAGACTGCCACAGCTTTCTCCCTTGGAGCGGCTGGTGGGTTCAAACCATTGACCTTTTTGGTTAGCAGCTGAGTGCTTAACCACTGTGTAACCAGAGCTTCTGGAGGTAATCATTAGGGCCCCCATTTTGCCTATGAGATGCAAAGAAGTTCATTTCCCCAAGATTCACATAGCTAGGAAAGTTAGAACCTAGTCTGGGATTCAAAGTCAGGCTTTTCATGCTCCATTGTACTGGGATTGGCCAAGGGATCATGCAACTACCAGCCTTCTTTTTCGTTTCCTGGTGGTCATGGGGACGTGAATGAGGCCTCAGGATCCTTTTCAACACAGTGATCTAGGCGCCTCTGCCAATCAGTAGATACTAACGTGGTCATGCCTGTTCTTCATTCCATCACCGTATATCATGATGCGTTCCCTCTGCAAGAAGACTTTCCCATTGGGGTATCCGCATACCCAACTTTTACAGGAGAATGAGTGAAGAGAGGAAGATTAACTTGGTGACTGCAGTGTGAAAACGTAGCCAGTCTCAAATTTTCTAAATTAAAATAAAGTTATTTTGGGAAGGACCATTTAAAAATCTACCAACGATGGCAATGATAGAGAGTGCTTCTTGTTCTGGAAAGAAGTGTTGACCCAATGTCTAGGCCAGTTTAAAATCCTAATCTAGCATCCATGTTTATTGGTAGGAATTTACCAGACACTTACCTTGGGGCAGGTTTTACTAAATGGAGGGCTTGGAGTTGAAGACATTGGAAGACAGAGGCTGTCAGAAAAGTAAAATGTGGAAAGAGTGGTTGGTGTTTAGCTAGAAGGTATATAGATACAGCTGGACATGAAGGAAGGGAAGTTACAGGTACCAGGAATCATATGAAGTTGATGCTTAAGGGAGTTTTTTGGGGGGCTATTTTCAACAAGTGTTGATGTGGGTATGTCTATAGTTAACACTTTTGAGAGGCTGTCTGAAAAAAACCGGTTAACAACTTTGTGGGTGTAGACTCTCAAATAATTCAATCATTGCTTCTCTGTTTCAGATTTCAGGTCACATCATGTTGTGTTAACTATGGCAATAAAAAATCACTTCATTAATCAACAGTAAAATTGAATAACAATTTTATTTTACTCCACCAGGTGAACCCACTGGCCCCCAATGTGAACGTTGGTACTGTTTAATAGTTTTTTATGAAAAGTTCCACGTGTGCATGGTTTTCTACCTTAGAACATGTGATGTGAGTGACTGTAGAATTTAAAATTTTTAATTCTTTAGTTTATGCAAGTTTGTCTTAGCTAGTGCAGCTGTAGCACAAATACCACAAATGGGTGGCTTTTGAGAATGGAAATTTCTTTTTTCCAGAGTTCTGGGGGCTGAAAGTCCAAGTGAGGGTCCAGCCTGTGTGATCCCTTCCTGATTGGTAGCCCCGGGTGCTCCTCGTTTTCCTTGGTTTTTGGCGATCCTCACATTGGCGTCAGTCTACACCAGTATATGCCTGTCTCTGTCTGATCTGCTCTTTCATAACTCAGAAATGTTTAGGTTTAAGGTCCACCCTACACTGATAGGACCTCAGCTGGTTGATTGATTAGATTGCACTGTGGCAGGTGATCTGTTCTACTCCAGGCCAACTGATTTAATCTCATGGTCATATCAGAACAGCATATGGACAGGATTTCAATCCGTATTTTGGGTAGACACAATTCCATCCATCACAAACTTGTATTTTGAAGGCAAACGCAATGGTCTCCTTGTAGGGCTCACTTCCTTGGTCAATAGCACCTGCAGCCACTCATGCCAGAAAACTGGGCATGTCTTTGCTAATTCCATCTATTGCCTTTCCTGGGTAACAAAGCTCTAGCTATTCTACCTTGAGGAACCCTATGGCAGAGTGATTAAGCACTTGGCTGCTAACCGAAAGGACACCTGTTCAAACACCCCAGTTGCTCCATGGGAGAAAGAAGTGGCAGTCCGCTTCCATGAAGATTACAGCCATGGAAAGCCCATGGGGCAGTTCTGCTATGTCCTATAGGGTCTCTATGAGTCAGAATTGACTCCAATGGGATATCTCTCACATATGTCCATTTCCCTACTCTAGGCCAGGGATTTAGTTAAAGCTTCTATTCCCTTCCTGGATTACTGTGCTAATACTCGTCTACGTGCAAGCATGGCATTTCTCTGTCTCAGACCTGATATAACTTTCTGTTACACTTAGAGTTCACTGTTAAACTTGGAATTCAAATCCTTTTCTGATCTGAAAGGTCTGGTGTGTTCATCTATCTTCCTCTTCAACTTCCTTTTCACACTCACTGTCTCACCCACCCTCTGTTCTCCAGTCACACCTCCATCTTTCAGTTCTCCCAGGGCTCCAAGCTCTTTTCTACTGTTTCTTCTGCCTGGAATACTCTTTTCTCCACTTTATAGATCCCCCTAGTGCAGGTCTCAGCTTAAATGCCACTTTCTCTGGGATGCCTTCCTGATTGCCCCTGCATCTCTCGAAGCACTTGGCTTTTTGGTCTATCCACTTATCAAAGTTGATGTGATTATTTAACGTTGTCACCCACTCTAGATGAAAAGACCCAGGAGGCAGAGGTATGTTGGCTTTGTTGACCTATCATAGTTGCCTATAACAGTTTCTGGTACCTTCCAAAGCACTCCATATGTGTTCAACATCAAAGGTTGCCTACGGTACATTACACTCATGAAGGGCAGGTTACACATGTTTTCTGAAAGTCACCTTTGGCAGCTGAAATGACTTCCATACATAGACATTAAATTTCACGTCCACTCGTTAGTGCTTACTATGAAAATGAATATCTAATAAACTGCAATTAGTGCAGTTACATTGTTTCCAGGCTGTCGCCTTAGTAGTAATTGCTCTAAAGCCCGGAGACTTTACAAGCGGACAGTGCTAATGGTTCATGCAGGCAAGCTTCCTTCTAAGGTAGAATCTCAAATGAAGACTTAAATTGTGCATTCTCTGTGGGAAACAATATCACATGGTGGAACCTTTTCAGAAATACACCACAACGTGTAGAAGCTGGAGCTGATTGTAGCTATATTCCTTGTCCATTCTTTCAAGTCGTTGAATGTTGGGGGTCTGCTCCAGATTGGTCATTATTGGGCACCTTAACCATGGCATATAGTAAATCGGGCTCTGTGAAGTCAGAAGTATCAGGCCACTAGACAAACATGCGGCTTTTAAAGCTTTATGCATTAGGTGACTGGGAAATCTAACGAAGTAAAAGTGAATTTAGCCCGGACTCTGCTGTGACTGCTTAACTCTAAATTGTGAGTCCCTGGAAGCTAGGACCTTGCTTAGTTCATCTTTGGACTTCAGCTTCTAGCATAGAAGCTGCGGTTGGCCTGGTAAAGGGCTCATTGCGTGGGATGGCAAGTTTCCTGGCCCTTTGACATCACGCTGTGCCGATAAAGCATATTGCAGAATGTCGTGCTTTGCAATACTTCCGTATGCGGGAACTAGTTCGTAAGGAACCTTTAACTGAGTTCACGGTGTTTTTTTTTTTTCTTTTCTTTTGGGTGGTGGGGTGGGGCATAATTAATACACAGACAAAACCCAAACCTGTTGCTGTATAGTTGATTCCAACTCATGGCGACCCCATGTGTTACAGAGTAGAACTGCTCTAGAGGGTTTTCTTGGCTGTGATCTTTTTATTATTATTATTGTGCTTTAGGTGAAAGTTTACAGCTCAAGTTATACACATATTGTTTTGTGACATTGGTTGCAGTCCCCACAATGTGACAGCACACTCCTCCGTTCCGTCCCGGGTTCCCTGTGTCCATTTGTCCAGTTCCTGCCCCTTTCTGCCTTCTCATCCTGCATCTGGACAGGAGCCGCCCATTTGGTCTCGTTTATCTGATTGAACTAAGAAGCATGTTCCTCGTATGTATTATTTTTTGCTTTGTAGTCCTGTCTGATCTTTGTCTGAAGAGTGGGCTTCGGGAATGGTTTCAGTTCTGGGTTAATAGCATTCAGGGGTCCCTCCAGTCTCTGTCAGACCAGTAAGTCTGATCTTTTTACATGAATTAGAATTCTGTTCTACATTTTCCCCTGCTCTGCCTGGGACTCTGTTGTACTCCCTGTCAGGGGGGTCATTGGTGGTAGCCGGGCAACACCTAGTTCCTCAGGTCTCAGACAGGTGAAGTCTCTGGTTCATTTCTTGGCTGTAATCTTTACAAAGCAGATCACCAGGCTTTTCTTTTGCAGCACTGCTGGGCCGGCTGGAACCACCAGTTTTTCGGTTAATAGTTGAGAGAAAACCATTTGCTTCACCCAGGGACCTATAGGTAGGACATTTCTGATTTATTCCTCCCTCACTGCCCGTTGTCATGTACACCTTGATGACTACTGTTCATTTTTCCTTGTCCCAGCCCCGAGTGTCATTGGCCTTGGTTTGAACAAAGATTATGAGAGATAAATATTTTCATGTCAACCCCGAGATCTCTTATTAGGTCAGTGTTTAGTTTTTTCTAAGGCTGACATTTATTGATGGGATTCTTATTAAATTAAAAGAAAATGGCTGTAGTTTTCACAATGATATGAAATTGATTTTTTTTTAAAGTAATCTGTAGTTAAGAAATAATAATACAGGGTCCCAATCAAACCAGACCCGTAGCTGTCAAATCAACTCCAATGCATAGTGTCCCTATAGGACAAAGTAGAACTGCCCCATAAGGTTTCCAAGACTGTAATCTTTATGGAAGCAGACTGCTACATGTTTCTCCCACTGAGCGGCTGGTGGGTTTGAACCGCTGACCTTTTGATTTGCAGCCAAGCGCTTAACCACTGCACCACCTGGGCTTCTTAGGGTCTCAATAAGCAAGCCTAATTCTAGCAGTATGATTTACTCATTCTGAAACATTTCTAGTTACTGATGACCCTTTTTTTTTTTTATTGTGGTAAATATATATGTAACAACATACTTGTCATCCAATAATCTTCACATGTACAGTTCAGTGACGTTAATTACGCTCATCGTGTTGTCTAGCCATCACCCTTGATACCTTGTTCACCACTTTTTACTTTACTTGGCTTTGCTTTTACATATGAAAAGTGTATTTTTAGTTGAAGTGGTTGCAGGGTTTTAATTCTTACATGTATGAGCTGAGTTGGAGTATAATACATTCTCACACTAGCTGCATAATTTATACCATAAACAGTTGGATCTAACAACAACAGCGTTTTACTATTAAGTTATTATTTTGTCTTTAAATTGTTTCACTTCAAAGTAAATTCAGTTCATGAATTAGCCAATGGCATTCTCTACAGTGGCAACTCCTTTATCTCTCTTTTCCCTAATCCCCCTTCCGCCTAACATACGAGAAGACACTTTCATAGACAAGGTTTAGGCCTGGGGATCTAAAGGAACTAGCCAACAGGAAAGGAGAGCACAGCCCTGGAATATCCAATTCCTAAAGTAAGATCAGTCTGGGCTAAACTGAATAGTAGAATAGAAAAAGTAGCCTGGGTGGTGCAAACAGTTAAGCACTCAACTACTAGCTGAAAGGTTGGTGGTCTGAATCCACCAGAGGTGCCTCAGAAGATAGGCCTGGCGATTTGCTTCGGAAAGATCACAGATCAGGAGGCAAGTGACTGGTGAGTTAAGAGCCCTAAATATGGTCTAAGATAAAGAATTACCTGCCTTCTGATTTTTCACGTACCAAACTTCAGGCTTTGTTTGGAAGTCTTGGCTCCTGTTGTACAGTATATACTTGGAATGTGTAATTAGCCAGAACGATATGGTATCAGTGGCTGAGCAGGACTTTATGGCACACACGTGTAACTGGGGTGACTAATATACCTTTTATTGTGTAGTTCCAAGCAGTTCACTAGATGATATTTTCCTCTTTTTTTTTTTTTTTTTTTAACCCTTCTCTAACATGACTCACTAGGGTTGTAGCGTCATTTTGGTTTTAAAATTGGGGAATCCAAACAGAAAAGTTGCTATGGCTGGAATGCGGAAGCTCAAGAGATGATTGGCATAGAATGTTTAGTTTCTGCCATCTTTGAACTCCAGGAAACGTTTCCCACAGGCTTCAGTCTTCCGCTGTTGTGGGTACCTGTTCCATTCACCTTGAATTGTGTGAAGATTTTTCTATTTCTGCTGTATAAATAAAGCTATTAGGTTAGACACGCAGGGTGTACATTTATACTTTTGAGGCCATACGTAAAAAAAAAAATTATCTTGTATAGTTAAAAGGAAGGTACGAGCACTGCTTTTGTGAAAATCCATTGTTTATTGAAAGATCAGTGGCATTTGTAACCTGGTTTCTTAAGACTAAGCTCTTTAAAAGCAGTTCGAATGGCTGAAAAATACTCTCCGAAAGTATGCTGAAAACTTGTTTTTGTGCATATGAATTAGCAGCTGATGTGGGGTTTATCTCCACTATTAAATGCATTGTGGGAGCATCGAAACCTCATCAAAATATAGCAGAAGTACTGTTTATTAATTTTTTCTTTTTTTAATGTTTATTTACTGAGCTGAGAGAGGCAATGACAGGTTTCCCTCCTTTAAGGAGCTTATGGTCTGGCAAAAGGAGACAAGTAGACCAGCAATTATGGTATTGGTACGCAGGTGCGTGGGGCTCCTGTGGAAGGACAACGTCGGGGCTGTTAACCAGCAGCGAGTGCATTAAATTGATTACTCAGACCAATCATTACGGTTGTTTCTTCCCTGTTCTGCTGTCTCTCAGTACATAAACTTCTTTCACGTGACTAAGCCATCTGAAATATCCCAAGTTCAATTGGCTATTATGTAAAAAGTTTCATGTAAATATCACTTTTGAGAGTATGGGAGAATTCAGGATTGAATTAATTAAGTTCAAAGGTCTTAATTACTAGATAGAAAAGACATTGGCATATCTTGAATTCCTATCAAATACCGAGTACTTTGGAATTAGAAAGTAGAAGAAAAGCTTTCTAAGAATAGCTAGTTCTTAAACTACAGTTAGCGTGTGCTTATATCTCAGGCCTTATCCTTACAGGGACTGTCAGACCTCTTGGGGAACTGTCCCCTGCAGGTGCTCCCTCAGGCCAGCTTACCTGTGTTAAGACAGGTTGGTCAGCTGAGGAAACAGAGTTAAGAGTTGCTGTTGCTCCCATCTTCAAGATTCAAGATTTCAAGTCAGATAAGTCTGACTTTGCAGGATCGTGAGTATCTTTATTCTAGGGAAGGTACTGCCTGAATCCAAGGAATGAATGGTCTTTTGTCCTTTGTTCCAGGGGAAGATGTAATCTCTAGGAAGGCAAGCTGGGATACCTATAAATCTTTTTGAAATCAACGTGACACACCGTGAAAAAACGGTATCTCTACCAACAAAACATTTTATTTTGATAAACTGGCTTTGGGAAATGTTAGTTCCGAAGTTTCTTTGGTGGTTTGGTAAGGTGCTAGTGCTAGTGCCAAAGTAGGTAACAGCTCATTTTTCCATTAATGTTTCGCCATAAAACGCACTGCCGTCGAGTCGATTCCGACTCATAGCGACCCTATAGGACAGAGTAGAACTGCCCCATAGAGTTTCCGAGGAACGCCTGGTGGATTTGAACTGCCGACCTCTTGGTTAGCAGCTGTAGCACTTAACCACGACGCCGCCAGGGTTTCACCATAGGAGTTACATTTCCCTACCCATCTAGTCAGTTATACCTGTGGCTTTTGCCCTAACTTGTTGGGTTCTCATGACTCCTGAATTGCAAATAGATTATAGAGGTAGCTGGGACTCTTCAACAGGATCTTTTCTCTTTGAAATGGAATGTTTTTTTCTGAATTGAAGGATGGGCTGAAAATCTGTTCTTAATATTAACTGGTTGCCATTGAATTGACTCCGACGTGTGGCCCATGTGAAATGTTTCCTGGAGTTCAAAGATGGTAGAAACTAAACATTTTATTCCAATCACCCTTTGAGCTTCCTCATTCCAGCCACAGCAACTTTGCTGTTTATATTCCCCAATTTTAAAACTCAAAAGATGCTGTAACGCTAGCAAGTCATGTTAGAGAAGGGTTAAAAGGATCATAGATTTATGGCAGCTTGGTAACCTATCACTTATCATTCTGCTAGCCTTCACACAGCACTTGGCCCAGAGTAATTGCTCAGTGTGACCTAATGCATTCATCTTTGAGGCTATTCTACTTCTGGAGAGACTAAAAACCCATTACCCATTGCCATCAAGTTGATCCTGACTCCTAGCAACCCTATAGGACAGAGTAGAACTGCTTCATAGAATTTCCAAGGAGCGCCTGGTGGATTTGAACTGCTTACCTTTGGCTAGCAGCCGTAGTGCTTAACCACTATACCACCAGGGTTTCCCTGCAGAGATTAGCAGACATTAATTTATTATTGCATGTATGTAAACCAGTGTTTACATTTGTGGGGATCTTGGCCAAATCATTTCTTGGCTGATAAATGAGAATTATTTATTCTCTGTTGCTGTTCTCTCCTGTATGGTTAGATGGCTAGTAAATATGTCCCGAGAGCATGGCCTAAGAGTTTAGTTGTTGTCTCATTGTTTAGGAATACAGAAAAACTTTAATAAGAGGAATTAAAGATTTATATCAAGTCCTCCTCATAGACCCAGATACCCAAAAGTTGAGTGGTACAAATGTGGTGAGTAATATACTTTTGATCAGAGCTCTATCTTAAAAAAAAAAAAAAAAAATTCTTAATAGACGGCACCGCTATAAATCAGTCACAGTTCTAAGTATCAAAAAAACTGCTTGTGCTGCTGTGCAATTGCCTTGAAATCTTCAAAAGCTGGGATTTCTCTGTATACCTTGCAGGCTTGCAAATGGAATCTGCAGGTCTACACTGAAGTAAACAACTGGGAATTCTTCTTGGAGGTGGGGTATAAGGAAACTGATAAGACTCTGATTAGGGACCCAAGGAATCCTCCTTTCAAACTCTGAGCTCATCTGGAATGTTTTTTCTGAACTGAAGGACGGGCTGAAAAATCCGTCCTTAACATTAGCTAGTTGCTGTTGAATTGACTCTGAAGCATAGCGACCCCACGTGTGTCAGAGTAGAACTGTGCTCCGTAGGATTTTTACTGGCTGATTTTTTGGAAGTCCAAGGCACCTCTGGGTAGGCTCAAACCTCCAGCCTTTTGGTTAGCAGCCAAGATCATTAAACTTTTGCATCACCCAGGAACTCTGTGTTTAACATTAGTGACCTGGGTAGTTTTCATTTCGAAGAAGGAAAACTACCTTCATCTGTGGATGAGCTTGCACGCATCACAGGTGTAGGCCTCTGGAAATGAGGTGCTTAAACAGGTTCTGTAACCCGGCCCTTGCTAGGTGGGTGACCCCTGATATTGTTGTCACAAGTCAGAGTCCTTAGTGTTCTCAGTGTCACCAAGCCAGTAACAAATATAATGTTTATATTAAGAGGCTGTTAAGTCATATAAATGCTTATTTGAGGGATTATTGTCTTTTCCAGTTCTCTGTTCCATTCTTTTCTGGATATATCTAAGCAGTTTGACACTTCTGCTAACACTTTATTGGATTTGTGACCTGAAATATTTTAGTGAAATTTATACCTGTGCTACCTGTAACTGTGCCTTTCTATTTTTTTTCTCTACTTAAATAGGTCTGCTTTTCCAGAATAGTCCTAGACTTTCCTTTCTTCTTAAAACCTCATCATTTTGGCCTTTTTTTCTTTTTTTTACTGGAAACGTGGTCACTTTTTTAACCAACTCAATTTATATAACTGGCTCTCTGAGTTTTTACTGAAACCAAAATAAAACTTCAAAGAAACTGCAGAGGCTCAAGCCTCCCTCCTCTCCCTTTTAACTAACACCTACTGCTGTTTATCTTGGAAATAATTTCATGTTGATTTGATGAAGCATGTAGTTAAGAGTTAATGGAGACCGATGCCAAGCTTCTGAACGTTCTGGAGTCATCCTTAATATTCTTTGTTGTGTGTTTGATACCAGTGCTCTATGGAGTCCATGGGTGCTAGCAGTAAAACTGTTTTCTTGACTCCAAATAATCTCAACTGAATGGAGCCACAACCATTTCAAACCTGAACTTGACCCACCTTTTCATCTTCATCTACCTCTGTCTCTTCCTCCTTTCTTATGGCACCTCCAGCTTATCAGCCTGTGTTTCTAGCATCATTAACTGTTCATAAGTGCTGATACATATCTGTTGTGTGGCATAAATTATATGACTATTGATTGATTATGAATTGTATTGAAATATTGTGGTTAGTTGCCATCGAGTCAACTCCAACTCATAGTGACCTTATGTATAAACAGAATAAATGTTGCCCAGTCCACCGCCGTCTTCATGATCGTTGGTGTATTTAAATAGAGATGTGACTTAATAATAAGTTTTCAAAGAAAACTTTGTAGATTTTTTTTTTTTTGAGAATAAACTATTATCACTATTTTCTATTCAACTTTGGTTACCTTGGGTAAACTTTTAATATCTTTCCACTCAGAAGGAGAATTGGTTTAATGCTTGCCACGTTTTAGCCAAGTAAAAAGCCAGTTAGCTGGGTTCATCCAATTAAAAAAACCCCATTGCCACTGAGTTGATTCGGACTCATAGCGACCTCATAGGACAGAGTAGAACTGCCTCAGAGGGTTTCCAAGGCTGTAATCGTTACAGAAACAGATTGCCACATCTTTCTCCCTCGGAGTGGCTGGTAGGTTAGCAGCTAAATGCTTAACCACTGTGCCACCACCAGGGCTTCAATAGAAATTATAAATGAATTGGGAAATGAAGCCATATAGCTCTTGCTCTTTGCCCGAATAAGAAGCATGTGACTCATTGCTACACACTGCCTTCAACTCTTTCTGAAAGATGGTATGACAGACATACATGAAATATGAAAATATAGAAACTCTTCTTATTCATTCTGTCTTTTCTCATTCAACCATGTTAGAGATCACCAAACTCGGGGTCCAAATGAAATAAGTCAAAGTTAGTGCAAGTGACAGAAGGCAGTGTATTCAGTGGTAACCGTTTGACCTCACACCTCCCTTGTGGCATAGGCATCAGTTTCCTGAAGGCCAAGCTGAGATAGCTGGAGGCCATCTGTCTTCATTACAGCCTCAGTTATCTTCCTTCCAGGGCTTTGCAAAGAAAAGCTGGGCCCCTTAGGGCCCCAGTTAGGAATTTAGATATGGGTACCACCTGAGAATCTGATACTGTCCTTTTACGGTTGGGAACACAAGCATAAAGTAAAGAGGCAAGACTCTACTAGCCCCAGATTACCTGGGAGAGCCTGGGTTCCCCCTAAGATCTGTGGATTTTCCAGAGCCTCGTTACTGATCACTCTAGTCATGTGGGGGCGTTTGTTTTTTCTCTTCTTTAGTCTGTAGTCTTATGGTCGGGACTGATTATGTTGTTGTTAGTAACTGTCGAGTTGACTCTGACTCATGGGAACTTCATGTATACAGAATGAAATGTTGCCCAGCCCTGCGCCATCTTCATGATTGTTGGCCAATACCTATGGATGTTTGCTGCTGTTACTGCTCCTTCTGAGTCATGCATATCAGCAAATGAAGGGCCTGAAGGCTTTACTTTGTCTGCCTCATTGAGGTCAACTCTATTTTGAGGAGGCAGGTCTTCCTCAGTCATATTTTAAGTGCCTTCCAACCTGGGGGACACATCCTTGAGCACCATACTAGACAGTATCCTTTTGTGATCCATAGGGTCTTCATTGGCTGATTTTTGGAAGTAGATCTCTAGAACTTTCTTCCTAGTCTGTCTTAGCCTGGGAGCTCTGCTGAAACCTGTCCACCATGGGTGACCTGGCTGGTATTTGACATATCAAGTGCCATAGCTTCCAGCGTCATTGCAACATGCAAGCCACCACAGTACGACAAACTGACAGACAAGTGGTGGAGTGATTATAAAGACATAATTTTAAACAACTGCTAAATAAAAATACCGTTTTGTGGTTTCACTTTTAAGTTGGTAACATAAACCAGTATTAAATAGAAAGTGAAACTATGTAAAGATTTATTGAATTTGTTGTTGAGAATGTAGACAGAAAAACATACCCCAATTCAACAATTTCTGCATGTACAATTCAGTGACATTGATTACGTTCTTCAAATTGTGCAACCCTTCTCGTCCTCTTTGTCCTAATTGTTCCTTCGCAATTAATGTCAACTCCACTGCCCCCTAAGCTCCTGTCTTACCTTTTCTGTTGTTTTTGTCAATTTGATCCCATATACCAAACCCATTGCCATTGAGTCAATTTCTTCTTATAGGAACCCTATAGGACAGAGTAGAACTGCCCCACAGAGTTTCCAAGGAGCATCTGGTGGATGCGAACTGCCAGTATGACCCAAGCCTTTTGGTCCACGTTCCATCGTCTTAACCTGCCTGAGCATTTCAGTGAACGCGGAAAATTAATTCGTTGCTTTTACTTGGCGTAACTTTTCTTAAAGAAAAACAAGCAGTTGCCGAGTCAGTTCCGACTCTTGGCTACCCCGTGTGTGTCAGAGTAGAGCTGGCCTCCATGGGGTCTCCAGTGGCTGGCTTTTTGGAAGGAGATCCCCAGACCTTTCTTCTTAGGCACCTCTGGGTGGACTCAAACCTCCAGCCATTCAGTTAGCTGCCAATCATGTTAACCGTTTGCACCACCAGGGTCTCCAATTTTTCTCTTGCTTCTTTAAATGAGACTGTGCTGTTGGAACATGAATGTTTTCATAGGTCTGCCCGAGACCCAGGGTGGAGCCAGCATGCATAGCGGCAGGTTCCTTTGAGCCCTGTGTGCCCCAGCTGTCACGGACGCTCCTTCCTTGAGCCCTGTCGGCCGCACTGGGTGCTCTGGTCCAATACACGAGAACAAAACGGAGGCTCTGATGGGGACCTGCGGGATTCAGGGGCAAGGCTGCAAAAAATGATGGAGCCAGAGTGCAAACTTGGACTTTCCCGAGACTCAGACTTAAGCATTTTATTTTCATTTTTGACTAAGTCAGAGTCTCTTCATTAACAGACTGAACTATGCTGAGGGCTCCCCCAAAACGCACGGTGTGCCGCATTTTAAATATAAGAGGTTATCTCCAGAGGAAAACCCTTCTGTCTCTCCCACTCGGTGGAACTTCGTATGCTTTCTTGAGTGGCAGAGAAATAGTAAAATCACTTTTAGATGCTATCCTAGTAGTCTGCTCCCTGGAGTAAAGTATCTTTGAGGCACCGTTAATGGTTTTAGCAGTTATTATAAACTGCAGTGAATATGTAGTTTCTTTTTAGATTCTATCAATGACTCAGTTTTTAACCAAAAGACAGGGAGAGGTAGAAAAATGTTTCTTATGCCTCCATATCTACAGTGAGCGGGTGAGCGTGGTCCCGCGGCTGTGTCTCCTCCTAAGTGCTGATGTCAGGACTTCTCGTTTAAGGAGGGGATTTGGTGATTGCACACACATTTGCGTTGCCATTAGTCTAATTAATGATATATTTAAACCGAAAAGCCAAACCCATTGCCATGAAGTCACTTCCGACTAATAGCGACCCTATAGGACAGAGTAGAACTGCCCCATAGGGTTTCCAAGGAGCACCTGGTGGATTCGAACCGCCCACCTTTTGGTTAGCAGTTGTAGCACTTAACCACTACGCCACCAGGGTTTCCATTAAGAACCTGTGAATTCTACACATTATAACTTTAAACAACAGCAACAAAAATGTTAACGTTATTTGTAGCAGTTCGTTCTTCCTCACTGTATTAATATCGCACTGGAGTGGAGGTCTAGAAAATAACATATCAACTCAGTTAAGAAAATAAAAGTAAGAAAATTTTCCTTCTAAAAACAGATTTTTTTGGGAGGTAGGTGTGATATCTTTAGGTAAATGAAAACATACTTGTAAAGTGACATTTTTACAAGCCCTCGTATCCCCATCAATTTGTGCATTTATTAAAAATCTGGGTATGAGAGCAGGTCATGTGTATAAAGGGAGCGAGAACATTCTGGGGCATCTGTAGCATACTGCCTCCAGCATCCGTACGTGGCATGTGACCAAAGGACACCGTAGGAGAACTACCTGGGCTGAAATCTTTGTTCTACCTCTTCTTTATGTCTACCTGGCCTGGGTAAATTCCTTCCAGCTTCTGAGCTTCAGTTACTTTGGATCTAATTTATACTGTTGATGTCTGTGTTTTACCCCATGTTATTAGCTCAGCAGTTAAGTGCTCAGCAGCTAACCTAAAGGTTGGCAGTTCCAACCCACCCTGTGGCTTTGTGGAAGAAAGACCTGGCGATTCGCTCCTGTGAAGATTTTAGCCTAGAAAATCCTATGGGGCAGCTCTACTCTGTCACATAGGATCACTGAATTAAAAATCGACTCAACAGCACACAACATTGTAAGGATTAGCCAAGCTCATAGTAGCCTTTCAGTAAGTGGTGGTTGTCACTCTTATTCCCCTCCCTTCTAATCTAGATCCTTGTTTGTTTCCTTCATAACGTTTATGAGAAGTGTAATTTTTTTGTCTGTGAATTTGTCTTGTTCGTAGACTCTGTCTTACTGCATGATCTTAATGTTGTGAACCCATCTTACTTGGTGTGACTGTTTTGGGTCAGCTCACATGTCTAACTGGATATAAACTTATAAGAATATTTGTAACTTGGAGAAATCTGCATTCCCTAACTGCCTTTCCCACTTTGCTTTAAAATCTTTCTGTTAAAGGTCTTTGAAAAGTGACATTTCCTCTGGAGCCTGCACATTTTGGCTGAGGCCATTGGGTAGCACCTACCTTCTGTCACTTAATGTTGTTTGGATTTCTGAATGTTGGATCCTTACTTAGGTTAAAGTTCTGAACCCACAAGGTGCTGACCACTGGATCTGAGGGCCTTTAAATCCGGAGGCTCACAGTGTGAGAAGGCGACGTAGTATCTATAAAGACCAGGGATCCTGACTTCATGAGTACCGACAACTACGTGATGTTTCCACTTGAGATAACCTGTTGTCGTCGAGTCAACTCTGACTCATAGTGACCCTATTGGACCTAGTAGAACTGCCCCATAGGGTTTCCAAGGGTGTAATCTTTACTGCCACATTTTTCTCCCATGGAGCAGCTGGTGGGTTTGAACTGCTAACCTTTCGGTTAGCAACCAAGCACTTAACCACTGCATGCCAGGGCTTCTATTCATTTGAAATAAAAGGTTGAAAAATATAGAAGTTATCATGCCTTTATTCAATTATGGGAGAAATCAGTTGAATACCAGGTTGCCGATAGGTGTTCATTCTTTATACTCTCAGGCTTTGGAGACTGAGCTGAAGCTGTAAATCTGCTTCTTCAGAAGAGGCTAGTGGTTGGGCAGTCAACTTTGATGTGGCCGGTGAACCTCCTGGGGCAGCACTTAAGCCAGCCGTGGAGGAAATAACCGCTCAGGAAAAAAGCAAAACAAACCTAGTTGCTGTCGAGTTGGTTCTGACTCACGGCAGCCCCACATGCGCAGAGTAGAACTGAGCTCCCTACAGTTTTCGAGGCTGTGACCTTTAGGAAGCAGACCACCAGGTCTTTTTTTGGAGGCTCCTCTAGGTAGGCTCAAACTACCAGGCTTTTGGTTAGTAGTGAGGCACTTAACCATCTGTGCCACCCAGGGGCTCAACTGCTCAGTGTGATTTAAGAAATTGTATCTCTTTCGGTATTAGGCAGTGGCAGGAATGAAGTATGGTCATATCAATGCGCTGACATTTCCTAAATAAATTCATGTTCCAGGTTTATTCAAAAGAATCAATAGACTTCATGTTATGAGAATCATGGAATAAATGTATTGCAGAGGATTTGGAAAATCTTTAGCAATTTATGTGTTTTATTAGCAATGCCTCAGTCTTTTCTGGAAAAGGACGCTGATAACTTGGAAAAATTGTGAATCTCTGTGGCACAGATTGGCCAATAGCCCCCCAGTTGTGAGGCTCCCTCTCTCTCATTTTCAGTTGCTTATGGGATTATCTCAGTTCAGACTTGTACATTCCAGATCTGGGGTAGTGGACAGATGGTTCATGCTAGTCAGTATTTTGGAAGATGTATTTTAGACAGTTCTTGTAGACACGTCAGAATTCTCACTTTGGCTATAAATGCAGCCATTCCTTTGCACATCCTTAAATTTAGACCACTGCTTGTAAACTGTTGTCATAAAAGGACCTATTTCCCCATCCATTATATGGAGAAAATGCCCAACAGGGGTGTGCTTCATGGAAGCCTGTGTGTGAGCTGAGTCTGTTCATTTGATGTGAAAACAATCGTGTCCTACTTTAAAATTAAAGATTTCTTTTTTTCCCCATGGTATACTGTTGCTGTGTATGGTAGATAAGGATTTTGTAACTAAAATTGATTTCTCACTATCAGTCGTATACATGGCAGCCTGCTCTGACTCATGGCAACCCAATATACAACAGCACAAAACATTGCCCAGTCCTGTGCCACCTTCATGATCATTGCTATGCTTGGGTCTGTTGCTGTGGCCAATGTGTATTTTGGGTGTCTTCTAACCTAGGAGGCTCATCTTCTAGCATTATATTGAAAAATATTCTGCTATGATCCATAGGGTTTTCATTTGCTAATTTTCATAGCTAGTTGTCGGGCCTTTCTTCCTAGCCTGTCTTAGTGTAGAAACTCCTCTGAAACCTATCCATCTTGGGTGACCCTGCTGGTGGCTGAAATATCCATGGCACAGCTTCCAGCATCATAGCAACGCACAAGCTATCACAGTAGGACAAACTGACAGGCAGGTGGTGGATAGCTGACTCTGCTGCGTAAATTTAAATGTGAGGTTACTTCAGCAGAACCATTGAAAAGTATCTGCTTCAGCTCTAGCTGGACATTAGCCTGGGGTATGATGGTGTTTAATAAGCATTAACATAAGATGGTTCAATGTTGATTCAACCACTGAATGTGCTTATTGCATAAACACTAGAGTTAATAAATCCAAGTTCAAACTCAGAAGGACAGGAGGTAATGTGCTCCATTGTAGAATGTGTGACTTCCAGCCCACAATGTTGCCATGTGTCCTAAGCCACAGTTATAGGTGCTCACATGAAACAAGATGGCGCCTGATGACTCTTTTCTTAACTCCATACTTTGCTAAAACTACACTCCACTTTGCAATTATGCTAGCTTTTAAAGTGCTTTACATGTTGGTGTACCTGTCTCAAGGCTCCTTGGTTATGTTTTTGCTTCATATACTACCATTCCCTAGGCTCCAACTGAAAAAAGCCCGTTGCCGTTGGTTGAGTTGATTCCGACTCATAGCAACCCTATAGGACAGAGTAGAACTGCCCCATAGGGTTTCCAGGGAGCAGTTGGTGGATTCCAACTGCTGACCTTTTGGTTAGCAGCTGAGCTCACAACCACTGCACCACAGGCTCTACCATCTCTCAATTATAGAGGAAAGTGGAGTGAGAAAAACAGTCATCAGGTGCCATCTTGTTTACATATTAAAATATACATACCTCCCATATTAAATATAATTAAAAAAAAAAAAAAACCCAGGTGCTGATGAGACGATTCCAACTCATGGTGACCCCATGTGTGTCAGAGTAAAGCTGAACTCCAAAAGGGCTTTTCAGTGGCTGTGAAGTAGATCACCAGGCCACCTCTGGGCCTACTGAAATAGTCCAGTGCTTAACCATTTGTATCACCTGGGGACTCCTAAATATAACTTCACTATAAATCTGTGTGAGTTGTAGAAACTAGTTGGGATAACTATTATTGAAGACAGTTGCCACTTATGAATTAAATTGAAGATTTCCTTTTTGCGTTTTGGATATACTATTTTATTTTTTGAGATCTCAACCTTTAGGCTTTCCAGGACCCTCGTGAGCTCAGACGCTTTTGCTCTGTCCTTGCAAGGCCAGTCGTTGGAACCATCCCCATTCCTGGCTCTGCCTTGCTTCACCTCTGGGCAGGTATAACCTGTGTGAGCCCAGTAACTCTCCTGACAGCCTTCTTTTTCTCTTGCTTTCACCCAGAAGTCAATTTGGTCAGAGGTAAGTCATCTGCTCCTCCCTGGTGCATGCCTGTGGTGGTGAGTCAGGGTTTTATCTTCTGGATTGCAATGTTCTGGGTCTTCTGCCTGGTGGCTCCTTACTAAGCTGTGGGGCCAGTGAATGTCTGGATGGATGTGATTCACTGATGTGGAATTTGAAAAGCCAAACCGAGTTACTACTTCCATGAGATTTTTCCAGTCCTATTTAATCACTGTCAGGGCATTTTCCCATTTTCCCAACATGAATTTTTTTTTGCCTATGGAAAATCTTATGCTACATACAACTTCTTCATCTTTTTTAAACTTCACTTTAGACTCAAGCATATTTTGTATCATTGGCTTCCCCCCCCCCCGGCCACCATATTCTAACATTTCATTGTCTTTGCTTGTGTTGCACCTTCCTGCTTCTTTAAATTTTCTTTAACCCACAACTTAATCTAAGTCTTTTTTTCTTGATCATTGCTAAGGCAGCCTCTCATCCTAATGAGTTCTTAGGGTTTCCTACTGCTGAGGTTCACTTTTGCAAGTGCTGTCTTGTCCACCTGTATTAAATGCTTCTTCTACTTTGATTTGATGTATGATCCAGGCAACTATAAATATAAGTGTGTTCCTTGATTGACTTGTCTATTGTGAAATTATCTGCATTGATTTCGTAGTAACTATTAAAAATCAACAGAATTTTTTAATATGATTTTTTACAGCATCAGTACCTATTTTATATGAAGCAATTCATTTAGTGGACTTGGCATATTCAAGTGATATAATACTCTAAACCCTAATAATTGGGAAATTTATGTGTTTGAGAGTAGATAGGGAGTCATATACCAAATGTACTGAGTTATTTTAACCTGAATTTTTGGTGTTCAAACAGTGGATATAAGAATTCTACTCTCTGTTAGCATTAGGTTTTGCTGCATAGAAGAGAAAATTAAAAAAATTATAGTGGTTTAAATAAGAGAGAAACTTAATTTTCTCTTACATAAAAAGTACAGAGATGGGCTCCAGGACTGATGTGGCAGTTTAGAGGTGTGATCATGGTTCCCGGCTCCTATCTTTCAGCACTTTCAACCTCAGCATTGATTTCCATCCTCATGGTATAACATGGCTGCTGGGGCTCCATCCATCTTTGCCTAGCAGCAATAGGAAGCATGGATGAACAAAAGTTTTCTCAGAAGTACATGCAACACTAGCTCATACTTTGTTTGCTAGAACTTGGCAGTGCAATTGTAACAGATTTTAAGGGCACAAGCAGTTGGACATGAGAATAGAGTTGTGTGGTACAGGTTGGTCCTGAAGGAACTTCGTGTTCTCTGGGTGGATGGGTGGTTCTAGTCTCTTGGATGGAAACATGTGAAAAGGAGCAGGTCCAGGTAGGTGGTAAATGGTGAAGAGCTCCCTTGGGGAAGTGTTAAGTTAGAGGTACATGAGACACATCCATGTTGGTCAGTGGTAGATCACGTTGTTCACAAGTCTGAGAAGATAAAGTCACTAGGCCAGAGAGACTAGACAAATCCTCAGCATCTGCACTAAGTAAAGGGCAAAGTGGGAAAATCCCACCTTTGTTGCTACCTGCATGGTAATGATCAGCATGAATTCAATCCCCAAAATGTGGGAATGGATCCAGTCCTCAGCTTCCCACTTTTCCATCGTCATCACCAACCACCCAAGTCACACTCTCTTGGACCCTAACTGCCTGGAGCTTGGATCAGAGCTCACAAATTAGATGAACACCATCCTTCAGACTGCCAAACAGACAGATGTCACCCCCTGCTGACTCTCACTGCCTCGGTGGGTTTGTTAATTCCCTGGAATAACTCACAGAATTCACAGAGAGTATACCGTATTTATGGCTACAGATTTATTACAACCACAAAGGATACAAACAAAGAGATGTATAGGGTGAGCCCTGGGAGGGGTCCCAGCACAGAGCTTCCACGTCCCAAAGAGGGATGTGTTATCCTCTCCTGTGTCTGGTCACCAACCAGGAAGCTCATCTCAGCTTTAGAGCCTAGGGCTCTTAAGCCCTGTGGCCATGATAGATTCCATCATGCTTCCTGCAGCTTAGTCAGCATCAGGCCCCAGGTAGTCCTTCTCAGTCTGGTCAGCCCCTACTGATTAGCCTCAGGTGGTCTGGCTCTCAGGAACCAAGACCAACGGCCAAGTTGTATTTCACCAGGTCACATATCACCTTACAGCATCCCAGAAGGCTCCTGAAACTGCTAGGTAGAATTAAAGAGAAGCTTTGACTCAGGGTGAACTAATGATAAGAAAAACTGCTGTATTTTCTTTATCTTCACTTTTACTATTGGACTATAGTTTGATATTATGGGAGCATCATGAGGATGAATATTTTATCTTCAGAGAAGGCCAAGTGTGATACAATCCGAAGGGTGCCACAGGACCACCTATTTGCTCAAGTGGAGCATTTAAGTCTTTATTATCTTATTTAAGTTTTGTAACACCTTTCACATGCAGGTATTATTATCCCTATTTTATGCTTACAAAACAGCAGAGGTTAGGTGACTCACTCTACACCACAGAAAGAGATGGAACCCTTGATGTGGTTTCAGGTTTTTGTGGATTTAGTCAGTGGTGTCACTAGGGTTGGTGCCACCCAGTGTGGTAACTCATGGTGCCACCCTCCCCCCCACGGACCTCAAAACTAACAATCAAATTGTTTTATAAAATCTTTCTACTTTGAATTACAACATTATTAGTAACAGAGTTGAAGCCTTTTTTTTTTTAATTCTTTTCTCCTCCTGTAATTACTACTTCAGTCTCAAAAAAGTTGTTGATATAGGTTCCCAAATACTAATTACCAAGATATTATAGCTGAAACACCAGAAAATTTGACAAAATCAATGACTATAAAAACACCTGCAGCAACGAAAACAACAGCTCATGCTATTGACAAAACCACATAATGGGAAGCATCATTGTGATTGAATCATAATGTCAGCTCTGACTGAGCACATTAGAAGGTTCAAAAAGTACATTAGCACAGAGTTTTAGCCCTGTAGGTATGCCGATACATGGAAGCTAGGCTTAGAAAAAAATGTTTTTGTTATTAAAACTAACTACAGGGATATTTTAATAAAAAATAATAAATATTTGCTGAGACACTGCACAGAAATTTTATGGACAGTAATTTTAGTGTCAGCCCATCTGACGGTGTCACCCAGTGCTGTCCATACCCCTCAGATCCCTCTAGTGACACCACTGGATTTAGTGCTGGGTAGTACTGGGTCTTCCTGAGAGGTTAAGTAATTTGTCCATCCAGAGGTTTTTTTTTTCCCCTTTTATACTTTCTTTTTTTTTAATTGTGAGAAATATGTATGCAACAAAATACTTACCATTTCAACACTCTTCACACATTCAGTTTGGTGACATTAACGTATGTGCATCACATTGTTTAATCGTCACCTTATTCCTTCCCAAATGTTTCCATCTTTTCCAGGGTTCTTGTTGTGCTAAGTGCTGCTTTAATACTTCAACCTCTCTTTTTACTCTCAGGCAGTCAGAATACACAGGATAAATGATTAGAGTAAAAGAAAGACTATTTTGTTCCCCAAACTTTTGTTTATTTTTTTATTGTACTTTAGATGAAGGTTTACAGAACAAACCAGCTTCTCATTAAACAGTCAGCACCCATGTTGTATTATGACATTGGTTAACCCCCCCACGACATGCCAACACTCTCCATTCTCAATCTTGGGTTCCCTATTACCAGCTTTCCTGTCCCCTCTTGCCTTCTAGTCCTTGCCCCAGGGCTGGTGTGCCACTTTAGTCTTGTTTTGTTTTATGGGTCTCTCCAGTCTTTGGCTGAAGGGTGAACTTCATGTTCCCCAGTCTTAAAACGTTCCTGTGTGGTGTTCTTTTTTTTTTTTTTTTTTAAAAAAAACTGATAATGGTGTTGCAAACCCAAAAGAGCCAGATTAATCTTTGGAGCATCCTTTAGACTTGATGGGAAACCCTGGTGGCTCAGTGGTTAAGTGCCATGGCTGCTAACCAAAAGGTCGGCAGTTCAAATCCATGAGGCACTCCTTGGAAACTATGGGGCAGTTCTACTCTGTCCTGTAGGGCCGCTTTGAGTTGGAATTGACTCAAGAACAATGGGTTTTTTTAGACTTGAGTGACACCATCATTTGATAGTCAGAACTGAGTCAGTGCTTAAATAGGTTTATCTAAGACTCTAGAACAGGAGTTGACAGACTTTTTTTTTTTAAGGACCAGATAGTAAATATTTTAGGCTATGCTAGCCATACAATTTCTGATACAACTACTAAGCTCTGCTGTTGTAATGTGAAAGCAGTCATAGAGAATACACAAACAAATGGACAAGGTTGCATGCCAAGTCTTTATTTTAAAAAACAGGCAGCTGGCCCAATTTGCCGACCGCTGCTCTAAGAAAAAAAAAGTGCTAAATTCTAGAATTTCTGTCTAATCCTTCCGGTAAAACCATCCAATAAGATTATGAAAAGAGCCAATAGTTGCTATTCTTTTTTGTTTCCAGAATTCAAAATACTTTAACCAATTATCATTTTTAAAGTGACTTCTCACGGTAATGATTGTTTAGAAATGAAATAACAGTTTTAGAAGCATTGTTGAAGTATAAAATTAGGTTCCCCACCTTGTTCTCTGTTCTGTCTTCTCCTGGGCAGTCTTGATCTAATTCTGAGTTATCAAGGGCCTTTCCAATCCCCCCAAAATAATTCCTGCCTTTTAAAACTGCTCCCTAAGTCATGGAGATCTTTGATGACCAAACTGAGGATTTTGGGTGGCTTTGTTTACCAAAAAAAAAAAAAAATTTTCTTTCTTTTTTTTTTTTGTTTACCACGGAAACCCTGATGATGCAGTGGTTAAGTGCTATGACTGCTAACCAAAAAATCAGCAGCTCAAATCCACCAGGCACTCCTTGGAAATTCTGGGATAGTTCTACTCTGTCCTATAGAGTCGCTATGAAGTCAGAATTGACTCGATGGCAATGGGTTTAGTTTTTGGTTTTTGTTTACCACGTATGAGCACACTTTATACCTGTGGGGTTACAAACTGGTTCTGTGAACTACAGAAATCAAGCTTGGATTATCACCTTAGTAGCTAATTTGCGGGTATTATGCTTGCCAATGATGAGATCACGGGCACGTTCTGGAGGATTTATGGAACAGGAAAACTCTCCAATATTAATTCCTACAGCTGCTGTTTTTTATTTGTATTATGCAGAAGAAACAGATATTCGATATATCTAAATCTTAGAAAAGCATTGTAAGTGGACTTTGCCTGTTGCTAGTTTCATGATCAGATTGTAAATCACCATTCAAGCGCCAATTGAGAGTTTTGGTGTTTGGACTAGACTGGATTTTCGAGGCAAAATACTTTTTACTCAGAAGAAAGAACAAACTAGGAGGACTTTAGCACTTTGTATGCATATCAGTGCTGCTGATGACAAATGAGCGTAAGTAATTTGTAAGGGACTCATAAACAGGTTCTCTATTCTTTTTAGCAGTTTGTTTTCATTTACTTGTAACTGAAAAAATAAATTCGCACTGAAATAATGGCAGTCCATACTTTGTGTTCATTTGAAAATGCCCTTCCTGCAGGCCCCCCAGACAGGCTGCATGCATTGTGGTGATATAGGGGTGCCCCTGTAACAAATGCACCTTCTCCCTGCTGTGATAATCTATGGCTTTTCTCAGGCTATGGGGAATAACATAATTCTCCTGGTAGAAAAGGTTCTGTTAATTTTAGAGTGAGTGGGGGAGTTGGAAAGGTTTGGAGACTTTTCCGAATTTATAATCATCACCTATAGCAGTGACACTTCACTAATTCCAAGTAAAGGGTGACCGTTTTCCCCACTTACAGGATGGTTCAGCATCGTTTTTTAGGACGTGCAGTTCTGTTACTTTCGAAGCTACGTGATGAACAGCATAAGTTTGTGTGAATAAGTAAAGTGAGATGAATTAACAGAAATATTCAATTTGTGGTCAGAGCTTCATTGTAGAATGAAGTACTCAGTGAACTTCTTTATTGTTCTGAAACTATAGATGGCACCCCATTTATGAACTTAACATTTTTCAAGTATACGATCAGTGAGATCCCTTACATCAGTCATGTTGTGCAACCCTCACCAACGTCCTTCAGCCAGTTTTCCATCTCCATAAACAAAAAGCCCTTGCTTCCTAAACAGTGCTTTCGTTCGCCCTCCGTCCCGCCTTTGGTGACCACTATTAAACTCTGATCTCCATGTATTTACTTATTCTAGGTGCTTCATATGTGTGAGATCATGTAATATTTGTCCTTTTGTGATTGACTTATTTCACGCAGCATAATTTTCTCAAGGTTCATCCATGTCATGACGTGTATCAGGACTCCATTTCTTGAATTTTGGAGAAACCACAGTTATTTCTCAAGTTTTAATTTGAGTAAGAATTGCAAATCCTGTTTTTGAGTCACTACATAGTGTGAATGATTGTGATCTAGAAGAATGAGGGTTTACTGTAGATCGCGCTGTTGGTACTGATTCCAAAGACATTTTAGGTTTATATTAGAGAAGAGGCTGACAAAAATGAAGAGACTAAAGCTTAAATAACACCATTTACCTTGGACATCCTACTTCAGTAGACACCAAAGGAAGTAACAAGGTTCTAATATTGATGTTTACCATGTTAGATGCCCTCACTGCTATTGGTGGACTTAGGCAATTTTAGTTTACTTTCTGCAGCTTCTTTTTTTTTTTTTTAATTGTGCTTTAAGTGAGAGTTTACAGTTGAAGTTAGTTTCTCATACAAAAATTTGTACACACGTTGTTATGTGACCCTAGTTGCGTTCCCTATAATGTGTCAGCATACTCCTCCTTTCCACCCCAGATTTCTCACGTCCATTCAGCCAGCTCTTGTCCCTTTCTGCCTTTTCATCTCACCTCCAGACAGAAGCTGCCCATTTAGTCTCATGTATCTACTTGAGCTAAGAGGCACATTGTTCACAAGTATCATTTTATGTCTTATAGTCCAGTCCAGTCTTTGTCTGAAGAATTGGCTTCGGGAATGGTTTCCATTCTGGGTTAACAGAGAGTCCGGGGGCCATGTCTTCTGGGATCCCTCCAGTCTCTGTCAGACCATTAAGTCTGGTCTTTCTGCTAGAATTTGAGTTCTGCACCCCACTTTTCTCCTGCTCCATCAGGAACTCTGTTGTGTTCCCTATCAGGGTGTGGTGATTGGTGGTAGCCGGGTACCATCTAGCTCCTCTGGTCTCAGGCTGATGGATCTCTGCTTCTTTTTAGTTTTCCAATGGACTGAAGGTAATAGCTGTGACTTTTCTTCATGTTACATGATATCCTTATTCTAACCAGCATCATTTTTACTAATTTATTTGTATATTTTGGCCCCTTGTTTAAAACATGTCAACAGTTTTGAAAGTGCAAATTTTTCCGTATTGGTATTTACTGTGTTCGTGTTAAATACACATGAAATGTTAGAGGTGAAATTGCAGAAACCTCATAGGCTAAGAGATGGGAGGGCCTAGTGTTGGGTCACAGAGCTAGGAGATGCTGTTCTTACAAAGATTCTCCTTCCCTTCGGTTCACTTAACCTATTTTAGGTCCTTCTGTCTTCATGCTAATAACAGAGTAAAATAATCTACCCACTTAGTACTAGAATAAATTCACCAGGTTTTCCCCCAGGAAAACACATTCATGACTCACAGCATACTATTACTTTCCAAGCTTTTATTATCTGCTCTCCTTACCATCCACAGTCTGGTGGGATCTGTGATACCTGTGCAGATTCTGAGGCTGCTATGTGTTTTGAAATCTCTTGCCCCACATTGGATGCCTAATGTCAATCAGGAAATGAAATTTGCAACCCACTGCCTGTGACGATGTTACAGAGTGTAGGAAGTTGTGGGGGTGTGGGGTTGGTGGTGGGTATGAGTAATAGAACACTCAGGCTCGTCTGCGCTAGGCTGAGTTTTGCCAGCTCTTATCAGTCAGATAAACATTCTTGTGTTAAACGCATCTTCTCTATCACTTCCACCTTCTGTTTGAAAATGAAAATATGTTTGCCTGTGACTGTTACTGAGTTAGTACATACAGCCAGTATGTACGCCTCTCCTCAACCATATCTGTTGCAACTTCAGAATTGCTTCAGCCTCAAGGTGACACCGGTATATTCCATTTAGCAATGTCTTATAGACCAGAGAAGGTTTATAGCCTGGGAACTCAAGACACCTACACGTAGGAGAAATGGGTCGAGCGCATAGAATAGGCTACTTGGTCAACCAATCAGAAGGAATTGGTGCCTGGCTGAACCTTGAGGTGTCTATCAGTGACATCTGAGGTTTAACATAACCTGTCCCTCGTACATGTCTGATATCAGCACGAATTCCCTCCCTTGCCTTTTAGTACCCCACTTTTTAATAGCTCACACTTTAGTCCACGTCTCAAGATAGTGCAAAACAATTGAAGGCCATTCCAAAGAGATCCCAGAAATATTTGAGTCTCTGCCTATGTATTTTCTACTCTAACTCTTGCGAAATAAAGGGACTTTCTATTGTTAGAATTGTATAAGCCATGCTGCCAGATTCTAGCCTCCAGGCTAGCATTTGCTCTCTTACCTTTGACCTTTTTAAGAGGCATGGTTTTGTTTTGTTCTTTAATCATCTAGATTGGAAAGAACTATGGGAGATCAGAGACCACCTTGTTTCCCATTGGGTGCTCTCTGGCTTTCCTGAAATGAACGAGCAATGGAGTTGGGTGCTCAGTGAAACCTAATTAATTGTATACATTATTACTGCACACTTGTGAAAAGACTCAAAATTACAGACCTAAGGATACCATTCTAATCATTTATGTTACAACTGGAACAACTAAGGCCTAGGGAATTAAAAGTGGCTTTTTTTTTGTTTAACATAAACAGCTAGTTAGTGACCGAGTGAGACTTAAGCCCAAGATGAAAGGATTGTTGAAGGATTCCAGTTCACAAAATCACGGACAAGGGAGTCAGCTCCTTTTCTGAGGATGTTGATTTGGGTGGGTTATTCATGGCTTAAACACCCAAGAGGGACTCCACTGAAGTATTACATTGGTGCCCGATTCAAAGTTGAGTGTGTTGGGGTGGTATTTAACAATTTGATCCACAGGATGGGTACCAAGATGATACTGGTATGGCCTGGAATGCAATACCACCTTCCCACTTTTCCAAGAAAACTGCTCCTGGATTCAGGCGATCTAGTTTTCTTGACTTCCTTTCTCTAAGCCTATAGGAAAAAAATAGTCATGGTTGACTTCTTGCTTAAATTGTATAGGGTTCAGGGAGTTATTGTTAGCTGCCATCAAATCAGTTCCGACTCATGGTGACCCCATGTGTGCAGAATAGAATTCCTCCATTGAGTTTTCAAGGCTGTGACTTTTTGGAGGCAGATTGCCAGGCCTGCCTTCCGAGGCGCCCTGGGTGGATTTGAACCACCAACCTTTCAGCTTAGTGGTTGGGCACTTTACCCCTTTGTGCATCACCCAGGAACTCCTAGATTCGGGGAGGGTATGAGGTAATTCGTTCCTTTAATTTGAGTTTGAGTATATTATTTCGTAGCTGTAAGGTGGAAAATAAAATATTGTTAGGGAAAAGGTTTACTGATATTTCCAATTTTAAAACTATTTCCGAACGCCAAAGATATGGTACCTGGCCCTTTGCCATAGCCGCTCAATTAACTAAAACAAGTAAGATAGAAATAAAAGTTGGGGTAGATGTTCTTTCCCTGACCGTCACCCTCAATCACGTTTTAAGGCACATTCTCCATTTTGATTTTCGTGTTTTCCCTGGAAGCATTTTCCCATGCGTGCTTAGTCATTTGGTGTTCGTGGTTGACATTCATCTTTCCCCAGTGTGAGACATCTGCTTTTATTGTAAGATTTTGCCCACTTGGTAACATTTACTTGCTTTTAACATACGCAGATTATATAATGGATATTCCAGGTTTTAATATAGGACTTAACTATTAAAGGAAAATATTTAGTATTTTTATTATAATCAAATCAACTTCCATGCATGTTTGCCAGTTTTGAACGCAGTGACTTGTTCCACCTCTGTGTTACATAACGAGCCCTGGTGGCTTGTTATTGGCACAACAGTTAAGTGTTTGGCTGTTACCTGTAAGGTGGGCGGTTTGAACCCACCCAGCAGCTCCGTGGTACAAAGACCTGGTGATCTGCTCCTGTAAAGGTCACAGCCAGAAAACCCTATGGGGCAGTTGTCTTCTGTCACATGGGGCTGCTATGGATCGAAATTGTCTCAATGGTACCTAACAACAACTATGCTACTTCATCTTTAAACTGGTTTACTTCCTATCACATTGTAACAGGGCTGAGAAGTAGTTTTAGGTCAAGGAAGGTAAACAGAAGTTTATTGAACATCTAATGTACACCAGGCACTGAACTGTACGCATTCCTGCAAGTATTCCATGTAATACTGTCAACAGCCTCCCCCCGCCATGCCCCATTTTTTCTCTAATAGGTGAGGTTGAGTTTGCTGAGACTAACTTCCCTGTCCAAGTTCATATAGCTGCACTTGGCCTGCTGACCCCATTGCCCATATGCTTTCTCCCACAGAGTCAATTGGATCAGGGCTCAAAACTTGTTGGCAAGCCATCAATGTTCCATGTGCACTAAAAGAGAAAAACCTGTTTTCTGAAACGTGGACTCTAATTACATAAAGTGGATGCTTCTGAAAACAGTATCGTCTCACAGGGCAGGCTGCAAACGTTGAACAATTGCAGCCTCGTGTTATGCAAGAAGGAGTTTATAGAGCCGAATAACGACAGTGCTGTTTCCCCTTCACTGACAGAGTTGCTGGGGTAAGAAGGGACTGGTCAGGCATGGGGTGAGGGGTGTCTCTGCAGTTGATCTAACTGCTGTGTGGTTGGGAGCCTTGCTCTTCTAAGCAGGCTGCTTCTGTCTTGTCACTCCATGGCTAAACAATGGCCCTAGGAAGGAAGGGAGTGGTAGTAGCAGAGTGTTGGGGAGGGTAGTACCAAAAAACAAAAAAACAAACCAAACCCATTGTGGTTGAGTCAAATTCTGACTCATAGTGACCCTAAAGGACAGAGTAGAACTGCCCCATAGTGTTTCCAAGGGGTGCCTAGTGGTTTTGAACTGCCGACCTCTTGGTTAGCAGCGGTAGCTTTTAACCACTACACCACCAGGGTTTCCAGTAGGGGGATAGTGGGGGCAATTGACTGCTCTGGAGTTTCTGGTAGGGAGAACAAAAAATAAGCCAGTCGCTGTCAAGTCAACCCTGACACGTGGCAACCCCATGTGTGTTAGCGTACACCTGTGCTCCATAGGGTTTTCAGGGGGTGATTTTTCAGACGCGGATCACAAAGCCTTTCTTCTGAGGTACCTCTGGATGGACTTGACCCTACAACATTTCAGCTGGCAGCCAAGCCCATTAATGGTTTGCAGGACTCTGGGTAGGGAGAAAAAGCCGTTATAATTCTAATTCTTTGTAGCTCTGATAGCGAAATTATAAACAAATATCTCAATAGTCGATGAGATTTCATTAGGCCTAATACCACCCTGTTCTGTCCATCCTTACGCCCAGGTTAGAACAAACTAGGTTTTCTGCCATGCTTGTTCCTAGCTTTATAAAAAAAAATAGCCACCAGTGTATCACACCGATCTTTGGGATTTTCATGTGTAATGGTTTTTATAGATAATGCAGAAGTGTGAACCGACTCCATGTCTCTACAATCTCCTACGTATCTGTAATTCTCAGTGTTCCCTGAACCACCTGCTTTGGCTTTACCTGGTCACCTTTAAAAAAAAAAGATTCTTAGGACTCACTGTAAAAACAAACCAAAACAAACCAAGCCTGTTGCCATCAAGTTGATTCCAGCTCATAGTGACCTTATAGGACAGGGTAGAACTGCCCCATAGGGTTTCCAAGGAGCAGCTGGTGGATTCCAACTGCCAATCTTTGGGTTGGCAGCCAGGCTCCTGACCACTGTGCCACCAGGACTTCAGCACCCACTCTAGACCTAGTAATTAATCTCTGGAAAGAGACCCCCCCATCTGCGTTTTTTTTTTTTTTAATTCTCTTACCTCATGACCATCGGGTGGCTTTTTTTTTTTCTTTCCTATCTGCACTTTTAACAAGCTCTTCAGATGATTTCTCTGTGCACAAATTCCATTACTCCTATTTTGCACATTATACAGGGAAGTAAACAAATATAAGGAGCCCTGGTGGCACAGTGGTTAAGTGCTTGACTGCTAACCAAAAGGTTGGAGGTTTGAACTTACCCAGTGGCTCCAAGGGGGAAAAAATCTGGTGATCTGTTCCTGTAAAGATTACAGCCTAGAAAACCCTTTCGGGGCATCTACTCTGTCACATAGGGTCACTACGAATCAAAATTGATTGGACAGCACCCAACAACAACACAGACAAATAAGACAAGTTAAGTGACTTTGCTGCAAGTCACAGCCTGAGTAAGGGGCAAATTGGTATTGAGTTATAGTTGGTTCTGTTAGAATTCATTCCCATTCACTCACTCACTGAAAAAGTACGTATTGAGTTTTTACTGTGTGCCAGGTCTGGGGATGAAAGACCTAGTCTCTCTTCTCTAGGAGTTCCACAGTTAGGAAGGAATACTCCCCAGAGTTGGTTTCAAATCTCAAAACATTCTAGGATTCAAGCCTTCAGTGCTTCCTCATTTCTGCGTGTCTCACTGGTAGTCAAGAAGCTTGTATTTGAAGAAGGTAAAAGTATGAGGGGTGGGGAGGAGGGAGTATGAACCTGGACAGCTTGGGGTGGAGTGTTTGGTGGAGAAATTTGGGAAGATTTGGATTTTTAAGGACGTGTTGGATCACAGATGGCATTAAATGCTACCCCTGTTATTTGAGGAGTACCAATGTAGTGCAAGCAGTTAACGTGCTCAGTTGCTAACCAAAAGGTGGGAGGTTCAAGTCTACCCAGAGATGCTTCAGAAGAAAGGCCTGGTGATCTATTTCCCAAAAGTCAGCCCTTGAACAGCCTGTGGAGCACAGTTCTACTCAGGCACACATAGGGTCACTGTGAATCGGGGTCAACTTTACGGCAGCTGGGTTTGTGTTCTTTGAACTCAACGTTGCAGTAGACTCTTGAAGATAAGTTCTTCACATACTATTCACCTGTGACTTTAACACATTATTTCATTAATTCAGCAAACATTTATTGAACCCCTGTTTGTGCTAAGCCTGGCACCAAGAGAAAAACAAATTTTTTAGTTTAATAAATCAAGGACATACGTAATGAATTTTAGAGTGGCTTTCATTGAAAATTATTAAAACATGAAATGGCTTTTAGACTAGAAATACTACATTTGCTTTGGTGCCAGATAAAAATAACATATTAAAATGTCAATACGTAGCAATTGTAGGTGGTTATTAAAAACTGTGAACCGGCCCTTCATGCTTGAAGATAGAAATTACCAGAAATAAAATTGCAGTTATTCCAGACATGGGCAGACCTCTCCTCTTCTCCTTGGCCACGAGCCTGGGAGCTACATTGGGTGAATCTCTCAGGGCTCCAAAGTCCATCACGGTCTGTCTAGTCCATTAATAAGCAGCAAAAACATCTCAGTTGCTTCAAGTTTTTTCCCCCATGCTTTACTTTGAATTTTCAGAATTCTAAATTAGCTGTGGTGCTAAGATATATTAGCCTTCTGGGTCTGTGGAAGAGAGAAATAATCCAGAAATGATCTCAGTAGCTTCCATTTCCTGAGCTGGTTGAGGTTCACTTACTAGCCTTATTGACTAAAAGAGCAGGTGATTCATGTAAGTCTTAAGTTAGGATGCTGCAACCAGGGCTTTTGAAAGGACCACCCGTTAAGTGCAAATAAATAACGATGTGAACGCACAAGTGACTCTAAAAGCATGCTGGACTATTGATGAGAATGAATAATACATGTTTTCTGATGGTGTTTGCTGCATGTGGCAGGAAACTTTTAAAAAGAAAAAAAAAAAAAAACTCTGAATAATGTGTATATTCAGTCAACCATTGCATTCAAAGACAAGCTATCATCTGCCATCTTTATAGCAGCATCATCGATTCAGAGTTTTATGGTTAAAACTTATAAAAATCAATTAGGAGCTACACTTTGAAAAATTGGCTCCTGTGATATGCATAATGTGCCCTGGCATTGCAGTGGTTGAAGCGCTCGGCTGCTAACCAAAATGTTGGTGGTTCGAACCCACCAGCTGCTCCATGGGAGAGAGATGTGACAGCCTGCTTCCATAAAGATTACAGCCTAGGAAACCATATGGGGGAGTTCTGCCCTGACCTATAGGGTCACTATGATTCAGAACTGACTTGACAACAGTGAGTGGGTTTTTTTTATGATATGCATATAGTAAAATCTCGCCAGTATCATTACATTGATTTCTGCATTCTCATCTTTAATTATGTGATGGGTCCTAATGGCAGAGAATATGTCACTGTGGATGATGCCTGAGACTTGGCTGTGTCTCATTTAATGGGATGGAAATTTCACTTATACTTTAGCATATTTATTTTTTTCTGTTAAGTTAAAGCTGGGTTTATCTAATTCAATTAGTAGTCATGGTTGTATTGACTCATCTCAGAAGTTTATAATTGGAAAATTGCATTTTTTGCATTGCGTAGCAAGCCTGTAACATTGTGGCAATGTGTAGCAAGCCTGTAACATTGTGGCAGTGTATAGTAAGCCTGTAACAGTGTTGCAGTGTATATTAAGCATGTAACAATTGTTGCAGTGTATAACAAGACTGTGACATTGTTGTAGCGTATACTAAGCCTGTAACATTGTTGTAGTGTATAGCAAGTCTGCAAAATTGTTGTGGTCTGTAGTAAGTCTGTAACATTGTTGCAGCGTATAGTAAGTCTGTAACTTTACAGCATATAGTAAATCTGTAACACTGTTGCAGCATACAGTAGGTCTGTGACATTGTTCCAGTATACAGCAAGTCTGTAACATTATTGTGGTGTATAGTAAGTCTGTAACATTGTTGTGGTATATAGTGAGCCTGTAACATTTAGCAAATATTGACCATAAAACAAAATCTTTGCCATCTAATACATGCTGGGTAAATATCTGAAAGAAGGCTTTAAGTCAGTATTCAAGGGAGGTCAGATCTATTTTACTGCTAGGACTTCCAACATATAATACATCAGAGTAGGAAAAGGTACAAGAATAATGATGCAGATCCATGATCAGAGATGAATGGTTTTGTCTAAAGATTTAAGACCAGATTTCATAATAAGGAAAGAATAAGGATAATAAAAGAGTTTCTTTTTTAAAGAAATAGGGTCTTCTTTATATTTACATTGAGAGTATATGTCTAGATAACAACTTACCTAAGAAACTCAAAGTTTCCTAAAACAAACCTATTGGCTCTACTTTTGCACATCAAGTTGTTTCACAATACAACCTCTCCAGGTTTAGTGGTCACTATGCTAGTCTTTTAGTATTGTAGTTGGTGAAATACTTGTCATTTTCCTCTCGGTATTTAAGAAATCCAAAGTGTTGTAATATGAAAGAACTGAGAAGTTAAATGACTAGACAGATAGAGACCTAAAATACTGAAAGATAAATGACCATTTCAAAGATACGTGATCTAACATTTATACAGAGAGATCTCGTTAGAGTCTTTGCTCTGGAATAGCTCAGATTTGACTGTATTCAATTAAAGAAGAGTGCTGTCGAGTCAGGGAACACTCCTTGGATTTGGAATTTATCTTTCTCCTCTCCCTTCCTCCCCCATTTAAATACAGTGTCCCTCTTCCCCAAGTTTAATCCTGACCTTCTTTTCTGAGTCTTCAGGACCTTGCTCTGTCGATTATTTCTCTCTTGTCTTTCCATTGTAGTTCTTTATTCTTTTTTTGCCTTACCCCTTTTTTCTCATATTCTCAGTTCTCCCAAATCCTCATAAACAAATGAATTAAGCCCAGTCTTACCAGGTCCTTGCAAGTTCCTATCTTGGCCTTTACCGTCACTTAACCAACACTCTTCCAGGTAACCATTGTGGATACCTGGCTCTTCTGGTTCCTCATAGGCCCTGCAAGCCCTTCCGAAGAGGCAAGTGTCTTCTTCGCCCCTCAACCTAAGTCCTCCGGAGGCATCAGTGACAGCTCATCACCAGATCGAATTGCACAATCTTAGCTTCTTATCTGCCTTACCCTTTTTGCATACGACTCTGCTTTTTAAAGCTCTGTCTTCTTTTGTTGACAGTAGGTGCTTCAGAAACAATTCACCAGTGAATTGATCACATCATCTCACTAATCCAGTGAACATTTGTTGAACCCCTATTTGTGTTCATTTTGATTTCTGAGACATAATTTTTTTTTTTTTCCTTTCTAACTCCTTTAAAAGCTACTTTTCTGTTTGCTACTGTCTAAATATAGACATTCTCCCTTTTAGGTAACCTTTGTGGATTTATATTCTACCATCCATTTACTTCAGGTCAGTGAGAATCCTCACCACTCCTGAATGTGAAGAGGGTTTTCTTACAGTCTTGACGGGGCACGTCTTATTTGTTCCCTCTCACATAAATGCTTTGCTTCTCTATCTTCATCTGTAGGAGGCTCATCCATCCTTCAAGGAGGCTTCACTCAAGAGTCAGGTGCCTGGGTTCAAATCATGTCTCTACAAGCTACTAGTTGTATGATCTTGAGTTTGTTCCTTACCTCCTATGTAATTTAGTATCCTCATTGTAAAGTGGGGAAAGTAATAATTCCCTCCTCATAGGGGTGTTGAGACAGTTAATGGGTTCATAGGTGTAAAGATCAACTATTAAAAGTCTTAGACATGGTAAGTACTGTATATGTAAGTACTCTCACTATTTCTACTATCTCAAATTCCACCTTCTCTATAAAACTTCTCTCAACCCCCTGACCCCAAAAGAGCTTCTGGTGAAACTCTATTATTTCCACTCTCTTGTGACACTGTTCTGCTAGGTGACTGTTGTTGTTGATAGGAGCCAAGTCGATTTTGAATCGTAGCAGCCCCATGTGACAGAGTAGAACTGCTCCGTGGAGTTTTCTGGGCTGAAATCTTTATGGGAACAAATTGTCAGGTCTTTCTCCAGTGGAGCCGCTCTGGATGGGTTGGAACTGCCAACCTTTCGGTGAAGAGCGGAGTGCGTAACCGTCGTATCACACCGGAGTGGGCTTTCTGCTCACATATTCGCCTGTCATGACATACACTTAGTTGCTGTTGTTAGTTGCCGCTGAGTTGGCTCTGACTTGTGGTGATCTTTTGTATAAGAAAATGATATGTTTAGCCTGGTTACACTTAGTACACACTTCAAAAAAGATTCTTTTCCACTAAGGTCCAGTCTATTTTTCTAGAATAACTTGTGAACACTGGCTGTTCTTAGGCTATTCTGCAGGTAGACTTTGGATCAGAGATCCCCAAAGACACTTTGAGGGTGATTCTGTAGGGTCCTTCATAAAGGAGAAAAAAGGGGAATCACTTGGAATTAATCCTGTTTTGTTGGGGTTGTCCGGTTATGCCTCAAAAGAGGGGATAATTAGGAGGACTTTCTGATTTTATAGGACAACTCATTCTTCATCACCTCTTTGGGAAAAATGGGTTGTAGAAGTATGTGTGTATACTTTTTTCACATATTTCTTGGACATTTTTACAGTAAAACACAGTGCTGACATTTTTGTTGTAACAAGGGAACAAATTGTCTTGAAAATATTTTCTCTAAATTTTTATTCCTAATACTTAACAGGTTTGCCTTAGAAACTTAGACATGGGTTGACAACTCTTAAACTGTAGCTGTCTCTCCCCAGAGAACACTCCCAGCCCCTAAATGCTGATAATGTATGAATTGCTGAATGGAAGCTTTGACTGAGTCAGACACTGACAGCAGTAACTCCAACAATGGAAATTACCACCAGGCATTGATGAAACCTGACAGCCAGTCGTAGGACAAGACCTGTGGCAGAGCGCGTACTGGTAGGAACGCCAAAAAACGCATAGGCTATGTTATCTTGTAGTCCGCGTTCCCCTGCTGTTATTGAGAATACTAGTTTTGTCCATTTATAAGGAAAGGGCCAGTAATTTGTGAAAAATTAGGAATTATTGGACTTAACCAAATGTTTTAGGCTGCTCTCTTTTTATTCTTACTGGAAACACTTTTTGAATGCAGTTGTACTCCTTTCATTCTCTGCAATGAGTATGATTTTTTCTCTTTTAGTCCAGCATTTGCTTCAGCTGGGTTTAATCAATAATTTGGATTTTTCTGGCCTGAGTAATTATAAGCCCAGCTTGTCTGGTGTTGAGTTTCCCTGTAGATGCGACTCATGAGTCAGTCGTAACTTCATATGTTACTTAAAAAAAAAAAAAAATCAATAGTAGATTGCCTGGTATATAACCTGTTTAACCTTTGCAGCCCTGGACTGATGAAAGCAAGCACCTCCCCGATATATTCTTATCTCTCATTGTGGTGTACAGAGGCCAAGTTTGGTAGTATATTTTGAATTTTATATTATTATGTTGTGATCTCGGCTGATTGCTCTCTGAGTAGATGCTGCTGACTTTTGATATATCCTGATTTTTTCTTTCCAACATTAGGAAATAGTAGTCTAGCTGAATTAAGAGATATCAGAGGGATCGATCAAGCTCTTCAATTTACAGAGCATCTACTAACTGACTGATTGATAAGTGAACAAAACTAGATCCCTCTTACTACTCTTATAGCCCAGAAAGGCTGGTGACATATATATATGTAATCAGTTGATGTCATATTGATTCTGACTCCTGGTGACCCATATATGCTCCATATGGTTTTCAATGGCTGGTTTTTTGAGAGTAGATTGCCAAGCTTTTCATCCAAGGCACCTCTGGGTAGACTCAAACATCCAACCTTTGGTTAGCAGCTCAGTGTGTTGTTTACGCCACCCAGGCACTCTGAAACATATATGGTAAACAGTAATGAGAAGTGGAATGGCGTAAGAGTAATACAAGAAGGTTCTGCAAAGGTCATGCAAGTTCTCGTTATTTCCCATGAGTTTAGATTTCCCAAGCAGATTGTGAACATGAAGAACCATAGTTTTCTATCTTAGAGCCCAGCACTTTACTGGGCTTATGTTGAAACAGTGATGGGAGGAAGCATGTTGTCGTCGATATTAGGTGCTCTTGAGTCGATTTTCCATTGACAGTGACCCCATGTGACAGAATGGAACCGACCCATAGGGTTCCCTAGGCTGTAATTTTTATGGGAGCAGATCACCAGGTCTTTGTCCTGCAGAGCTGCTGGGTGGGTTTGAACCGCCAGCATTTCAGCTAGCAACCAAGTGCTTAACCATTGTGCCACCAGGGCTCCTTGGAGGAAGCATAAGACATTGCAGTTGAGGAAAATGAGGACTTGAGCTCTAGGACCACAGTTCTAGGGCTAAGCTGGGAAAGGTAGAATTTGGGGAAGAGGAGAACATTATTAGAATACTGGAAGGGGTCTTCTATGATAGCTGGAGCTCTCAATTTTTTTGTTTGTTTTTTTAGCTGTCTGCCGTGATCTGCTCTGGCTTCTGCATTATGGAGGGAGCTTCTTTAACTACCCAGATAGTTTAGTTTTAACTGAAAAGCCTGGGTTGGGAAAGAACTGAAAAGGTCTTAGCTACTCTGCCCCTCTTCCGCTTTAGTCAAGGGACCTTCCAGTCTAATCCGTAGGCTGAAAGTGCGTGTGGCTGAAAACTTGCAAGAGCTTTTCTAATATCTTCCAGCATCTTCCAGCTGTACAGCCCATCTTCCTTGTTGAAAATAAAGATGAAAGAGTGTTTACTTAAATCCAGGCTAATAAGACATCTCTTCTACTGGGAAACACAAAAAGCCACTTAATCCACTTAAAATCCGCTTAATTTTTATTCTTTAAAAAACATCTACATTGCTGTAAGTTATTAATTGCTTTCTCATTTCCTGCCAAGCCTTCCAGATTGTAAGTTCCAAGTTTAAAGGATTGAATAATGTCCCATATTTTTTTCAAAGCATTACTGCTTAAATGGTTTGAGGTGTGTTATATATCTGGTACATGTAGATAGACCTAATTTTGTGTGTTTCTGTAGTTCTGCTGATAAATGGAGTACCATGCATTCTTGTATTGAAATGATTAATTGCCTTCCAAAATACTAGAGTATTAGGTGTGCCAAAAAGGACATTCACCTGGAGATATTTTATAAACATAAATGGTGATAGTGAAATGCACTTTGCCCAGATTAAGAACATAATTTTGCTTAAAATGAGGACAAGCACAACAGTACGATTGATGGATCGGGCTTGAGTTTTGTACCTAGACTGGAATCCCAGCTCAGCAGATTGCTCACTAGAGGAACTGGAACAAGTTACTCTTTCCCCATCTTTCAGTAATACCTGTGGTGTGAGAGGATTCAGTGAGATCACTGCAAAGTTCCTGGCATGTACAATACCCAGATCCACTGCCATTGAGTCGATTCCAACTTATAGCGACCCCATAGGGTTTCCGAGGCTGTAAATCTCTACCGAAGCAGACTGCCACATCTTTCTTCTGCCGAGCCTCTGGTGGTTTTGAACTGCAGAACTTTTGGTTAGCAGCCCATTGCTTTACCCACTGCACTACCAGGGCTCCAAAAAGGATTGTTTTTTTAATTCACTTAGTTAAAATTACCTAGGCTATTGTCTTATTTTTCTCTGTTGAAAATAGCAGACAAAATTCAAGAGTAGTGACCCATGTACCAGGCATGTATCATACTCCATACCTTGTTTGCATATTTCTCATTTAATCCTTAGAACAATGCCAGGAGATACCCCAGAGTGACAAAGGCTTGGCCAAAGATACACAGCTAATGTGCTGCAGTCACATATTAACTCTGTCAAGAAACATTGATTCATTCTCGGCATCCTTCTAAGGCACATGTATTTCCTTCTGATTATAAGATGGAAACAGAATCAAAAGGAGGTCCTGATCACATGAGGAAGCAGCAGTCAAACCAAAAGCAAGACTCCAGGCTCTGACACGCATTGCCACATATTCATGTTGGTTTTGTTTTAGACTTGCTGACATCTTCTCCAATGTAACCTGTTGGATACCATCTGTTATGAGCTGACTTGTGTCCCCCCCAAAATATGTATCAACGTGGCTAGGCCATGATTCTCAGCCTTATGTAATTATCCTCCATTTTGTGATCTGATGTGATTATCCTACGTGTTGTAAAGCCTAACCGGTATGATGTTAATGAGGCAGGATTAAAAGTAGTTATGTTAATGAGACAGGACACAATGTATAGGATTAGATTGTATCTTGAGTTGATCTTTTTTGAGATATAGAAGAGATTAAAGAAACAAGCAGAGATCAAGGGACCTCACTACCACCAAGAAAGAAAAGCCAGAAGTAGAGTGAATCCTTTGGACGCAAGGTCCCTGCACTGGGAACCCTCTAGACCCAGGGAAAGATTGATGCCAAGACACATGAAGATCTCCATGGTACATCGGGCCCAGGGTCGTTGAAAGGAGATAAGGACCTTCACCCAGGGCTAACAGAGAAAGTTTTCCCCTAGAGCTAGAGCTAGAGCCCTGATTTTGATCTTCTAGCCTCCTCAACTGTGAGAGGATAAATTTCTGTTTGGTAAAACCAACCACTTGTGGTATTTCTATTATAGCCGTACTTTTTTTTTAGATAACTAAGACATTATCCTTAATAATGCCCTCCTGCTGGTTCTAGATGAAATGGAAGATTGGCTGGGTATTAATTAATCTAGTGTTGTATTTCAAGATAGAAATTTGGCAGTGAATGGGACCTTTGTATGGTTCAAACTGCCCCATATAGAAAGTGCCTAAAGATTTTTAGTGAAAGAAAGAAGACAAGAACAGCATGTGAAGTAGTGACTGTGGTAACTTTCAGATGATCATGGAGAAATTTGATATGAATTATGTTTATATTTTGTTTTACTCATCAGTTAATATTTATTTGCCACTGATTTTTCATTAAGCCACAGAACTGAGTTGTCCATTCATTGACAGTGATATAAATGTAAAGACATGCTAATGAGAAATGGAACTGGGAGATATCATCATGGAGTATGCAGTCATTGAAGGAAGAATACAATGCATACCATCCCTGTGGTTTTTAGGGTAGTTAATTCCTGGAAACTGTGCCATTATGCAAGACTGCATTTTCTGAATAGGGTCAGTGATATAACTGGGATTTGCATTTTTTATCCAAAGTCATGGGCAACACTGAGTAGTGGATATAACCAACAAAGTGTTATCAAAATGAAGACTCACCGGTTACAAATGATGATCCTCCGTATAGCAAAACATCTAAAATTCAGTAAGTAGGCTGGAATAAACACGAACATTTAATTAACAGTGCTGTTGCTTGTTACCAAGATACAGAAGGGCTCTTGAAAGTTACTTGGTTATTTGGATGACCCAGGTCTCCAGGGGAACTCTTCCAGGAAGCCTGTTGACACACCGTTACTAAGACCTGCCTCGAGGGACGAGAGTCTTTTTCAAGTTGGTGCTGACAATGCTGCTGTCGTTTCTTCTACTCAGAGCTCCTTTGAATCCAATACTTCTCCCTTTCTCCCTCATCTGTATCTTACCAGACTAATTAAATCATAATTTGTTTAAAGGACTAAAGAAAGGAAATAGTGATGGTTCATAGAGGCCTCACATTTCATTGGAAAACCATACAGACAACTTCCATAATGACTACAATCTCCACTGGGCACAGTCCTGCTGTGTAGGGCTGTGTCTTAGGACATTCTTGATTGAATCCAAAGGAATGTAAAGGCAGTGTGGACAGGATGTGTTCTCACTTGGTACCAGCAGTAGAATTTTAGAACCTCAGTCAACACAGTCCTTCAGTGGAGGACATGATGAGAGTATTCTATTACTCCCAAGGACAATGGGGTCAGCTCACCGCTTCACCCACCAGAGCAATTGGTAGCCACCCAACTTGGGCTCCTTTGGTAGCACTGGAGGGCTAGGACAAGCATCTCAACGGGCTTCCTGAGTCCTAACACCATGACTTCACTTTGGTGCAGAATGGGGTCAGGGTTTTAATCCTATCCTTCAGCATACTCCCATTCTTGGGTTGCTTGTGAAGAGTTCCTGTTACAGAAACTTGTGGAATGGAATATTTGGCTTCAGGTTCCATAAGTTAAAAATGCAGAAACAGATGGGGTCCAGGAGTAGATTTTGAGAAGACGAGCGGCAGTACAGGGAGAGCAAAGAGAGACTTGATTAAAAATGAGCAGCTCTCTCTCCTTCTTTTGATCTTTCTTTCATGTAGGGGTGGCCTTCTTGTGTTTAAAGTCACCATGACCTCCTAGTGATATTCCCAAAGCAAAACCATTGGCATTAAAAGCTAGAACTGCCCTGAAATGCTTTCCCAACTTATAAACTCCAAACAAAATCTTCTAAAATATTGCATTCCAATAGATCTGTAAAAACAGTGATATGTCCCAGTTTTTGTTTTCTATGGCTTTTCCATTACTGTGAATGTCGAAAGAAATTATCCCTTTATTTTGAAATAGAAAAAGCAACTCAGGACAGATTTCTTAGTTAAGACTGTTTAACTGGGTTCTGAACATATAAGAGAATCCAGGAAATGGTATGGGCCTTTATGAACAAATTAAAAAAAATTTTTTTTCCTTTGAAGAAATGCTCTGTACTAATAAGCTTAACTGAAAATAAACAAAAAAAGATTCCTCCTAAAATAAGTGCCATAACTGATTGGTAATAACCGTGTTTATGTGTTAAGCCCCTCAAATTTGTTGAAGGAAGGAAAAAGGAGTAAGTCAGCAATTAAATGCTTCAACTGTGGTAAAATTTAGACCATGTTTTGTGGTACTGAACAATCTCAACGTGTATTCTGTCTCAGAAATTTAACCTACTTCATAAAATTCAAGATACTTGTATTTTATCTTTTTTTTCCTTCCTGATCTTAACCTACACATAAATAAAATTGTCCTGTATATTTTAAGTATCTCTTGCTAGCTCTTGAGGGCAAAGGAGTCTGCGATGAGGAACTGAAGAACATGTTAGCATTTACTGAGGCGGAAGTGAATTTTGCCGAGAACGTAACTGCTTTTACTCACCAGTAGCAAGTGGGAGGAAGCAGATTTCTGGCAGAGAAAATACCCTGGGTGGGAGGATACACATGGCTCAGCTCTCACTAATAGAGTCCCTGGGAAACAGCACTATCTTGCTTTAGAAAATAGGCAAGTTCTCCCTTTGCAGTGAGCTTGTGCTGGAGCCCTGGTAGCACAGTGATTAAGAGATTGGCTGCTAACCAAAAGGTCAGCAGTTCAAATCCACCAGCTCCTTGGAAACCCTATGGGGCCATTCTACTCTGTCCTATAGGGTCCCTATGAGTTGGAATCGACTAGACAGCAATGGGTTTGGTGTTTGTGTGTTCCTGCAGATTTGAAAACCCTGTCCACAATATTAACTACTTCTGGATGAGGCGGCAGAGATGATGGTGGCAAGAAAATAATCTCCACACTTGTACAAGTTCACTTATGGTTTATAAATGAATCTGCTGTATAGGGAACAGATTGCTTAGTCAGCTTTAGAATACTGAGCACTGAGCTTATATATGTAGATGATACAGAGTGGGGAAAGGAACTTGTTTTAGTTTAGCTTTACAGGCTTGGCAGTTGTTCTAACATCACGGAATTTCTACTTAAGAAGCCCTGGTGGCACAGTGGTTAAGAACTTGGTTGCTAACACAAAGGTTGGAGGCATGAACCCACCCAGTGGCTCCATGAGAGAAAAAACCTGGTGATCTGCTCCTGTAAAGATTATAGCCTAGACAGCCCTATGTAGCAGATCTTCTTGTCACATGGAGTCACTATGAGTCAAAATCAATTTGACACCATCTAACAACAACAACACACTTCTATTTGAATTAGAAGGCTCCTCACCCACCCCTATTTTTCAAGAGTATTGGGTGGATATAGTCTAGAAATCTGGACCTAAGAACTCTTCCCATTTTTCAACACTTCTATACAACACTAAACTGAATGCCATGTTAGTTTTTGATAATTGTGAATGGTCCTCCTTAGAGTGATCTAGTTGCCCCTAGATGGTGCAGTCAATGTGCTTGGTTGCTAACTGAAAGGTGGGAGGTTTGAGTCCACCCAGAAGCACCTCAGAAGAGAGGCCTAGTGATGGACTTCCGAAAAATCAGCCATTGAAAACGATGAGTCACAGTTCTACTCTGACACACATGGAGTCTTCATGAGTTGGAGTCGTCTGGACATCATTTGGATTTAGAGTGACTTAAACTGGAAACCCTGGTGACATAGTGGTTAACTGCTGCAGCTGCCAGCCAATAGGTCAGCAGTTCAAATCCACCAGGTGCTCCTAGAAATTCTATGGTGCAGCTCTACTCCATCCTATGGGGTTACTATGAGTTAGAATCGACTCAGTGGCAATGGATTTGATTTTGATTTAAACTGTATTTGAAATGGTTGTTTTAAAATGCCCGTCAGCTGGTAGTGCTTAGCATTGCATAAAAGGGGTAGATGATCAGCATTTGGTTGTTTTTAGGCAACACCCTAGCTCAGAGATTTTGGGTCTAGGCAAATCTTGCTGAGTAGGACCACTAATGCTTGGCCAAGGACCCATCAGAAATAGTAGAGAGGGAGTAACTGAAGCATCTTCTGTCACCACAGTGAGGAGAAGCAGCTTTGTGCAAGAGAAGCTAATAAGACCTGATTTCTCTGAAAACTAACTTCATCTGGGATCTCTTCAGTGTGACGGTCCATCTCGACTCATCACTTCCCAGAGCTGACACTAAAAGCAGTTCCTAAATGTAATTGAAAACATTAAAAATCTTTATTTTTTGATGAATACTTGGATATTGTTTTGGAAATTCAAATTTCAAAATTTTAACATGCTTTGAATATGTTGAAATCAAGTACAATGGCATCCAATCATAGCAGTTAACCAGCTGGTTGTCAATGGAATCTTCTGGGTGAAAGATGATGATAATCTTTATGTAGTGATTAGTGGGAGTATAGAACTTTATTGATTCTGTCACATTTTTCTCAAACATAACATTTTGCTTAATGCCATAAACATAAAAAAAACATTCATATATACATACACATACATACGTATATACATATACTTACACATACATACATACATACGTACATACACACACACACACATATATATTGTTTTTGGTAGGTACCATTCAGTCAGTTCCGACTCATAGCAACCATATGTACAGCAGAAGGAAACACTGCCTGGTCTGTGCCATCCTCAGAGTCATTGCTATGTTTGACCTCATTGTTGCAGCCACTGTATCAGTCCCATCTCCTTGAGGTTTTTCCTCTTTTTTTCTGACCCTCTAATTTACCAAGCATGATGTCCTTCTCCAGGGACTGGTCCCTCCTGATAACATGTTCAAAAGTAGGTGAGATGAAGTCTGGCCATCCTTGCTTCTAAGAAGCATCCTGGCTGTACTTCTTCCAAGACAGATTTGTTCATTCTTCTGGCAGTCCATGATATATTCAATATTCTTTGCCAACACCATAATTCAAAGGTGCCAGTTCTTCTTTGGTCTTCCTTATTCAGGGAATTTGAAAATACCATGGCTAAGGTCAGGTGCACTTTAGTTCTCAAAGTGATACATATTTATATATTCCTCCCCCACCCCCCACCAAAAGAGAATGAGCCTTAAAGATAACCTAGTCCAGTGTCTTCATTGTGCAGGTTAGGAAATTTGCAGCCCAGTGGGGGAAGTAACTTGCTCAGAGTCTTACAGCAAATTGTGACAGCAGGAGCCAACACACTTGCCATTTTCAGTAAACCATCACGCTGGGTGCCAAGTAGCTTGTTTTTGACACAGGCCTTAAAGAAAATATTTTAAAATTTATTTAATTTTTTCCTAAATGACTTATTGTCATTTTCCCTTTCACCTGTATTTTTTCAAATGAAAAAGACTAAATTTTAATTCATCAGGCTATGTTGACAGGTTGGCTTCTTCTAAGGTGTCTTGATCATCTAGTGCTGCTACAACAGAAATACCACAAGTGGATGGCTTTAACAAAGAGGAATTTATCCTCTCACCATCTAGGAGGCTAGAAGTCTGAATTCAGAGTGCCAGCTTCAGGGAAAGGTTTTCTATGTCTCTGTCAACTCAGGGAAGTTCCTCGTCACCAATTTTCTCCAGTCAAGGAGCTTCTCAACACAGAGACCCCAGTCCAAAGGATGCACTATTCTCCTGGCTCTTGTTTCTTGGTGGTATGAGGTCCCCATGTCTCTCTGCTGGCTTCTCTCTTTTATGTCTCAAAAGAGATTGGTTTAAGACACAATCTAATCTTGTAGATTGAATCCTGCCTCATTAACATATCTGCCACTACTCCCATCTCATTAACATCATAACCCATTGCTATCTAGTTGATTTCAACTCATAGAGACCCTATAGGACAGGGTAGAACTGCTCCATGGGGTTTCCAAGGAGCTGCTGGTGGATTCTAACATCCGACCTTTTGGTTAACAGCTGTAGCATGCTGTAACTCTTAACTACTTTGCCACCAGGGCTCCATAGAGATAGGATTTACAACACATAGGGAAATCACATCAGATGACAAAATGGTGGACAATCACATAATACTGGGAATCATGGCCCAACCAAATTGATACACATATTTTTGGGGAACACAATTCAATCCATGACATAAGGCAAGAAAAAATTTAAATACATGCTAAGAAGGTCCTGGATGAGTTGATTCTGTCAGCAGCCAAGTTGTTATATTTAAAAAAAGCCAGTTCCCTTTGTGTCAGTTCCAACTCATGGCGGCCCCATGTGTGTCAGGGTAGAACTGGCTCCACAGGGTTTTCAATGGCTGATTTTTTTTTGGAAGTGGTTTGCCAGGCCTTTCTTCTGAGACACTTCTGGGGGAACTCAAACCTCCAACCTTTAGGTTAACAGCCACGCACATTAACTATTTGTACCACCCAGGGACTCCAAATCATGGTATAGTTTGTGAGATTTGTGATTGTTTAATGATATTCCATAATAATTCAGTTTGTAGAGCAGTGAGTTTGGCTCTGTTTGTCCTCTGGATTGTGTGTACAAAATAAACATTACTCAGATGATTTGAGTGGCTCAGGAACCCCTTCTGTTCCTTCTTGTTCCCTGATAGGTTTCTTGAAGCAAAAGGAATAAAGAATTGGAAGAACTTTCAGAAAAGATCATCTCTGTCTTTTAAAGAGTATCTTGATTACAACATTTCAAATTTCTTTGTCCTTAATCCCCGTAAGAAATTGTTTATATAAAGTTTAAGCTCTCAGCAGTAAAAGCCTATTTATTTATTTATGTATTTTAGGTTTACTATAGGGTTGCTATAAGTTGGGATCGACTCAATGGCAATGAGTTATAGTGGCACTATGTAGTATCACTTTTTTTTTTCCCGGTAAAGTTGAACATTAGCTTGTAAACAGGCTTTCCTTCTAAGAAAAGAGATCTTTGTAAGCCCCAAGCCTGAGCAGAATCCTTTTCATATTTGTTTTGGAGGAAGAATTAAAACCTCATTTTTAGACCATTGATTACTTCCTTTATGCAATTGTTTCTGAAGTCACAAAAATCTTCACTCTGTGTAGGCTCACCAGCTGGGAAGTTGCTATTTTATGCACCTTTCTAGGCATAAAGAAGTTTAGAGAAATATGCCTCTAGAAGTGTCACGAAAGTTCATAAATGCACACTTCCATTTATTACAGAAAGTTCATTTTCTGCCAATAAATAAATGTTTGTGTCTTGGGAATGAGTGTGTGGTGTTAGCTAACAACAATTCTATGAAGTCAATCTCTGGAGGTGGGTGTGTATTACATGTATTCTTACACCTATGCAGACTCTTTCTGAGTTACCTGACAGAGGTGTAGGCAAAAAAGAGAGACAGGCTGGTGTGATCAGTAGGTGCCATTGGTCCTCCCTCGAACCTCCCAGAGCCTCCCTTCTTCTCCTGCTTCCCCTCCCACGCTGCTTTGATCAACTCACAGTGGTAGAATGACGTGTCCTGTGTTCTCTTCACCAAAAAGCAAAACATTAATAACATTTCTTCGGCAATGTTTGTTTACTCTAGTATGCAAACCAGAAAACCAAACCCGTAGCTGTTGAGTCAGTTCCAACTTGTGACAACCCCATGTGTCTCAGAGTAGAACTGCACTCCATAGAGTTTTCAAGGCTGTGACCTTTTGGAAGGAGATCTCCAGGCCTGTCTTCTGAGGCACCTTTGGGGGGTTCAAATTGTCATCCTTTTGCCTAGTAGTCAAGTGCTTAACTGTTTGTGCCATGGTGGGAGTCAGTTAACTAGATATGAAGCCCAAAACCAAACTTGTTGCCCTGAAGTGCTACAGAGTAGAGCTTCTTCCTTGGGGTTTTCTTGGTTGTAATCTTTAAAGCAAATTGCCAGACCTTTCTTCCATGGTGCTGCTAGGTGGGTTCAAACCACCAAATTTTAGGTTAGTAGTTGAACACAGTTGGGTTAGTGATTAAATGGAGAAACTATTGAAGTTGTCAAGGATTTTATTTTACTTGCATCCACAATCAAGACTTATGGAAGCCGTGGTCAAAAAATCAAACAACATACTGCATCGGGCAAATCTGCTGCAAAAGACCTCTTTAAAGTGTTGAAAAGCAAAGATGTCATTTTGGGGAATAAGGTGCACCTGACCCAAGCCCTGGTGTTTTCAATCACCTCATATGCATGTGAAAGCTGGAGAATGAATAAGGAAGATCAAAGAAGAATTGATGCTTTTGAATTGTGGTGCTGGTGAAGAATACTAAATATACTAAATATACCATGGACTGCCAGAAGAATGAACATCTTGGAAGAAGTACAGCCATAGTGCTCCTTAGAAGCGAGGATGATGACACTTTGTCTCACATACTTTGGACACGTTATCAGGAGGGACCAGTCGTGGAGCAAGGACATCATGTTTGGTAAAGTAGATGGTCAGTGAAAAAGAGGAAGACCTTCAAGGAGATGGATTGACACAGTGGCTGCAAGCATGGGCTCAAGCATAGCAATGGTTGTGAGGATGGCGCAGAACTGGGCAATGTTTCTTTCGTTGTGTGTAGGGTCGCTATGAGATAGAACCAACTTGATGGCACCTGACAAGAAGACTTGAATGCAGACCGTTTGCGCCACCCAAGGATCTCAATTAACTGGATAGAGGCTTGGTTTCATAAGAAAGGTGAAACAGGATTAGTCACAAGACAGTTGTGGGAGATTTAAAATACAGGCAGTCCTTGGGTCAAGTATGTCCAATTTATGGACAACGTGTATTTGCACTTTAATGTTAACGTAAATTTGTCCTCACGTTGAAACAACTGAACTAATCACTGGAAACAAATTCTTCATCACAATCGCCTGCCCTGGTTGCACCTGCAGCTTTACATCATTGAAAAGGATCTGAGCCTTTTCTTGTACAAAAGCCAAAAGCCAAACCCTTTAACAACTCTATAGGACAAGCAGAACAGCCCCATAGGGTTTTCAAGGAGTGACTGGTGGGTTCAAACTGCCGACCTTTCTGTTAGCAGCTGAGCGCTTAGCCACTGTGCCACCAGGACTCCTCCTTGCAGTAAGGCTAAGTAAAAACCCTGAGCACCTGTTCCAGCTTACCTACAGATTCTTAAAGACACATTCAGGAACTGATCTCATTCATAACCCGGGGACTGCCTGTAGTGTATGTTAAAAACCCAAACCAGACCCTTTGCTGTCAAGTTAATTCTGACTCAGTGACCCTGTAGGACAGAGTAGAACTGTGCCATAGAGTTTTTGCAAGGCTGTAATCTCTATGGAAGCGGACTGCCACATCTTCTGCAGAGCGTCTGGTGCATTTAAACCATGGACCTTTCGGTTAGCAGCCAAGCACTTAACCACTGTACTACCAGGGCTCCTTACTACCTATATGTTAGTACCTTAAAAATATTAAGCTATTTGATATTTTATAGAAGAAAAAAATTTCATCTGTGGAAAGTAGCAAGAAAAAAAGGTATTTGACAGCGTTACCTTTCCACACAAACATTCCATGTTTAGCCTATTAGCATAGGTAAGATGTAGATCAAGTTTTTCACCTTTCTTGTATAAAATTTGAGGCAGCAAATGAGTTTTAACTAAAAAATTTGAATTCTTTTTCTGTCTTGGTGTCCAAATTGAAGTTTTCTCTGGTCCCCTTGTACTGTGTGATGAAAAGGCGGTGAGAATACAGTAAAAGATAAAATGATATTTTTGCTGCGATCACTCCGTTACTAGCTCAAGTGAGGAGAAAGCAGATTTGATGACTAATCTATTATTTTTATCTCTGTCTGGTAAATTATTTCTTGGTATAATGATCTGTTAAGATAAAAAACAAACACTTGTAACCTCTTGAATTTTTTTTAAGTATATAAAGCATTCAAGTGAAAGACACAGCCCAGTTTTAATATTAGCAATATGGTGGCAAATTTCTTATTTTCCACATATACAGAGTCAACAGCAGCATGCTGGGAGCACACGTACTATACATATTTATATAAAACAAAGAAAAACTAAACCATTGCCTTTGAGTTGATTACAACTCATAGCGACCCTCAGGACAGAGTAGAACTGCCCCACAGAGTTTCCAAGGAGCGCCTGGTGGATTCAAACTGCCAACCTTTTGGTTAGCAGACATAGCTCTTAGCCACTGTGCCAGCAGAGTTTCCATATATATGTATATACACATATCCTTTCAGTTACTTATTCTTTGTAATTCTTACAGTTACTTATAATACCTGATACTAGAACTCATGGGGCTTGGGAGGCGTACCTACATTCTACTCTTCTGTTTGGGTATATTAGTGTCCTAAGGCATCAGTAACAAATTACCACAAGCCAGGTAGCTTAAAACAAGAGAAATTTATTGTCTCAGAGTTCTGGAGGGCAGAAGTTAGAAATCAAGGTGTCGGCAGGGCCATCCTCCCTGTGAAGGCTCTAGGGGAAAATCCTTCCTTGCCTCTTCCTAACTTCTGGTGGTTACTGGCAATCCTTGAAGTTCCTTGACTTATAACTCTATCCCACCAGTCTCCGCCTCCATCTTTACATTGCCATCTTCCCTCTGTGTGTGTGTGTTCTCTGCTCCTTTTATAAACACACCAGTTGTATTGGATTTAGGGAGACCCAGACCCTGAGGGCTACAGGAGCCCTGGTGGTACAAGTGGTTAAAAGCCCGGCTGCTAAGCAAAATGTTAGCAGTTTGAATCCACCAGCCACTCCTTGGAAACTCTATGGAGCAGTTCTACTCTGTCCTATAGGGTCACTATGAGTCAGAATCAACTTGATGGCAATAGGTTTGCTTTTTGATTGGGTGCTACAAATTGTTAACACATTCAACTGCTAACCCAAACATTCGAGGTTCTAGTCCACCCAGAGGTGTCCTGGACAAAAGGCCTCCTGATCTACTTCCAAAAAATTAGCCATTGAAACCCCCATGGAGCACAGTTCGCTGACACGCATGGGGTTGCCATGAGTTAGACATCAGCTGGTATTTTTTTTTTTAGTCCAGTGTGGCCTCATCTTAGTTAATGAACATCTGCAAAGACCTATTTCCAAATAAGGTCACCTTCTGAGGTTCCAGGTGGACATATGGTTAAGTGCTACGGCTGCGAATCAAGAGGTCAGCAGTTCAGATCTGCCAGGTGCTCCTTGGAAACTCTATGGGGCGGTTCTAGTCTGTCCTATAGGGTCGCTATGAGTCGGAATTGACTCAATGGCAGTGGGTTTTATTCATCCCTGTACATAGGGTTTACAAGCACAGACTCATATAAGAATTGAAAAATTAGAAGAGAAGGAAAGCAACTAACATTTATTATGGGACTGGGAAATGTCAGACGTTGCACTGATACTGCTCATTAAGGTCTCATAAGATTGATGTTTTTTATTTTATAGGATATGGAAGGACAGTGAGGTTAAGTAACTTGCCCAAGGATTCAGGGTGTGGGTACTGTGGCCCTGGGATTCACATTGACATCTGATGAGTCTATCATGCCCCACGCTGCAAAGATTCCTTGAGCTAATTCTTATCCAATAGTTCCCAGATAAAACACCCTGAAGTTTCTATCTCTACTGCTGTAGTTTTTTTTAGCTATTTTCTGTGCCAATTTTCAGACATAAGTCTATAGTTTTGGCCCTTTGGTGTAAAATTTTCTTATAATTTTGAAGGACAGGTCTTGAGGTTACTTTCCTTTGAAATGTCATGGCTGAGAGATCAACTTTAGTGTTTGGTTATTGTATAAACAAATAGAATTTAGTACAGTGCAATCTGCCTTGGGCTGCATTTACTTGCTGTACCACGGAACGGCCACAGAAAGCCCTCAGTGTGGAGAACCGGAAGGCAGTCATGGCCCTGGTACACTGTAGCTTAGGTTAGTTTAAGTGACTTGCAGGGTGGATTACTAGTTGCCGTATTTTTTTTTTTTTAATTCTCTTTTTAACTTAGATCCAGCTTCCAAGTTTCTACATGGAATGAATTCTTTCAAAATTGCAAGTCATAGAAATGAAGAGAAATAAGTAAGCTTTATGTCCATGTCTCTCTCTTCTCTCTTAAGGGTCTGGAGATAAAGGTTCACTGGCAAATAGGAAGATGAAACGTTTAGGGGCAGAGAGTCCCTGATGTACTGAATCTCTTCCTTACCCTGGCGACATCCTGAGTTCCGAGCCATCCCAGGCTGCACCATCCTGTAACCCTGGATGGGTTTCATTTTGGGGATGAGACTTCTGCCCTGGTTGCCTGGTTCTTAATGTCGTTCCCTCTGACCTCCTAAGAGGGTGCCTTCCTGCCTTAGCTAATTCTATTGGATTTGGCCTTTTGCTTATAGCACCAGCTCCATGAACTCAGCTAGAGTTTCCTTATCAGTAAAAGGAAGAGGTTAATGGTATGCTACTTCATGGTACTGTTGAGAAGGTTAATTCAAATGATTTAGGTAATGTGTTTAGGATTAAGGATATGCCTCATACTACTTAAAAAGAAAACAAAAAAATCAGATCAAACCTGTTGCTGTCGATTTGATCCTAACTCATGGCGACCCCATTATGTCAGTCAGAATAGAACTGCTTCATGGAGCTTTCAATGACTGTGATCACTTCTAAGGCATCTCCGAGTGGATTTGAACAACCAACCTTTAGGTTAGTAGATGAGTGGTTAACTATTTGTGCCACCAAGGGACTCTTAACACCTCCTAAGAAACAGTTAATAAGTTTAAAATTATAAATATTATTTACCTGTGGACCTAGGCAAGATCTTCACCCAAATCATCTTGGGAAAGGAGCAGACTACCCTGCTTTTGCAGAGTTCTAGGGCATTCTAAAAGCCTCTCTCTGATACCCGCTTATAACTAACACTGTAAATTAGTAAAAGCAGGAGTGTCTCTCAACTTCGTGTCTGAAAAACAGGTTTCGAGACAAAGTACGTTCACTTTCTACCCGGAAACTCATCGCAGCTGGGCTTGAAACAAAGCGTAGACTGTGGCCGTAACTGTGTTTCAGAAAACCAGTTTTAGTAACTTAGATTTTAGGTTTGTGAACTTTAAACCTGTGGAGATAGCTGTATAGAATTTCATGCTGTGTGTGCCAGATAGCAGTCCTCTATATTATGTAGGCGATCCACGCTATATTTAAACTGCCTTTTGTTCTGTAATTTCTAAATTGGTGCCTGGGTTTCTATTACGGAATTGGAAGAGGATAGGAATGGCTGGCGTGACAGGTTTTCTATTTTTCAGCTCAACATCATGTACCAGAGTGCATCTTGAAATATAGAGATGGAATTATATTTATTATAGACCATTCATGTAGACCAGCCAATAAAAAAAAATCAAAGAAGTGTAAACTGCAGTTTAGAAATACTGGCCCAATTTATTTCTTTATTTTCATTTATTACTTTGTGACTTCTTGTGGTATAAAAGTGTATATAATTGTATTTGTACCATATACGTTTGCTTTCATTTCTGAGGGAGAAATAGCCAAAAATTACATCACATAGAGCCTATTGGTTGTCTAAAATGAATTATGACCAAAATCCACTCCTTTTTTTTTTTTTTTTTAAAGACATATAAGAGAAATTCTTTCTCTACATAGATAAGAAAAACATTCCTTGAGGATAGGAGCAGTATTTTATTTTTCAGTTTATTGCCTTTTTTTCTCCCCAACTATTAAAGTTGGTCCAAGAAGGAAATTAGCATATAAAGTGGTGGACAAATTTAGAATGAAGACTAGTACTCTCGTAGGGTTGCTATGAATTGGAGTTGACTCAGGGGCAACAGGTTTGGTTTTTTTTTTTACCCAACACCCAACTTTTAAACAAGATATATGTAGGTATTTCACTATCGTGAATCATAATTGCAAGGAGTGTAATGAATCAACAGCAAATTTTCTGTTCCAAATGGGTGCCATTAAAAAAAGAAAGGAAAAGATGACTGGACAAGGAGTGTGTCTTAGTTTGGTAGTGCTGCTGTAACAGAAATACCACAAGTGGGTGGTTTAAAGAACAGAATTTTGTTTTCTCACTGTTTTGGAGGCCCAGAGTTCAAGTTCAGGGTGTTGGTAGAGCTATGCTCTCTTTGTGTTGATTTTAGGGGAAGATCCTTCCTGGTCTTATTCAGCATCTGTGTTTTGTTTTTAGGTGCTATTGAGTCGTAGTGACCCCGTGTGACAGAGTAGAACTGCTCCATAGGGTTTCCTAGGCTGTAATCTTTATAGGAGCAGATCGCCAGGTCTTTCTCCTGTGGAGCTACTGGGTGGGTTTGAACTGCCAACCTTTCAGATAGTAGCTGAGTTCTTAACCATTGTGCCATCAGGGCTCCTTTCAGCATCTTTAGCCCTGGGTGTTTCTTGGGTTGTAGAGGGATCCTCAGGTGGTGTCTCTCTTTTTATAAGACATGACTCAGAAGGGATTAGATTTAGGACCCACCGTACCCTGGTTGGAAACCCTGGTGGCGTAGTGGTTAAGTGCTACAGCTGTTAACCAGAGGGTCGGCAGTTCGAATCTGCCAGGCACTCCTTGGAAACTCTGTGGGGCAGCTCTGCTCTGTCCTATAGGGTCGCTATGAGTTGGAATCATCTCAACGGCACTGGGTTTTGTTTGGTTTGGTTGTTTTCTACTCCTGTATGACCTCACTAACATAACAAAAGAAAACTTCTATTGTGTGCAGGGGTTAGGACTACAACATGTTTGGGGGACACAATTCAATCCATAACAGAGTGCTTTACCGTTCTGCCATGGGTAGACCCTGACTGGGACAGAATCAGGTGGTCTTACCTGTACTCTGTAACCTTCACTGGGGCCCGGGGAAAGGCATGTACTCATTCTCTCCTGGACTTGGCTTATTTGTGGGGACTAAAGGGGACAGTGGAATGTGACGGTCATGATTTATTATGGATAAGCAATCAATTTTCCTCCAAAGAGCAGCATTTCAGTTGGTTCTTACTTGTATCTGGTGCCATAAAAATGCATTGGAAGGAAAAGTTAAAAGCCATGCTTGTTTTGCTCTGGCAACTGTTCTGGATTGACGTGGATTTATGTTTTGGTACCAGAGGAGAAAAATTTAGGATTCAACTGTAGTCTGAGGTTCTTAAGCCAGAATCACAGTGGCAGCCTCAAAGAAGTTGGAGGCTTCATGTTGAGTGAAAAAAGCTGTTAATGACCACCAAACTTGCATATGCAGTTTGTGTTCTAATCAGGAAGATGATAACAAAGAAGAATTTTATATTACTATGGATTTTTTTTTAAACCAAAACCACATTTAAAAAAAATGAGCACAGATCGAACACAATTGATAAAACATAGCAGGAAGCTACGCTTTTCATGACTTGGGCAATAGTTTTCCTTTAACTGGTTCTGCTTCCTAAAAATGTGGATGGAATCCTACCTGACTTTGGTCTTTGAAGATATATTTGCTTATCTGGACACATTTAGAAATGAGAGTTTGAAAACAGCTTGTATTTTGAGATTATTTTCTAGAAAACTGTGATGTGTGCTTTATCACAGCTGTTCAGGTTCTCTGGGCAGTGTTTTAACATTATGAAGGTGTGCTGACTACAAGATTCTAGATGTAAAATGGCTGCCGCCGCCATTTTGTATGCTAGTGTTCAACACCTGGAATTTGAATTAGAAGCAGGAATACAGATAAGAAACAAATATTGCTCCACCTCTCTCTACGGTTGACAGATAGGCTTCCTCTCTAATCCCTGATTCTTTGATTTCAGCTTATTATTTCCTAACCTTGTTGCAGTGAAGAGCTCTGTACCTGAGCTCTTTCATTTTTCAACTGCAGCCTCCTTTCATCTTCATAGTTGGCTTTTTTTTATTGTTGTAATTTTTTTTTTTTAAATACATATATAACACATTTGCCAATTCCACGTTTTTTCAATTTAGTGATCTCACTTACATTAGTTATGTGCAGCCACCACCGTATTCACTGCCAAGTGTTTAGTCTTCTTACTTGACAAGTAACCCATTTTGTGTTTTGTTGTGTCTCCGTACAGAACTCCACGATGGGAGGCAAGCTGAGCAAGAAGAAGAAGGGGTACAGTGTCAATGATGAGAAAGCCAAGGACAAAGACAAGAAGGCTGAAGGGACAGGAACTGAAGAGGAGGGAACCCCGAAGGAGAATGACACCCAGGTGGCTGCAGAGACCACTGAGGTGAAGGAGGGCAAGGAGGAGAAGCCAGAGAAGGATGCCCAGGATGCTGCAGACAAGACCGAAGAGAAGGAAGGTGGCAAAGACACAGCCGTAGCCAAGGAAGAAGCGCCTAAGGCAGAGCCCGAGAAGATGGAGGGGTCGGCAGAGGCGAAACCCGAGCCCCCAGAGGATACAGAGCAAGAGCAGGCTGCAGCCTCCACCCCCGCAGCCAGCGGTGACGCCCCTAAAGCGTCTGAGGCCAGTGCTGATGCCAAGGCGGAAACCACAGCACCCACTAAAGTGGATGACAAGAGCAAGGAGGAAGGGGAACCCAAAAAGACTGAGGCTCCCGCAGCTCCTGCCGACCAGGAAACGAAAAGTGACGGGGCCCCAGCTTCAGACTCAAAACCTAGCAGCACTGAGGCTGCCCCATCTTCCAAGGAGCCCCCTGCCGCGACAGAAGCACCTAGTTCTACACCTAAGGCCCAGGCCCCTGCAGCCCCAGCAGAAGAGGCTAAACCTGCTGAGACCCCAGCAGCTAATTCGGATCAAACCGTAGCGGTGAAAGAGTAACAAGGACATCCTATGGGGGAAAAAAAAAAAAAAAAAACCACTTAACAAAAACAACCTGTCTCTCTCTGTCTCTCTCTCTCTTTCTCTGCTATCCTAACTTGTTTCAGATTGATTGGAAGTAATGATAAATGTATTGCCCAAGGAGGAAAAAAAAAAAAAAAAAGAATGTTGTCCCATCAAGGGAGGGAGGGGGTGGGGAGAATCCAAATAGTATTTTTGTGGGGAAATATCTAATATACCTTTGGTCAACTTTACCAGTCAGTCCTGGATTTTAAAGGTAGCGTCTGAAAGTCCAGTACATCTTTGGTACCTGAACTGTTCCGTGCGCCCCACTGCTAAGATCCTAGTATCTTTTCTTCTACAATGGGGGTTGGGAGCGATGCATTTGATTCTGCCCACAGGGCCTGTACCAAGGCAATCAGATCTTGATGAAAGCAGTATTTTCTGTGTTTTCTTTTTAATTTACAGCCTTTCTTATTTTGATAATTTTTTTTTTTTAAATGTCGTGGATGAAGCCAACTTTCAGACAGAGCCCACTTAGCTTGTCCACACGTATCTCCATGCCAACCCCCCATTCTTCCTCTCCAGATATTTTTGGGAGGAACAAACATTCTCTCATCCTACTTAGCCTACCTAGATTTCTCATGACGAGTTAATGCATGTCCGTGGTTGGGTGCACCTGTAGTTCTGTTTATTGGTCAGTGGAAATGAAAAAAAAAAAAAAAAAAAAAGTCTGCATTCATTGCAGCTCCAGTTTCTCTTCCATTCTGTGTCACAGACACCAACACACCACTCATTGGAAAATGGAAAACACACACACACACACACACACACACACAAAATGTACAATGGATGCATTGAAATTATATGTAATTGTATAAATGGTGCAACAGTAATAAAGTTAAACAATTAAAAAGAAGTCATAAAGACTATTGGTTTTCTTTGTCTTCTCCACCCCACCCTTAGGACTACCTTGGCCAAACAGAACACTCTGTACTGGGCATTTTCTTGGAGATATTTGGATAGAAAGTATAAGCTTGGGGGTCCTTCAATTTCCATGAAAGTTATCTGTTTAAAATAAATAGCTGGATCGGTGTCAATAAGTTCTCTTGGAAGAGGCTAAACCAAAAAACTTAGCGCATCTATGCATATGCACCCTATAAAAATGTATTGCCGTTGATTTATTTAAAAACAATTGTGTTGAATAAAACACATTAAAGACAAATAGAATTGGTTTTGAAGGTGAGGAAGAAAAGAGTAAGACTGGATAGAAACAAGCTGGATGTGTGTAAATTGTGGAACCGCTGATGATTATTTTATTCTACCCCTTTATTATTTTTATGATAAAGTAAAGAAAGGGGACCCCAAGGCTGTGAGGGAGGCAGTGAGACTGCCACCATATGAAAACAAATGTGGAACTGGCCTCTGTGGTGGCCTGATTCTTGTTCTGGTTTTGCCACTAATCACTTGCATGGCATTTAAGTCACTTCCAACTTCTCAAGGTGTCCCTTGCCTTAAATACAAGGAGGCTTAGTCTTTATGATCCATCTATAAGGCAAGGCCTCTTTCAATTCTGAAATCTTTAGTAGTTTCTGTACATGCCTGGAGACAATTTTATATTACGGTGAATAGGGATATAACAACAGATGGATGCCACCTCCAGCCCTTAATTTCTCTTCCAAAGCTTGAATAGTGACCGTAAGTTTACTTAGGTTCCACATATGCTGTTGATGGAGACAGGGTTAGAGAATTGGTATCGGGGAATTTCACTTCCAACTCATGGTGGCCCCATGTGTTCGAAGCAGAACTGCTCCATAGGTTCTCAAGGCTTTTGGAAGCGGATCACCCAGCCTGTCTTATAAGGCACCTCTGGGTGGGTTTGAACTGCCAAACTTTCAGCTAGTAGTTGAGTGCTTAACTGTTTGTGCCACCCATGGTTCCTTGAGCTTGACCTTAACCACCTCAAAGTTTTCCTATGCTTGAATCTGCTAAGAGTCAGGATTTGGAGGGAGTGGGTGGTGGGTGGTAATTGCCCAACACTGTTTAAAGTTACCCAACACTCAAACACAATTTCACACTTTAGAAAACTAACATAGGAAATTTCTTATAGGTTTTGTGAAATAGAATTAATTTCCAAAGGGTCCTTTGTGACACCGTGGATGAGGATGCAGCTGGTTCCATCCTTAGGGGTTACATCATACTTGGTTAAGCAGAAATGGAGAACACAGTCCTCTCCAGTTTCCGCCCCAGTAGCTTGTAGTCTGGATATTCCTAAGATGTTGCCAGTGAATCGTCTTGGAGAAGACAAAATGGTGAGACGGAGCAACAGGCAAATACATGTCAAGTTCAAGGTCTGTGATCACCTCTTCGCACTTTAGAGTAAAATCAAGTTAAACTTTTAATGCTTGAAAGCTCAGCAAACAAGAAATATGTAAACTCATTAACCACCAAGCAACTACTTTGGGTAAGAAAAATAGCAGGGGAACATCTGGGCCATTCCTGACGTGGCGTAGCATATGTAAAATAGCTTCCGGATGGAGGTGGGTGCTGAGAGGGCAGGGATTCAGTGAACCGTGGAGAACATTTATGTAGTTACTAATAGTGAATACCATGTATTTCTTGCAGAAAACGTGGAAGTAATAAGTTACATGTTCACCTTTTTCTTTCCCCCCTTTAATTAAAAAATCACTAGGCTTTTTGGTGACAACAGTCGAATCAGCCTCTGGGATTAACATTTATAAATCTAAATATATACTAGCAATAAGGAGACATTTTCCTCAGTTTATTTACACTTAGGGTTGTTCAGTAGGATGAAGGAGAAGTGTAATCATATATATGTGTTGTTGTGTGCTGCTGAGTCGATTCTGACTCTGTGCGACCCAGATTGAGGACAGAGAAGAACTGCCCCATAGGGTTTCCAAGGCTGAAATCCTTACGGAAGCAGATTGCTAGGTTTTTTCATCTGTGGAGTTACCAGTGGGTTTATATTGCCAACCTTGTGGTTAGCAGCTTAGTGCATAATCTTTGTGCCACCAAGGCTCATATACAAATCTATAGATACAGATGTATGTATGAAAGCAAACCAAACTGGCTGCCGTTGAGTCGATTTCGACTCATAGCGACCCTATAGGTCAGAGTAGAACTGCCCCATAGGGTTTCCAAGGAGAGGCTGGAGAATTTGAACTGCCGACATTTTGGTTAGCGGCTGAGCTCTTAACCACTGTGCCCCAGGGCATCATACACACACACACACACACACACACACACACACACACACACACAGACACACACACGGAAACCCTGGTGGCATAGTGGTTAAGTGCTACGGCTGATAACCAAAGGGTTGGTAGTTCGAATCCACCAGGCGCTCCTTGGAAACTCTATGGGGCAGTTCCACTCTGTTCTATAGGGTCGCTATGAGTCGGAATTGACTCTACGGCACTGGGTTTTTGTTTATACATACACACAGATGCATACCTACAAAAGCTGGAACCTGTGTAAGGTGGAAACTTGTCAGAGAAGGAAAACACAAATATTTTCCACTAAAAACAAGCAATAGAAAAGTGGTAAGACTGCACCCTGCCAAAGGTGAAAAACAGGGCAGTTCCATCCAATTCTGGCTCTCAGGTTTCATTGTATATATATATAAATTAATTTAATTGTACAAGCAATTAAAGAATACCAGAAATCTGATCACAAAAGATATTTAAACCATTTTAACCTAAACATGGTTCATGACATTTAATTTTACCATACTTACGAAAAAGCACTTAAGTCGTAGTTTGAATTGGATATTGAGCAGAAAATCTAGTATGTGTGGGAGTAAGTGGCTGAGCAACCAGGAAGGTAACAATGTCAGGCGCCCACGTTAATTTCGGATTAACCCAGATTCTTCCCTTCTGAACAAGGCAAGGAGTGAGTACACAGGCTGCTAAGCAGGCAAGCGAGAACTATTCGGGAACTCATCACCTCATCAGCTCGCTAACTCAGGCGTGTACAGTGACTCCTCTATGGAGAGTGAAGGAATTGGTGTCTAACCTTTGTGGGTGCATATCCCAAGGTGGGGGGGTGAAGCTCAGGAATCCGCATTACCTTGTCCAAGGTCACCAAGCTTGTCGCTCCACCTCGAGGGTCCTCTCTGCCGACACTGCCTCCACATAACTGGGGTTCTCCTTGCAGTCCAGTGTGACCCTAGCTGGCCTCAACCCTAAGAGAAAGCTGTCTTAAGCCTGTCCCTGGCCAGTGACACGGAGGCCACACACGGGCACAATCCTGGAGCACCATCCGCCTTTCTCAGCCTCTCTCAGGGGGGCCAAAGTCCAGGTCTAGTGCACAGATCTGGTGCTGATGAGATTTAGACATTCTTTAGTTAAACCCTGGTGGCGTAGTGGTTAAGTGCTATGGTTACTAACCAAAAGGTTGGCAGTTTAAATCCTCCAGGTGCTCCTTGGAAACTCTACAGGGCAGTTCCACTCTGTCCTCCAGGGTCGCCATGAGTCGGAATTGACTCGACGCCTGTGGGTTTGGTTTGGTTTTGTTTTTTGTAAGGAGTTCCTGGGTTGTGCACATGGTTCATACATGTGCTCGCCTGCTAACTGCAAGGTTTGAAGTTTACATCCCCCCAGAAGTACCTCAGAAGAGAGACCTGGTGATCTACTTTTGGAAAACCAGCTATTGAAACCCTATGGTACACAGTTCTGCTCTGAGACACGTGGGTGACCAAGAGTCAGAAGCGACCCAGTGACAACTAGTTAACTGGTTAAATTGGGCCAGTAATTACGTGCTAGCAGAGGCAAGAGGGCTGCATTGCTACACAAACTCTTCATAAAGCATTCCTTTGAAACTCTAATTCCCAGAACATGCAACATCATGGCCTATTGAAGTGTGGTATCTTCACTGAACCACGTTCGGGCCATTTCAGTGAACGTCTCCTGGGAGAGCCGGGTCTCGTGATGCCCGTCTTATGCTGTTCCTGTACGGATATAAGGCTTTTACATGCAGCAGATTTCAGCCAAGTTTCATTTATAGGAAAAACATCTTTTATTTATAATATTTGGAACTTATGAAATTTTATATTTTGATGTTAAACAACATTTGGTTTCAGGATTAATAAGATTAACTTCCATCCTGTTGATTTCTATCCTGCTTTTTTCAAGGGTAAGTGTGCACTTATTTTGAACTTTGTGTTTAACTAATTTGCACAATAATAAACACTGGATGCTGGCAGGGTAATTTTGCGAATTTACCAAATAGCGGTACCGCCAGTAATTGTGGGATGAGTCATCAGATGAACTTCTATGTGCATGCTTATAAAAGAGGCAAACTTTGCTTGACTTAAGACCGACACTGTTTGATCTGCTAAGTGGTTTATACACAATTTAAATATTTAGTACAGGGATTACTATTTGGCCAGGGTGTGACTGTGGTAGTGGAAAAACCAATAGGGCAATGTGTAAGGGGTTTTTTACGAAGATGTATCTCTATGATTAAAAAAAACAAAACAAACAAAAAAATTTCTTATTAGTACCATTTGTCAGTTTGTTCTACTATGGTGGCTTGTGTGTTGCTATGATGCTGGAAGGTATGCCATCAGTATTTCAAATACCATCAGGGTCATCCATGAAGGACAGGTTTTAGTGGAGTTTCTAGACTGAGGCAGACTAGGAAGAAAGGCTTTGCAATAAACTTTTGAAAATTAGCCAGTGAAAACCCTGTGGATCACAAGAGAATATTACCTGATACAGTACTGGAAGATGAGCCCCTAGGTTGGAAGGCACTCAAAATACACAGTGGCCACAACAACGGACTTGAGTATACCAACAATTGTGAAGATGGCACGGGACCAGGCAACATTTTGTTCTGTTTTACATGGGGTCACCATGAGTCAGAGCTGACTCAATGGCAACTAACAACAACAACAGGCCTTATTAGCCTGTACACTTTTGGAGCCCTAGTTGCACAGTGGTTAAGAGCTTGACTGCTAACCAAAAGGTCCACAGTTCAAATCCACCAGCCATTCCTTGGAAACCCTATGGGCCAGTTCTACTTTGTGGTATAGGGTAGCTATGAGTCAGATTTGACTCAATGGCAGCGGGTTTTTTTTTTTTTTTTAATGATTTTGGTACAGTATGAGTCAGAATCAACTCAATGGCAATGGGTTTGGTTTGTTTTTTGGTTGCTACAGTAGAGGGTCAGCGCAAAAGAGAAAGACCCTCAATGAAATGGATTGACATGATGGCTGCCGCAGTGGGCTCAAACATAGCAACGATTGTGAGGATGGCGCAGGACTGGGCGGTGTTTCATTCTATTTTACATAGGGTTGCTATGAGTCATAACCGATTTGATAGCACCTAACAACAACACATGCTTCCTGCCTTTTTAATGGCAGAAATTTCATTAGTGTATGAATTCCAAAGCCCAGGACCCATTCTTTTAGCATATGTCTCCGAGTTTTTCTCAGTCTTCGTTTTATCAAGAATAATGTTTCATTCTGAAGCTGTATGCTTCCGTCCACCTATGTATTTAAGTAAATTCCTAGAGGGAATATCTTTTTGAAAACTGATCTTTACAACAATAAAAATTAAAAAAAAGAACTATAATCTTTAAGAAAAGTACTTAGGGTGAGTGTGCACATTGAAATAGAAAAATCAAAATATCCTACATAGACTTCACTCTCATATACATATGATGTTCATATATAGCATATATACGTACATATCACGTATACATCATGCTTATATGTATTGTGTATACTTGACGGCACTGGGTTTTTTATCTGGGTTATACTTGACCTTCGTATTTTCCACAATTGTTCCTCATTTTGTTTTCTTTGAAGGTAGTTTTATATTTCCTCTAAGAATAGGAAAAATTCACTTTTGACAGCATTCATTTATAAATTAATTAGAAGTCCCTGGGTGGTAAAAGCTCTTAAGCACTTGACTACTAGCCAAAAGGTTGGTTGTTCAAACCCATCTAGAGATGCCTGGGAAGGCAGGCTTGGTGATTTGCTTCTGAAAGGCCACAGTCTTGAAAACCCTATGGAGTGGTTCTACTCTGCGCACATGGGGTCGCCATGAGTCAGAACCGACTTGATGGCAACTAACAGCACCAGTAGCAGCATAAACTAACTGGCCCTTATATAATGTGTCCATTTCTTTTGTTTGAGTCTCTCAGGTCAATACAGGAATTGTTTAAAAGACAAAATAATGGGGTAATATGCACCGATTTTGATTTCTTTAAAGAACGATCATATTGGTTTCTTCACATGTGTCTTCACTTAAGTCGTTGTTGTTTTGTGTCATTGAGTCAGTTCCAACTCATAGCTACCCTATAGGACAGAGTAGAACTGTCTCATAGGGTTTTTAAGGAGCAGCTGGTGGATTTGAACTGCCGACCTTTTGATGTGCAGCCTAGCTCTTAACCACTGGGCCACCAGGGCTCCATTTTTACTTATGTGGTCCCAGATTTCAGAGATTAAGGGTAAAAGAGTCTCAACAAAAATGTTCTTTTGGAGAATTCTCATCTCGCATATGCTTTTTACATATATTTCATTGATTCTGGAGCAGAGAGTTTCAGGTCATCGACAGCTTTGTCAGGCTACAGGCTTCCCTGAAGCCCTGTGTGTAGAAACATACACAAAAGCTTAAAACAAAACAAAACAAAAACCACTTTGTTTTTAAAACTTGAACAAATATTCTGATAAGTTTTAAATAAGTTATCTTAAAGACTGAGTTCCAGTGATTAGAAAGATAAGATGGTTCCTGGCAACCTCACTGTCTTTTGGCTTCTCCAGCTATGAACTCATTCAAGTAGAAAATATGATGGAGCAGGGAATAAAGGCTCAAGGCTCATAACTGAATGGATTAACCCTTAATGTCAATTGGATCTTGGTTGAGAGACACACAACCAGAAGGTCAGCCATGTCATGTTATTAGTTAAAGGAAAAAGGCACCAGTTTTACTTCCAGGAAGAGAATTCACTCCCAACACACTTTTTTGTTAACCAAAAGGCTGAGGAGGAAAGTGTTAACCCACCCCCCGCCTCCAAGTAAAGAAACTAATTTGTAAATGGAAAAGATCACATTTCTGTGTTTTAAGGACAGTAACAGCTCAGTTTGAAGTTTCTCCATGAAAAGAAAAAGGGAGCGGCAATTTTGATTACTACAGCCTTTCACCCAGGTTTGGGAAATTTGATCCTTAAAGGCGAGCCCCGTTGAAAGGAACTGACTCTAAGATCCTGTAGCAACAGTGAACAGTTTCCATCCTCCTCTGCCTCAGCAGAGACATCTAAGAATAGAGCTAGCACCCAGCCGGAACCACCCACAACAGCTGACGGAGTCTGACTAGTATGCAAATGGCCAGGCTTTCTGTTTTGTGAGCTGGAAGGTAATAGAGACTGTATTTTGCTTGCTACCTATTCAGCTGCTTTCCCTTTCAGGTGCTGAAATTACCTTGACATTCTCAGCAAATTCCACCTTTTCAAAATAAAACGCACACTCACACACACAGACACACATAATAGTAAAAGCAACAAAACCCAAAATAGACACAATTATAACACAAACTGATTAGAGTACCTGAAAGATTTGCTCACACTTCTGATGCTAGTCAGAACATTATTATAATGTTTCTGTCTATTTTTCCCTCCTCTGTTCCTTTTTTTTCTGTTCCTTATCCTGTTTCCTGTGTTTTCTTTTTCTTATCAAATCCCCTACTTCTACTTATATTTTTCTGGGAGGGTCAGCTAATTAATTTATATGGCAATAATGGCGCTGTATTCCTTCTTCCATTTCTTCCTTCCTTCCTTGCTTCCCTCCCTCCCGCCCTTACTCCCTCCTTCCTTCTTTCTCTCTTTCCTCCCATCTATTTCATTCTGAGACAAACGCTTACACTGGGCCAGAGCTATAACAATTATATATATCTTAAATGTATAGTTCTTAAATACATTTTAAGGGCATAGTTCTTTCTAGTTATAGAATGTTGAGTATATCCCCCCTGAATTTGGAGACCATCTCAAGAAGAGATTTGACCCATTGAATACTAATGACTGAAGATCAGAGGAGTAGTGGAATGTTATCAATGACATCATACATGAAGAAAGCAAAAGGTCACTAAGAAGACAAGAAAAAAGAGAAGACCAAAATGGATGTCAGAAGAGACTCTGAAACTTGCTCTTGAACGTAGAGTAGCCACAGCAAAAAAAAAAAAAAAAAATCATGTAAAAAAGCTGAACAGAAATTTAAAAGGGTGGTTAGGGAAGTTTTAGGGAAGACAAAGAAAAGTATATAATGACATGTGCAAAGACCTGGAGTTAGGAAACCAAAATGGAAGAACATGCGTGGCATTTTTCAAGTCGGAAGAACTGAAGAAAAAATTCAAGCCTTGAGTTGCAATATTGAAGGATGCCACAGGCGAAATATTAAGTGATGCAGGAAACATCAAAAGAAGATGGAAGGAATACACAGAGTCACTATACCAAAAAGAATTGGTTGAGGTTCAATCATTTCAGGAGGTAGCATATGATCAAGAACTGATGGTACGGAAGAAAGACGCCCAAGCTGCACTGAAGGCATTGGTGAAAAACAAGCCTCCAGGAATTGACAGACTACCAACTGAGATGTTGCAACAAATGGGTGCAATGCTGGAGGTTTTCAGTCATCTAAGCCAAGAAATTTGGAAGACAGCTACCTGGCTAATCTACTGGAAGAGATCCACGTTTATGCCCATTCCAAAGAAAGGTGATTCAGTAGAATGTGGAAATTATTGAACAATATCATTAATATCACACACAAGTAAAATTTTGCTGAAGATCATCCAAAAGCAGCTGATGCCAGAAATTCAAGCTGGATTCAGAAGAGAATGTGGAACAAGGGGCGTCAATGCTGACATTGGATTTACCTTGGCTAAAAGCACAGACTATCAGAAAAAATTTTTACCTGTGTTTTATTGACTATGTAAAGGTATTCAACTGTGTGGATCATAGAGAATTATGGATAGCATTGCAGAGAATAGGAATTCCAGAACACTTAATTGTGCTCATAGGAACCTGTACCTAGGCCAAAAGGCAGTCATTTGAACAGAACAGGGGATACTGCGTGGTTTAAAATCAGGAAAGGTGTGCATCCCTGTTGTATCCTTTCACCATACTTATTCAGTCTGTATGCTGAGCAAATAGTCTGAGATACTGGATTATATGAAGAACGGGGCATCAGGATTAGAGGAATTAGAAGAAGACTCATTAATGACCTTTGATATACAGTTGATACAACCTCATTCCCTGAGAGTGAAGAGGACTTGAACCACTTACTGATGAAGATCAAAGACTACAGCGCTCAGCATGGGTTACACCTTAACATAAAGAAAACAAAAGTCCTCACAACTGGATCAATCAGTAAACAGCTTTATGAGAAACAGAGAAAATATTACATTGTCAAGGATTTCATTTTACTTGGATCCACAATCAACATCCATGGAAGCAGCAATCTAGAAATCAAAAGACACATTGTATTGGGCAAGTCTTCTACAAAAGAATTCTTTAAAGTGTTCAAAAGCAAAGATGTCACTTTTAGGACTAAGGTGCCCCTGACCCAAGCCATTGTATTTTCAGTGGCCCCATATGTATGTGAAAGCTGGATAATGAATAAGGAAAACCAAAGAAGAATTTTTGCCTTTGAATTATGGTGTTGGCAAAGAATATTGAATATACCATGGACTGCCAGAAGAACAAAGAAATCTGCCTCGGAAGAAGTGCAGTCAGAATGCTCCTTAGAAGCAAGGATGGCGAGACTTCTTCCCATGTACTTTGGACATGTTATTAGGAGGGAACAGTCCCTGGAGAAGGACATCATACATGGTAAAGTAGAGGGTCAGCAAACGAGTGAAAGACCCTCAATGAGATGGATTGACACAGTGTCTGCAACAATGAGCTTAAACATAGCAACAATTTATGAGAACGGTGCAGGACCAGGCTGTGTTTCATTCTGTTGTAGGGTCTCTGTGAGTCAGAACCAACTCCATGGCACCTCACAACAGCAATAGTATGCTGAATTTGCAAGACCCTCATTCTTCATTGCTCAGGAAGAGAAATGCAATTGCTTGGAACTCCTCTCTTCCTTACTCATCTTCCTTCCTTTACTGTTTATTCAAGGAGTAAGGCTAAGGGAGGCTATGTTTAGGATATATGGTAGCAGTCAAACTCTTAATCACTGCATCCTCAGGGCTCCATGTTTAGGATATAAGGTATCTGAAATAGTCCTTGATGTAGAGTGCTTATTACAAGTAAATCTGGAAGATCCTACCACAGAGAGCTCAATTCCAGAAGACACGGGAAAGCTTCCTAAATGCCAGACAAACTGGCTATATAAGAATGTTCTTGGATATTAAAATAAAAACACTCCAGGCCCCAAGCCAAGATTCTGATTTAGTAGTTGTTGTGGAAAGTAGAGGAGCCCTTGGGGGGGGGGGTGCAAATGGTTAAAGTGCTCAGATGCTAAATGAAAGTTTGGAAATTCGAGTCAGCCCAGACATATCATGGAGAAAAGGCCTGGTGATCTATTTCTGAAAAATCAGTTTTTGAAAACCCTGCGGAGCACAGTTCTAGCCTGACATATATGGGGTCGCCATGAGTCAAAGTTGACTCCGCCACAACTGGTTGGTTATGGAATGTGGAGGGTGGACATCACTTTCATAAACACTTACTCTCTGACCTTCAGCAAGTTATTTATCATCTTTGAGGCTCACTTACCTCACTAGAGTAGAGAAATAATAATGACAATTGTGTTGCTGCGTTTTCAGTAAGGCATGGCAGTAATTGGCTTATGACACATACTCAACGAACCAGAGCTGTTCTGCCTGAGACCTCTGCTCCTGAAGAAAGCCGGGATCATAAGCTCCAGCCTGCCTTTCCTACTTCAATTGTAGAAGAAAGATGCAATGGGAAGACGTTTCTTAGTATTTCCTTGGAAGTACAAGAAAAATGTCTATGACCCAGAATCGAGACCCAATTATCCTACAGAGGACAGCCCAGTTTGTAGGTAAAAAATAAAACACATACACAATGCTTGGAAACCAGATTTTTTTTGAAGGGGTGGGGATAGGGTGAAATTCAAGGTACTTTTCCTGAGAAGATTCTAATTAAATAACCGAGAACTAAGATATGACACAAGGTGGAAGAACAAACTGCCTTTAGGGAAGGAAGATGAAGTAGCTTTGCTAACTCTGTGGCCTGGGCACGGAATGGACTTCTCAGAGCCTCCATCCATGTGGTTGTCTAAGGAGTGGAGAGTCATACCTGGCTCAGGGCCTTGTGGGTGGACTGATGGTAGACTATGGCACAGCCCCTGGCTCAGAGTAGGTTGTGGTTATGTGGATACACTATAGTGCCGCTCATTCCTTTATGGAACGAGGGAGCAATTGGGACCGAGGCCATTTCATTTTCCTTTGCCCTGATTTTTATGACCAGTATCTCTCTTAAAGAAAAATCGTATTTTATGGATTAACTGGGTTTGGACTTTACTCATTCTGTTTATCTAGCATTTTTCATATAGGTCTGCTCTCCTAGTGTGTCCATCCTCTCTCCCTCCCTCCTTCTCTCTCCACTTTACACTACACCAGTGACTTCTCAAAGAAGGGCTTTATAGAAGTCTCGCCCATTTCACTTCATCAAATATTAAGTAGCTACTCTCTGACAGTTGGAATCCCTGGGTGCTGCAAATGGTTAACACTCTTGAAGGAGCCAAAAGGTCGCAGGTTTGAGTATACCCAGAGGTGCCTCAGAATAAAGGTCTGATGATTTACTTCCTAAAAACCAGCCATTGAAAACCCTGTAGAGCACAGTACTATCCTAACACACCACGGATCAGAGCTGGCTTGATGGCAGCTGGTTGGATGGGCCCGGTATTTTATTCCTGCCAGTGCTAGAAATGTAATGGAGCATAAAAACAGAGCCAAGAGCTCTCCCCTGAACTCTGTACTCCAAAATTCTACTGCCTTCTGGGTTTTTTTTTTTTTTTTTTCTGGGTACTCCACTTGGATGTCTAACAAGTATCTCAGTGGTTAACACGTCCAAAAGGGAACTTCTGGTTTTTCTTGCCAACCGTGCTCCTTAAACCTTTCATGGCTCAACTAATGGCAAGTTCATCTTACAGATAATCACACCAACAACACTGACTTCACCTTTGAGTCATCTGCTTCCGTCATGCTGGATATCTCATAGGTCAGCAAATTCTATAGACTCTAATGTCTGCTACAACCAGGATCCAACCACTCAAGCCCTCCTGGTCCAAGGTCCCATGGATCTCTTATCCTGATTATTGCAATAGCCTCCTAGCTGATTTCTCTGCCCCGTTCTTGCCCTCTGACAGTCTTCTCAACAGAGCAGCCAGAGCAATCTGCTAAAACACAAGCAGAGGTAAGCTCAAGCTCAAGACTTTCCATTGGCTCTTCATATCACGCAAGAGCAAAAGCCAAAGTTGTCGCTAGACCGTATTATGCAGAAGGAACAGCTGCTCACTAGATCCCACAGACAGGACTGGCAACATAATTTGTGAGGTTCAGTGCAAAATGAAAATGTGCAGCTTCTTGTTCAGATATCATTAAGAAGTTCAAGACAAAAGCAGAGCGTTAAAGCAGGCACGGGGCTCCGGAGCAAGGGGCCGTACGTACTGTACAGGTGGCTCACCCATGAAGCTGGCCCTGCCTATAGGCTCTCTGTCAGATGCCCTTCCTTCTGTGCCTTCCCCAGCCCCTCATCTCTCTGACTGGCCTCCCATTCACTCTGCTCAACCAGGCTCGCCTCCTGGCTGTTCCTCCAATAGGAACACCCAGGCTCCAAGCTGCCTCAGGGTCTTTCTGCTGGCTAGTCTTTCTGCCTGGACCTTTTCATCTCCCTCATGACTTTGCTCAAATGTCCCATTCTCAATGAGGTATTCTTTGACCATCCTATTTTAAATTGCAACCTGTCGTGGATTGAATTGTGTCCCCCAAAATATGTGTCAACTTGGTTAGTCCATGATTCCCAGTATTGTGTGGTTGTCCTCCATTCTGTGATTGTGATTTTATGTTAAAGAACATTAGGGTGGGATGTAACACCCTTATTCAGGTCACATCAGTGATCTAATATACAGGGAGTTTCCCTGGGGTGTAGCTTGCACCACCTTTTATCTTATAAGAGATAAAAGGAAAGGGAATTGAGCAGAGAGGGAGAACCTCATACCCCCAAGAAAGCAGCACTGGGAGCAGAGCGGGTCCTTTGGATGTGGGATTCCTGCACAGAGAAGCTTCTAATTCAGGGGAAGATTGATGACAAGGATCTTCCTCCAGAGCTGACGGAGAGAGACAGCCTTCCCCTGGAGCTGATGCCCTGAATTTGGACTTGTAGCCTATTAGACTGTGAGAAAATAAATTTCTCTTTGTTAATGCCATCTACTTGTGGTATTTCTGTTATGGCAGCACTAGATGATCAAGACACAACCCAACCCCCCATGCCTTTTTTCTCCCCCTCCTTCGTACTGATAACCATTAATGTATGATACATTTTTCTTAATTCATTCTATGTCTCTTTCCCCTGTAATATAAGCTCCATAAAGACAGGGACTTTTGTCTTTTTTGTTCACTGCTATACCTCCAGTGCCTAGGACAAAGTAGACAGTCAATATATCTTATTCAAAGGAGTAAATGAGTTAATAGCAAAATTAAATGGTAGAATCGTGGAATTAAATAAGTAATCACCCCAACAAATGTATAATTAAATCTAAGTTGTGTACTGCTAAGGAAAATACCAAGTTCCACGACAGGGAGTAACCAGGAATAGGTTGGGGAGAAGGAACAGTGTTGCAGGCAGAGGGAATAGCATGAACAAACCATCTGTGTGCTGAAGGAATAAGGAACATTTAAGGAGTTGAGAGAAGCATACGCTAGCTGGAATTCAGAGACAAAAAGGAAAGGAGGAAAAGAGGAGTCTGCTATATTGCTGAGGTCAGACCGAGCAGGCCTTTGCAAGCCATACCAAGGATTCTGTCTTCATTCTAAGGGTAATTGGAAGCCAGAAAGGCTGTAAACAGAGGGGCGTAGGGAAAGGAAATAAAATATTATTCTAGGCTCAGTGAGGAGAATAGATAGGGGCACAGGCTGGATTCCTTCAGCCTGAGGAGGCTCTTTGCAGCCATCTGACTGAGAAGTGATTGCAGCTTGGGCGACAAAGAGGGCAGAGAGAAGATGGAAAAAAGTGGGCAGATAAAGAAGGTGATATTCACAGCCTGAGGCAATGGATTGGTTAAGGTGTGCGTTCTCTATAGGGGCAATATTGCCCTCAAGGGGCGAAATTGGTTTCCTGAGGAGGGAAAAACTGGTTCCCTGGGAGTGATGATTTCTCAGATAACTAAGGAAGAAGGGAGCTGAAGTGATGTGCAGATTATTAAATAAGGGGAGATCAAGACACTGAGAGGCCTGGACATGAGATGAGTTGTCCATATGGAAGACAATGTCACTCAGGAGGCTGGTGGTGGAGACTTGGAAAAAGAGGAGTGACGTGGAGCCTGCAACAACAGTCAGAAGGAGAGGGTGATCTGGTAGCATGATGTCAAAGTCTCAGAGCAGACTTGGTCCGGTTGTTGCTGTTCTTACGAGAAGGTGGGGGAATAAACTTCTGGAAATGGTGGTGGGGAGCACTTGAGAGGCCTGCTGGGGAAGTGAGGTCCCCATGGGCTTTAGTTAAAATAAGGAGGTAGAAGGGGTGCTCTGAAAAGAGGGTTGAAGGTAGAAAAGAGTTTGCCATGATGAGGTCGTGGTTCTGGAGGCAGGGAGTAGGACTTGGAGTGCAAGGAAATACAGTGCATTATGGAGATGAGCCTGGTGCCGTAGTGGTTAAGAGCTACGGCTACTAACCAAAAGGTCGGTAGTTCGAGTCCACCAGGTGCTCCTTGGAAACCCTATGGGGCAGTTCTGCTCTGTCCTGTAGGGTCCCTATGAGTCGGAATCGACTTGATGGCAATGGGATGGTTTTGTTTTTTATGGAGATGATGGTGTGGTAGTGAATGGAGGCCCATGGTGGCTTACACTGGTGCTGATTGATGACGACTGGAGATGAGACATGGATGGAAGATGATAAAGGAACAAAGAGTTTCAAACAAACTCCTTCTGGAAAGGGCCAGACAGTAAATATTTTAGGCTCTGCAGGCCATGTGGTCCAAGTTGCAACTACACAACTCTACCGTGGTGCGAAAGCAGCCACAGTCTGGAAATGGCAGATTTCAATAAAGTTCTAATTATTGACACTGATATTTGAATTTCCTACTATTTGCACATGCCACAAAATAGTCTTCTTCTTTTGCTTTTTTTTGGCAATCATTAAAAAACATAAAAACTATTCTTACATCATCAGCAGTACAAAATCAGGGAGGAGACTGGATTTGGCCTGTGGGCCATGGTTTGCAGATGGCTAGCTTACAGCAGTGGTTCTCAAACTTGAGAATGCTTAAGAATCACCTGGAAGATGTGTTAAAACACAAACTTTTGGGCCCAGCCCTGGAGTTTCAGTAGGTCTGGGGTGGGCCTGGTCATCGCATTTCTCACAAGTGCCCAGATGATGGTAACGCTCCCGAGATTGTACATGGAGGAAACAAAACAAAAAAAAAACCCAAACCCACTGCCTTCTAGTCGGTTCCGACTCATAATGAGCCCAGTGTTACAGAATAGAACTTCTCCATAGGTTTTCTTGGCTGTAACCTTTATGGAAGCAGATTACCAGGTCTTTCTCCTATGGAGATGCTGAGTGGGTTTGAACTGCCAACCTTTCAGTTAGCAGCCAACTTCAAACCGCTTGTACCACCCAGGGACCTTTGTACATGGAGATCCACTAGTTTAAAGATAGGAGAAGAAGACGGAGAAGGAATAAAGAACTGTCCATGTCGGGCCAAGATAGGTTAGCAATAGTCACCTGGTGTCGCTTAAAAGCCTGTATAAACTTTGAACAGAAATTGTTGTTGTTGTGGCAGAGTAGAACTGCCCCATAGTTTCCAAGGCTATAATCTTTATGGGAGCAGAGTGCCAGGTTTTTCTCCCACAGAGCCTCTGGGGAGGTTCGAAGGGCTAACCTTTTGGTTAGCAGCCAGGAACTTAACCACTGTGCCATCAAAACTTCTTTTGAACACAAATTAAAAAAAACCCGTTGCCATCGAGTCGATTCCAACTCATAGCTACCCTATAGGACAGAGTAGAATTGCTGCGTAGAGTTTCCAAGGAGCACCTGGTAGGTTCTCGTTAGGAGACAGGATAGTGCACATAATAGATTTTCAATAACCAATAAATAACACCTGTTCCTCAGCCTGAAAAATTCTACCCACTGATGTCTACAAGACTCATTCCCTCACCTCCTTCAAGTCCTTGCTCAAATGATACCTTCTCAGGAAGGCCTATGACCCCAGCCACATAGTAACATTGTGGTCTGTGCCCTCTGCTCACACCTACCCCTAGCCCTCCTCCTTTATTTCTCAGCACTTATCATCTTCTGTCATACTGTATGAGACCCTGGTGGCGTAGTGGTTAAGAGCTACAGCTGCTAACCAAAAGGTCGGCAATTCGAATCCACCAGGCTCTCCTTGGAAACTCTACGGGGCAGGTCTACTTTGTCCTATAGGGTTGCCCTGAGTTGGAATTGACTTGACAGCAACGAGTTTGGTTTGGCTATCGTACTACGTAATGCACTTTGTCACTGTGTTTATTATTCATTCTTTGTCTGCCAGCCCCTCCTCTAGAATATAAGGTCCATTTGGGCAAAGATAACAGACAAGTGGTTGAAGCACTTGACTACTCACCAACAGGTTGGCAGTTTGACCCCAACAGTAGCTCTGTGAGAGAAAGACATGGCAGTCCGCTTCCGTAAAGATTTACAGCCTCAGAAACCCTATGGGGGCGGTTCTACTCTGTCCTGTAGGGTTGCTATGAGTCAGAATCAACTGGACAGCAGTGGGTTTATGTCTAACTTGTTCATAGATGTCTATCCCAAGTGTTGAGAACCATCTCCATGGCCAGGTCTTTGTAAGGACTTAAATATTCCAGGATGAATGGGTGAATAAATGATACCAATCTATTTGGGTTTAAGTAAGAAAATGTGTGAAGTGAGCCTGATACTTTTGAAGAATTTGGCAAAACTTTTACTTGCTCATAGTGAATCTCAGGCATCACAAGAAATTGAGGATGCATCCTTTCATAAAATGTTATAATCCTGGAGCTGCAGGTTTAGTCTCAAAAATCACAATTTAGCATTAAAAAGAGCCTGAGCAACCCACTCATCCAACCACTTCCTGCTACAAAGGAACAGACCTTATCATTATCATTAACTTCAACACACACAAAAAGGATAATTTCAAGGATCCCACTCAGGATCACCACATCCTAGCTTTCTACCCTTCTGTCTCTAGTTATTGTTGTCAGGTGCTGTCGGGTTGGTTACGACTCACAGCAACTGCGTATGATAGAGTAAAATTGTTGTCAAAACCATAGGGTTTTCTCGGCAGTAATTTTTAGGGAAGCAGGCTTCCAAGTCCTTCTCCCACCAAAGCCTCTGGGTTTGTTTGAGCCACCAACCTTTCTGTTAGCAACCGAGTGCTTAATCCTTGCATCACCAGGGTTCCTTTCTCTCTCTAGTATCACCTCCAATAATTATTTAACACTAGTGAAATTTACAATCCTTTGATTGTATGTAATCTTACCACGTTTCAATATTCTTCTCCTTCCTGGTGTCCTCATTTTCCTACAAAGTAGCTTAAATGCCGTCGTCTTTCATTAAATATATCACCTTAACTACATCCTCAACCACCAGACACACTCTCCACCATCTTGGGAGGTAGATGTTATTATTATCCCCATTTTACAGGTAAGAAAATTGAGGCACGAGGGAAGAGCCCAGCCAAAATTCAAGCTCAGACTCCAGGGCCTCCAGCCCAGAGTCCAGAGCCTCCACTACTTCTCATTTTACTGAGGTTTACTTCACCAGTTGTTTTATTCCAATTGGCTGATTAGTGATTACACTTTACAGGTGGTTTGACAAGTGCTACTCCAAGTGTGGCCCACCCACAGACCAGGGCCCACCTGGAGCTGTGTGTTACCCATCCATGCAGATCTGTTCAGAAAATGAGAATTAGTGTTTAGAAACGTAATTTGGTAAGTCATTTTATGTCTGTTGACTCTACTAATGAAAGCCAGTGCTTGTATTTTGTATAGCTTTTTTTAGTTCATTTTTCCTGGTAGTTTATTTAATTGTCTTTTACAGAACTAACAGTCCAGGATTTGGTTACACTGTGGGGCCCTGGTGGTGCAGTGGTTAAGCATTTTTGGCTGCTAACCAACTCTATGAGTCAGAATCGACTCGACGGCGCTGGGTTTGGTTTGGTTTGGAACCAATGGTTGGCAGCTGGAATCCACCAGCCACTTCTTGGAAACCCTATGAGGCAGTTCTATTCTGTCCCATCAGGTTGCTAGGAGTCAGAATCGACTCAAGGGCAATGGGTTAAGAGGTTAACGATCCAGGATAGACTTGGAATTTAAAAACAAACAACAACAACAAAAACCCTTTTTTTCACAGATAATTTAGAAAGCACTAATTTAAACAACTAAAAGTACAAGTTTATTTATTCCAGTATATTCTGGATTCCAATTATATTAAAAGAGAAAGTCTCTCCTATGCCATCATTGTGGCTTTGAGCAAGTTGTTCAGGTTAAATGACACAAATAACTTTAATTAACTCTTAAACTCAATCCAAAGCTCTTTGAAATAAAGTTATTAAATCTCTTTCCCAGTGTTTTTCTCACAACTCTTCACATCCCCCTTATAACAAAAGCCTTTGCCCCTGACTATATGGAGGATTATCGTCGTGGCAATATCTACTTAATGAAAAATAAAATTTTGACCTTTTTTTGTGCCTGTTCTGCTATATACTCCTTTTTTTTTTAATTGAAATTTAAAACTATGAATTAGAACAAATTGAAAGTCTATCTTACAGGTTTATTTAGATCTGCACGTCATGAACTTGAGAGAGCCTTGGAATTACATGCAGGGCTTGGTAAACACAGAGATTCTGGTTCCCTGAGTCTGGGATAAGGCCCTTGAGTCTGCAGTTCTAACAAGCTCCCAGGTGGTGCCGACGCTATGGCTATGCTGAGCACTGATACAGATAACAGGGGTCCCTGGGTGGTGCGAATAGTCAGCACACTTGGCTGCTAACCAAAACGTTAGAGGTTTGAGTTGAACCAGAAATGCCTCAGAAGAAAGGCCTGGCAATCTACTTCCAAAAAACCAGCCATTGCAAACCCTTCAGAGCGAAGTTCTTCTCTGACACGTGTGGGGTCCCCAGGAGTCAGGATCCACTTGACAGCAGCTGGGTGCTGATTTGGACATAAACGTCAACCAAACCAAACCTGCTGCCATCGAGTGGATTCTGACTCAGAGCGACCCTACAGGACAGAGTGGAACTGCCCCATACGGATTCCAAGGATTTGGGTATCAGTTTTTTTTAACACCAAATACCAGATCATTTTGTGAATTCAGTCAAAATATGAATTTATTCAATTATTTTATTGTATATATTTTTAAATGCATTTTAACGATTTAAAAATGTTTTGAAAGAGATTCATATGAAACCTAAGATATTGGAGAAAATTCTGTTCTCGAAGATGGCTTAGGCCAACCGTAAACTCCACATACTGACCAGCACGTAGCATTTTACACTTTGTTTCATAAAGGTTTGCAGAGAAGACAAGGGCCAGGAGTGACGAAGTGGGTTGAAGGACTCACCAAGTTCAATAAAACAATTGTGAATGGAATTACTGATTCTTGGGATTGTGCATATTTTAATCTACTCTAATCATTGTAAATAAAATTAACTCTGCCAAATATTGTTTCCCTTTCACTTGACCCCACTTCCGATCCAAAAATATTGCCAAGGAATCTCTGATTACGTAAAATATCATAAAGCCCTCAAAGAAGTGTGATTTTGAGTGATCTTCCCCATTTTCTGCCTTCTCCCTTCCTCCATTCATCTTCTAGGAACACACCCACACCCCTTCGCCATCTTCCTCTTTGTCCTTTCATCTGTAGGAAGCCAGTTATAGACTCTACTATTGAGTTTAAAACCAAAACAAACTGGTATCAGGGACTTTAACTTTTCCAAAAGGCACATTCCTCTTTCTTTGGCTTACATACTATTTATACAAACACATTAAAAAAAAATGTTCCCACCCCTGGAGACAATGAAATTTGAAGTTACCTGCAAAGAAGAATTAGCTAAGCAATGTCACAGCAAACTCTACCATGGTCTGGTATTTTCCGCCCCCTTGGTTTCCTGTTGATTCTAGTTGGTAATGGATGTGTTTTATTAACTGATAAGGGAGTTTCATTTCCTTGGTTATTAACCTGTCAACTTCCATATAAATTGATGGGAATCTTGAAAGAACAAAAACAGCTCAAAGTTTTAATGTGCAATTAAACCCCGAATATCAATGTATTTCAAGGGGACTTTTTGGCTGCCGATTGCTTTGTGTACAACAGTGGTCTTGTATTGGAATGCTTGCATATTAGAAAAAAAGTAATTGGACCCTCCAGTATCTCATGTTGTTTGGCCCAAATAGATCTGTTTCCTAACCCAAGGAAAGATTTCATTAAAAACAGCTTGCACCTCATTGTGTAAACATAAACGAATAGCTCTTTATTCAGAGTTGATTCACTAAGAAGCATGAAAAAACACATTCATGGTGACTTTTGCAGACACACATGAGCTTTTAGCCAACACACCATAGGATAAAAAAAAAAAAAAAACCCCGCTGCCGGATAGGGTGCCTATTATCAATCTCACAGTAGTAAAATTCAATATCAAGTAATTTAACTCATTCCTTCCATCTGGGTAACATTTATTTAGGTGGAAGCAATTAATGAGTGGTTTATGCACAACAGAAAGAAACAGTACCCTGTTCTGTGCCATCCTCGCAATTGTTGCTAAGCTTGATCCCATTGTTGGCAGCCACTGTGTCAATCCATCTCATTGAGGGTCTTCCTCTTTTTCACTGATTCTCTACTTTACCAAGCATGATGTCCTTTTCCAGGGACTCATCCCTCCTGATAACATGTCCAAAGTATGTGAGATGTAGTCTCATCATCTTTGTTTCTAAGGAGCATTCTGGCTGTGTTTCTTCCAAGACAGAGTTGTTCATTCTTTTGGCAGTCCATGGTATATTCAATAATCTTCACCAAAACCATAATTCAAAGGTGTTGATTCTTCTTCAGTCTTCCTTATTCATTGTTCAGCTTTCTGGAGGGGATTGAAAACATCAGGGCTTTGGCTAACGCATCTTAGTCTTCAAGGTGACATCTTGGCTTTTTAACACTTCAAAGAGGCTTTTGCAGCTGATTTGCCCAATGCAATGCATCTTTTGATTTCTTGACTGCTGCTTCCATGGTTGTTGAGTGTGGATCCAAGTAAAATGAAATCCTTGACAAGTTCAATCTTTTCCCCCTTTATCATGATGTTGTTTATTGGTCCAGTTGCGAAGATTTTTGTTCCTTGTGAGCACAATTAAGTGTACTGGAATTCCCATTCTTCCTTGATATTATCCATAATTTGTTATGATCCACACAGTCGAATACCTTTGCATAGTTAATAAAACACAGGTAAACATCCTTCTGGTGTTCTCTGCTTTCAGCCAGGATCCATCTGACATCAGCAATCTCATCCCTGGTTCCACGTCTGCTTCTGAATCCGGCTTGAATTTCTGGCAGTTGCCTGTCGATATACTGCTGCAGCCGCTTTTGAATGATCTTCACCAAAATTTTACTTGTGTGTGATATGAATGATATTGATGATACTGTTTGATAATTTCCACCAGAGGTGCTTAGAAAGAAAGGCCTGAAGATCTCATTCTGAAAAATCAGCTATTGAAAACCCTACGGAGCACAGTTCTACTGCAACACATATTGGTCTCCATGAGTCAGGGTCTATCTACGAACATATGGGTCTCCATGAGTCAGGGTCTACCCTACGAACATAAGGGTCTCCATGAGTCAGGGTCTACCCTACGAACATATGGGTCTCCATGAGTCAGGGTCTACCCTACGAACATATGGGTCTCCATGAGTCAGGGTCTACCCTACAAACATATGGGTCTCCATGAGTCAGGGTCTACCCTACGACGACTGGTTTTTTAAACAATGATTAGCCTGAAAGTGTTAATTCCCCTCCAGGTCCTCTCAATTAGTCTAAGGAAGAGCAAAATTCTTAAAGTTGAAAATACTTCATTTAATAGGAGAGCTGGTGCCAAAGATGTAGGTATGTACTACAGAAGCTACCAGGTTTTCCACATAAGCTGATGTACAGTTCTCCTGGAAAGTGGCTTTACTCAGAGGTAGCCTGTCAGCTTTCCTAAGGAGCTGCCCCAATTCTGACCTTTCCACACCAACCTGTGTGCTGCTCTCAAGGCAAATATCAACCCGGAGCACTGCTTGCCATCACTCCACTCCTAACCGTTTACCTCAATCTAACATGCTTGCATGTTGCTACTATGCTGAACAGGTTGCAGTAGAGCTTCCAGACTAAGATGGTCTAGGAAGAAAGCCCTTGCAACCTACTTCGGAAAATCAGCCAGTGGAAACCCTATGGATCACAACAGGCCCATTTGAAACAAGTCATGTGGATGGTACGGGACCAGGCAGTATTTTGTTCCCTTATGCATGGGGTCGCTGTGAGTTGGGAACTGCTCGAAGGCAGCTAAAAACAACAAATTAATTTTATAGTAATGGAAAATAAGACTGAGAGAATTTAACTAATTTTCACAATGGGGCAATAGTTACAAGGATTATAGCCCAGCTCTGCTCACTTTCTGTTCTGCTTATTTGATCAAAGGGAAAAGCTGTCTCAAATATTCAGCCAGAAGTAGTCACTTTTCATATTTTATTGCCTGTACATTTTATGGGGGCAATGGTGGTTCGGTGATAGAGTTTTCACCTTTCACGGAGGAGACCCAGGTGGGATAGGTGGAGCATGGTGGGGAGTGAATTTCTGAGGAAGGGAAAAAAAGAAATAGGCATATATATATATATATATATATATATAATTTTAAAAAGCATAAAACAAAACTTAAGAAAAAGTTTTTGGGTTTTTAAAGAAAAAGTTAAAGTACGATGAAAGATAACCATGCATTTTTCAAAAATAATACAGAAAGAGAAAAGAAAATAATAGTATATATAAAAATAAAGGAGAAATATTCCAGAAAGAGAGGAAGGCCCAAGAGGGAGAAATTGTATTCATTTATCAGTCACATTTATGCAAAGACCTTTAGAATTTTTAAAACTCAAGCCCATTTTTGTTTTCACTGAAAAACAGTGTTTCTCCCAGAGTATGTACTCAGTAAGTGTTGAATTGAATTTAAATTACCTTAGTTTGGCAAAATTATGTCTTTTTCACGGTGCACTGAGAGAAAAATCATTAAATGGATTTTCATTTTGCTTTTCATAAATGTCTCAATAAAGGTGCACCAGTAGAAAGTTTTCCTTTGCAAGAATATTATGGTCTCCTGTTATCTGCTCATATAGAAAGAGCTCCCCTCCCTTTTCCTGCATGAAAACTGCCAGTAAGAGAGACCTGTGTAGCCCACAGTGGCAAATTTCAAAGGCTTCAGCAAGTATTCTAAGTGTCTTGAAACAGACTAGTCACTTCCAGAAGCCACCAGAACTCTCATCTTTGTTGTTCATACAATGTTGCTGTTGTTTTATTTCAACCACCCCAGCCACAGAACAGAATATTTGCTTGGACTCCACTTCCGTGTCTGTGTTTATTTGTTGTTGTTTGTTGCTATTAGCTGCCGTCGAGGTGGCTCCCAACTCATGGCAACCCCCTGCACGCTGGAACAAAGTGCTGCCATTTTGGATTGTGGATCCGATCGTTGTGCTCCTTGGGTTTTTACTGGTTGGTTTTCACAACAACAAATTAATTTCATAGTAGGTTACCAGGCCTTTCCTCCTAGCCTGTTTTGCTCTGGAAGCACTGCTGAAACCCGTTCAGCATCATAGCAACACTTGAGCCTCCACTGACTGATGGGTGGTGACCGTGCATGAGGTTCACTGGCTGGGAATTGAACCCAGTTCTCCCAAGTGGAAGGAGAGAATTCTACCGCTGAGCCACCACTGTTCCTGTATTTGTTTAGAGCTTTGCAACTGCACTGCACATTGTTAGGAATGAGAGAAGTCTTTGGGGAACTTCAGAATTCCAGTTGGAGAACTCACTGCTGTAAGACATTTCACAGATGGGGAGGCTTAATGTTCCTTTAGGATCATCTCTGCTTTGGGAATTTCTCTAATACAGTGTTAAATTTCATTGAGAAGTTTACATTAATAAATCTAACTTCATGAACTCACCAATTTTCGAAATAAGGATTATTGTTTCAAACAGCTTAGAATATATCTTAGGACTCATTCTTGCCCACATTTCACGAAATTATGCTACACAAAAGAATTTCACATTTGGAAGAGATTTTCTTCAGCTTTCATCTTCTTTAGACCTGTCATATGATCAAATAGTTGACCTGATAACTTTCCAGAATAGGGTGGTTTCATATTTACTTAAACGAATAGCATGCTATCCTTTACTATACACGTGCATGATAATTAAATAAAACTTTAGAGTTGGCCATAGAGACCATCTGGCCTCACCTTCTAAATTTACTGATGAGAAAATTGAGGGCGAGGGAGGTTAAAAATTCTCTCCTTAGAGGACTAAAAGAGCCAAAATTAGAAATGAAATCTAATAATTCCAGATGATTCTTTCTTCCACTCTAACATGGTATTACTCTCTTGCTTGAAGGACTAAGGTGCGCCTAACCCAACCCACAGTCTTTTCAATTGCCTCATGTGCATGCAAAAGCTGGACAATGAATAAGGAAGACAGAAGAAACATTGATGCCTTTGAATTACAGTGCTGGTGAAGAATATTGAATATACCATGGACTGCCAAAAGAACGAACAAACCTGTCTTGGAAGTACAGCCAGAATGCTCCTTAGAGGCAAGGATGGTGAGACTTGTTTTATTTACTTTGGACATGTTATCAGCAGGGAGGAGTCCCTGGAGAAGGGCATCATGCTTGGCAACGTAGATGGTCAGCGAAAGAGAGGAAGACCCTCAACGAGATGGATTGACACAGTGGCTGCAATGATGGGCTCAAGAATCAGCAACGATTGTGAGGATGGTGCAGGACCCGTCAGTGGTTTGTTCTGTGGTACATAGGGTCGCTATGAGTTGAAGCTTGACAGCACCTAACAACAGCAATAATCTGACCTCTGCCAGTCACTGTTGTAGGCACTGGGAATAGAACAGTAAATAAAATAATAAAATCCGTGCTCTCATAGAGATATATCCAGTTGAGTAGAGAGGCAGAAAATAAGCAAACAAGCAAATACATGTCAGTTGGCAAAAAGTGCTATAAAGGAAAATAAAGGGGAGGGGAATAAATGTGATGGATGATAGACCAGGAAGACCTCTCTGGTAAGGTGACTTTTGAACCAAGACCTGAAGGAAGTGAGACCAACCCAATTACTCGTTCCATTTACATTCAGGAGTGCTGAGAATTGGGAGTGAGAGATGGGAGTAGAGGGAGTATAAAAATTAGATTCCCTTGGTGTTTTTCTAGGTTTGCTCTTTTCTAGTCCTTAGTTCATTTCTGAGTCTGTTTCCAAGTCATATTTAAACTTCTGAAAAATGTTTGAAATGATCCCACAGTGATGAGGAACTAAATATATTTCAGCCCCTAACTGAGTGCCTAACACAAGATAGTGTTGTTATTGTTATGTGAGTTGCCATCCAGCCAGCCCCCAACTCATGGCGACCCCATCTATGCACAATGAAATGAAAGGCTACCCAGTCCTGCGCCATCCCCATGATTGGTTGTGGATCAGCCTGTTATCCATAGGGTTTTCACTGGGTGATTTTTGGAAGTAGGTTGCCAAACCTTTCTTCGTAGTCTGTCTTAGTCTGGCAGCTCCCCTGAAACCTGTTCATCATCATAGCAACACACGAGCTTCCATTGGTAGACAGGTAGTGGCTGTGTATAAGGTGCACTGGCCAAGAATCAAGCCCAGGTCTCCTGCAAGGAAGGTGAGAATTCTACCACTGAGCCATCATTGCTCCCAGCGACATATAATAACCCTTCAATAAATCCAAACCTGACAGTTGCTGTCGAGTCAATTCTGACTCGTAGCGACACTATAGGACTGAGTAGAACTGTCCCATAGTGTTTTCCAAGAGGGCTTGTGAGCCCTGGTGGCTTAGTGGTTAAGCATTGGGCTGCTAATCAAAACGTTGGTGGTCTGAATCTACCAGCTACTCCTTGGAAACTCTATGAGGCAGTTCCACTCTGTCCTATAAGGTCACCGTGAGTCGGGTTTTGGGTTTTTGGTTAGCAGCCAAACTCCAGTAGTTGTTATTATCAAGAATAAATAACTGAAAAGAACATAGTGCTAAATACCTTACAGGTAACTGCAAACTCTGAGGTAATTTTTCCTCTTTGGAAGGCAGAGAAGTGGCAACAAGACCCTTGTGGAGAGAAAAGCTTTGCACAGATTTGCCCTCTTCAGACTGTTCACCTGTCTTATATTCTTCCAGTGGTTGGAGAAATAGACTGGAAGTGTTTCTCAGTAACTGTGCCATTTACTGTCTGCCATACTGAGAATAATCAGTACTCCCTGATTTGCCAGTGGACTTGCTCTGGGTTTTGCCCTGAAGTTACACAAATCTTGTTGTAAAAAGCAAACGAGAAGAGATTATTGTGTTTCTGATTGTGTAACTTGGCATTCACCGAATCTCTAATTTACTTATTTAACAGGCAACTGCTGACATCATTGCCTGAAGTGATATCAAGCAGGCCTGATCCCAGCTTGTTTGCCACCCAAAGTCAACAACATTTAAATGGATTGTGATAATAAAAATTCCATTTTTATCTAGAGCCAGATATCTGGTTGTCTTAGTCATCTAGTGCTGCTGTAACAGAAATACCACAAATGGACAGCTTTAACAAAGACAAATTTATTTTCTCACAGTCTAGTAGGCTAGAAGTCCAAATTCAGGGCATCAGCTCTAGGGGAAGGCTTTCTCTGTAGGCTTTGGAGGAAGGTTCTTGTCATCAACCTTCCCCTGGACTAGGAGCTTCTCAGGAACCCCAGGTGCTGCTTTCTTGGTGGTATAAGATTCCCATGTCTCTCTGCTTGCTTCTCTCTTTTATATTTCAAAAGAGATTGGCTTAAGACACTATATAACCTTGTAGATCTCATCAATATAACTGCCACAAATCCATCTCATTACATCGTAGTGATATTACAACACATAGGGAAACCACATCAGATGACAAAATGGTAGACAATCATATAATACTGGGAATCATGACCTAGCCACATTGACAGATATTTTTTGGGAAAACAATTCAATCCATGACACTGGTCAAATAGTTGGTGATATCTAAAGTGTTATGGTTTGAGGAATGACTTGAGCTAGAGTTGAGGAGATTTGGAGATATTCCTAGTCCTGTTCTGTTTTGTGCCCCCCCCACCCCCCCAAATGGCAGCATAGTCTTTGTATCATTCTAATTCCCCATTATATAGAGGTTTTTTTCTCTGCCCCATGTACCTTGCCAAAGCTTGTAAGACTTGTATTTATGTTTACCTAATTGGGACAATTCAAGTGGCCCTAGTGGCACAGTAGTTTAGTGTTCGGTTGCCAACCAAAAGGTTGGTGATTTAAACTCACCAGCGGCTCTGCAGAAGAAAGAGGTGGCAGTCTGCTTCAATAAAGATTGTTGTTGTTGTTGTTAGGTGCCGTCAAGTCGGTTTCGACTCATAGCGACCCTACGCACAACAGGACGAAACACTGCCCGGTCCTGCGCCATCCTTACAATCGCTGTTATGCTTGAGCTCATTGTTGCAGCCACTGTGTCAATCCACCTCTTTGAGGGTCTTCCTCTTTTCCGCTGACCCTGTACTCTGCCAAGCATGATGTCCTTTTCCAGGGACTGATCCCTCCTGACAACATGTCCAAAGTATGTAAGATGCAGTCTCGCCATCCTTGCCTCTAAGGAGCATTCTGGCTGCACTTCTTCCAAGACAGATTTGTTTGTTCTTTTGGCAGCCCATGGTATATTCAATATTCTTCGCCAACACCACAATTCAAAGGCATCAATTCTTCTTCGGTCTTCCTTATTCATTGTCCAGCTTTCACATGCATATGATGTGATTGAAAATATCATGGCTTGGGTCAGGCGCACCTTAGTCTTCAGGGTGACATCTTTGCTCTTCAACACTTTAAAGAGGTCCTTTGCAGCAGATTTGCCCAATGCAATGTGTCTTTTGATTTCTTGACTGCTGCTTCCACGACTGTTGATTGTGGATCCAAGTAAAATGAAATCCTTGACAACTTCAATGTTTTCTCCATTTATCATGATGCTGTTCTTTGGTCCAGTTGTGAGGATTTTTGTTTTCTTTATGTTGAGGTGCAATCCATACCGAGGGCTGTGGTCTTTGATCTTCATTAGTAAGTGCTTCAAGTCCTCTTCATTTTCAGCAAGCAAGGTTGTGTCATCTGCATAACGCAGGTCGTTAATGAATCTTCCTCCAATCCCGATGCCCCGTTCTTCTTCATGTAGTCCAGCTTCTCAGATTATTTGTTCAGCATACAGATTAAATAGGTATGGTGAAAACATACAACCCTGACACACACCCTTCCTGACTTTAAACCAATCAGTATCCCTTGTTTTGTCCAAACAACTCCTTCCTGAGCTATTTAAAGGCTCCTCATGAGCACAATTAAGTGTTCTGGAATTCCCATTCTTCACAATGTTATCCATAGTTTGTTATGATCCACACAGTCGAATGTCTTTGCGTAGTCAATAAAACACAGGTAAACATCCTTCTGGTATTCTCTGCTTTCAGCCAAGATCCATCTGACACCAGTAATGATATTCCTGGTTCCACACCCTGTTCTGAAACCGGCCTGAATTTCTGGCAGTTCCGTGTCGATATGCTGCTGCAGACGTTTTTGAATGATCTTCGGCAAAATTTTGCTTGCGTGTGATACTAATGATATTGTTCTATAATTTCCACATTTGGTTGGATCACCTTTCTTGGGATCAGGCATAAATATGGATCTCTTTCAGTCAGTTGGCCAGAAAGCTGTCCTCCGTATTTCTTGGCATAGACGAGTGAGCACCTCCAGCGCTGCATCTGTTTGTTGAAACATCTCAGTTGATAGTCCATCAATTCCTGGAGCCTTGTTTTTCATCAATAAAGATTACAGCTTTGAAACCCTATGGGGGCAGTTCTACTTTGTCCTATAGGGTCTCTATGAATTGGAATTGACTTAAAGGCAATGGGTTTGGTTTTTGGTTTTTAATCAGGTCAATTTAGTCGTAATCGTTATGGGCTGTACAAGTCACAACTTAATTGAAGTCATGTTTAGATTTGTAACATCAATTATGCCATTAAAAAAAAAATTCAACCAAGTTTTCCTTCATGTATTATAATACGAATTGTTAATTCACCCTGCAAATTGTCATAGTTAGCAAAGACCACACAGACGTGGCAGTTTTAAGAAAGATATGTCGTCTTCCTTAATCTAACAAAACATTTATCTTAGTAAAAAACAAGAACCTTACACCAATGTCCACTGCAGCACTCTTCACAACAGCAAAAAGACGCAAACAACCTAAATGTCCATCAACAGATGAATGGATAAACAAAATGTAGTACATAAATACAACATTACTCTGCCATAAAGAGAAATGAAATCCTGATGCATGCTACAACATGAATGAACCTTGAAAACACTATGCTGATTGAATTCGGCCAGTCACAAAAGGGCAAATATTGTATGATCCCACTTAAACGAAAGAGGCAAATGTATAGAGACCAATGTTTATTAGTGGTTACCAGAAGTGGGAGGGAGTGGTGGAAGAGGAATCTTAGCTTAGGGAGCTTTGAGTCTCTGTTAACATCGGTGGAATAATCTGGAAACAGACAGTGATGATGGCTGCATAACATGATGGACATGACGAACGTCACTGAATCATGCGTGTAAAAATGTGGAACTGGCAAGAGTCTTGTTATATACATATTTATCACAATAAAACAATTAAAAAAAAAACGAGATCCTTGTTTACGTATTTGCTATTAAAACTTCTGCACTTGTAGAAACCAACTCAAGCTCTGTTTTCGGTCACTTTATAGTTCTACCTTCTCAATACGTCAGATTGCTGACAGATGGAAGCTTTCAGAAAATCCTCCCCAAACGTTAAAAGAGAAACATAGCAACAAGAGGCCTTCACTGTCTCAGAGCTGAGTAAACCAACTGCGTTATCTTCAAAACTTAGGCCAAGTGCCAAACAAAACAAATACCGTTAGAAGAAAAATTTCTCTACTAGAAAAATATTTCCTGACCTTGCAGCCTCGTTTGCCTTGACACAGTAAACTACACCACACAGACAGACAAGGGGCCTGTCAAACACTGAGCCTGTGCATGCTGCAATGTCCACCTTCCCACTAGAGGTCTTTAAGGGCAAGGGTTTGTATTCCTGGCGTCTGATAATTAATGGGATGGTGTATGAAGATGGCAAGAGTAGGTGCTCAAGTCATGTTAGGTACTGAGCAAATTGGTTCAATACATCTCCTTTCCTAAAACTTGAAAACAAGAAACAGGGATTTGCAGTATGACCAAAATATAAGAAGTATTTTAATTGAAGAAATTTATTTTTGTTGGCAATGTATACAACTGTTATCATTAAGGTTGTGTGTCAACTTGGCTGGGCAAAGGTTCTCAGTGGTTTGTCGGTTATGATGTAGTTTGGGAGTAGTATAATGATGTAATCACCTCCATGATGAGATCTAATATAATGGGGTCACCTCCATGATGAGATCTGCTGTGAGCAGCAGTTGAAAGGGAGTTTCCTTGGGGTTGTGGGCTGCATCCAATATAGGTGGATTTTCTGGCAAGGCTCTAGGGTTTTGCTTGTTCTGGATCCTGTAAATGGCTCTTGTCCATCTGACTTCTGGTTCTTGGGACTTGAGCTAGCAGCTTACCTGCCATCTTCCCTGCTGATCTTAGGATTTAATGGCTTCCACAGCCTGTGAGCCTGACTTTTCGATCTTGGATTCACCAGCCCCTGTGGCTACGTGAGTCAGAGAAGCCACCAGCCTGATCCATAGACTTGAGACTTTCCAGCCTCTATAACTGTGTGAGCCATTTCCTTGATATTAATCTCTCTCTCTCTCTATATAGATAGACACTTGACTAGTTTTCTATCTCTGGAGAGCCCAGCTTAATACAACAACCAAACATACATCCATTCACAATTTCTACATAAACAGTTCAGTGACATTGGTTACATACTTCATATTCTGTCAACATTCTCACTATCTCTACCCATATTGTTTCATTTCCATTAATTTAGGCTCTTTGCCCCTTAAAATCCTCATCTGTGCTTTAGATTTAACTGTTTTCAGTTTACACTCATCTAGGTAATTCTTTGTATGACAGAAATGCTCAAGGCTAACATTCTTTATTAATTGGGCTAAACTCTTGTTTAGTTTGGAAACCCTGGTGGCGTAGTGGTTAAGTTCTACGGCTGCTAACCAAAAGGTCAGCAGTTTGAATCCACCAGGTGCTCCTTGGAAATTCTATGGGGCAGTTCTACTCTGTCCTATAGGGTTGCTATGAGCCGGAATCGACGCGACGGTGATGGGTTTTGGGTTGTTTAGTTTAACGATGGCTTCATGAGAGAGTTTTGGTTCAAGGTTTAAAGATTATTTCCAGGCATTAGACTTAGTGGTTACCCCAGTCTCAGTGGTTCCAGTAAGTCTGGTTTCCAAATGAATTTGAAGATCTCTTCCATGCTTTTCTTCTTTTACTCAGGATCTATCTGTTGAGTTCTTATTTGAATCTGTTATTTGCAGGTGTTGAATAGATTCTTAAGGAAAGGATACTGCAATCATTTTGTAGGAATGTGCCATTTTAATTTGTTTCAAACCACCTCCACCATCTGTCTTTCTCCTCCACTGGACAATAAATTGTTTGTTTATATAACTACACTGGCTATCAGAGTGGCCAGTTCCACAGTAATTTCTAGAATGGATCTGTTGTTAAACTTAGACTTTGAGCGGTTAACCATAAAATAGATAAGTAAGGGGTCTCCTGAATAAAAATATTCCTCCCCACTGACAATTTTGTATAGAGGTGCCTACAGTCCTTTAGAAACTTCTGTAGAAGGTACTCTCTCCCATCCAGTGTAAGGAAAATGGGGAGGAGCCAGGAAGATTTTTGTCATCTGAATTGAAAAAGACTGGAAGCCTTTCCCAAGCCCTGTACCCATGCTGTATAAACTCAGGATCATTATATCCTGTACTGGATTTTCCATGGAATTGAGTCTTCTCAGTGGAATTACAGTGCTTCTCCATAAAAATAATCATATTTCCTTAAAACGCAAGAGGATCAACTAGAAATCTTCCTTTACAGGGTTGAGATTTCTGAGGCAAAGGATGTTGCCTGCAGAAATGTTTTCAGATACCAGCTCACCTCTTCAGTCACCTCTCAGGCCAGTAAAGCAGACAATTGCCAAGGCAGCCCAGTCTCGCTGGGCCTACTAAGAATGGGTAAGGACTACAGAGAAAGAATAGAGGCCCAACCCGCACCAGGAACCTTGAGAAGTGAGGGAGAGGGAAGCTCCTTCTGAAGTGTGTTACTCTGCTTCTGGAAGATGAATGACTGGATTTTCCAAAGGCTGTAGTGTAGTAGAAAGAACACCGGGGAAATAAGGAAGGAGGAAAAAACAAAAGAGAGGGAAGGAGAGAGGAAAGAGTAAAGCAAGGGATGGAAACATTTTCATAGTTGTGATGCACGTAGAGCCCTTACAAGTAAAGCAAGGTAGTGGGTCTTATTTCTGCTTAACTAATGAGGAAATATCCACCACTTGACTGTTAGTTTGTTGTACTGTGGTGGCTTGCTGTGATGATGGAAGCTATGCCACTGGTATTTCAGATACCAGCAACGTCACCCATTATGGACAGGTTTCAGTGGAACTTCCAGACTGAGACAGGCTAAGACGAAGGACCTGGAGACCTACTTCTAAAAATCTTGGCCAGTGAAAACCTTATGAATAGCAACAATACATTGTCTGATTGAATGAACACATCTGTCTTGGAAGAAGCACAGCCAAAATCGTCCTTAGAAACAAGGATGGTGAGACTTCGCCTCATGTACTTTGGACATGTTATCAGGAGGGGTCAGTCCCTGGAGACGGACATGATGCTCGGTAAAGTAGAAGGTCAGCAAAAAGAAGGAAGACCCTCAATGAGAGGGACTGACACAGTGGCTACAACAATGGGCTTAAACATAGTAATTGCTGTGAGGATGGCACACGACCAGGCAGTGTTTTGTTTTATTGTATCTAGGGTTGATATGAGCTGGAACTGACTCGACAGCACCTAACAACAACAACAACTATGAGGAATTGAACTTCAGAAAGGTCATTTGGCCTAAACCTCACAGGTAGTGATGTTGAGACTTGAACTCATATCTTCTGATTCCTGGTCCTGTGGTCTTTCTGCTAGAAAAGCTACAGCATTTTTTTTTTCCTTCCTTTTACGTGATTGAGCACACTTAAAGCTTCCAAGAAAGATTTGCTTGCACATGGGTAAAATGTACAAAGACACTCACTGCAAAATTGTCAGCAGTCCAAAACTTTGGAAACAACCTAAGAGTGCATCAGTAGGGAAATAGTTAAATAAACTATACAGTTTTGTCCCTAAAAACATGAAACAGGTCTATATGCGCTGATGTGGTGAGATTGCCACAATATACTATCAAGCAAAAAATAAAATGTCAAGCAACTCAAGGTTCCCAGGGGTGAGGATGTCTCCACCAGGGCTGGAGAAGATGTACTGTCTCTTCTATGTCTAGCTGAAATCAGCAGCAGCTCTTCTGGCCCCACCCTCCAACCCAGACAGGCTTGTTGTTCTTCTGTGCCATCAAGTCGATTCCAACTTGTAGCAACGCTATAGGACAGAGTATACCTGCTCCACAGGGTTTCCTATGTTGTAATCTTTACAGGAGCAGATCATTAGGTCTTTTCTCCCTCTGAGTGTCTGGTAGGTTTGAACCATCAACCCTTTGGTTAGCAGCTGAGCACTGAACCATTGAGCCACCAGAGATCCTTCCCAGACAGGCTATAGGCTGTGAAAACAACTTAGCTTTGTTCTTAGTCCCTTTTGAAATGAACTTTTTGGAAGAGTCTAGGCTATATCTCCAGAATAGGAAGCCTTCTGTATAGAACTTTCTGTATGAGAGAAACCCAGAAAGAGTGAGTTCCTCCAGGAAGCAATTCATTCCAGGAAGGCACTCCAAGTTAACAACACAGAAAAGATGACTCCTTAGCATAGAGGACCAGCTACGTTCAAACAATTCTGAGTTGAAAGGTGGAGCAGAGGAAAGAAATGAACAATAGGTTTCAGCAGAAACTGTGAGGAGGGAGACAGAAGTTGGGTCTCAGTCTTTAAGGAGTACCAGTGCCAGTGGTGACCTTGAGACAGTGGCTTAAGCTGCCAACTGGCTGCTAGGCTAAGACCTAAGCCAATTTGCCTCAGAACAATTTTTCCTTCTTTGAAAGACCCAGAGTTGCAAGAATTGTGAAGGATTGAAGATATGTGGCTGGGAATCTCGAGGAGGTCATAAAAGTGTGTCAGTTGTGAGCAATGGCCTCCCTAGAAATGACACCTGCCAGGGTCCAGCTACTGTGACTCCCTGGCAGTCATAGTCATGGTGAGAGTCCTCAGGGTCCCCTGCGGTTGGCATCTAGGGAAGAAGGTGTTTTCCCCATCTGTGTAGTTAAACTAGACTGCTATAAAGCTCATGTCACAAAACTAATTTGAAACTCATGAAAGATTCCAAAATAATATCAGCCTGAGAACATTATTTGTTGTCATTAGTTGCCTTCAAGTTGTCTCCAACTCGGGGATCCCATTCTGTGTACAACAGAATGAAATGTTGTCTAGCCCTCTGCCATCTCCACCGTTGTTGGTATGGTTGAGTCCATTGTTGCAGCCACTGTGTATTTTGAGTGCCTTCTTTTTTTTTTTTTTTTCTAAACTAGGGAGCTTGTCTTAGGCTGGGTTCTCTAGAGAAGCAAAACCAGTGAAGCATATATATCATATTTATACTTATATCAAGGAAATGGCTCATGAGCTGTAAAGGTTGGCAAGTCCCAAGTCTGTGAGTAAGGCATCAGGTGTCAGGCAGAAGGCTTCCCCTGACTCATGGAGCTGCAGGAGCTGACAAACCCAAGGTCCATAGGTTAGACAGCAGGCTTCCGGCTCATGGCTGCGAAGGCTGACAGATCAAAGATCTTCAGGTAAGATGGCAGGCTGCTGGCCTAAGTCCCAAGAACTGGAGGTAAAATGCTGATGAACCAAATGCAGGATCCAGAGCAGAGCAAAAACCAGCAAACTTTGCCAGAAAGTCCAGCTGTATTGGATGCAGGTCATACTCACAAGGAAACTCCCTTTCAACTGATTGGTTACTCATAGCAGATCTCATCATGGAGATGATTCCATTACATCGGATCTCATCATGGAGATGATTACATCATTATATGATTGTCAAACTACATCATAACTGCCAAACCACTGAGAATCATGGCTCAGCCAAGCTGACACACGACCTTAACCGTCACAGGGCTCATCTTTCAGCACTGTACTGGACAGTATTCTGTTGTGATCCATAAGGTTTTCATTGACTAATTTTTGAAAGTAGATTTCCTGGCCTTTTCTCCCAGTCTATCTTAGTCTGGAAGATCCACTGAAACCTGTTCACCGTGGGTGACCCTGCTGGTGATTGAAATACCTGTGGCATAGCTTCCAGCATCATAGCAACAAGCAAGCCACCATAGTATGACAAACTGACAGATGAATCACGGGAGAATTTTATTGTTCAAGGGCTAACCTGAGGAATGATGAGGGGATAAAAGGAAATTACTAGTAACAGGAGTGTGACTATTCCAGTGTTTATGGGGTAAAAGAATTTTGCCAAAGCGTTCATGTGAGCGACTGACAAATTCATATTACTAATGGAAACAGATGATATACCAAACAAAAATGTCAATAAAATATTTCTCATGACCAATGTAATCTGCTCTGATTTTCCTGCTTTCATGATTTGATTGAAATATTTGTTTCTTGCAATGTGGGCCTAATTGGAACTACATTTCATGTAATCAAAATTCTATTCCTACCCTCCTAAATTTGCCTCAGGCCACATTTTAATAGTTTAGAGAAGTTTACAATCACTGAAGAATATTAACTAAATATTACATTCTATTATGAATTTAAGGTTTTAAGTAATTATTTCTAGAAATTCTATAATTTCTAGAAATAATTCCACATCCTTTTTTAAAAAACCAGTCTTTCAATTTCTAAAACTTAGTCGTACATCATCTTCCTCTCACTATTAACTCTGTCTTGTTATTTCAGAGTTTTGAGATCAAGTAAGCTGGTCAAATATGAGTCCCCTCATATGCCATTTATAACTCAAGAATATATATAATCCTTTTGGGAAATACATTGCCACCCAAGGTTATACTATCATGCAAGATTAGAGCTATAAACTAGCCTGAGGTGGTGTCTTAATACGTACCTTTGTCCTTATTCATATGTGATTAGACACAGATTGAGGGTAGGGGAGACAGAGTTACGGGGTGAACTCAAAGACAGATAATGCTGATGTGACCAAATAGAAACCCAGGGCTCAGGTTGGCCCCACAAAGTTGTTTTATTTGGTCCACGGGTTTTTAAAATTTTACATGAGCTGACATAGAAAAATTGGGAAATCTAAATGAAAAGTTGGAAAATCCAAATGAAAATCTAAACTGGAGTCTTCCTTTCAGAAAAAGATCCAGCAACTCAGGTCCCGAATTCCCTATACCTGAGCCGCAGCTGACCCCAGAGCAGATTTCCACAGTCCCCACTTACCCTAAATGACTCCCATAGGCCCATGAGATTGCAAACCTTGGACTAAGGGATGAAGCAATGCTACTGAGAAGGCAAGGTGAGTGGTGGAGCAAAAACTAAGGACGGGATGAGAGTTAGAGATGAAGTATAAATCAGAAGTGGTAGTTCTGTTTGTCATCATTTGGCAAACGCAGTGATTTTACATTTTGATACGGCATGAGAATGTTCTGCTTAATGCCAGAGATTGCTTGGGGCTTTGTCCTGATATCTGCAGATGTGAAGAAGGATCAAAGATACTCCTCATTATAGCACCACCAAGGAGGACAGTGTGTGTCTGGTGGGTAATTGAAAAGAGAACAAAAACAAACAAAAAAAAACTGAACCGTGCAGGACATGGAATATAGTTTGTTTCTTTGTGATTTGGGAGTCTTTATGCACACCAGGAAGCATCAAAAGAAGATGGAAGAAATGCATACAGTCACTGTACCAAAAAGAATTGATGTTCAACTATTTCAGGGGGCAGTATATGATCAAGAACTGATGATACTCAAGGAAGAAGTCCAAGCTGCACTGAAAGTGTTGGCAAAAAAAAAAAAAAGACTTTGGAATTGATGGAATACCAACTGAGATGTTTCAACAAATGGATGCTGCTCTGGAGGTGCTCGCTTGTCTATGCCGAGGAATTTGGAAGACAGCTACCTGGCCAACCTACTGGAAGAGATCTATATTTGCGCCTATTCTAAAAAAAAGGTGATCCAAGAGAACGCAGAAATTATCGAAAAATATCATTGGTATCACATGCAAGTAAAATATTGCTGAGGAATTCAAAAACAGTTGCAACAGTACTTCAACAGCAAACTGCCAGAAATTCAAGCTGGATTCAGAAGAGCACTTGGAACCAGGGATATCATTGCTGATGTCAGATTTATCTTGCCTGAAAGCAGAGAATACCAGAAAGATGTTTACCTGTGTTTTATTGACTATGCAAAAGCATTTAACTGTGTTGGTCATAACAAATTATTTCGAAGAATGGGAATTTCAGGACACATAATTGTGCTCATGAGGAACCTGTGCATAGAACAAAAGGCAGTCCTCTGAACAGAACAAGGGGATACTGAGTGGTTTAAAATCAGGAAAGCTATGCTTCAGGGTTGTATCCTTTCATCACACTTATTTGATCTGTGTGCTGAGCAAATAAACTGAGAAGCTGGACTATACGAAGGAGAATGAGGCATCGGGATTGGAGGAAGATCATTAACAACCTATGATACGCAGATGACACAACTTTGCTTGCTGAAAGAGAAGAAGACTTGAAGTACTTACTGATGAAGATCAAACACTACAGCATTCAATATGGATTACAAGTCAACATAAAGAAAACAAAAATATGCACAACTGGACCAATAAGTGACATCATGATAAATGGAGAAAATGATGAAGTTGTAAAGGATTTCATTTTACTTGGATCCACAATCAATGACCATGGAGGCAGCAGTCAAAAAATCAAAGATTTGCATTGGGCAAATCTGCTGCAAAAGACCTCTTTCAAGTATTAAAAAGCAAAGATGTCACTTTAAGGACTAAGGTGAGCCTGACCCAAGCCATGGTATTATCAGTTGCCTCATATGCATGTGAAAGCTGAACGATGAATAACAAAGACTGAAGAAGAACTGATGCCTTTGAATTATGGTGTTGGCAAAGAATATTGAATATAACATGAATTTCCAGAAAAAAGGACAAATCTGTCTTGGAAGAAGTATAGCTATGATGCTCCTTAGAAGTGAGGATGGCGAGACTTTGTCTCACATACTTTGGACATATAATTAGGAGGGACCAGTTCCTGGAGAAGGACATCATGCTTGCTAAAGTAGAGGGTCAGCAAAAGAGAAGAAGACCTTCAAGGAAATGGATTGACACAGTGGCTGCAACACTGGGCTCAAAGATACCAATGATTTTGAGGGTGGTGTAGGACCAGGCAGTGTTTCGTTCTGTTGTACGTAGGGTTGGTATGAGTCGGAACTGACTTCATGGCACCTAGCAACAACAACAACATGCACATCAGATAGTTTACTGTTCACTCTTGCACAAGGGTGCTTTCAAGAGTTCCTGAGACATGTGACACTACCTGTCCCCCTGCTTGATGGACCCAGAATACGATGCTTCTGTCTGCTTTTTGTAGCTCTTCTGCCTTTTCTCTCTAGAGGCACCCATCACCCATAACCTATTCTCCATCTTTCTCCTCTACTCCCTTATTTACAGATAATTGTCCAAAAGAGGGACTGAAAACTTCTGGAGAACAGTGCCTAGGCTTTGTGTCAAGAGTTTCCTTTGATTTCTGCTATGGTCTTTGTCTTGGTTTCTTACTGTTGCATAACAGAAATACCACAAGTGGGTGATTTAAAAAAACTCAGAAGCTTGTTTTCTCACAGTTAAAGTGGCTAGAAGTCCAAATTCAGGGAACCAGCTCTAGAGGAAGGCTCTCTTTCTATAGCTTCTGTGGGGAAAGATACTTGTAGCGGCTTCTGTGACCCCTGCATTCCTCGGTTCCTTGGTGATCTCCACGTGGCATCCCTCTTCCCTCATTTATGCTTACTTCTGTGCTTAGTCTACTTTTTTTAGATCTCAGAAATCGTTAGGTTTAAAATGTGCTGTACACTGATATGGCCTCATTAGCATAATAAAGAAAACCCTTACATCTACCGGTATAAGAGTGAGGATTTACGACACTTTTCAATCCACAGCAGTCTTCTTTTGCTTATTCTGGGGTTCATGTCTGATGAGTTTCCATAAGGCTGATTCCCAGATAAGGGAAACATCACAGTACTACTACTTCTAGAAACTGGACTGTTTAGCCCTTGCAAAATACACTTGCCATATTTAACTGGTAATTATACATACATATATAAAATTAACAGTACAATTTCTGGATGTAGTAGTACTGTGACCTTATATATATATATGAGTATGTCATTGTCGTTTATATATATATATATATATATATATATATATATATATATATATATATATATATGTCATTGTCGTTGTTAGGTGCCCTCAAGTCAGTTTCAACTCATAGTGACCCTGTAAGACAGAGTAGAACTGCCCATAGAGTTTCCAAGGAATGGCTGGTGGATTTGAACTGCTGACCTTTGGTTAGCAAGCAGCTGAGCTCTAAACCACTACACCACCAGGGCTCTGTATATAAATATATACATATTTATATTCATTTCATTACTATTCATGATTTTAACTCTAAATATCTACTTAAGAAGATGTTTCCCCAATTTATGAGTGATCCAAGATAATAGCCATCACTTGTCTGTCAATTTGTCATACTAGAAAAAAAGTCCTGGTGATCTACTTCCAAAAATTTGCCAATGGAAATCTTACAAATAGCAACAGAACTCTGTCTAATATAGTACTGGAAGATGAGCCCTTCAGGTTGGAAGGCACTCAAAATACAACTGGGGAAGAGTTGCCTCCTCAAAGTAGAGTCGACATTAATGACAGGAATGGAGTAAAGTCTTCATGGCCTTTATTTGCTGATGTGACATCACTCAAAATGAGAAGTAACAGCTGATAGATAGACTCAATAACCACAACAATAGGCTCAAACATATCAAAGATCATGAAGATGGCACAGAACCATGCAGCCTTTCATTCTGTTATACATAAGGCCTACTTGATGACAGCTAACATCATTGACAACAAAATACCAAATATATATATATTTTTCCATGATTAGACAAATTTATGGAGCTTTGGTGGCACAGTGGTTAAGAGCTATGGCTGCTAACCAAAAAGTTGGCAGTTCGAATCCAGCATCTGCTCCTTGGAAACCCTATGGGGCAGTTCTACTCTGTCCTGTAGTGTTGCTGTAAGTTGGAATTCACTCAATGGCAATGCATAGATAGATTTATAATAAAAAACAAGTTTGGAAGGTCCAACCCTAGCATTGTTGTGATTTTATGGAAAGAAACCAACAGGTTCTTCCACAAATGACCACCAACATAGCAATGATTCTTAGATTCGACCAAGTCAGGAGAGCAGAGCAGAAGGTGAAAGCTGCAGTGTTACTCTTCTTGTATTGTGCCAACTGTGACTCAATCCTTTGATATGATCACTAACCTCTCATGTTATTGTCTATCCTTCCCCATGTTCACTTCTTTTACACCTACTTCATGCACATACATACACATGCAAACAGACAACACCTAGACATGTTCTCCATTAATTGTCACTTGTTTGCCCACATACAAACTTTAAATAATCATAACCTGCTATCTGAATCTGAACACCTCAGTCCAATTTCTCTTTCCTTTATCTATCCCTGATAAATATGGACTTATCAGCCATGCTCTTATCAGACCCCATTATCTATTAATAATTGCCCCTCCCAAACCACATTAGTACTTCTCTAGGAATGTTGCCCTTTTAGAGGTCTGATTAAATAGGCAACAGGGCACGGAACTCCAGCCTTATTTCCAACATGAAAACAGCCTTTTGTTTCAAATTATTATTTTTTTTTTGCCAAAGGGTGAATATAATTTATGAAGACCAAAAGCATAATTCCTCAAGGCAGTAATTTAGTAACATCTCTTTAATATTGTGGAAGTCAGACTCTTGGGAAATCTAGCCATTTCAAAGAGTTGAATGCAAAAATAAATTGAGTATCTAAAAAAAAAAACCAAACCCATTGCCATGGAGTCGATTCCAACTCATAGTGGCCCTTATGACAGAGTAGAACTGCCCCATAGAGTTTCCAAGGAGTGCCTGGAGAATTTGATCTGCCAACCTTTTGGTTAGCAGCCGTAGCTCTTAACCAAAATGCCACCAGGGTTTCCAGTTGAGTATCAGCATGGAAAAATTGGGAGGTGATCAAATGAGGAAGCATACTTAATATCATATGTATTTATCCCCCGTTTGCTGAACATGTGCCAAGCACGTTTATGCTCAGTACTCTCGCTGCTTTCCTCCTTGCAGTAATTCAGACAAGAGAAAGAAATACTTTCAAACAAAATGACTGGTCAAACAAGGACAAGTAAGGTTTTAAGCCTGATTTAAACTAAGACTCTAGCCATAAATCCACAGAGACTAATATTAGAAAATAGCAACATAAAAATATGAGTGCTGTCAAACATCTATTTGAGGTTGAGATTTCTATACAGTAATAAAGAATAGCAAAAATGTGTTCAGTACCTACCATGGGGCCAGTGCTGTTAACCCTATTCATGCTGAGAAGTCCACGAGGTAGGCACAGTTATCATCCTTATTTTATAGATGAGGCTGAGGGTGAGTAGCTCAGTCTGGATTACTAGCTGTTAGACAAAGAGCTAGAGTCTGCGTCAACAACTGCCCTACCATCTGCCAGCATAGTACCAGCAAGCAAGAGAAATAAAACTTTACTTCTTACCTGGTGGTTTGGCTTTTTGTAAGGGCTTTGAAATGCTGCACTATGCCATGTCTGGTTGTTGTTTTTAGTTGACTTTGAGTCAGCCTCTGACTCATGGCAATCCCATGCACAAGGGAACAAAACGTTGCCTTGTCCTTTGCCATTCCTGTGATCGGTTGAGGATTGGACCATCGTGATCCACGAGGTTTTCATGGGCTAATTTTCAGAAGCAAATCTCAGGCATTTCTTCCTAGTCCATCTTAGTCTAGAAGCTCAGCTGAAACCTCTTCAGCATCATAGCAACACACAAGCCTCCACCGACAGACTGGTGGTGACTGAACATGAGGTGTATTGTACTGGCCAGTAAGTGAAGCTGTATCTTTCTTAAACACACTTCTGGCCTTCTGTCCAAGACTTTACATTTGATATTCAGGCAAGTTCCCCTCCTCTGTTATACAAGCACATGAGGTGAGCATTTAGGACAGATCTTATCGTGGAGCAAAGATCATCATCCGTGCCATGGGATTTAAGGATGCCCATTTTCCAAAAATCTCTCTCCCTTTCGCTGATTACACTGCCTCAAGTTGCACTTCCGGGAAGCGTGTGAGAGTGGCCACATAGTCACAGTTTAATGTGAATGTGGCTTCAGATTGATTTCTGCCATCCCAGTCAGTGGACAGCAAGGCCACCAGGATGATGGGATGTTGTTACGGCAGAGGTGGATCAAAGATCGGCAAGTGTAGAGAGAAGCAAGGGTACAGATGAGCAAAAGCAAAGGGTGTAGGGGCTTGAGAATGAGTGACGAGATGCTTAGAAGAGTAGGCTGGAGGCAGCACCCAGCAAACTCTAGTGAAAACACCTCAAAGGCAGCAGACAAGTACAGACTTGTACCGACAAGTAGCCAATATTGGTTTCTTCTTTAATCCTACGTTGTTGGAAATAGTAGAAAGTTAGCAATGAAGCCAGTTAAAGGAGCTGGTTGGTCTTGTTTAATAGAGGAAGGAGTGTGATCGGATTTATCTTTCCCTTTTCAACTGGTTGAATTGACATCTTAGGCACAGTAGAAATTACGGTCAAAAGAACACGACCTGTACGGTTTCTGGTGAGAACAGACATAGTCCAGTCATCGTCTCCATGGGGTGTGACGTCCACACTGGGGACTGCAGGATGGTGTTAGGTGGCTAGGAACCAATATGAAGTAAAAATGAACCACATAGTTGTTCCCTTTTGGGGTTCCTTTGAATGAAGTCCAGGTTAAACTCTCAGTTTAGTCTACTAGGTCTTTAACCCCACTCTAGCCAGTTGCCGTTGAGTCGATTTGAACTCATTGTGACCCCCTGGGTATTAGGGTAGAACTGTGCTCCCCAGGAGTTTCGATGGCTGATTTTTTTGGAGTAGATCATCAGGCCTTTCTTCTGAGGCACCTCTGGGTGGGCTTGAACCTCCAACCTTTTGGAAGTAACAGCCAAGCATGCTACTTCCTAATCTCCCTACTTGAGCAAGGACACTTCCCAACCAGAGCCTGGGGCAGCCCCCATTACCTGGCTAGAATTCAAGTGTGCATTCTTCTCAGGTACCTTCTATTTATGGCAAGTAATACTGGTTTTTCCATTTTGATAGTGAAATGAAGTATCCCTTTTAAATAAATATGTCAAAGTAAAAGAAAAAACAAGTAAACTGATTTGAAGAAAACATTAAGTAAATAAGTCCAAACATTACAAAATGCAGCAAAATCATGTTTATATGTGAGTTACTAAAAAAAAAAACCCACTAAAATCATTAGAGACATCTTTAGTATATGCGTATAGTATGTATGTGTGTTTGTCTGTGTGTGTATGTACACATTCATATATATTCTGGCAGGTTTCAAAACTTAAGTCTAACAAAGAATATATATATATTTTAGGGAAAGTGTTAGGTGCCGTTGAGTCATTTCAACTCACAGCAACCCTAGGTACAAAAGAACAAACCATTGGCCGGTTCTGCACCACACCCACAATTGTTGCTATGTCTGAGCCCATTGTTGCAGCTACCGTGTCAATTTTCTGAGTGTCTTCCAACCTGAGGGGCTCATCTTCCGCCACTATATCAGACAATGTTCTGCTGCTATTCATAAGGTTTTACTGGCTAATTTCTTTTTTTTAAGAAGTAGATCACCAGGTTCTTCTTCCCAGTCTGTCTTAGTTCGGGAGCTCCGCAGAAACCTGTCCACCATGGGTGACCCTGCTAGTACTTGAAATACCAGTGGCATAGGTTCCAGTATCACAGCAACACGCAAGCCACCAAAGTTCCACAAACTGACAGATGAGTGGTGGATAATTTTAAGGAAATAAACATCTATAATTCCTAACTCTTTTCTTTTGTAGTATAAACTGTCAACTCCCAATGTTAGTATTAAAATTAAACCTGTATTTTCACAAAGGAATATTTCTTCATAACCAATTGAGAGTTTAAATAGTAGATGATAAAGCATGCTATAATTTTTTTTTCTGGAGATTTTTAATGGTACATAAAGAAGACACGCTTTATCCCCCAAAGTAACCAGAAGTATGTCGCTCATGAGTCTGAGATTCTGTCCAGTCACTAGGCAACTAGACAAAATCTCTTTCCCCAAACTTTAAATAACATTTTTGTCTCAAAATTACAGGTCATGGTTCTTCTGTTGGGAGACAGCATCGGCAAATACCTGGAAATATCAGAAACATCTACCTCCCTGTAACCCACACCCCATCTCAAGACATTGTCAGTTAGAGTCAGATTCATTATGATGGAGAGATCAGAGTGGAGGAATTGGCCCAGAAATACTCCTGAAACTATAATGTGTAGCCTTGTTATGCTCTGACTCCTCCCTGTTCAGGGACATGTTGATTCTGGCAGCAACACCCAGTATTCAGAGAATTTGGGAAAACTCAACACTTTCCAGGCAAGTGCCATTGTTAGAGTATATACAATGGAATAGCGGGACCATCTATATAGGAAGCAGAATGGGGTTGAGGGATCCAGGAATAGGTGCAATTCAGAGATTCTGCAGTAGCATCTGCAGAGATTCTGGGAAACTTGTGTTGGCTGCTTGACCAGGACTCCCACACCAGAAGAGGACTAACGAGATCTACGTAGGCCTAGATCTTGGAGAAGTACAGATATGGGAAAACAGGTACTGGGATAAGCTTCAGATCCACTTACTCTAAGTGGAGTCCAAGAGTGGATTGGGCCTCAGGACCATAGCTACAGTGCCCTTATCAGAGGATACTGATATCAATATAGTCTACATTAAGTCTTTATTAAGCCTCAATATTGGGTTAAGGCTTCCTAAGCCCCCAAACTCTCTGAGGTGAGGTATGGTTCTTGATCTGGGAGGGGGCAAAGATGAATCTCCATGTGGGGGTAAAGTCTCCCCAGCAGTGGGGAGAGGAGGAATTGACAGGATGAGAATCTGACAGGGCCTGTTGACTTAATGGATGGTGTCAATGTGATCTTTCCATTCCCACTTGGACCTCTAGGCTGTTTGAGAAGATCACTCAGGGATTAAGACCCCATGCATGTCCCCACGTCTTCTGTACATTCCCCATTATGTACACGCCAAAGTTGCGCAGCCTTAACTTAAGCCAATTTCTATTTCATTCATATGTGAATGTGGGTGTAGAGGGGAAGGAGAAATGGTCAGTCATCCTATGAGAAAAAGAAAACAATAACTCTTAAAATACTTAAAGGTACAAAAGCTGTCATTAAGCTGTCTCTTTTCGGAGGTCAAGCAATTTCACAAAGATTGTAAAAGATCACACACACACACACACACAATCACAAATATCTCTACTTTCTGACCTCATCTACTGTCTCCATGCTCAGATGGGTTGGCAGCTTCTTTTGCATTTGATTTGCTGGTTCCTGGTAGATAGGTTCATTTCTAGACCCAGAGGATACTGATTTCAGTCTAGCCTACAACTATCGCCCTAGGACCTTGACCTTCGTAAGTCCTCAAAGCCCACACAAGACTTTCTTCTGACTCTTCCATAAGCCCAAAACTGTCTTAAGAAACTATGCAGAGCCATAGCCTAAGATTCAGAAAAGGAGCCCAAAGATCAGCACAACAAATATGTCTGAATCAACAGCAACACTTTGGCCTCCTCTTGTTTTGAGAGTGGCAATGGTTTGTAGCTAGTATAAAATCACTCATAAATCTGAGTTAGTTTTTGCTTCCAAAAATTGGAAGATAGGAAAAATCTACAGGAAGAACTCTGATGGGAATGTTAGAAAGACTTTGTGAACCTGCAGGCATAAATACACAACTAACAAAATGGCAGCCTTTAAGAAAGTAACCAAGAGCTAATTTAGAAATTCAGTGTTATGGACTACTGACAATCCAGATGTTTCCTCAAAGACTGAGATTATAAGAAAGTATCAATCACGCTAGGTAGATGACTTTTCAGAATTTCTCTCTGAAGTTGGCCTCCTACGTTAAATGAAGACACTACAAATGTCAACATGTTTTTAAAAGTAGAGTAATCTTAAATACCTTGTAACCTTACCCAGATTATTTTCATTGCATTATAAGATTCATAATTGGACAAGTTTATGTATAATAACAGAATTCTTTCCTTTAAAAAATATAACATAGTGATAGCATCTTTTTGTGTGTTTTGTATAAATTAAATTTTTATACAAATTAGTAAAATATAATGAAGATATAGGAATGTGCATACTAACATTTTATAATTGAACAAAAGTATGAACATACTGTATTTTTACTTACGCCAGGGAGAAGAAAACACCCTGACTAATAAAAAAAGCACTGGTGGCATAGTGGTTAAGAGCTCGGCTGCTAAGCAAAAGGCCAGCAGTTTGAATCCACCAGCTGCTCCTTGGAAGCCAGAAGCGGCAGTTCTACTCTGTCCTATAGGGTCTCTATTAGTTGGAATTGACTCGACAGCAGTGGGTTTGGTACAGTAATAAAAAGAAAATCTGTAAGGGTATCATGCACGTTTCCATTAGAAGTGCACCAAATCACCATAGATTTAGAGAGAAGGTAACATTTATGTTAAAGTTTATTATAGGAGCTCTGCCAGAGTAAGCTTACTCTCTTGTTTCTTAATAACTCTGATGGATTGATTACAAACATTGTACGTAAACTCCTACTTCTTTGTTTAAAAAAGGTAAAACTACATAATAGTTTTAATTGTCTTTAGAGAGACTTAGAGAATTACGTAAGGACATGCCACCTCTTTGAATCAGTCCATAGTAGACCACTGAACTTCCTATGGAACCGTCAGGAGAAGGTACAACTTAGATTCTAACTGGACTTACTGGTCTGACAGAGACTGGAGGAACCCCTAGATTACAGCCCCTGAACACCCTGCTCACTCAGAACTGAAGCTACTGGACAGAAAAATTTGAGGAATGGACAAGGGGAACCAGGGTGTAAAGGGAAAGGGGGACAGTGCTGACACATTGTGGGGATTGCAACCAATGTGACAAAACAATCTGTGTATAATTTTTGGAATAAGAAATTAATTTGCACTGTAAACTTTCATGTAAAGCACAATAAAATTAAAACAACAACTTAGATTCTAAAATAGATGTTAAATTTCCAGGAACTTAAGAAGAACCTAATGATAAATGTTTTGCTTTGTCCAACGAACATTAAACAGTTTTGAGGCCTTTCTAATTATTTTTATTTTGTCCAAATTTAAATTGAGTAATGCAGAATTTTCAGCAAAATTGCTATAAAGCTATCAACTAAATTACTGTCCAATTTCTTATGAAGACTATGATGCTTAATTTTATATGTCAGCATGGCTAGGCTATGGTGCTGTTTTTTGGCCAAACACTAGTCTAGATGTTACTGTGAAGGCTTTTTGTACGTGTGATTAACACTTACTTACCCCGTGGTACTGTGAAAGAAAAGGCCCGACGACATGTTTCCATTAATATGGAACACATGGGGTCACCGTGAGTTGGAATCAACTTGATGGCAACCAATGGCAACAACAAAGGAGATTACTCTCAATAAGGTGGGTGGGCCTCATCGAATCAGTCAAAGGCCTTAAAAGCAAAAACTGAGGTCTCCTGGACAAAAAAAAATTCTGCTTCAAGGCTGTAACATAGACACCTGTCTCAGTTTCCAGCCTGCCACTTGCCCCACAGAGCTCAGACTTGCTAGCCCCTACAATTGTGAGAGCCAATTCCTTAAAATAGATCAATCTTTCTCTCTATCTCTTTCTATCTCTATGTTGCTGTTGTTAGGTGCTGTCGAGTCAGTTCCGACTCATAGCCACTCTATGTACAACAGAATGAAACACTCCCCGGTCCTGCACCATTCTCACAGTTGTTGTTATGCTTGAGCCCATTGTTGCAACCACTGTGTCAGCCCATCTTGTTGAGGGTCTTCTTCTTTTTCAATGACCCTCTTCCAAGCATGATGTCCTTCTCGAGTGACTGTTTTTTCCTGATAACATGTCCAAAGTACATGAGATGTGGTCTCGCCATCTTTGCTTTTAAGGAGCGTTATGGCTGTACTTCTTCCAAGACAGATTTGTTTGTTCTTTTGGCAGTCCACAGTATATTCAATATTCTTCCCCAACATCACAGTTCAAAGGTGTCAATTCTTCTTTGGCTGTTTTTATTCATCGTCCAGCTTTCACATGCATAGGAGGTGATTGAAAACACCATGGCTTGAGTCAGGCACACCTTATTCTTAAGGTGACATCTTTGCTTTTTAACACTTTAAAGAAGTTTTTTTTTTGCAGCAGATTTGCCCAGTGCAATGTGTCTCTTGATTTCTTGACTGCTGCTTCCATGGATGTTGATTCTGGGTCTAAGAAAAATGAAATCCTTGACAACTTCAGTCTTTTCCCTGTTTATCATAATGTTGCTTATTGGTCCAGTTGTGAGGATTTTTGTTTTCTTTAGGTTGAGGTTTAATCCATACTGAAGGCCGTGGTCTAGAAACTGCCAAATCACTGTAATCCTACATTTTAAGTTCTCTTTCTTGGCAATCATAGATATACGTTTTGGTAATGAGAGGAGGATCTTCATTGGTCGAACAAATCTTACCCCTCACTAAATGCTAATAGAAAAAGGTAAGACTGGAAAGTACATGGGTCATTTTTGCTTTTCTTTTATGATTTGTTTATGTGGAAGTTTCCCTAAAAGATGTTTTCCAAGGTTGTCCTAGCTATTGTCTTTATACCTCAGGGCCCAGTTGATGTGGCCTCGTGAGTCCTTGTGAGTCCAGCTCCAGCTGCGTCACATTTTAGGACGGGGAATAATGGCTGCAATGTTTTCTCCTAAATCACTACCCAAGTGCTGGAAAGGGCCTGAATCAGAAACTCCGGGGATGTGTCCAATAATCTGTGTCTTAACACGTCTTCTAGGCATTTGTGATGCATGAGAACCACCGCTGTAAGCCAGCCACCTGTAAACCACGACCCAGGGGCCAAATCCAGCCTGCTACGTGATTTTGTACAGCTGGTGAGCTAAGAGTGGTTTTCACGGTTTGAAATGATTGAGGGGGGAAAAAAGCAAAAGAAGAATATTTTGTGGCATGTGCAAATAACATGAAATTCAAATTCCAGTGTCAATAAACACAGCTTTATTGGAACCCCACCACACCCATTCTGTTCTGGATTGTATGTGGCTGCTTTCACACCAGGGCAGAGTTCTGTAGCTGTGACAGAGACCATATGGCCTGCAGAGCCAAGCCCTGGTGGCACAGTGGTTAAGGATTTGGCTGCTAACCAAAAGTTGGCAGTTGGAATCCACCAGCTCCCCCTTGGAAACCCTATGGGGCAGTTCTACTCTGTCCTGTAGGGTCACTTTGAGTCAGAATGAACTCAACGGCAATGGTTTTGGTTTTCTGTTTTGGCTCTTCCAGGAGTTTGCTGACCCCTGCTCGAAACCCTTTGTTTCTTTATTAACCTCCATCTCTACCTGTCCCCATCCTTGTGTCTGAGGTCAGCTGGTATCATTCAGTGGCACCGGCAGCTTCCTACCAGTTGGTGGAACGCAAGATCAAAGAGGTGGTTAACCTTTGCCATAGCATGCTGTAGTGCAGGGAAGCAGAGCAACCTCCATTTCCATATGTGAACTCGAATTCCGTGGCTCTGCCCCAGGAGAACCTGACCCCTGTGTAGTTTGCATTCACATTTTTGTTTCAGGGTTTAGGGAATATATTTCCTCAGCATTTGATTATGGATCTGGTTTAGCAGAAAAGCCTGTGGGAACGGTCTGCTGTTACTGTTGGTTCTGTCGAGAATGCTTTGGCATGCAGATGGTGGGTTACTGCAAATTACAGAACTGAACATTCGTGGTTTCAGGACATGGCAGTTGTCATTCTAGGTGAGATTATCTTTCTGTCAAGTTCAGGACCTCACTTCCTGAAAAGGGTCCTCTGCTAATACTTCCTGAGTTAAAGACACGTATGCCCCCTGCAAACTGAGGAAGGCTTATGGATGCAAGTGTATTGCCTGTGGTCAGAAAAGAGGGTTCCTCTGTTCTCCTTGGCCCTGCAACCAGCAGCTTCTTTCTGAGGCTGTGTGCTTATTTGCTTAATACCAGCAGAATAGCCACCGGAACTGTGTGGTCTGTGTTAAAATTAATCTTTTAAATTACTTAATAATGTGCTGCAGAAGCAGCCAATTGTACACGGACTACTCAAGTGAGCTACTTTTTTTTTTTTTAATTGTGCTTTAAGTAAAAGTTTACAATTCAAGTCAGTTTCTCATAGAAAACTTATATACACATTGTTATGTGACCTCAGTTGCTCTTCCTACAATGTGACAGCACACTCCTCTCTACCCTGTGTTTCCCATGTCCATTCAACCAGCTCCTGTCCCCCTTTGCCTTCTCATCTTGCCTCAAGACGGGAGCTGCCCACATAGTCTCATGTGTCTACTTGAGCTAAGAAGCTCACTCCTCACCAGTATCATTTTATGTCTTTATAGTCCAGTCTAATCTTTGTCAGAGAGCTGGCTTCAAAAATGGTTTTAGTTTTGGGCTAACAGGGAGTCTGGGGCAATGACCTCTGGGGTTCCTTCAGTCTCAGTCACACCATTAAGTCTGGTCTTTTTACTAGAATTTGAGGTCTGCATCCCACTTTTCTCTTGCTCCATCAGGAATTCTCTGTCAAGTGAACTACTTTTCACATGAAGAGGAATGTTTCACTTTGGTTGTAATTTTACATTACTTTATGTGAGTGTCTGAGAATGATGCAATTTGACTTTACTTTTCCCTGGGGAGATGTCAGCGAATTCTCAGTTCCTTCCAAGAAGGTGGTCTTTGGGATTTGTGTGGCTGACTTCGTGATCTCGCTGTTTGATTCTAAAAAGGCCTGCAGGGCTTCAACCAGGTCTACTGGGCTTTGTCTAGTGGAGGAATGATTGTGTTTTGTGTGTATGTGTGTTTGTGTGTGAGGGTATTGAATGTACAGGCGTCCGTACCTTCTTATAAGGAGGGAAGAACTGGCTGAATTCTAAACTCAGCCCTACAGAGTGATAGAAGGAGGAGCATTATGGAGATTTTAAATGATAGCAAATACAAAGGGAGGGCTATATTTGAATAAAATCATGGTTGATAATTACCAAAAGTTTTACCTTAGACAAGGCTGTCAGTTTCACATAGAAAACAGCTTTCAGAAAGTGCCTGTTGAGAAGGTGTTATTGTTGTTAAAAGCCTCCAATTTTCAACTCATAGTGACTCCTTGTGGCAGTGCACATAAGATTTCCTAGGCTCTAATCCTTATGGGGGAGCCCTGGTGGTGCAGTGGTCAGTTTGAATCCACCAGCTGCTCTTTGGAAACCCTATGGGGCAGTTCTTCTCTGTCTTATAGGGTCACTATGCGTCAGAACAGACTTGACGGAAATGGTTTTTTTTTGTGTGTGCTTTTATGGGAGCAGATCGCCAGCTGGGTTCAAATCGCCAGCCTTTCACTTAGCAGTCAAGTGCTTAACCATTGCACCACCAGTGCTCCTTATAGAGAAGGTAGGAAACTACATTTTACTTCCTTGCCATCTGGAAAGAGAATAGGGCCAGATCAGGTGAAAAGAAGAAGGGGAAGCATGGGGAATTTGGGGGAGGAGAAAAGTATAGAAATACCAAGACTGAGAAGGAGGTCTTTGGTCTATTTATTCAAATTACTTTTTTGGCAACTTTTATTATGAAAAATTTCAAAGATACAGAAAAGTTGAAAGAGCAGTTTAATGAACACCTATATACCCACTCAGCTAGCCTGAACAAATTGTGAACGTTTCCCCTTATTTATTTTATCTATTTTTTTATCCACCTATCGATCCATCCATTTGTCCATGCCTTGCCTGTCTATCTGCCTAATTCTCCATCTCTTCACCCATCCTATCCATCAATCTATCTTTCCATGTCTCTTTCTTTTTAAAGCCTTTTGAAAATAAGTTATAGATATCGTCACCCTTGATCCATAAACACTTCAGCAGGCTTCTCTTCCAAATGAAGACACTACCCTGTATATCTTTATTACACTTGCAATAGTTAACAATAATTCCTTAATATTATTGAATGCATACTTTTATTGAGTTTTTATGTTCAACTATTCTATTTTTCACATTGAGAAGTTCTGTATTCTTCTTAAAATTTGCCCCTTTCATGTACATGTTTTAAAGCTTTTTTTAAAAAAGTCTTTAAGCATACTAAATATCGCTGTTATCTATATTGTGTCAAATAATTCCAGTATTTACAATTTTATTATTTATCATTATTATTTATGATTTTTGCTGATTCTCATCAAGAGGTCTACTCCTTGTGTTTCCTGAATTTTGACCAGAAGCTGTCCATCTTCCTTGGACATTTATTAGTGAGAATTCTTTGAGATTTGGTTTGAAATTCAGATCCTCTGGAGAGGATATGGTCTTGTTTCTGCGTGCAACAAACCTGAGAGTATTTTAAGGCAATTATCTGCTTGAGATGATTCAGGTCACATAGGTAGCGGAACTTTAGACTGAAGATTAGTATAAGGGTCTTAAGGGAGATTTCCTGTTTATCCACCCAGTACCAGCTTGAGATAGATACACAGTTTTCATTTTGTATCATTTTGGTTTTGGCCTCCTTTGTGCATGATGTATTTCTTGTTTACTTTTTTTTTTTAGTTGTGCTTTAGGTGAGAGCAAATTAGTCTCTCATTCAACAACTTATACACTAATTGTTTTGTGACACTGGTTACAATCCCACAATACCCGGAATGTGTCAACACTGTCCTCTTCTCTGCCCCAGGTTTCCTGTTTCCATTCGTCCCGTTTTCATGTCCCTTCCTGCCTTCTTCTCTTTGCTTTTGGGCAGCTGTTACCCATTTGGTCTCATTTACATGGTTGAGTTAAGATGCACCTTTCTCACATATGTTATTGTTCGTTTTATGGACCTGTGTAATCTTTGGCTGAAGGCTTCAGGACCTTGTTTACTTTTGAGTTCCAACATTAGGGAAAGGGTCTCCTACTAGGTTCCCCAGCTTGGGTGAAAACTGGACTTCATTGCATTTCCAGAGTTCAACACAAAGTCGTCAGAACATGGCAATGTTTGGATTGGCTTGCTTTTCAGGGTTTCCAAGTTCCCGTTTTGGGGGGACTTTGTAGTACGGGGACTATACTTCTAGAAAGAAGTATTCCATAAATTGTTCACTAGGGTCATAAGAGAGAAGAGTCAAGGAAGAATAAAGCTGACTTTCCTATAGGGAAAGAGTTTATAGCTTGTGTTTAATTCCCTGTCTTGAAATAGCCCAGAATAATGATGGTGTAAAGTTCTGCATGCATGATTTTCTATTTTATTTATATCAAAAACATTAAACAACATGGATTTCATCTGACTGTGTACAAATGCTTGTTGGTCTTGCAGCAGTGGAGTTACACATTGTCCAGAAAAGGACATTTTGCCCATTCCAAACCAGGGGAACTAAAAAATGACTTTATAGCCAGAAGGCAGAGCTTCTACTCTTCATCTTTAGATGTTTCTTTAAATCCACAAATGGGGAGCTCCAAAGGGAAGTGAAAGATAAAGGTGAATTTTATGGTTGTAATCTTTAGGATCAATTCTATGGGAAGTCAAATATTTGGCATCTATGACTATTTTTATGACTACTCAGATGAAGGAAGTCAAGGTCTACAATTTGACTGAGTGACCATCACAATTAACCACCCTGAAAATGCAAAAGTGTTGGAAAGTAGAAGAATAAAGTTCAGTAGATAATTTATCTTAAAACTTTGAATTTTACTACCTGGCGATATAGGAAAGGATTATCTTTCTTTATGTTTATTTTCACAATTTTGTTCACTAATAAAATCCAAAGCTTTGAGGTTTTATGTACTCAAGTAGGACAATGGAATATTAGGTCAGATTTCCAAGTACATTTACTCCAGAGAGATTCCATAGTCACAGTAGGAATAAAGGATGGGAAATTAGCTTTTTTTTTCTTTTTTTTTTTTTTTTTGCTTCTTTGTTTCTTGTTGTTGTTAGGTGCCGTCGAGTCGGTTCTGACTCATAGCGACCCTATGCACAACAGAACGAAACACTGCCGGGTCCTGCGCCATCCTTACAATCGTTGTTATGCTTGAGCTCATTGTTGCAGCCACTGTGTCAATCCACCTCTTTGAGGGTCTTCCTCTTTTCCGCTGACCCTGTACTCTGCCAAGCATGATGTCCTTCTCCAGGGACTGATCGCTCCTGACAACATGTCCAAAGTATGTAAGATGCAGTCGCATCATCCTTGCCTCTAAGGAGCATTCTGGCTGCACTTCTTCCAAGACAGATTTGTTCGTTCTTTTGGCAGTCCATGATATATTCAATATTCTTCGCCAACACCGCAATTGAAAGGCGTCAATTCTTCAGTCTTCCTTATTCGTTGTCCAGCTTTCACACGCGTATGATGTGATTGAAAATACCATGGCTTGAGTCAGGTGCACCTTAGTCTTCAGGGTGACATCTTTGCTCTTTAACACTTTGAAGAGGTCCTTTGTAGCAGATTTGCCCAATGCAATGCGTCTTTTGATTTCTTGACTGCTGCTTCCATGGCTTCTTTGTTTAAGATGTAGGAATTATCATGTTGATTTGGCCACTTCCTCTATGCACATGCAGACCACATAGATGTCAGGGTGCTGAGAAGTACATAGCCTTGATTCCTCCAGAATGTTAAAGAAATTGTAAACCACCAAAAAACCAATCCCATTGTCATCGAGTTGATTCTGACTCATAGCGACCCCATAGGACAGAGTAGAACTGCCCCATAGAGTTTCCAAGGAGCGCCTGACAGATCCGAACTGCTGACCCTTTGGTTAGCAGCCGTAGCACTTAACCACTATGCCACGAGGGTTTTCTTGTAAACCACAGCACTGTCAAATTCAAATCACTGGATATGGAGGTGTTGTCTGTTAGGGCTAGGTTTTTACCTGAATTTTCCTTAAAAAATTCTTCAAATATGGATGAAGACAAAGTCCCTATACACTAGAAAAAAATTGATGGTATTTCCTTCAGTGCTTTCCTCTGCTTCTTTAAAAGTGCTAATGAGAAGCAACGAAGCAGGAAAGGATAGGCTGATACTGCGGATTTGAGAAGATAGAGCAGCTTCTGCCCTTGGGCCTGTTCCAGCACTCCCTGGGCCACCCATCTAGCCCAGAGAAGCGCAGCAGAGCATTATCATGTAGCTTATCTTCATTCCTTTCAGTTAAACTTGTTCTCCGACTCGGTGTTGGAGAATTTTGGCACCAATATTTAAAAACGCCTACATTCAACCAGCCATCTATAAATTCTTTGCTTTCTGCTGTCCTTTCAGTTCTGTTCTCACTGCACCATCTTGGTAAAAATTCCAGTTGGCACTGGTTTAGTATTTTAACTGGCTTCTTGACTATCATCTCTTCTCACACACGACCACCCTGTCTAGGACTCACTGTTAATCTCTCCAAAAGCAACTTCGCTCAGAATGTCCTGTGCTCAAAAACTTTTAATAGCCCCATCATGGCTACCTAGAAAATGTCCAAGCTGTATAATTTTGTTTTTAAGGTCCTTCATGATCTGGCCCTAAATTTGTCAACCAACTTTATTTGTCCCTCACAACTCATTATAAGAATCTTCTGTTTTAGTTGTATCTGTGCTCGACTGCTAACCTAAAGGTTGGCGGTACTGCAAACCATAGGCCTGAAGATCTGCTTCTATTGCGATTACAGCCAAGAAAACCCTATGGAGCAGTTCCACTCTGTAACACACTGGATTGCCATGAGTTGGAATTGACTCCACAATTATTTTTTAACTTTCTGAAAATATCATATTGTAAACTTCGAAGCAAACAGAAATCATTATTTTTGTAATGTGAAAGCTCAAGGCAAAAGGTTAAGGATGAAGACCAATGGATGCAGCAAACTTATTTAAGGACTTATTAGCTGTTATAACTCTGTATGAATCTTGTATGATCTTTCTTATAATTAACTCTTTGGTCACATCAGGTGGGTAGACAGAATGATGTGACCAAACCCATCGCACCTGGAAGCAGCAGATCGCGTTGTGTAGGAAGCTTCGTCTTTGTAGGGCTCCTTCCTCCAACTTCTCTTTCTCTGTCCTCTTCTTTTGAACTCTCCTCTTGAGCATTTATTATTAACAACATCTGCAGTCCCATGTCCCTGAACATTTGCCATCTTTTGGACAGCTGGGTTTATTTTGATTGATGTTCCGCTGTTCACTGTGCAAATACAGCATCACTTTGAACTTGATTTTCAGTTTGATGAATGTTCTGAGGGTTTATTATGCAAGGGTGGTCTTGTCCACAGCATAATCGCCTTTCAAGTTTGGCAGCTTCCCACAATGCCGTATTTATTACTCAAATTCCCTCTTTTTCCCCCTAATTCTAAACCCTAGATTCCTTTGTTCTTAAAAATCTTGTGATCAAATCAATAATTTTGTATTAAAATATTATTTGTGTATTTTAAATCTCAATTTTATTTTTGGGCGTATCTTATACTGTACATAATACACTAATACATTAGTTATGCTATTATTTTTTAAAGAAATAAATGCACTTATATTGAGGTCAATATATGTTAAACCTTTTGATAACTGGTCAAACTGCTTTCCAAAGTGGCTGCACCATTTTATCTTCCCACCAGCAATGCTTGAGAGTTCCAGTTTCTCCACATCTTCATAGACAACACTTCTTTCTGTCTTTTTTTTTTTTTTTTAATTACGGACATCCTAGTGGTATAAAGTGGTATCTCATTGGTTTTCATTTTCATTTCCCTAGTAGCTAATGAGGAAACGCTGGTGGTGTCGTGGTTAAGTGCTACAGCTGCTAACCAAAAAGTTTGGCAGTTCAAATCCACCAGGTGCTCCTTGGAAACCCTATGGGGCAGTTCTGCTCTGTCTTATAGGGTCGCTATGAGTTGGAATTGACTTGATGGCAATGGGTGGGAAGAGCTAATGTTTCTGAGCATCTTTTCAATGTATATCTTCTTTGGTGAGATATCTATTCAAATCTTTTATGGGTTATCTTTTAATGTTTTCTTCAAATAAGTGAACCCTCTACAAGTACAGGAGTAAAATTTCTTACTTCTGTGTACCCCAAATACCTGCCTGGCACAGAATAAGGTCTTGTCCATAATAGTGACCCAAATGCCCACAAAAAGGATGATGATTTTATAGATTAAATTTAAAGAAAGTTTAATGTTCTGATCTCACTGACTTCACAAACTCAAATACAGTAGCCGGGCTGGTAATATAAATGCGCAACTTGGGTAGACTTTTTGGGAAATAGTTGTGTAGAGGGACTACTTAAAAAGACAGTTAACAACAACAACAAAAAAAACCCAAACCTGTTGCCACTGAGTCGATTTTGACTCATAATGACCATATAGAACAGAGTAGAACTGCCCAATAGGGTTTCCAAGAAGCAGCTGGTGGATTCGAACTGCTGACCTTTTGGTTAGCAGCCCAATGCTTAACTATTGCACTACCAGGGCTCCAAAAAGACAGTTAAGTTCGCTTAAAACAAAAATCCCTGCGCTGGTCAAGGGAATTCACTTATCACTGGATTTGACTCTCAGGCTATCGGATTGATAGCCCTGGTTAGATGGACACCAGACCTTTTACAACCAAGCCTAATTCAGGATAAGACAGGGCACTACCCAGGCTGTGTTTCCCTGTCACTGTAGTGTTGAGTATCTTGTATGAGAATTTCTGCAGCCTCCTAAGTCGTCCTCCTGTCTCAGACTTGCCATAGTCCTCTATGCTGCAGTCATGAGTATCTGAGTGCAGCTGTGGGGATGATGTGGCCAGGTCTGAAATTCTTCTAAGACTCCTCCCCCCTCATTGAATCAACTCCAAATGCTTTAACATGGCCAACAAGGCATAGCCTGTTTTGGCTTCTGTACCCCGCCAAGGGGAGCTCATCTGCGCCTCTTCCAGTTGCACCAATGCATTGCTCACCTTTCCATCACTAGCTTTTGGTCCTGGAACTTCATCTTCTTGTAGGATGCCTCTCCCAACACTGATTTCCACCTTCAGCTGAAAACTCCCTCTTATCCTTCTCAGCTTACCTTTGATGCAAACCCTCCTGTATACCCCTAGAAGACCCCACGTTGCTCTTGTCTGAGCATGTTTGACATTTTATTGTCATTTCTTCTTTTCTTATTTAGTTTCTCTGCTATTGGAGGGCAAGACCTTTGTGTATCTTATTCATTGACGTATTTTCAGTGACTAGCAGGTGTGGTTGTAAAGAGGAAGAACTCAAAGAGATTGCATGGCTGGTCAAACCAACTGATTTAGGAGTATTGTCTTGGTTATTATGGTGAAGAAGCAGTGAGCCTGGCTGGAAAGGATGAAGTAAAACTCATTTACCTGCATGACAGGTTAGCATCTGATTTTCACTTGTATTCTCCTCTGGGTTTGGAACTTGGGGAAACATGTAGCATATTTTCTAGAATTGAGCTTGCTGGAGATGCTCAGTCAGATTATATCTGGAACCCAGAGATGGGAAACTAGATAATGAAACTCCAATCTGCTGAGCCATCCAACGTGCTGTCTGACAGGTCTTTTCACTCTGCTTTACTGCTATAGGCTTTAGTTATACAATTCCTTCCTCCAACAGAGTCCCCAGGGAATATTAATACCTAACATATTAGTTTCTGAAATGTGCCGAGTGATGATTATCTAACCAGTTTCTTGCCTAAAAAAACAGACAAAAAAAACTCTTGGGGCTGGAAATGTTAAAGATCTGTTTGTGCCAAAAATATGACTTCATTCTCTTGTTTTCAAGAGCTGAAGTCCTCTGCAAACCTGTGGGGTCATGTAAATTGGTGTAACTTTCATTTGAAAAAGGAAGTGTACACTTAGGGCTGAAGTTGTCGAAGATTTCATTTCACTTGGATTCACCATCAACAACTATGGAAGCAGTAGTCAAGAAATCAGATGACATATTGCATTGGACTAATTGGCTGCAAAAGACCCCTTTCAAGTGTTAAAAAGCAAAGATGTCACTTTGAGGACTAAGGTGCACTTAACCTAAAAAGCAAAGATGTCTCTTTGAGGACTAAGGTGCACTTGACCTAAGCCGTGATATTTTCAATCTTCTCATATGCATGAGAAAGCCAGACAATGAATAAGGAAGACTGAAGAAGAATTGATGGCTTTGAATTATGGTGTTGATGATGAATATTGAATATACCACAGACTGCCAGAAGAATGAACAAATCTGTCTTGGAAGAAGTACAGTTAGAATGCTCCTTAGAAGCGAGGATGGTGAGACTTCATCTCATATACTTTGAACATGTCATCAGAAGGGATCAGTCTCTGGAGAAGGACATCATACTTGGTAAAGTGGAGGGTCAGCAAAAGAAAAGATTCTCAAGGAAATGGATTGACACAGTGGCTGCAACATTGGGCTCAAACATAGCAATGATTGTGAGGATTGTGCAGGATCAGGAAGTGTTTCCTTCTATTGTACATAGGATCTCTATCAGTCAGAACTGACTCAAGGGCACTTAACAACAACAACATAACAACATCCCATTTTAAGGACCTAATCCTGGATTTGAGTGCCTCAGGAAATGAGAAATGATGAAGGAAATGCTGTTTTGTTACACCCTTTTTTCTTCTTTCTTGGGCAGGATCAGATCACTTTTATAGAGCTTGCCAGGTATATTCTCCAAATTCTAGTGTAATAAACCCTGCCAATTATGCTTCTCATTCAACTAGTTTCCTGTGGGACTGTTGGCAACACCACAATAGAAATGGTGAATTGCGGGGGTTCTTGCCTTTGATGTTAGGAATTCTTCAATCTCTAATCCTTGAGAGTTAAAAAAGCAAATAAAAAGGCTCTAATTCCCTGTACTACTAATTGGCACGGAACTAATTTAATGGTATTTGAACAACTCATTTACTTGGCAAGTTGGGGAATGACAGGCTTCCTGTTGAGTGTATTATTAAGGTATTTTACCATTTTAAACACCAAAACATTTATTTAGCTATTTTTATAGGCTACAGAACATGCTTCTCTGCCTTATTAAGCATTGTATAAAAAGCATAATTCGATGCCATATTCATCGTACAAACCCCAGATGTTGTATCGTGGTTCAACGTACTGATATGCCCAGAGCCCCTATCAAGATGTGTTAGTTGATCCTTCGCTAAATGGCCCCAGGCTCTGCTGTCTTTGTTTCCTCCCTTTCCATCCTTCCTGCCTGCCTTTTTGTCTTCCTTCCTTCCTTTTTCCCTCCCTTTCTTTTAAATTTTGGGGTCTATTTTTTAAGAACAGTTTTTCTGTCTCATTCTTGCTGTCATCTCTCACTTCTTTTTGCTGATAATAAGGTCTGTTTTAGCAATCTACTCCACACCCCTTTTCTGATCTATGACTTCAAAACTTACCACACATTAGACAAATATATCTCTAAGCATGTTAGAACTTACATGAGTGGTTAGATGTACAGACACTCTCTTAAGCCAAAAAAGCCCAAACCTGTTGCCATCAAGTTGACTCCAACTCATGATGACCCCCTGTGTTATAGAGTGCAACAACTCCATGGAATTTTCTTGGCTGTAATCCTTATGGAGATCGCCCTGCCTGTCTTCCACAGATCTGCTGGGTGGGTTTGAACTGCCAACCTTTAGCTTAGTAGTAGCACAAACAGTTTTGTACCTCCCAAGGACCTTGACACTCTCCTAGGGGTCAAAATAAGGACGTTAAGTACAATTGATTATATCTGATTTGGCTAATTTTTAAAACTTTGGACTTTTGTTGTTGTTTCTGGAAACTGAAGATATTAGGCAGGTGAACTCTACAGAAGTGATACATTTTTTCATTATATCTGAACACTCCAAATAAGAATACAATCCTAGAATAAATCCTTACTTTGATTCTTTCTTTTTTTTTTTTTTTTTCAGGCTGTGAGAATGAATACGACTGTATGTATTATTCTAAAAAAGCTGAGAGAGAGAATGAAAATGAACCTCAAAAGGGTTTACTGTTGGTCCAGGGCTTAACTATCATCTTTTTGACATTTGATTTTTTTTAGCTCATCTCAAGGTTATCAGAGTCTGGAAATTTGAAACAGGCTAACTAAATTCATAATTTTCTGACCTAAAAATCAGAATGGCAATTTATAATTTTAAGATATTTAATAGGATAACTGGAAATGACTTTTTGCCTAGGACACTGTCTACTGCCAGGGCAATAGGTCATGTCAGGGACCAAATAACAGGAGATTGCTTGGTGGCGGAGACTTATACCAAGGGATATTGTCAAGAAACTATGGTAGATTGAGAAATTGCCATGTGAACTCTACAGACATTTCTATTCAGATAGGTAGTACTGGCTGTTAGTATTATTTTTCTGAATAATTCTTTATACACTGACAAATTCAGACTTTTTGGTTCTTCTATCTCTATGTCCCATGCAAACTGCGATCAAGTGTTATAATAACATTTCCTTGCGTAAGCATAATGTGATGCATCTGTATTTAAGTTAACTTTAGTCTACACTTGTCTTAGTCATCTAGAGCTGCTGTAACAGAAATACCACAAGTGGGTGGCTTTAATAATGAGACTTTTTTCTCTCACGGTCTAGTAGGCTCCAAGTCCAAATTCAGGGTGTCAGCTCCAAGGGAAGGCTTTCTCTCTCTGACGGCTCTGGAGGAACTTCCTTATCATCGGTCTTGCTCCAGTCAAGGAATTTCTCAGGCTCAGGGACCCTGGGTCCAAAGGATGTGCTCTGCTCCTAGTGCTGCTTTCTTGGTGGTATGAGGTCCTCTACTTTCTGCTCACTTCTCTTTCCTTTTATCTCTTGTAAGATAAAAGGTGGTACAGGCCACACCCCAGGAACACTCTCTTTACATTGAATCAGGGATGTGACCTTAGTAAGGGTGTTACAACTCCACCCTAGTTCTCTTTAAAATAAAATTACAATCACAAAATGGAGGACAACCATACAATACTGGGAATCATGGCCTAACCAAGCTGATATATCTTGGGGTGGCAAAGTTCAATCTGTGACAACACTCTAGAGGCAGTTGAAGTACCTTAGTCAGAATTCACCTTCCAGGGTGAGTAGTTAATATCTGAAGCACCATAATGGGGGACCAGCCCTTCCTTTACTTACTGCTTATAATATCTTGAAGTCTATGTTAAAAGATTTATTAATTAGCAACTGGAACTTAGGCAATCATTTTTCTTGGTTGAAAGGGTTGAGTTTCAATGTAAGTGCTTGGTTAGAAACATTAGCTTGGTCCCAGTGCTTTTAGTGAACACTGTATGCAGAAACAAATCAAAACAAAACAAAAGAGAAAACCATTGCCATCAAGTCGATTCTGACTCATAGTGACCCTACAGGACAGAGTAGCACTGCCCCATAGGGTTTCCAAGGAGTGGCTGGTGGATTTGAACTGCCAACCCTTTGGTTACCAGCCAAACACTTAACCACTGTGCCATCAGTGCTCTGAACAAAGTATACCAAAAAAACCAAGCCCATTGCCGTCGAGTTGATTTCCAACTCATAGTGACCCTGTAGGACAGAGTAAAACTGCCGCATAGAGTTTCCAAGGAGCGCCTGGTGGATTCGAACTGCTGACCTTTTGGTTAACAGCTGTAGTAGTAAACCACTTTGCCACCAGTGCTCCGAACAAGGCATAGAACCCAGGAAATGCAGCGGGCTAATGTGGTAAGGTGGTGCTCATGGACTACTGCTGTGTTTGTCCTACATTTCTCTGTTTTAGGGAGGACACCTGACTCTGAGGCTGGATGATCCTGTCCACAAATATCTTTTAATCTGCCTGAGCATGAAACTTTCATGCAAGTTGCTTGTCAGAGTGCCTGAGGACAGAGTGGGGAATTTCCCAAGCTATGAGACAAGGTCTTATGACTGTTTTACACCCACTCGCTAGTATTTGTGTATTTGTCAGAATTTGGTCTTAGACTTGCTTTCCTTGTCATCTACCACCTGGTAGCGACTTTGAGGGGAGAGGCATGCAGCTCTCTACCAGGAACGATAGTCTGAGGGGTCATTGATTGTCCATCTTAAGCCAACACGGGTAATGCCCTGAGAGCCAGTTAAAACAGATTGCTGGGCCCCACATGATGGGTTTCTAATTCAGTAGGTCTGGGGTCTACCACGTGTTTGTCAGTTTGTTGTACTGTAGTGGCTTGCCTGTTGTTATGATGCTGGAAGCTATGCCACCAGTATTTCAAATACTAGCAGGGTCACTCATGGTGGAGAGGTTTCAGAGGAGCTTCCAGACTAAGACAGACTAGGAAGAAAGACCTGGAGATCTAATTCTGAAAATTAGCTAATGAAAACCCTACGGATCACAATAGAATATTGTCTTATATAGTGCTGGCAGAGGTGCCTGCTTAGGTTGGAAGGCACTCAAAATACACAGTAGCTGCAACAATAGACTCAAGCATAGTGACGATCATGAAGATGGCACAGGACCAGACAAAGTTTTGTTCTGCTGTACATTGAGTTGATCTGCTCGAAGGCAACTAACAAGAGCAACTACAAGGTCTGGGATGGGGCTGAGAATTTGCATTTCTCCAGGTCCCAGGTGATGCTGATACTGCTCTGGGAGGGACCATACTTGGAGAACCTCTGAACTAGATTTTGTTACGGTGGCACCAATCACCCAGTCTCAATGGCTTAAAACAACAAAGATTTATTTCGTACTCACACTGCACATCCACCGTGGGTTCATTGAAGGCTCTGTTGTGCACCATGGCACATCTTATTTTGGAACCAAGGCTATGGAGCCACTGCTATGGGGAGCATTTCCAGTGGCAGTGGATAGAGAAAGAGTACCGGCAGGTCAAAAACTGGTGATTAAAAGCCTGCTCACAGTTCATTGGATCAGACTGGCCACGTGACTACATCCTTCCACAGAAGTGCCAGGAAGTAAACCCTACCTTGCGCCCCAGAGGAGGGAATTCTGAATATCTGTAAAATAGCACCAGTGATAACCACAACCCCTACACAATTCTAACTCGAAGAACCTGAATGACAGCAGAGCAGCCAAATTGATTTACATCCATTCACAATACTTGGGCATAATACAGCACATGTCATCATGGCCTAGGGTACCTAAACTATAAGTTTAATCTTCTGGAGTAGAATTGGAACTTATATGAATCTTTTTTTTTTTAAATAATTTTTATTGTGCTTTAAGTGAAAGTTTACAAATCATGTCAGTCTCTCACACAAAAACCCATATACACCTTGCTACACACTCCCAATTACTCCCCCCATAATGAGACAGCCTGCTCTCTCCCTCCACTCTCCCTTTTTGTGTCCTTTTCACCAGCCTCTAACCCCCTCCACCCTCTCATCTCCCCTCCAGGCAGGAGATGCCAACATAGTCTCAAGTGTCCACCTGATCCAAGAAGCTCACTCCTCACCAGCATCCCTCTCCAACCCATTGTCCAGTCCAATCCATGTCTAAAGAGTTGGCTTCGGGGATGGTTCCTGTCCTGGGGCAAGAGAAGGTCTGGGGGCCATGACCACCGGGGTCCTTCCAGTCTCAGTCAGTCCGTTAAGTCTGGTCTTAGGAGAATTTGGGGTCTGCATCCCACTGCTCTCCTGCTCCCTCAGGGGTTCTCTGTTGTGTTCCCTGACAGGGCAGTCATCGGTTGTAGCCAGGCACCATCTAGTTCTTCTGGTCTCAGGAAGATGTAGTTGTTGGTTCATGTGGCCCTTTCTGTCTCTTGGGCTCGTAATGACCTTGCGTCCTTGGTGTTCTTCATTCTCCTTTGATCCAGGTGGGTTGAGACCAATTGATGCATCTTTTTTTTAGAAGGCTGCTTGCTAGCGTTTAGGACACCAGAAGCCACTCTTCAAAGTGGGATGCAGGATGTTTTGTTAATAGATTTAACTATGCCAACTGACTTAGATGTCCCCTGAAACCATGGTCCCCAGACCCCTGCCCCTGCTACTCTGGCCTTTAAAGCATTCAGTTTATTCAGGAAACTTCTTTGCTTTTGGTTTAGTCCAATTGTGCTGACCTCCCCTATATTGTGTGCTTCCTTTCCCTTCACCTAAAGTAGTTCTTACCTATTATCTAATTAGTGAACACCCCTCTCCCACCCTCCCTCCCTTCCCCCTCTCGTAACCACAAAAGAATGTTTTCTTCTCAGTTTAAACTATTTCTCAAGTTCTTATAATAGTGGTCTTATACAATATTTGTCCTTTTGCAACTGGCTAATTTCACTCAGCATAATGCCTTCCAGGTTCCTCCATGTTATGAAATGTTTCACAGATTCCTCACTGTTCTTTATCAATGCACAGTATTCCATTGTGTGAACATACCAAATTTATTTATCCATTCATCCGTTGATGGGCACCTTGGTTGCTTCCATCTTTTTGCTATTGTAAACAGTGCTGCAATAAACATGGGTGTGCATATATCTGATAGTGTAAAGGCTCTTATTTCCTTAGGATGTATTCCAAAGAGTGGTATTGCTGGATCATATGGTAGTTCTATTTCTAGCTTTTTAAGGAAGCGCCAAATCAATTTCCAAAGTGGTTGTATCATTTGACATTCCCACCAGCAGTGTAGAAGTGTTCCAATCTCTCCACAGCCTCTCCAACATTTATTATTTTGTGTTTTTTGGATTAATGCCAGCATTATTGCAGTGAGATGAAATCTCATTGTAGTTTTGATCTGCATTTCTCTAATGGCTAATGATCGTGAACATTTCCTCTTATATCTGTTAGCTACCTGAATGTCTTCTTTAGTGAAGTGTCTATTCATATCTTTTGCCCATTTTTTAATTGGGTTATTCGTCTTTTTGCAGGTGAGTTTTTGCAGTATCATGTAGATTTTAGAGATCAGGTGCTGATCAGAAATGTCATAGCTAAAAACTTTCCCAGTCTGCAGGTAGTCTTTTGACTTTTTTGGCGAAGTCTTTGGATGAGCATAAGTGTTTGATTTTTAGGAGCTCCCAGTTATCTAGTTTTTCTTCTACGTTGCTTAAAATGTTTTCTGTACTATTTTTTTTTTCCATGATCTTTATCATTTTAGATTTAGGTCTTTGATTCATTTTGAGTAAGTTTTTGTGCATGGAGTGAGGTATGGGTCTTGTTTCATTTTTTTGCAGATGATATCCAGTTATGCCAGCACCATGTGTTAAAAAGACTGTCTTTTCCACATTTAACTGTTTTGGGGCCTTTGTCAAATATCAACTGCTCATATGTGGATGGATTTATGTCTGGATTCTCAATTCTGTTCCATTGGTCCATCTATCGGTTGTTGTACCAGTACTAGGCTGTTTTGACTACTGTGGTGGTATAATAGGTTCTAAAATCAGGTAAAGTAAGGCTTCCTACTTTGTTCTTCTTTTTCAGTAATGCCTTATTTATCAGGGGCCTCTTTCCCTTCCATATGAAATTGGTGATTTGTTTCTCCGTCTCATTAAAGGATGTCCTTGGGATTTGGATCAGAATTGCATTAAATGTATAGATTGCTTTTGATAGAATAGACATTTTTATAATGTTAAGTCTTCCTATCCATGAGCAAGGTATGTTTTTCCACTTATGTAAGTCTCTTTCGGTTTCTTGCAGAAGTATACTGTAGTTTTCTTTGTATAAGTCCTTTACATCTCTGGTAAGATTTATTCCTAAGTATTTTATCTTCTTGGGGGCTACTGTAAGTGGCATTGATTTGGTGATTTCCTCTTTGATGTTCTTTTTGTTTGTATAGAGGAATCCAACTGATTTTTGTATGTTTATCTTGTATCCCGATACTCTGCTGAACTCTTCTATTAGTTTCAGTAGTTTTCTGGAGGGTTCCTTAGGGTTTTCTGTGTATAAGATCATGTCATCTGCAAATAGAGATACTTATACTTCTTCCTTGCCAATCTGGATGCCGTTTATTTCTTTATCTAGCCTAATTGCTCTGGCTAGGACTTCCAGCACAATGTTGAATGAGAGTGGTGATAAAGGGCATCCTTGTCTGGTTCCCAATCTCAGTGGGAATGTTTTCAGGCTCTCTCCATTTAGGGTGATGTTGGCTGTTGGCTTTGTATAAATGGCCTTTATTATGTTGAGGAATTTTCCTTCTATTCCTATTTTGCTGAGAGTTTTTGTCATGAATGAGTGTTGAACTTTGTCAAATGCCTTTTCTGCATCAATTGATAAAATCATGTGATTCTTGTCTTTTGTTTTATTTATGTGGTGGATTACATTAATTGTTTTTCAAATATTGAACCATCCCTGCATACCTGGTATGAATCCCACTTGGTCATGGTGAATTATTTTTTTGATATGTTGTTGAATTCTATTGGCTAGAGTTTTGTTGAGGATTTTTGCATCTACATTCATGAGGGATATAGGTCTATAATTTTCTTTTCTTGTGGTATCTTTACCTGATTTTGGCATCAGGGATATAGTGGCTTCATAGAATGAGTTTGGTAGTATTCCATCCTTTTCTATGCTTTGAAATACCTTTAGTAGTAGTGGTGTTAACTCTTCTCTGAAAGTTTGGTAGAACTCTGCAGTGAAGCTGCTCTGAGCAGGGTTTTTTTTTTTTTGTTGGGAGTTTTTTGATTACCTTTTCAATCTCTTCTTTTGTTATGGGTCTGTTTAGTTGTTCTACCTCTGTTTGTGTTAGTTTAGGTAGGTAGTGTGTTTCTAGGAATTCATCAATTTCTTCTAGGTTTTCAAATTTGTTTGAGTATAGTTTTTCATAGTAATCTGATATGATTCTTTTAATTTCAGTTGGGTCTGTTGTAATATTGCCCATCTCATTTCTTATTTGGGTTATTTGCTTCCTCTCCTGTTTTTCTTTTGTCAGTTTGGCCAAAGGTTTGTCAATTTTGTTCAGTATTTCAAAAAACCAGCTTTTGGTCTTGTTAATTCTTTCAATTGTTTTTTCTGTTTTCTATTCCATTTAGTTCAGCTCTAATTTTTATTATTTGTTTTCTTCTGGTGTCCATGGGTTTCTTTTTTTGCTGTCTTTGTATTTGTTCAAGTTGTAGGGATAGTTCTTTGATTTTGGCCCTTTCTTCTTTTTGGATGTGTGCATTTATTGATATAAATTGGCCTCTGAGCACCACGTTTGCTGTGTCCCAAAGTTTCTGATGGAAAGTGTTTTCATTCTCATTGGATTCTATGAATTTCTTTATTGCATCCTTAATGTCTTCTATAATCCAGTCTTTTTTGAGCAGGGTATTGTTCAATTTCCAAGTGTTTGATTTCTTTTCCCTGCTTTTCCTGTTATGGATTTCCACTTTTATGGCCTTATGGTCAGAGAAGATGCTTTGTAATATTTCAATGTTTTGGACTCTGCTAAGGCTTGCTTTATGACCTAATATGTGGTCTATTCTAGAGAATGTTCCAAGTGCACTATAAAAGAAAGTATACTTGGTTGCTGTTGGGTGGAGTGTTCTGTATATGTCTACAAGGTCAAGTTCATTGTTTGTGGCATTTAGATCTTCTGTGTCTTTATTGAGCTTCTTTCTGGATGTCCTGTCATTCACAGAAAGTGGTGTGTTGAAGTCTCCTACTATTATTGTGGAGCTGTCTATCTCACTTTTCAATGCTGATAGAGTTTGTTTTATGTATCTTGCAACCTAGTCATTGGGTGCATGAATATTTAATATGGTTATATCTTCTTGGTGTAATCATTATATAGTGTCCTTCCTCATCCTTTCTAATGGATTTAACTTTAAAGTCTATTTTGTCAGAAATTAATATTGCCACTCCTGCTCTTTTTTGATTGTTGTTTGCTTGATATATTTTTTTCCATCCTTTGAGTTTTAGTTTGTTTTTGTCTCTAAGTCTAAGCTGTGTCTCTTGTAGGCAGCATATAGACGGATCTTGTTTTTTAATCCATTCTGCCACTCTCTGTCTCTTTATTGGTGCATTTAGTCCATTTATATTCAGGGTAATTATGGATAGGTATGAATTCAGTGCTATCATTTTGATGTCTTTTCTTGTGCGTTGACAGCTTCTTTTTACCACTTGATTTTATGTGCTGAGTAGATTTGCTTTGCATATTGTCCTTTCCTCATATTTGTTGTTGTTGATTTTGTTTCTGCTGAGTCTGTATTTTTCCCTTGTATTTTATTTTGATGTGTAGGATAGTTTGTCTCCTTTGTGGTTATCTTATTATTTACCCCTATTTTTCTAAATTTATAGCTAACCTTTTATTTCTTTTTTTATAGCTGTATCTTCCTCTCCACATGGAAGGTGTATGGTTACATTTCTTAGTCCCTCTTTATTATTTTAATGTTGTCTTCTTTTATATAATAACATCGCCATTACCCTGCGTTGGGCTTTTTTTTTTTTTTAATCTTGCTTTTTTTTTTTTTTTTTTGGATTTCCCTGCCTGGGTTGACTTCTGGTTGTGCTGCCCCAGTGCTCTAGTCTTGGGTCGATACCTGATATTATTGATTTTCTAACCAAAGAACTCCCTTTAGTATTTCTTGTAGTTTTGGTTTGGTTTTTACAAATTCCCTCAACTTGTGTTTATCTGGAAATGTCTTAATTTCACCTTCATATTTAAGAGATAGTTTTGATGGATATACGATTCTTGGCAGGCAATTTTTTTCCTTTAATTTTTTAAATATGTCATCCCATTGCCTTCTTGCCTGCATGGTTTCTGCTAAGTAGTCCAAGCTTATTCTTACTGGCTCTCCCTTGTAGGTGACTTTTCTTTTATCCCTCACTGCTCTTATAATTGTCTCTTTATCTTTGTTTTTGGCAAGCTTGATTATAATGTGTCTTGGTGACTTTCTTTTAAGATCTACCTTATGTGGAGTTGGATGAGCATCTTGGATAGATATCTTCTCATCTTTCATAATATCAGGGAAGTTTTCTGCCAACAAATCCTCAACAATTTTCTCTGTATTTTCTGTTATTCCTCCCTGTTCTGGTACTCCAATCACTCATATGTTATTTCTCTTGATAGAGTCTCACATGATTCTTAAGGTTTTGTCATTTTTTAAAATTCTTTTATCTGATTTTTCTTCAAATATGTTAGTGCCAAGTGATTTATCTTTGAGTTCAGAAATTCTAGCTTCTACTTGCTCAATCCTGCTCCTCTGACTTTCTATTTAGTTATCTAATTCTGTATTTTTATTGTTAATCTTCTGAATTTCTGATTGCTGTCTATCTATGGATTTTTCCAGCTTATTAAACTTTTCATTATGTTCCTGAATAATCTTTCGGATTTCTTCAGTTGCTTTATCTGTGTGTTCCTTGGTTTGTTCTGCGTATTGCCTCATTTCCTTCCTGATGTCTTGAAGGGTTCTGTATATTAAACTTTTGTATTCTGCATCTGGTAATTCCAGGAATGCACTTTCATCTAAAAAATCCCTGGATTCTTTGTTTTGAGAGCCTGTTGAGGTGACTATGGCCTGGCCTGTTTCTTTATGTGACTTGATCTTGACTGTTGTCTCTGAGCCATCTATAAGTTATTGTATTAGTTTATGCTTGCTTACTGTGTCGTAGCTGCTTGCTTTGTTTTGGTATACCCCTATGGGTTGCTTGAGTGAGCTAGCTTGATTATTTTCACCTTTGGAGCCCTGATGTCCTGTCCCCAGCTGGCTAGGGCTGTTATCAGGTATATCAGTCTAGGATTCCATTCAGTTTTCTTGTATGAATTCAGCTCAGGTTTCCAGGTAGCTGACATTAGGTGTGTGGTACAGACTCTGTCCTACAGTCTAAGAGGGGCAGGGGTGATTGGCGTATATACCCCGTATCTGACTGCAGCAGGGGGTCATGCTGTGAACAAGGCAGGGGGCTGAGAACCGACCCCCAAGTGTCTCTGAGGAAAATGCATCTCTGTTCCCTAGAGCGTGCTGGTGGGTCGGTTCTGCAGAGGGACCGTGGGCACCCAAACTTTTTGTTGTAAGGACTGGGAGCTACCAGTTATCCCTGGACCCGTGTTGAGGGTGGCTGGGCAACCCACATTGAGCCACCAGTCCTTAGGTCCCTATTGTGGGTAGGTGAGGGCCTTGTTTATTAGGCAAATCAATGTCAAACATCAAACAGCCACCTCTCCACCTCACGGCTGAAATGGTTGGAGTTTGCCAACAAGGGCCTATTCTCCTGAAATAGGCCCACTCAGGTCCATGCAGAAGGGACAGGTGATCAAGGTCCACAGACAGTTTATGCCTGGACAGGAGCCACCTCTGTCCTGAGCTCCCCCAGTTAATGGAGCTAGCAAATTATCTTTCCCCCCCGCCCCATTGCAAATTTTTTCCTTCCCCAAGGCCGGGAGGATGGCTCCAGGTGCTCACCAGGGTCTATCTCAGGCCTAGGAATTCAGCCACTGAAGCTGGGTTGGGGGTGGGGGGGCGGGGTAAAATATACGCAAGTACTTAGCTTTTGCCGAGAGCGCCCTCCCGCTCAGGTTCCGGAGGTGTGAGTGGGCTGTGTGGCTGCTGCTTCTCCCTGAGGAAACTGCGACCGAACGCTAGGACCAGCCCGCTGCTGCCACGCTGCCGCTCCGGGAATGGTGCCTGAGGGCTCCCCGCGATTCAGGTCCGGTAAGTCCTCTCCACTTCTGAACAGTCTCTTCCTTCCCCTGCACCTCAGTTCATTGTCTAAGCTTGCCTTTGATGCTCAGGGCTCCCAGCTTGTCACAAATATACTTGTTTCACTTGTTTTTTCAGGTCTTTGTTGTAAAGAGGGCTTCACGGAAGCATCTGTCTATTCCGCCATCTTGGCTCCGCCTCCGGAAGTTATACGAATCTTATTGGTATCACACTTACAAAATATCTCTAATGAGGTGGTTGCTCTTAGGAATATGGTTACAGAGGCCTAGTGGTGCAGTGATTAAGCACTTGGCTGCTAACTGAAAGGTCAGTGGTTCCAACCCAACAGCCATTCCAAGGGAGAAAGATGTGACAGTCTGCTTCTGTAAAGATTACCGCCTTGAAAACCCTATGGAACAGCCCTACTTTGTCCTATGGGGTCACTCTGAATCAAAATCAAATCTATGGCAGTGGGTTTTATGTTTGTTTGTTTTTGGTTAGATATATGGTTAATCCATTTCTCCCCCCCTCATTTTATTCTTAGATTCAATCACAGAAACCATGTTTTCTGACTTTCTATTTAAATTTTGAGGATACTCTTGGTTTTAGAGGTCTGCTGCCAGATGTGCTGACTATAGTCTTGGCTCATTGATGAGAACAAAGTTTTGAGAATTCTGGCTATCAGCCAATCTTCCTTTGTGGCTTGCTTTCTTTCTGTTTCACCCTCCTTCTCCTTCTTAATTCAGATTTGCCATCAGTTTTGCCCACCACTTGTCTGTCAGATTGTCGTACTGTGGTGGCTTGCATGTTGCTGTGATGCTGGAAGCTATGCCACTAGTATTTCAAATACCAGCAGGGTCACCCATGGTGGTCAGGTTTCAGTGGAGCTTCCAGACTAAGACAGACTAGGAAGAAGGATCTGGCTATCTACTTCTAAAAAAATTGGCCAGTCAAAAACTTATGAGTAGCAGCAGAATATTTTCTGATATAGTGCTGGAAGATGAACTCTTCAGGTTGGAACGCACTCAAAATATGACTGTGGAAGATCTGCCTCTTCAAAGTGGAGTCAATTTTAATGATGTGGATGGAGTAAAGCTTTCAGGACCTTCATTTGCTGATGTGGCACGACTCAAAATGAGAAGAAACAGCTGAAAACATCCATTAATAATTGGAACACGGAAAGTACGAAGGTTTAATTTTACTTGGATCCATAATCAATGCCCATGGAAGCAACAGTCACGGAATCAAATGACATGTTGCAAACCTGCTGTAAAAAAACTCCTCAAAGTGTTAAAAAGCAAAGATGACACTTTGAAGAATTAAAGTATGCCTAATGCAAGCCATGGTATTTTCAATGGTCTCATATGCATGTGAAAGCTGGGCAATGAATAAGGAATGTTGAAGACTGAGGAATTTATGCCTTTGAATTATGGTGCTGGCCAAGAATATTGGATGTATGACGGACTGCTGGAAGAACAAACAAATCTGCCTTGGAAGAAGTACAGCCAGAATACTCCTTAGAAGTGAGTATATGGCAAGACTGTACTTTGGACACTTTATCGGGAGGGACCAGTAGAGGATCCACCAAAAAGAAGAAGACCTCAATGAGACAGATTGACAGAGTGGCTTTGAGAATGGGCTGAAACATAGCAATGATTGTGAGGATGGTGCAGAACCAGGCACTGTTCTGTTGAACATAGGGGTCTGTATGAGTTAGAAATAACTTGATGGCACCTAACAACAACAACAGTTTTGACATTTTTGAAACTGGAATAACCTGTTATTGTTACTGTTTGTTGCCTTTGAGTTGGCACCAACAGAATGAAACCTTGGCCAGTCCTGGGCCATCTTCATGATTATTGGTATACTCAAGTCCATTTTTATGGTCCTTGTATTTTGAATGCCTTCCAACCTAAGGACTCATCTTCCAGTGCTGTATCAGACAATACTCTGTTGCGATCCGTTGAGCTTTCTTTGGCTCATTTTCAGAAGTAGATTGCTACTGGTAGTAGGGAACCCAAGGAAGAGGAAGGAAAGTGTTGATGTGTCTGTGGGGTTGTTAACTGATGTCATAAAACAATATATGTACTGTTTAATGAGAAACTAGTTTGTTCTGTAAACCTTCATCTAAAGTACAATTAAAAAGAAAAAAGAAGATAAAAAAGAATGAGGTAAACGTGCTGATGATCTTAAAAAAAAAGAAAAAATAGATTGCTAGGCTTTTCTTTCTAGTCTGCCTTAGTCTAGAAGATCCACTGAGATCTGTCCACCATGCGCGACCCTGTTGGTATTTGAAATACAGTGGCATAGCTTCCAGCATCACAGCAACAGGCAAACCACCCCAGTACTACAAACTGACACACAGATGGTAGGGAAAAACAGTGTTAAATTTAAACTTAAATTTTGGCTCCAGCACTATTTATGAAGACCCCTCTCTAACTTTTCACTTTAACAAATGTTCATGTTAAACACCATCCTCTTACTGGTTCTTAATTACTTTCCTGCCAGCCAGAGAGGGAGCAAACTGTGAGGGAACCAGCCAGGGTAAGCTCTGCTTGTTTTGCATTCTTTAGTTCAATTGCTTCAGTTCATCAGGGAAATAAAACTGTCAGCACAACATCTCTGAATGCAGATGACATTGGTTGGGTATATAATTCAAAGGATTGCCCAGGGCTAAAACCACTGTGTAAGCTTTAATTAACTGGGGCACTCAGTGGCAGGTGCTGTAGGGGGGAGCACTATGGTTATAAATGTTAATTTTTTATGTGAATGTAGGGAAAGTCCTGAATGCATTGTTTTATAATTAATTTTCTTATAAGTTATGAATGTCCTAGATTTCCCCTCCAGGAGGGCTATAGAGATCAATTAATTTAATGCAATTTTGTTTTTAGAGGTTCTTCTCCTAGCCATATATTTATGGCTACAATTTTACTTCAGTTTCTTGTGTGGTTTTCTAGAACTTGGAATAAGCTCTGCCTTTAAAACAGCTAATTAATGATCACTACTATGCCTTTTGGACTACTTTAAGTTCTTTGGGTGTGTTTGGGGTCATAGGTTGAGGCAAGATGAGGAAAACTCATGATTGTTTTAGAGTTTCTGATACTTAAGTCACTTATTGCAGGAGGCATACAAGTATTTGTCTACCAAATAAATTCTTGCTATTTTTTTTAGTATGGTTATCCTGGAAATCGGTTTAAGCAAGTCGAAGTATTTTGTCTTATGCAAAATATTACATATGTTCTAATATTCCCTTCTTTTACAAGTTGAGTTTACCATTCCAATTTATTGTTAACACTGATATTTTTATTGTTGCTTAAAGCCAACCTTTAGACAGGAACAACTAGGGCCAAACAATTTGTGTTTGCCCCAAGGCTTAGAAACTAGGCTGATAAGACCTTTTTCAGTTTAACCAGATTTTCAAGTAGGGGCTGAACTGCCAGGGTCATCTGAAGCCCTGGGCAGTGCTGAATTCAGCCCGGGGGGAGGTGGCAGAGCTCTGTGGTACATAGAAGCAAATTTTCCATAAAGGACATGCTTCTTTTGAAAATTAACATGTTTCTCAAATCACAGCATGTCTGTGATATTTATTGTGTGGAGGCTGGAAACTCATCAAAGCAAATACTCTATCCCCACTCATGAGACCTACCACTCGTCTGTCAATTTGTCATGCTGTGGTGGCTTGCCTGTTGCTATGATGCTGGAAGCTATGCCACTGATATTTCAAATACCAGCAGGGTCACTCAAGGTGGACAGGTTTCAGGGAGCTTCCAGACTACAACAGGCTAGAAAGAAAGGCTGGAGATCTAATTCTGAAATTAGCCTGTAAAAGCCTTATGGATCATTACAGAATATTTTTGATATAGTCACAGCATCAGGAAAGACCAACTTCTAGAAAAGGACATCGTATTTGGTAAAGTAGATGATCAGTAAAAACAAGGGAAACCCTCAATGAGATGGATTGATACAATGGCTGTGACAAAGGACTCAAACATACCAATGATTATGAAGATGGTATAGGACCAGGCAATGAGGTTAGTTCTGCTATAAGTAAGGTTGCTGTGAGTTGGAGCCAACCGGGCAACTAACAACAACAATCTGTGAGATGTTCTTTCTCTACCTTAAAGTCTACGTTACAATCAGCATATGGCTCTGGAGCCAATTGTTTAGTTGAATTCAAAAGTTTCTCTTTCTGTACAAACTTGGTCAATTTACTTAACCCCATGTATCTCATATTCCTCATTTGTAAAATGAGGACAATAAGAGAATCTATCTCACAGGATATTGAGGACATTAAACCCATTGCCATCCAGTTGATTCATAGAGACACTATAGGACAGAGTAGAGATGCCCCATAGGGTTTCCAAGGCTGTAATTTTTACAAAAGCAGGGTGCCACATCTTTTTCCTGTGGAGCAGCTGGTGGGTTCGAACCACTGATCTTTTGGTTAGCAATCGAGCTCCTGATCACTTCTTTACCAGGGCTCCTCTACTGAGACAAACAAATGATATAATATGCAAATAGTAGCTTGAACAGTACCTGATAGATAGTAAATAATAAATGTTGTTGTTCATTACCGTCCAGCCGATTCTGACTTACAGTGGCAGAGTAGAACTGCTCCTTGGTTTCTAAGGGTTTTCTTGGCTGGAATTAACACCTTTGAATTATGGTGTTGGCAAACAATATTGAGTATACCATGGACTACCAGAAGAATGAACAAGTCTGTCTTGGAAGAAGTACAGCCAGAGTGCTCATTGGAATTGAGGATGGTAAGACTTTATCTCACGTACTTTGGACATGTTATCAGAAGAGATCACTCCCTGGAGAAGTACATCATGCTTGGTAAAGTAGAGGATCACTAAGAAAGAAGAAGACCCTCAACAAGATGGATTGACACAGTAGCTGTAACAATGGGCTCAAACATAGCAACGATTGTGAGGATGGTTCAGGATGGGACAGTGTTTTGTTCTGTTATACATAGGGTCACTACGAGTTGGAATCGACTCAAAGGTACCTATCAACAACACCAACGATCTTAATAGAAGGAGTTCACCAGACCTTTTCTTCCATGGTACCGCTGGATGGGTTCCAACTTTGAACCTTTAAGTTAGCAGTCGAGCACAAATCATTTGCTCCACATAGGCACTACACACAAACCATTGGCACCACATAGGTACCTTTCAGACAATGGATAAGGAAGACTGATGAAGAGTTGACACCTTTTAATTATGGTGTTGTAGAAGAATATTGAATATACCATGGACTGCCAGAAGAATGAACAAATCTGTCTTGGAAGAAGTATAGCCAGAATGCTCCTTAGGAGCAAGGATGGTGAGACTTCTGGTGAGCAGCCTGAGCTCTTAACCACAGTGCTGCCACAGCTCCAATAGTAGTACTCAATAGTAGCAATCGTAAGACTAACAGCATGGAGGCAAAGAAATGCAATGTTATTAGGAGGGACTTAGAGAAGGACATCATACTTGGTAAAGTAGAGGTCAGTGAAAAAGAGGAAGACCCTCAATGAGATAGATTGACACAGTGGCTACAGCAATGGGCCCAAACATAGCAACGATTATGAGGGTGGCTTAGGACTGGGCAGTGTTCCATTTCATAGGATGTCTATGAGTCAGAACGGACTCAAGGGTATCTAACAGCAACAACAAGGGACCTTTCAATAAATGTTAGAAACTATGTTTATCTCTCTCGTTCCCTCTCCTTCTTCCTTAAGCAAACAAGCAAGAAGTATAGATTGTCACCCTCCAGGTGTAAGACATTGTTGGATTCACAAAGACATGTAAGTCTTGCTGTAACAGACTTTAAAACAATTGGCAAGACAAATCATAAATAAATGATGATTTAGAAAATACAATTGAGAAATAAATTCTCAGTACATCAGTTTTCAAATAAGTGATCAGTGCATGTGCACCAGAGAATTTTAGGAGGAGGAGAAATGACTCTGGAAGGAAGTGGTCTGGAAGACTTTACTGAGGAGGAGTAATGTGGCTGGGTTTAAAAAATTTTGGTGGGGGTGAAAATGAGGAGCGGATGAGAAGAGAATACTAGAGTATTAAATAAACTCAAAACCAAACTTGTTGACCTCAAGTCTATTCCAACTCATAGTGACAGAGTAGAATTGCCCCATACAGTTTCTAAGGAGCTCCTGGTGGATTTGAACTGATGACCTTCTGGTTAGCAGCCTGAGCTCTTAACCACTGTGCCACCAGGGCTCCAAAATATTCAATAGTGGCAATCATAAGACTAAAAGCATAAAAAAAAAAAAGCATGGAGGCAAGGAAATGTAAGATGTGTTTGAGGAATAGTAAATAAGTTTTTTGGCAGGAAAAGTACTCTAGCAATGAGTATTTGGATAAAAAAAAAAAAAAAGTGGGTTAGTGCCACTTTGGGTGGGGGGTGGGCTTGCCAGCACATTTATGTCAGAATCATCCTTTTAGTGAAGTTGAGTGCTAATGTTTTAGTTGGAGGTGCATATTTGATTCTTCTCTACCAAATTATTGTTAAGTGATTAGCACCTAACAACAATTAAAATTCTATTCTTTGTAGGGTCAAAATATGCTCATTAACATGATCTACCCATTACTGTGGAGTTGATTTTGACTCATAGTGATCCTACAGAACACAGTAGAACTGTCCCATAGTGTTTACAAGGCTGTAAATCTTTACAGAAGCAGACTGCCACTTCTTTTTCCCTCAGAGCAGCTGGTGAGTTTGAACTGCCAACCTTTTGGTTAGCAGCTGAGCACTTAACTCTTCTACTACCAGGGTTCCATTAGCATAATCAAGACTATAAATATAATCAAGACAATACAAGGTTATGGACACGTGTCAAACTCTCCACAGAGAACCTTTTCGTATCTTCTTTTATAGCTTCTTAAATGGCCCTTCAAGCTAAACAGGTATAATACAATATTTATCTGATACCATATAGTGTTTACCTGTTTTGAAAAATTGCACATTCTTGGGGCTGTCCACTTTAGAGCCATGGGAAATGCTCACTGACCTGGCAAAAGAAAATATTCAGACTTGGATCAATAAGTAAGTACTTATGTCATATTAAATTTAAGTATCTATTGAAACATTTCCAGTGTTGCCACAGCCTACCATTTTTTCAGGTACTGATGCCAAAATAATATTGAACAACTTGAATAATTTATGTATTCTTTACTTTGTCACATTTTTCATTGAACCACCAAAATCCTTAAAAATAATTTCCACCTTTTAGAATGAAATGATTTTATGTAGACTGATTGTTTTATTAAGGCTTCTAGAACAACATATATAACCCAAGTGTCAAAGTTGATGTTTTGCAAGATGGAAGTTTCTTTTATAAAATACCCAATTAAACTCAGATCCAAGGGATATATTCTTGATGACAAATGCTTCCTCTTTTAAAATTTTTTCTTTTTTTTAGTGACCATAATCAAGAGCAAGAAGGAAAAGGGAACAAAGGAAAGTAGGAAGGAAGGGGTAATGTAATCCAGTGAGACTAAGTTCGGACTGGTTGGGCGTTCCGGGTGTGTTGTCGTTGTTGTGTGCCGTCTACTTGATTCCGACTTCCACCAACCATATATGATGGAGTAGAACTGCCTCATAGGGTTTCCTAGGTTGTAGTCTTTATGGGAGCAGATCACCACATCTTTTCTCCCTCGGAGCTACTGGTGGGTTTGAACTGCTGACACTTTGCTTAGCAGGCTAGTGCTTAACCACTGGAAACCCTGGTGGTGTAGTGGTTAAAGTGCTATAGCTGCTAACCAAAGGGTCAGCAGTTTGAATCTGCCAGGTGCTCCTTGGAAACTCTATGGGGCAGTTCTACTCTGTCCTACAGGGTTGATAGCAGCTGGAATCTACTTGACACTTGACGGCACTGGGTTTGGTTTGGTTTTTTGGCTTAACCACTGTACCATCAGAGCTTCTTTCTGTAAGTGTTGAGACTTTAATTTTAACTGTGCTTGGAATGATTAAGTTTGGGACAGGAAATTAAATCAATTCTTAGTAGTCAGAACTCCAGGTGGTTAGGCCTATCCTGTCTATTTTCTTGTTTCTATAATGTCTACCATGACTTTTAATGCAAAGCCGAGGTGACAGATTAGAAGAGTAAGTTCAGTTTATCAAAAACATGCTCTTGAGTATTTAATGAGGTGCTTAACATGACTTTGTGGAGCTGTGGCGTTTTAGCTACACAGCAGTCATGTGGTGAGCTTGTTATCAGGACATTCTCCTGGGCCTCACTCCCCTGATGTTTGGGTCAATAAATCTGACATGGAGACTGGTAATTTTAATTTTTTTAAAGCTCTTTAAAAGGCATCAAAGGTTATTGTGATGGTTAATTTTATGTGCTGACTTGGCTAGTCTATTTAGTCAAACACTGGCCTAGGTATTTTGTAGATCTTATTAACATTTATAGTGAGTTGACTTTTAAGTAAAGAAGATTGCCCTTGATAATGGGGGTGAGACTCATCCAATCTGATGAAAGTCTTCAGTGGGGAAAGAATTTGGCCTCAAGACTGTAACATAGAAATCCTGCCTGAGTTTCCAGCTTGTCAGCCTTCCTTACGAATTTTGAACTCAAAATTGCAACATCAACTTTTGGTTGAGTTTCCAGTCTGTTGGCCTGCCCAATAGATTTCAGACTTTTGAGCCTTTACAATTGCCTGAAGCAATTTCTTAAAATAAATCTCTCTGTCTCTCTATTCTATTTGTTCTGTTTCTCTGGAGAACTTCAACTAATGCAGAGATTTTGATATGTGGTTGGATTTGGAAAACACTGACTTTGACACTATTAAAGAAAACCTTTGGTGAAAGCAAGACATTTTGGGCAAAGATCAATAAGACAATTTACAACTAAGCACCAAATTCTGTGGTTTGTGTCCTTAGTGCTAGAGGCTTTCAGAAATGGAAATACCAGTGTGGGCTAGAAAGCTGGTCAAAGTTTCATGAATGATGAAAGGTTTAAATTGAGTCTAAGGGAATTAGTAGACCTTAAAGGAGTCAGGAAAGAGTGGAAGGCAATTTAGGTCTAGAAAACACAAAAGGGGAATGCCGTGAACTGATAAGATGGCATGTGTGTGCTGAGGAAACATGGGGTTGCTGGGTTTAGATTTTGGAAGGTGTTGAATGTTAGCCAGGTAGCAAATGTAAATTGCTGAAAAAAGATGAAAGAGTCGCCTTGAAGATCTCCAACCACTGCCCTGGCAGTAAATGACACACTGATTTTCTGCTGTGGTTTCTGGTAGGCATGGAGTCAAACTCACTTAATAGGAAGTTTAATGGAGTCTGGGGCAAATCAATCTCATGCTAGGATGAAGCAGTCTCTTGTATTCTGATGGCCTGTGCACTTTTGGGTTGTAGATTCTTGCCAGTTTGAGCCACTGAGACCTGAAAACTTTTTTCCACCTTGGCATTGATTTCCCGGTTCCAGAAGCCTTATTTGGCTCATGGCAAAATTGACATCCAGATTCCTTTCCTTTTGTATTAATCTCCAAGATCTCTGGCTCCTTTTGATCCCCTATTGTTTTGTTTTGCTTTGCTTTTTTGCTTCCTGGTCCTAGTGTTAGCATTGACAGCTGAGACCATGGAATCTCTAGATGCTCCTTCATCATCTTGGACCTCTCTGGACCCTTGATTTATTTATGGGATGATGGGAGCTGTAATAGGAGTCCCTGGGTGGTGCAAACAGCTAATCTTGGCTACTAAACAAAAGGTTGGCGGTTTGAGTCCACCCAGATGCACGTTAGAAGGAAGACTATTTTCAAAAGATCATAGCCATTGAAAACCCTATGGAGCAAAGCTCTACTCTGACACACACGGAGTCACCACGAGTTGGAATTTGCTTGACAGCAACTAGTTTTAACTGGGAGCTATATTAGTTATTGATTACCCCTAAACTTAACAGCTTAAAACAAAAAACATTTATTATCTTATGCTTTTGAGTGTTGGGAGTAGATTTACTGGGTGGTTCTGCCTCAGGGTGTCTCCTGAGGTTGCAGTTCAGATGTCAGCTAGGACTGCAGTCATCTGAAGACCTCGCTGGAACTAAGGGATTCACTTCCAAGCTTACTCATGTGGTTGTCAGCACACTGGCTGTTGACAAAGACCTTAGTTCTTTGCTGTATGGGGTTCTCCATAGGGCTGTGCACAGTGTGATCAGTGGCTTTCCCTAGATCAAGTGATCCCAGGAAAGTGAGGGCTAGTGAGCCAGAGAGCACTTAAGATGGAAGCTGCAGTCTTTTATAGTCTAATCTTGGAAGTGACATCCACTACTTCTGCCATATGCTGTTGGTCACACAGACCAGCTCTGTCTGGTACGATGTAGAAGGGGACTATGAAAGGGTATAAATATCAGGAGGTGGGGATCATTGGGGGTCAATTAGAGGTTGGCCACCCCAGAAATCTTCATCCCCATTTACTTGTTCAACACTCTTCCAGCTCTGTGCCTATCTACATGCTTCCTACATCTGTCTTGTGCCAATATTACACAGGAGAGACACTGAGCACTTATCTGGAAAGCATCAATACAATTATGGAACTCATTTGCATAGTAAAAGTCATAATGAGTACCATAGAGGATACTAAACAATAGGATATGAGCTCTTGTTCTCAAGACTTTTATGATATAGTTGAGAAAGCAGAATACACACAAGAGGAGGCAAAGTCCTTCTTATGGCAAGATATAGAAATTCAACTTATAGCTTAGGCAAAAAGGGGAATTTACTAGAAGGTTCGAGTAGCTATAGAAACGGCAGGGGTGTGGAGACAGCTGGATTCCAGGCATGAATCCGAACAGGACTCTTCCGACCCATATATCATCTCTGCTACTCTGTCTGTATGGGCTTCATTCAGTCAGATTGGCTTTTTTCCCATGACGGCTGTTATGAATTGAATTGTGTACCCCCCAAATATGTGTTGTAAATACTAACCCCTATACTTGTGAATGTAACCCCATTTGGGAGTACAGTTTTCTTAGTTATGCTAATGATATCATATCAGTGTAGGGTGTGTCTTAAGCCAATTGCTTTTGAGATATACAAGTGTAGGTTAGGGACAGAATCAAGGAAGCACAGATGGGGGAAGGGGTCATGCTACCTGAAGATTGCCAAGGAAACTAGGAAGAGAAGTTGGAAGAGACGAGGATCTTCCCCCAGAGCTGACAGAAAGGAAGACCTTCTCCTACATTTGGCGCCCTAAATTCAGACTTCTAGCCTCCTAAACTGTGAGACAACAGATTTCTGTTCGTTAAAGCCTCCCACTCATGGTATTTCTACTACAGAGGCACTAGATAACTAAGACAGTGGCCAACAAGGCTTCTGGCAGCTCTTGGTCTGTATCTTGAAGCCATAAGATGTAGGAAGCACTAGGCTGATTGTGTGTGGTTCCAGGTGAAGGAAGGGCTTTAATTGGCCCATCTGGTTCGGATGCCCGTTCCTAGACCAATCAGCATCCATCCATTTTTTTTATCCTGCCATCATCAGGAATCGGCACTGTGGCAGACATTGGCTGGGTGCTCTTTTCTACTGTCTTTTAAAGTTCTGGTTTTTCTCCGTCCTTTTATTATTTCAGTCTTCCACATTCTGCCTAGGCTGCTTCTTCAGGATAAGTCGGAAACTTCCTAGACTGTACAGAGTAGCACCTAACTTGCTGAAAAGCACTGGGTTTCTAACAAGGAGTTTCTGACAGGTTCTTTCTTTGGAGAAAAAAATGTGAGAAAGCAAGGGGGATATAAATGTCTTTGTTTTCACCGAAGTACACTCAGAATGAATAATTAAGAAATTCATACTTAACTCGGCAGCATTATCAGAGCTGTTAATCCAAAAAGGTGGATGAGGGTGTGGGTGTGTTTGTGCTTCCAGAAGACAGGTGGGAGTTCTTGAGTCTATATTTCTGTTAACAGTTCCATCCAGCTCCACGGTGAGGACTGAATTCTCTTCTGGCTGAGGAGAGCTGTTTTTCTGGAATGACACAATAAGAGAGAGAAAATAAGTGGCTACTTACACCTGAAGGGGGAGGAGGGAACCTGTTGCAGTCAGTTGATTCTGACTCATAGGACAGAGTAGAACTGCCCCATTGGGTTTCTAAGGAGTGGCTGGTGGATTTGAACTTCCGATCTTTTGGTTAGCAGCTGAGCTTTTAACCACTGGGCCACCAGGGCTTAAATGATGTGATTTCAGGAAAGACATAGGGTCCCAACTCCCAAATAACTTCCCAATTCTAGGCTTAGTATCAAAATTCCTTTGTCAGAGTGGCAAAATATTTTATTCTACTGTTAAAAAAAAAAAACAAAACAAAAAGATAAAAATATTTCAGATAGAGTTAGGACACTGATGTAATTTCTTTTCTATTTTTTTTTTTTTTATTGTGGCAGAAATATACACAACAAAACATACACCACCTCAACAATTTCTGCATGGACAATTCAGTGACTTTGGTTATGCAATTTCATAATCAGAGATGTTGGTAAATAATATCAAATTCTTTCTTGGATTTATTTTTATAGGATGAGGCGTGTGTGTGTGAATAAGGCTAGGAACATGGACCTCAAACTCTGCCTAACACCCAATCTTGCCTAGTTCTCATTATGATATTAAATTCTCATTGTACTTCATACCACATACAATTCATATCATTGGATAAGAATTCTGTCTGCAAAGTAATAATATAGTCAGAACTTGGACTCTTTTGGAATTTTTAATTCTTTGGCTATTTAACAATTTCTTTGGATATTTGCATTCTGCAAGGTTAGCTCTCTCAGAATTTAATTTTTTAAACAGAAACAAGTCAGCTAACTTTTCTCTCCTCTCAAATATCTTGTTCAGGAGCAAAGAAAAGTTCGACATTCCTTTCCCAATGTGATGTCTTTCATTACAGCATTATCTCCTTCATGACAACATTTGGATATAATTCAAATCAGATAAAGTTGGCATTTATTTAACGCCCTTTAAGAAGAACACAGCCAATTAGAGATTGTTGAATAATAAACACATCATTGAGGTTTCCTAGAAAGGGCTCAGTAATAAGTTTTGAGAGCTCGATTACAAAGCACGGTTGTTGTTAGTTTTTAAGGGCATGTGTATCCTTGAGACTCTGGGATTCTCTTGTCAGCCTCAAACTCCTTTTCTTGTAGATGTTTCAAAGAAAGTTCTTGTCTGGCTGTTTTTATAAAGTCACCAACATTTTTTACATTGTTGCCTGGGAGAAGAAATTGAGTGGAAATAAGCTTAACAAAACTGCATCCTGCTCAGTTCAACCAGCTTCAAATCAAGTTCATCAAATTTGTATCAATAGATTATTGTATTTATTGAGGGCTTATTATGATCCGTCCCCACGAGTCTGTCAGTATCTTACTGTGGAGGCTTGTGACTTGGTGTGATGCTGAAAGCTATGCCACTGGTATTCAAATACCAGCAGGGCCTTCCGTGGTAGACACGTTTCAGTGGAACTTCCAGACTAAGACAGACTAGGAAGAAGGACCTAGTGGTCTACTTCTGAAAGGAATTAACCAGTGAAAACCTTATGAATAGCAGCGGAACATTGTCTGATATAGTGTCAGGAGATGAGCCCGTCGGGTTGGAAGGCACTCAAAAGATGACTAGGGAAGAGCTTCGTCTTCAAAGTCCACCTTAATGACGTGGATGGAGTCAAGCTTTAGGGACCCTCATTTGCTGATGTGGCATGACTCAAAATGAGAAAACAAACAGCTGCAAACATCTGTTAATAATTAAAACGTGGAATGTATGAAGTATGAATCCAAGAAAATTGGAAATAGTCCAAAGTGAAATGGAATGCATAAACATCGATATCCTAGTCATTAGTGAGCTGAAAGGGACTGGCATTGGCCATTTTGAATCAGACAATCATATAGTCTACTATGCTGGGAATGACAACTTAAAGATCAATGGTATTGCATTTATCATCAAAAAAGAACATTTCAAGAGCTACCCTGAAGTACGAAACTGTCAAAAAAACCAAACCAAACCCATTGCTGTTAGGTTGATTCCGACTCATAGCTGCCAGTGATAAGATAATACCTATACACCTACAAGGAAGGTCAGTTACTACTACTATTGTTCAAATTTATACATCAACCACTAAGACCAAAGATGAAGAAATTGAAGATTTTTACCAACTTCTCCAGTCTGAAATTGATCAAACATGCAATCAAAATGCATTGATAATTACTGGAGTTTGGAATGTGAAAGAGGGAAACAAAGAAAAAGGATCAGAGGGTTTAGTTGGAATATATGGCCTTTGGAATAGAAATGATGTTGGAGATCGAATGATAGAATTTTGCAAGAGCAATGACTTCATCATTGCAGATACCTTTTTTCACCAACATAAATTGTGACTATAGACATGGACCATCCCAGATGGAATACAAAGGAATCAAATTGACTACATTTGTGTCAAGAGACAATGGAAAAGCTCAATATCATCAGTCGGAACAAGGCCAGGGGCTGATTGCAGAACAGATTGCCAATAGCTAATATGCAAGTTCAAGTTGAAGCTGGAGAAAATTAGAACAAGTTGATGAGAGCCAAAGTATGACCTTGAGTATATTCTACTTGAATTTAAAGACCATTTTAAGAATAGGTTTGACCCATTGAATACTAATGACCGAAGCCAGACAAGTTGTGGGATGATACCAAGTGCATCATATATAGAGAAAGCAGAAAAAAGCAGAAGGTCAATAAAAAGACAGGAAAGAAAGAAAAGACCAAAATGGATGTCAGAAGAGACTCTGAAAGTTGCTCTTGAATGTTGAGTAGCCAAAGCAAAAGGAAGAAGCGATGAAGTAAAAGAGCTGAACAGAAGATTTTGAAGGGCAGCTCGAGAAGACAAAGTAAAGCATTACAATGATATGTGCAAAGACCTAGAAATAGAAAACCAAAAGGGAAGAACATGCTTGGCATTTCTCAAGCTGAAAGAACTGAAGAAAAAAGTTAAGCCTCGAGTTGCAATACTTAAGAATTCTACGGGGAAAATATGAAACGATGCAGGAAGCATCAAAAGAATATGGAAGGAATACACAGAGTCACTATACCAAAAAGAATTGGTTGTCATGGTTGACATTCAGCCATTTCAGGAGGTAGCATATGGCCAGGAAGCGACAGTAGTGAAAGAAGAGGTCAAAGCCACACTGAAGGCATCGGTGAAAAGCAAGGCTCCAGGAATTGATGGAATACCAATTGAGATGTTTCAACAAATGGATGCAACGCTGGAAGTGCTCACTCATTTATGCCAAGAAATTTGGACAACAGCTACTTGGACAACCTACTGCAAGAGATCCATATTTATGCCAGTTCCAAAGACAGGTGACCCAACAGAATTCAGAAATTATGGAACAATACATTAATATCACAAGCAAGTAAAATTTTGCTGAAGATCATTCAAAAGTGGCTGCAGCAGTACATCGACAGGAAACTGCCAGAAATTCAAGCCAGATTCAGAAGAGGGTGTGGAACTAGGGATATCATTACTGATGTCAAATGGATATGTCTACCTGTATTTTATTGACTATGCAAAGGCATTCAACTATGTGGATCATAATAAATTATGGATAATATTGCAGAGAATGGGAATTCCAGAACACTTAACTGTGCTCATGAGGAAACTGTACATAGATCAAGAGGCAGTCTTTTGAATGGATACTGTGTAGTTTAAAATCAGGAAAGTTGTGCATCAGAGTTGTATCCTTTCACCATACTTATTCAATATGTATGCTGAGCAAATAATCTGAGAAGCTGGACTATATGAAGAAGAATGGGGCACCAGGATTGGAGGAAGACTCATTAACAACCTGTGATATGCAGATGACACAACCTTGTTTGCTGAAAGTGAAGAGGACTTGAAGCACTTATTGATGAAGATCAAAGACCACAGCCTTCAGTTTAGATTACACCTCAACATAAAACAAAAATCCTCACAACTGGACCAATAAGCAACATCACAACAAAAGGAGAAAAGATTGAAGTTGTCAAAAATCTCATTTTACTTGGATCCACAATCAATACCCATGGAAGCAGCAGTCAGGAAATCAAAAGACACATTGTATTGGGCAAACGTGCTGCAAAAGACCTCTTTAAAGTGTTAAAAAGCCAAGTTTCACTTTAAGGACTAAGACGTGCCTGACCTAACCCATGGTGTTTTCAGTTGCCTCATATGCATATGGAAGATGGGCAATGAATAAGGAAGACCAAAGAAGAATTGATGCCTTTGAATTATGGTTGTTGGTGAGGGATATTGAATATACCATGGACTGCCAAAAGAATGAGCAAATCTCCTTGGAAGAAGTACAGCCAGAATGCATCTTAGAAGTAAGGATGGTGACACCATGTCTCACATACTTTGGGCAAGTTATCAGGAGGGACCAGTCCCTAGAGAATGACATCATGCTTGATAAAGTAGAGGATCATTGAAAATAGGAGGATCCTCAATGAGATAGATTGACGCAGTGGCTGCAAAAATGGGCTCAAGCATAACAACGTTTGTGGGCATGGCACAGGACTAGGCAGTGTTTCGTTCTGTTGTACGTAAGGTCCCTATGAGTCAGAAATGACTTGATGGCACCTAAGAACAACAACAACAACTATGATCCGAGCACTACAATTAATAACATAGGTAAGTACTTTAGATGACAATACACAAATATACAAACATATACACAGGAATATCAAATAGGAAGTAAGTGTCAGATGGATAATTCACCTGAGGTGATGCCATATTCAGTATCTTCGTTGTGGAGGTTAAAGGTAGTATTTTGGAGGAGTCATTTTTTTTTTTTTTGTATGGCTCTCTTAAATTCAGCAGTTCGAATCCACTATCTGCTCCTTGGAAATTCTACGGAGCAGTTCTACTCTGTCTCGTAAGGTCACTATGAGTGGAAATCAACTCGATGGCAATGAGTTTTTTTATTTTTTGACAGGAAGAAGTTATACTTATAAGGATCTAGGGACGATGAGCTGCCAGAGGAGCAAACAAATCTGTCTTGGAAGAAGTACAGCCAGAATGCTCCTTAGAACCAAAGACTGTGCCATTGAGTCAGTTCCGACTCATAGCGAACCTACGTGCAACAGAACTAAACACTGCCTGGTCCTATGCCATGCCCACAATCTTTGTTATGCTTAAGCCTATTGTTGCAGCCACTGTGTCAATCCATCTTTTTGAGGGTCTTCCTCTTTTTTGTTGACCCCGTACTTTATCGGAAAACCTGGTGGCGTAGTGGCTAAGTGCTATGGCTGCTAACCACAAGTTCAGCAGTTTGAATCCACTAGGTGCTCCTTGGAAACTCTATGGGCAACTTTACTCCATCCTATAGGGTCGATATGAATCAGAATCAACTCAGCAGCAGTGGGTTTGGTTTGATTTTGGGTACTTTACCAAGTATGATGTCCTTCTCCAGGGACTGCTCTCTTCTGACAACATGTTCAAAGTATGTGAGACATAGTCTTGCCATCCTTGCTTCTTAGGAGTATTCTGGTTGTACTTCTTCCAAGACAGATTTGTCCATTCAAGCAAGGATAGCAAGGATAGTGAGACTTTGTCTCAAGTACTTTGGATATGTTATCAGAAGTGACCAGTCTCTGGAGAAGGACACCATGCTTGGTAAAGTAGAGGGTCAGTGAACGAGAAGAAGCCCCTCAATGAGATGAGTTGACACAGTGGCTGCAACAATGGGCTCAAGCATAGCAATGATTGTGAGAATGGCACAGGACTGGTCAGTATTTCTATTGTACTTAGCGTTGCTATGAGTCAGAACCAATTCAATGGCACCCAACAACAGCAACTCAACCCTCTTAGGGTGCCAACCATAAGCTCAGGGGTTCCCAGCCTCCTTCACTTCTGACCTGCTGGGTCCTACTACTCCTTTGGGCTTGATAATTTTCTAGAATCACTCATAGAACTCACGGAAAGTGCTACATTTATGATTATAGCTTTATGATAAAGGATACAAAGCAAGATCAGCGTAATGAAGAGACACATAGGAAGAGGTTTGGGACAGCTTCCAATGCGAAGATTCCACGTCCCAACGGTTGTGCTGTCTTCCCACGTTCATAGATGTCTTTCACCAACTGGAAAGCCCATGGAGCTTGAGTCCAGAGCCTTTATTGGCGTCGTGAAGCAGGCATGATTGAGGCCTCATTGCATAGGCATGATTGACTGGATCATGTTTCTCTCCACCTTCTTGAGGTCAGCTGATATCAGGCCATGCTGTGGTCACTGTGGTTATTATACCTTAGCACAAACCCTCAGGTATAGTCTGGAGGCATCTGAATTACTCCACAGGAAATTCTACAGGTTATTTCTCAGGAATCAAAGACAAAGATCAAGTTATGGGGGGGTCAAGTAATTCTTAACCTCATAAGGTATGTGTTCTGAAATATATTTTATTGATGGTGTGAGCAATCAAAAAATTCTATGTGAAAGATGATGGTGACAGGGCTTTGGCAGTAATAGTAGAGATGGAGAGAAGTAGATGGGATAAGTTCTGGAGATAAAATTCAAAAGATTGCTGATGAGTTGGGTGACACTAGACACTGTGTGCGAGCCTCAGGGACACATATGGATGAAAACATGGCCTTGGTCCTTGCAAAGCCCATGGGTAACCTTGCAGCCTTAATGAGGGGCAGAGTGGTATTGTCTCTACTAACGATTGAGAATGTAACAATTTTCAAGCTTTTGTTGATTTGCTGCCTTCACACTTATTATGGCTCACTGTTTCCAAGGAAAAATAAATTACACTTCCTTTCAGGGCAATCTCTTTGGAGAAACCTAGGGGCCTCCATCGACATTACTTTCTCTGGAGTTGTGTTGTGGGGGCGGTTGAGGTGGCAGAGAGTAACACGGAATATCAAGGTAAACAATTCAGAGTTATATATTGAAAAAATGCTACGTGTGTGTGTTCAGAAGTCTTTTTCTTTACAGCCACTCTAGTTTTACCACCTTACCAGTTGCCATTGAATTGGTTCTGACTCATGGGCACCCCATGTGTGTCAGAGTAGAACTGTGATCCACAGGGTTTTCAATAGCTGGTTTTTTGGAAGTAGGTTACCAGGCCTTTCTTCCAAGATGACTCAGGGTGGACTTGAACCTCCAACCTTTTGGTTAGCTGGTGAACACATTAACCGTTTGTACCATTCGGAGACCCTGACCCTGGCTCAGGTTTTTTTTTTTTTTCCTTGAATGAGTTCTTTACTTGAAATTAGAAATTAAAAAATAGTATAATAATTTGGAATTAGCCAACTCTCTGCGTGGCCAAGAGCTCAGGGCTCAAGGATGAGTAGCAAATTTCAGGTGGGACTTGGGGGCAAGGTCTGAAGCTCTCGTTTGTTCTTCCTGAACATGGTGATAATAGAATGTAACCCAGAGGTCTGGTGATTTTCACCTGTGAGAAGTTTTTGCCCTTTGCCAGGCTTGATGGAGATCTTAATACCACTTCCCGGCCCGGCCCCCACCCCCCCAACCACCTATGTCAAAGACATTAGTGAATGCTTTTGTTTCCTAGGGCTGCCATAATAAAATGCCACAAATTGGGTGGCATGTAAGGAGAAAAATGTATTGTCTTGCACTTCTGGAGATTAGAAGTCCAAATTCAGGGTGTCTGCAGGGCCATATTCTCTCCAAAGGCTATAGGGGAATATCCTTCCTTGTCTCTCCCAGCTTCTGGTAGCCCCAGGTATTTCTTAGTATTCTTCGGCTTATCGATGCGTCTTCACACGGCCATCTTCCCCCTATATGTCTTCTCAGTCTCTTCTCTTTTTTTAGGACACTACTCAGATGGTATCAGGGCCCATCTGACACCTATATGATCTCATGTTAATTGATCTTAACATCTCCAAAGACCCTGTTTTCAAATAAGATCATGTTCACATGTATAGGGATTCAAACTTCAACATTTTTTTTTTTCGGTCGGGGGCGGGGAGGAAGGGCAATTCAAACCATTAACAGTGAGCAATATTAAACTTATTGAAAATGTTGTGTCCAGAAGGTATTTGTCCTTTTTCAAGTCTACTCTCTTCTAGCGTTCAGGAAACCTTTCCTTCATAGAGCCCTGAACCCCACTTCATCTATCTCACAACATTATTTCCTTCTGTAGGGCACACCCTGCCATCATGTGCTCTTCAAATCATCTTCTGCACCAACATCTAAAAAGGAAAAAAAAAACTTTTCTATGTTGCTACAGTTGTGCTTATGATAAGATGAATTTTGAGTTCTAAATGCCTGTCCAACAAAGGACCTTTTGGAATATAATCTGTGTTTAAGTTAGAGCCCATCTTCATCTATTAGTCACAAATGTAGCCATCAGTTAGTTGCTGGAAGCACATTGTGCTCTACTTGTCTTGGGTGTGTCATATAAAAGTCCTCTAAGAAACAGGAAAATGACATTTTCAATTGTCATAGCATCTCTATTTTTCATGGAAAATTAAACCCTGAGCAAATAGTTTAATTAGGTTTTGTTAGGTAATTATATTATTATTCCAGTATGTTCTAGTAGGTTAAAACCATTTTTTAATAAAGACACAAAGTCATTATTTTCTAATAAAAAAAGTGAAAGGAACTACTGTACCACATTTTTCTTGTTTTTGGGAGGGAGCGAAGGGTTGGGTTCTGTATTTTTGGTCTTGGACATTTGAAAATAGTAGAAGACAAACTCCCTGTACTCTACAAACTCAAAATCAAGGTGGGGAAAATTGAACACATATGCCCAAAGTGAATCAAGGCACTTGGTGCGTTCCGTTGATGGCCAGAGGCCAGGCAGAGAATTCACTGTTTAGCCTGGCAAATGCTTTTTGTCTGTACCCTGAAGAGAAGAACCGCAGAACTATGTCAGAATAGGGGTTTGGATAAAAAGAAAAATATAGGTAGAAAATTTAAAATCTTCAGATGGTGAGCAATTGACATGTTTTCTGACTGTTTCATACCATTTGAACACCATTGTCTTGCCTGGAGAGTTCCCTGCCTATATTGGTTTCCCATCCCATCACTACTGTAGCAATCACCACCAACTTAGTGGCTTAATACAGCACCAATGTATTGCTTATAATTTAGTAGGCCAGAAGTCCAATTCAATCTCACTAGGCTAAAATCAAGGTATTAGCAAGGCTGGTTCCTTTGGAGGCTCTGGGGCAGAATCCATTTCCTTTCCTTTTGCAGCTTCTAGGGAGCACCTGCATTCACTAGCTCATGATCTCTTCCTTCATCTTCAGAGGCAGCAGGATAGCAGCTTCAAATTTGCTTCTCTGACCTCTGCATTCATTGTCACATCTCCTTCTCTCTTGCTCTGACTCCTTTGCCTTCCTTTTGTAAATACACACATGGTTGCCCTGGACTGACCCAGTCAATCCAGCATAAACTCTCATTTCAAGATTCCTAATCACATCTGCAAAGTCCCTTTTGCCATGTGAGGTAACACAGTCATAGGTTCCAGGACTAGGGGCCATTATTTTGTCTACCATACTAAGGTTCAGTCCTATGTCCAGAAGCTCGTATTCCCAGCTTCCTTTGCCAGGCCCAGGACTAGGGTGAAATGAGTGAGACATTCACCCTGGGAGACAAATTTAAAGGGATACCAAAAACTCAGTAATCGAGATAAATACTATTTTAATGAAATACTAAAAACAAAACAAAAACAAAAACAAAAATTAATTTAAAAAATCTATGATGGACAAAATATGAAAATTTTAAACAAAGACAGGACCAGTATTATGAATTGTTTCTTTTGCCTCAGGCTACAGTATGGCTCGACAAGGCATTACCACCCCTTTTTTTAAAAAAAAAAAAATTAATTTTGGCAGTAACATACACAACAGAATACACACATTCGCTATTTCTATCCGTGTTGTTTCCCCACCATTGACTTCGACTTTCTGCCCCTAAACTTCTCACCTGTGCTTTAGGGTTACTGTTGACAATTTGGTCTCATATAGATAATTATTTAAAAGAGTGCAATGCTCACGGTGAATATTCTTTACTAATTTAGCTAGACAGATGTTTAAAGATGGTTTCATGGGATAATTTTGGTTCATAGTTTGAAGATCTTCCTCAGAGTGATAGATTTGGGGATCCCCCCAATCTCAGTAGATCCAGTAAGTCTGGACTGTGTAAGAATTTGAAATTCTATTCTATACTTTTCCTCTTTTAATCAGAATTCATCTATTGATTCCTTGATTGAAATGTCCAGTAATGGTAGCTGGCTGGGCACCATCCAGTTCTTCTGGTTTCATGGCTAAGGAAGCAATTAGACCTGCAGTCCAGTTCCTTCTCCAATTCCTGAGTCTCCTTCTTCCTCTCCTGTTCCAAGCAAATAGAAACCAATTGTTGTATCTTAGATGGCCATTGATCAGCTTCTGAGACCTCAGCCACTACTTATCAAACTAGGGAGTGGAATAGTAACTCTAAAAACAATATTAAGCCAATAGACTTGACAGTCCCACGAAATGACACTGTCCTTTGCATCTAGAGCAAAGGTACGTGGCGTAGACTATACAGATGAGACGCACTTGTGCTGGACTTTGGTTTAGAAAGAGTGACATTTGTTCACTCTGATGCCTGCAGTTTTCACGCTGAGTTGGCTGGGACATGCACAACTGAGAGAGCAGGAGTGGACAGCTTGTCTGGCCTCAGAGGCATGAGCTACAGAGCCTGGGCGCAGTTCCTTTGGGCCAACGTCAGTGGCCTGTGGGTCAGAAGATGGTGTAATTTAGGGTTTATTTCTGGTTACATACCCCTAAGTCACCAGAAAATTCTGAGAGCTACCTATTATCCTTTACTAAATTCCGGTTCTGCTTTAAATAATTATTAGGCATTCATCAATGTTATAAGGGCAATATAGATAGATGGACAAATAATAGATGGTTAGATAGCTGCTTTCAAGTCAACACTGACTCACAGTGACCTTCGGACAACAGAAGGAAACAATGCGTGATTCTGTGTCACCCTCACAATTGCTGGCATGTTTGAGTTTATTGTTGTGACGTTTGTGCAAATTCACCTCACCAGGGGTCTCCTTCACCCTCGTTGGCCCTCTGCCTCACCAAACATGATGTCCTCCTCCAGCAAATGATTCCTCCTGTTGTTATGTCCAAAACAAGCGAGTCAGGCAATATTCTGATCCATAAGTTTTTCATTGGCTGATTTGCAGAAGTAGATCACCAGGCCTTTCCTAGTCTGTGTCAGTCTGGAAGCTCCGCTGAAACCTGCCCACCATGGATGATCCTGCTGGTGTTTGAAATACAGGTGGCATGGCTTCCAGCATCACAGTACTGTTCAAGACACACAGTACCACAAATTGACAGGCAGCTGGTGGAAGGGCTATAGGGCAGTGCCTTAATTATCAACTGTACGGGCCTCATCTAAAAACCCTGATTCTAATATTCTCTAGAACCTAAAAATAAAATCGTTACTTCTCTGTTCCTCACCTGTATACTTCCCCAGTTCCAAATTAATAGCTTGTTCAGGGCTTTATTAGTAATAAGAAGATATTGACTTTATCTTTGCTCACTGAATAACAGATCAATTCTTGTTGGAACCATGTATGAGATGATAGAAAGTTCTTTCTAATTTGAGCCTGGGCTTTTTCTCTGTGTGTGAGTATTCTGGTACAGGGGTAGAATCGTTTGTGGTCTCCAATTTCAAAATTTCCAGACATTATATTCCAGTTGTTAACGCAGCTGGTTTACCTTTGAAGGGTCAAAGATGCCAGGGGATATCTAGCTTTTATAGCTCTTTTTTCTCCGTTTCAGCTCTTTTCTTTCTTCGATCTTCCTTATCTTCTTGCGCAAACCTGTTTAACCGAATTGAGGACATAATCAGTCATGCATTCAGGAAATAATTTCTTTAATCATATTAAGAGATTGACATTGTGATCACATTACAAATCTGTGTGTCATCGAAAATAACAGGTAAAAAATATAAGAAATTTTTACGAATCAAGGTAGTTGAAGTGAAGGAGGCTGTCAGCTTCTTTTCCAGGAGTTTGGACCGTATCCTGTGACATTTTGGCCAGCCTGAGAATAGTAGTGGACTTCTCTTCAGTGGATTGATTGAAAGCCTAGTTCTCGCGTGCAAAACCAGGGGGTCCTCTAGCAGTTCTGCTTTGCTCCTCCTTATTCCTTCCTTACCTCTTTGACCCTGCCATTCCTAAGCTGTAAGGTGGTTTATGATATGCTGGTAAACAGGACACTACAGTCTACAACTGTGGCCTTTCTACACTGAAGTGATGTGTAAAATACCCTTTCTTTGATCTCTTTCAAGTGAAAACAGCAAACGGTTATTTGTTGAGTACGGACAAAATGCCCAGCACTGTCATATGTATTACCAGAGATAAACATAAAAGCTTCAAGCCTTGCCCTTCAGTAACATACAATCTATTTGGAGAGTGGATTTTTTTTTATTTAAGAAAAAAAAGAAACAAGATATGAAAAAGCGGGATCAAGTGCAAAATCGTGGGCACAGACTATACCACATGCAACTTAGGATTTCAGAGAAGGAACAGACCAATGATGGTGAGACAGGGCTATTTGGGAAGGTTTTTTTTTTTTTCCCCACACTTAGTAGACTACAATATAGTGTAAGCATAGCTTTTTTTGGGGGGGGATTTTTTTTTATTGAACTTTAGATGAAGGTTTACAGAACAAACCAGTTTCTCATCAAACAGTTAGTACACATATTGTTATATGACATTGACTAACAACCCTGTGACATGTCAACCCTCTCCCTTCTCAACCCTGGGTTCCCTATTACCAGCTTTCCTGTTCCCTCCTGCCTTCCAGTCCCTGCCCCAGGGCTGGTGCGCCCCTTTAGTCTCGTTTTGTTCCGTGGGCCTGTTCAGTCTTTGGCTAAAGGGTGAACCTCAGGAGTGGCCTCATTACTGAGCTGAAAGGGTGTCCGGGGGCCATACTCTCAGGTTTTCTCCAGTCTCTGTCAGGCCGGCAAGTCTGGCCTTTGTTTTTCAGTTTGAATTTTGTTCTACATGGGAAGGCTTTTTTGATTAGTGTGTAGCCTCCTTCCCCACCAGATAACTCAAGATGTTAGAATAGGAATTAACAAAGGCTAGAATCAACATGAGGGCAATGGAGGTTTCATAGTAGAATTCTCACCTTCCATGAGGGAGACCTGGGTTCAGTTCCCAGCTAATGCACCTCATACGTACCTACCACCCATCTGTCACTGAAGGCTTGTGTGTTACTATGATGATGAATAGATATCAGCAGACCTTCCAGACTAGAGACAGACTAGGAAGAAAGGCCTGGTGGTCTATTTGTGAAAATCAGTGAATGAAAGCCCTATGGATCACAATGGTCTTATCTACAACCAATCATGGGGATGGCCTAGGACTGGGAAGTGTTTTGTTTCATTGTCCTTGGGGTCACCATGAGTTGGGCACCTACCTGATGGCAGCTAACAACAACGATAAAAAGAATTGATATGATTAAAAAAAAGGTAGTTGTCAGCCTGGATTCAGTCAGGAAAATAAAAACCACTTCAGACATTTTCAGCAGAGAAGAATTTAATATGGGGAATTCAATTACAAAATGTCCAAAAGGCTGGGAGAGCAGGAAATGGAGAGGGGTTTTCCAAAATGAGAAACTACAGACTCTGCTACCAGTCCTCAGGGGTCTGTCCCCATCTGTCCCAAGCTGCTGCACAGAAGCCTAGGGTTGTCTGTTGTTTTGCCATCACACAAGCTGTCTTGCAGAATCCACAGGAGCCTAAAGCCTTAAAAGGAACGGTTCCTTCCACTGTCTAATCTTCCATGAGGGCCTCCTGTTGGCAGAACCTCCCCTGGAACTCTGCTAGCGAGGCAGTGTGTGAAGTGTAGTTTCCAGGCTTCTAGCCCCTGCTGAGAACCAACAGATGGCAGCTGGTATGGGAGTGGTAGGATGCAAGAGCTATTTTAGAAAGATTTCTAAGATAGTGGCAGAAATCTTAGGTCCCCAATAATGACATCCCTTTTCTACCATATACTGAATTCCATTACAGCTGCATTTGAGTTTTGTTTTGTCTTTTACTTTCTATTATTTAGTTATATTGTATGTCTTAGTTCTATCTCTCTAAGTGGATTTTTCAAGATTGGGAGCATTACTTCATTTATCAACAAGCAATAATTTGCATGTACAAGGCATAAGACACCTTCCCAGATGCTGAGGACAGAGCAGTGAGCAAGGCAGTCAGAATCGGCTCTCCTGAAGCTCACATTCTAGTGGGTGGGGGAGTGGGCCGGGAATAAACACAGAAATGCATATTTAATATTGTGTGGTGATAAGTGCTTGGGAGGAAAATAAGTAGGGTAAAGTGAAAGGAGCCTTGGTGGCACAGTGTTAAGCACTTGGCTGCTATCTGTGAGGTCGTTGGTTCAAACCCACCAGCTACTCCTTCGGAAAAAGATGTGGCAGTCTGTTTCTGTAAGATTTACAGGCTTGGAAACCCTATAGGGGAGTTCTACTCTATCCTACGGGGTCACTGTGAGTCAGGATTGACTTGACGGCAATGGGTTTGGTTCTTTCGGCTTAATGTGACAGAGGAGGATAGTGGTGGTGATAAAACAAAAACAGAAACAAAAACAAAAAAACAAGGCCGTTGCCATTGAGTCAGTTACGACTCACGGCGACCCCATGTATTATTATAGAGTAGAATGGCTCCATAGGATTTTTTTTGGTTGTGATCTTTATGGAAGCAGATTGCCAGGCCTTTCTTCTGTGATATTGCTGGGTGGCTTTGAACCACAAAGCTTTAGGTTAATAGTTGAATGATTAACTCTTTGAGCCACCCAAGGGCCTATGTTATCAATGGCTCCAGGGAAAGATTTTCTGATATGAGGACCCATAGGATATGAAAGGCGTCCCTGGGCGATGCAAACAGTTAAAGTGTTCAGCTGCTAACCACCCAGCTATGCCTTGAAAGAATGGCCTGGTGATCTAGTTGTGAAAAATTAGTTATTAAAAACCCTATCGATTACGGTTCTATTCTGATTCTGACACACATAGGGTCACCCTGAATTGGAATTGACTGGACGGCGACTGTTTTTTTTTTTTTCTTTTCTTTTAGGATAAGCAAGAGGGAGCTATGTGTACGTGTGTATCTAGGGAAAGAGGTTTTCAGGCAACTGAAAGAGTAAATGCAAAGAGTTGAGGCAGGAGCTTGAGAAATGGCCAGGAGTCCAAGGAGGCTGGAGAGGAGAGAACAAGGGGAAGGTGGGAGGAAATACAGTCAGAGGTAAGGGGAGAGGGGGCAAAGTCATATAAGACTTATCTATCTTTTGTATTCTTCATAGAGTTGGCTTTATTCTGGGAACATAACAGGTTTAATGCCAATACCCAAACCCAGCATCTACCACCTCAAGCATTGCGTGGTTCTTTTCCCCTTTTCATTTTTCTTCACTCTGGTGTGGCTCTGCAGCTACATTTATTTTTTCCCTGTTATAAAATTGCAACACCACTTGCACAAATAATGTGTAGACCGGTTATTCCTATAGGTAGGTTGCCTTAGCAACGGGACAGCTCTTACCCATTTCAGCAAAACCTTATCAATAGAGCGCTCTCACAAGAGATGGCTGTTCACATCATTAAATGACTAATACATTTCTCTTCCCTGCCTTCACCAAGGTGATGCTCAGATTGCTAATTAGATGAATGTCAGTCAACTGAACGGCTCCCCAGGAGCAGAGACTAAGAAAACATAATCATAGATTGAACCTTGGCAGTCACAGGAGACAACCCCAAGGTATCATGTTTTTTCAGTTTCCTCGTTATACCCCAGCAAATCTTTATCCCTTCAGGCAAAGGCATGTGGGTTCCATGTTGAACACCTGGCATCTATTTAGACCTGCTAGTTTTTTTTTAGTATCCATTACCTAGCATGCCTTGGGCAATAAGGAAGCTGTGTTTGGAAGGAGAACAGAGTGTAATCCAGTCTTGTCAACTAACAATGAACAGGTATGTGGGTCCCTGAAGTGGCAAAATAAAGTCAAATAAATGCACCCTTAACCTGTCAGGTTATAACTTAAGGGACCTTGCACCACTTAAATTCTTTAATTCATGGTAAAAGCAGGCACATGAACTAAGATTTTTTGTTACAGTAAGTTGTGCCTCTTGTCTAAAACATTTATGAGAAATCTAAGGAAGAAACTCAAAAGAAGATAGGTTTGGTTTTCATTGTTCTAGGTATCTAAGTGTAACTTCTTTTTTAAAATGTGAGGAGTTAAGAAAGAAGTGAAACCAGGATGCAAAAGAAATATGGCAGCCAGAACAAAAGTGATTCTCATTATTCTAACAACTTCCTCATCCCTTTTTTTTTTTTTTCTCATTTCCTTAATTGTAGCATTTTTATATGGTAAGATTATTAGGGAAGCAGGAAAGAATATCCAGTCAGCTATGAATCAGAATTTGTGTCATAATTGTTTTATATAGTACAATCAAGTTAAAAAAAATAATCGTATACCTTGACAACAGCAAACGATTACATGTCCTGGGTAAAATTAAAATCTCATATAATTGGATACTTTTTCAGCTAAGATTAACCAATACCTTTCAAGACTGTGGTATGGTTCGCTTAAAACAAAAGATGATTCGCTTTGACAACACAGTGTATAAAGGACTGAACTGAATGAATTAACCAGTGATAGGGTTTTGGCCCTACAGGAATGTCTCTCCACTGCACGTACGGTGATAGCGTATGACCATTTATGTAATTTCCCAGGACTGTCAGTTCTATCAGTAGATTATCTTCTTCCGCAAAGCAGAAACCATGCCTTTCATGCCTTGAGCTGTCTTAGCTTCCTAGGGCTGTCATAACAAAGTAACACAAAGTGAGTGGTGATAAAGAATAGAAATTTATCGTCTCATAGTCCTGGAGGCTAGAAGTCCAAGCCAGGGTATCAGCCATGTTGATTCCTTCTGCGAGTTCTGATGTTCCATACTTCTCTCCTAGCTTCTAATGGCTACCAGTAGTCCCTGGAATTCCTTGGCTTGTCAATCAATCTCCACATGGTGAATGACTTCCCCTGTTTGTGTTTCTCCTTCTGTGTCTCTTCCCCAGTCTGACCTCATTAACTGATAACATTTTCAAAGAAAAACTATCTCCAGACAAGGCTGCATACATAGGTACAGGGATTAGGACTTCGACATATCTTTTTGGGGGACACAATCTAATCCATAACAGCAAACATTCTCTTCCATCTGATTATAGTCGTTGCTAATACTGAACTATAATATTGTAGATTCACAAGAATCGATACCCTGCAATGGTTAGTTTTATGTGCCAATATGGCTAGACTATAGTACCCAGTTATATTATCAAACACTAATGTAGGTGTTGCTATGAAGGTATTTTGTACATGTGGGTCTACTTCTATAAACTAAACAGCTCTCTTACTGAGAAAGCCTAATGATTTGTTTAGGAAACTTTTTGCAAGTTGGATTAAACATAGCACTCATCAAACTAGACATTACCACCTTATAAAATTAAGTTGTTTGACTGTGGGATTCAACCTTAAAAACATTAATTGGTAAATATTCTTTACAGTTGCATTTCTAGTAATAATAATAAGACTAATATAATAAAAAAAAATGTCTAAAATCATGACCAGCTGCAAAATAAACAGCTCCCTCTGCGATTGGAAGCATCCACGAACAGAGACATTGAGAGTTTCATCAGGCCAGAGTGGTGCGGTTCAAAGCATAGGGGGCAGGGTACCTGCATGAAATTTTAGTACCTTAAAAAAGGATGCCAGAACCTGGACATGGTTTTAAAACAGACACCCACTGAAGGATGTGGCTTCTGATGCTAGAGAGGGAGAATGGCATGGGTGCTTAGGGTATTCTCATAATTGCCATCAGTAGAGATCTGTTTGAGAAGATGCTGGGCACAGAGCTCATTCTAAGTACTTTTCTAGGAATGTAGCCATAAGTAAACAGCTTTTGGAAACGGCCTGGAGCCATTTTGTGACAGACAGCAGAAAACTGGCAACAAATGTCTCGAAAGTGAATTTCCTGTGCACATGCTAAAATATGTGGCTTTACAAATTATCACAAGTACCATGAAACCCATGGTTTTATTACGCACATAAAGTTTTTTTTTTTTTGCTTTCTTGAGTTAACTAGCTACATTTGAGGAGTCTGACATAAGATTGTATATTAGAAATTGGGCAAACTAGCTCAAGGGAGGATTAGAAGGGATGATTTTTGGGATTGGAACCAAGTGTAGCTTAACTCCTTTCTGCTGAAGTGGCTTCTTTGAAGGTTATCCTCTCTCAAGATCAAGTCCAATGTCTTTATTCTCTATGGCTTCTGTGGAATTTACTCCTCCAACACCTTGCTTCCTGACATTTCTTTCCCTTGACTACTTTTTCTCTCTCCTCTCTGTTGATTTTCCTCTTTCTCCTGCTCTAGCTTGTTCAAGCTCTTTCTTCTTTATAGAATGAAAGTTATGAACTCTCAAGAAAAGCCTGGAGTCCCTTGGCAGCACAAAAAGTTAAGCACTCAACTACTAGCTGAAAGGATAATGGCTTAAACCTACCCAGAGGTGCCTTGTAAGGCAGGGCTGGTGACCTGCTTCCAGTTCATAGCCTTGAAAACCCTATGGTGTAAGTTCCACTCTGCACACATGGGGTCACTATGAGTCAGAGTCGACTCGATGGCAACCAATGACAACAAAAAGGACGTTAGCACACAAACACAAAAAATTTAGTGTATAATTTGTCATCACTGGGAAAACAAATTTTCTAGTCTCAACTTTTCATACTCTCCCTTATTTCTCTTTCTCACCTTTTGGTGAAGAAGAAGAGGGTGTTTTTTAATCACAGTAAAACATGGAATTATGCTGAGGTTCCCTTAAAACTGGCCAGAGATGGGTTTGCTTGTGTTGTAGCTGCCTCAGTCTGGAGAGTGGAGAAAACCTCTGTCTAATAATACGAAAGAGAGAAGGGAACCCAAACTCCGAGGAGCTTTCCTCCCAGGATGTAGCAAGGAACATGGGTCTTGGAGGCCTACCCTGGCAGCATGTGTCAGGAGAAACAGGGAGGGTGACACTGGGCATAGGGAAGGGTGAATCAGGAAGGTGGAAAAACAGGAAGTGAATTGGGCCGAGGTGGCCTACCTTAGCCCTACTAGGCACGACTGAAGATGCCTTTGGGAAAAGCACAGAAAAGTTGTCACACACCCTTCTCATTTTGCATGTTTGTGAAGGGCCAGTAGTTCGGCTGTTCCTCCCAGGAGCGGACTGTGTCTGCCTATTTTGCAGCCACTATCTGAATGTTTAAGAGGCCCAGCCTGCCCCAAACTGTGTATGCTTCTCTTTCCTTCTATTGTGTCTCATACTCCTGCCTCTGATACCTGTAACCTATTTGTGTTGAGTTGATTCCTACCCCTAGCGACACTATAGGGCAGAGCAGAAATGTCACATAGGGTGTCCAAGGCTGTAATCTTTAAGGAAAGGAGCCCTGGTGGTGCAGTGGTTAAAATGATCAACTGCTAAAGGAAAGTTTGGTGATTTGAACCTGTCAGCAGCTCTGAGGGAGAAAGATGTGGCAGTCTGCTTCTGTACAGGTTTACAGCCTTGGAAACCCTATGGGATAGCTATGAGTTGGAACTGACTTGATGGAAGTGGTTTTTTTTTTTTTTAATCTTTATGGAAGCAGAACACCACATTTCTCTCCTGCTGAGCAGCTGTCGGGTTTGAACAGCCAACCTTTTGGTTAGTAGCTGAGTGCTTAACCACTGTTCCACTAGAGCTCCTTTTTTTTTCTCTAAAACAAACAACAATAGCAAAAACCCAACCCCGTTGCCACGGAGTCGATTCCAACTCATTGCCACTCTATAGGATAGAGTAGAACTGCCCAATAAGATTTCTAAGAGCGGCTGTTAGATTTGAACTGCTGACCTTTTGGTTAGTCGCCAAGCTCTTAACCACTGTACCACCAAGGCTCCAATTCCTCTCTAGTACTCATTTATTTACAACACTGGGCATGATAAGGTGATAGAAGACACATGTAAAGCAGGGGTGGAAGGAAAATCTCCAGTAACTACACAAACCTGGAAACAGGGCGTCATATTTTCTCATAGCTACCAAACAAAGCACTTCCCAAAAAGCATTAGTGAATAATATAGATTTTGCCGAAGGTTTTCTGCAGAAATACAGGAGAGGGTGTATGTTATATAGCCAGGAATTTAATTAAATTCCTATAAGGACTGAAACCAATGTAATTCCCTGTCTCTGCGTTAAACAATACTGGGACCAAACATTATTTTCCTGTCCCTGTGTCAAACAGTACTGGGAGCAGGCACACTTTCCTGACTGCATGTCAAATAATACTGAGAACAAGTGAAAAACAAACAAATAAAAAATATTAGCTACTTGCACAAGGAAAGACTTACTCCTGGAAGACAAGATGGTGAACTTCTCAAGACTAACAAGTAGCTCTGGGGGCTGGCTTCCGGACCCACTCACTGTGCTCATCAATCTACAGCTATTGCATCATAAATTCTTCCCAGACCCAACTAGTTACCTACTTTTCAAGACTTGCCTTAAAATTACCCAGCTTCTAAAACCTCACAAATGTGTTTCCCCAATTTCCCGTTTTGAGACACTGTTAAGCTCTGCAAAGCCTGGTTCTTTTTATGGCAGGAAGTATAGTAAATCTGTTGTCGTTAGGTGCCGTCAAGTTGATTCTGACTCCTTACAATACTGTGTACAACAGAATGAAACGTTGCCCAGTCCTGTGCCACCCTCGTAGCAGTTGCTGTGTGTGAGCACATTGTTGCAGCCACCGTGACAGCCCATCTCATTGATGGTCTTCCTCTTTTTTGCTGACCTTCTACTTTATCAAGCATGATATCATTTTCCAGGGACTGGTCCCTCCTGAAAACGCATCCAAAGTATGTGAGGTGATGGCTCACCACCCTCGTTTTCAAGGAGCATTCTGGCTGTACTTCTTCCAAGACAGATTTGTTCATTCTTCTAGCAGCCAATGGTCCATTCATATTCTTTGCCAGCACCGTAATTCAAAGGCATCAATTCTTCTTTGGTCTTCCTTATTCATTGCCAGCTTTCACATACATATGAGGCGACTGAAAATACCATGGCTTGGGTCAGGCGCACCTTGGTCCACAAAGTGATGTATTTGCTTTTTAACACTTGAAAGAGGTCCTTTGCAGCAGATTTACCCAATGCGATACATCATTTGATTTCTTGACTGCTGCTTCCATGGGTGTTGATTGTAGATCCAAGTAAAATAAATCCTTGACAACTTTAATCTTTTCTCCATTTATCATGATGTTGCTTATTGGCCCAGTTGTGAGGATTTTTGTTGTCTTCATGTTGAGGTATAATCGATACTGAAGGCTGTGGCCTTTGATCTTCATCAGGGAGTGCTTCAAGTTCTCTTGGTTTTCAGCAAGCAAGGTTGTGTCATCTGCATAATGCAGGTTGTTAATGAGCCTTCCTCCAATCCTGATTCTGAGTTCTTCTTCAAATAGTCCAGCTTCTTGGATTATTTGCTCAGCATAGAGATTGAATAAGTATAGTGAAAAGATACAATCCCCCCGACTAACACCTTTCCTGATTTTAAACCACGAAAGTTAAGCAAGAGGTTTTCCTGGTGTTTTTTAGCGAGGTCGATTAGATATTTTCACCCTCTCTCAAAGTCCTTCAACGTCCAGGCTTTTCCTAATTCTTCCTCCACATAGCTCATAGCTCTCCCCCACCCCTCTCCCTCAACTTTCCTTCTCAGAGGTAGGGCAATTCAGAGCAGACCCAGCTGGGAAACTCATAGGTCCCAAATGGTCAACTATCACATAGGCTTACCGAGCATTTACCCACCCAGGCAAATGGGTGGTAAATTTTTATTACCCGTCCCTGTCTAGGGAAGTTAATACTATTTGCTGCATAATGGTACATGTTATAACTCCACCCAGGAGTCTGGATAGTGTGGAAGTCTCCACGGAGTTTTCAATTCCTTTTTGTCTTCTCTCTCTTACCTATCTCAGGAGGCTGAAATAGCTGTTTGGCAGCTGCTTCAGAAATGGTTTCAAAGTGTGGAATCAGCAGATGGCAGGAAGACACATTCAAAACTCTGACTGTGCTATAATACTTCCTGTCTTCCAAGGGCAAGAGAGTTCATTTTTCTGTGTGGATACAGATTTACAATGAGAATATACTCCTTCCCACCACCTTGCCCTGTTTTAGTACCATGGCTTGTCAACGTTGTGATATAATCCCCCTCACCCAAAGGAAAGGATATAAGAAAACCTAGAAATTCTTTGAGATTAACCAGAGATTAACTGTGAAGTTTTTAGAAGTGTGGTAGAATTATTTCAAGCACAGGCGTGCTGTTAAAGTTCTCCAGAAATATAATTTTAATGATGATATAACGTTCGTTACAAGCACATTCAATAATTTTTCTTTACTGTTTCCCAATTGATAGACATTTAGGTTGTTTATAATTTTTTAAAATGCTTTTTAACATCCCTGAGCAAGAGTCCTTGTCTGCATTCCTTGCTGTTTTCTTTCTGGATGAATTTCTGGGTGTAAAATTACTGGATACAAGGCTATGACAATTTTAAATGCCTTAAGCACTTTCTGTACAAGGGTTTCCTGTTGAAATTTTAAGATGTTCTTTGTGAAATGGGGACTCCCTGGATGGTGAAATGGTTAATACATTAACTGAAAGGTTAACTGGGCCGCTAACTGAAAGGTTGGAGGTTTGAGCCTATTCAGAGGCATCTCAGAAGTCCTGAAGACCTACTTCCAAAAAATCAGCCATGGAAATCTACTGTGACACACGAGGTTGCCGGGAGTTGGAATCGATTCAACTGCTACTGGGCTTTTTTTGTTTTGTTTTTTGGTGATTTGGATTAATTTATACCAGGGAAAAGTATACAGTTATTCATTGATATTACATGCTGACCTTATTCATACGGAAACTGTGCCTCTGCATACCAGTATGCACCAAGTGGTATCTTTGTTTTTGAGTAGCAACCAGATGCAGTGGACGATAGTCAGGGTCTGTCTGTTTAAGGAAAATCCTTCACCACTTTAAATGCCGGATTCAAGAAAAGCCAGGATTAGAGCTCCAGGGACACTGGGCTTTGTGGAGCACAGGATGGCTGTGTGGCAGAAGCCTCTTCCTGCTCTCAGCTGAGGTGACGGCTTCTGCTGAGAAGTGCTCTGCTGTCTTGGGATGTTTTTCTGTGTTTTGTTTTGACCAGAACTCACTGTACTTTGGAAAAGCCAGTCCCCCTCCTCTCTACTTCCCTTATGTCATGTTGAGAGTGGTGCGTGTTTCTAAATTGTCTAGCCAGGCAGAGCAATTAGCGTTCAAGGAGACAGGAGGCCGCCTGCTTCCAGAATGAATGGTTTTCCTGGGAACAGCATTGAACACATGGCACTGAGCAAGGAAATTTGCCAGCAACGTTGCTCGGTGCTGGCTCCCCTGTGTGGTTTTATAGATATTGTTTATATTTGCTGGTGCTCTAATAAACAGCCCTTTTCATGGGGCAAATCCTTGAAATCATTTTATTTCCAACACAAGTCCCCATCACTTGTCAGTCTACAGCACAGATTCAGCTAAGAGTCATTGTGATTTCTGCTGTTTTTGGGTAAATTCATTCAGCCACCTGGGCAAAGGTTTCCTTCAACCACTCAGTCTTCAGATATTTCTTCCTTGGTCACCGTGGGTCAGATCCTGTGCTGGACACTGGGATAGAGTGAGGAACAAGACAGACAACTTCCCATTTCTTATGGGACTCCCAGACAATGAACAGACAACAAAAGCAACAAGTGTCAGATACTGATAAGGATATCCAGAGAATTAAAAGAGCCTGCTGTGAAGGTCAGACTCTATTTCTTACTGGGTGGTCCAGAAAGGCCTCCTGCAGCTGAATTCTGAATGACAAGAAGCATTGACGTGTGTAGAAGAGAGTACAGAATGTCAGGCCAAGGGAGCAATCAGTGCAAAAGCTCCAAGGCAAGAAAGCCACTGATGTATCCAAGAGAGCCAGAGGAAGGCCAATGGGGAAAGGACTTAACAGGCAAGGGAATGTGGTATGAAAGAAAGTTCACTACGCAGTCAAGGGCCAGATCCTGAAGGGCATTGAGAACCAGAAACAGGTGATGATATTTTATTCTAAGTGTGGTAAGAAGCCATTGGAGGGTATAAGCGGAGGATTGACATGTTGTGATTTCTGATTTAAAAAACCCACTCTGCTGGTTGAGAGTAATTGTATTACAGGGCCAAGGGAGTAAGCAAAAAGATGCGTAAAGAGCCTATTGTATAGAGTCATCCAGTTGAGCGATGACTATGGGTGGGAATAAAATGGTCGCAGATGAAAAAGAATGTTGGAATTGGGCTATGCGCTGGAGGTAGAATTCATAAGGGAATGCAGAAAGAGAAAGAAATATGGGTAACACCTAGCTTTCTTGCTTCTAGCTGCTGTTGAGTTGACTTAACTCATGGCAACCCCATGTGCATCAGAGGAGAACTGTGCCCCATAGAATTTTCAATGGGTGGTGAATTTTTGGAAGTAGATCGCCAGGTCTTTTTTCCCAAGGTGCCTCTGGGTAGAGTCGAACTCGTAACCTTTCGGCTACCAGCTGAGCATGTTAACCATCTGCACCACTGAGGGACAGCTTTCTTGCTACATGTCACCAGATTGCACTGATAGTTTTTGCATATTCAGCAATCACTGAGACAGAAAGCATAGTTTGAATTTCATGGTTCTCAAAACTTATTTATATTGTCGTTATGTGCTGTTGCGTTGATTTCGATTCATAAAGACCCTATTGGCCAGAGTAGAACTCTCCCATAGGGTTTCCTAGGCTGTGATCTTTATGGGAGCAGGAAGCCAGGTCTTTTCTCCTGTGTAGTGGCTGGTGAGTTCCAAACACCTACCTTCCGGTTAGCAACCGAGCACTTAACTATTGTGCCACCAGGGCTCCTTTTATTTATTTATTTATTTATATGACTTGACAAGATCTCATCCTGTCCCCGGCAATTTTAGGGGAGAGAGGTGAGGACGTACTGGGAGGAAAGGGGAGAGTTAGAAATACTAACTGATGTACTGTATTTAAACATTTCCCACTGACTGATAATTTCATGCCCACTGTACAAGAGAAGGAATGAAGATTTTACGTGTGCATGTATGTGCATATGCGTGTGTGGACAAAAGCCTGCAGTGTAGTGAACCTCTGCCTTATTCCAGGGGTCTTGGAGCTGCTTTCATTCTGAGGCTTCTTACCAAGATGCTGATCTTCTTACCAAAAGGCTTCTTACCAAGATGGTGTCAGCAAAGTTTTGCAGCAGGATGGGTATCCCTTCTGCTGGTGGGCAACTAGGGTTGAACTGGCTGCTGTTGAAGGAGAATCCTCCCTGGACAAGGATGGGAAGGACGGCAGGCTGTCCTTGGCTACGTGATGCTCACGAGAGTGACACCTGTAGGGGCTGTTGAAGGTGGGTCACTCAGATCTCCTAAGGCTCTGAGGGCTCAAGCAAAGCCCCGACATCCTGCCAATATGAGACCCCCAAGTCCAGCTCTCTCTCTAAGGACACCTAGACCTCTCTTTTCCTTTATTTCCCCCTATTTCCCTAGCCCAGAAGAACTGTTTTCTGATCTTTAGGGAGAAATCTCTTCTGCTCCTGGGATGTTTCTGCTAGAAATTTCCTTCTCTCTTGTTTTGCACAGCCCTTAGTGTAAAATTCCAAAGGCATTGATCAGGCTTTTGGAAACCAAAAGCTCTGAGCCCTGAGTTCATGCAAATGGAACTCTGAACCAGGGCAAGGCAGAGGGTGGTGCTGAGGTGTTTTGGAAAGGAAAAGGAAAAACACTGGAGAAAAACAATTTTTTATCTCAAAGTGCTGGCCTGACCTATCAGGACCAGGAACTGAGTTCAATATTTTTCCTTTTAGATAATTCACAAAAATCTGCTCTCTGATCAATTTCTAAAAAGATGGTGCTAAGTCAGTTTTTAGTAAGTAACAAAGGAACAAACGAAAAACCAAACCCTTTGCTGTCGAGTTGATTCCCACTCATAGCCACCCTATAGGACAGAGTAGAACTGCCCCATAGGGTTTCCAAGGAGTGGCTGGTGGATTTGAACTAACAGTTTTTCATAATTACTTGAGGAGCTACGCAGATATCTGAAGAAGCTGTGGAATAGTAGAAATAATCTGTAGCCATAAAGAGTCTGTTAAAAGGAAGTAAGGACAATAACCTCTATTTTAAAATTTTCCTCTCCCGGGCCCCCCATTCTACTAACATAGTCTTTTCTTGAAGCCTTCATCCCATTCCAGGCTGTTCTTTCTCTTTGCCTAGAGGCTGATGTTCTCTGAAGGGGGCTGTATGCAGAGGATTGGGGTGGGGAAGCCAGATGATCTATTTGGGTGTGTTGTTGTGGGCCCTCAGGTTGATTCAGACTCATAGCAACTGTACATGACAAAGTAGAACTGCCCCACAGGGTCTCCTAGGCTGAAGTGTCTATGGGAGCAGATCACCAGGCCTTTTCCCCCATGGAGCTGCTGGTGGATTTGAACTGCCGACCTTTAACCTGTAGTAAGAAAATATTAGAATTTACACTTATTTTGTACCAAATCCTTTAGAAATTTCTCGTTTTTTTTTTTTTTTTTCTTTCTGTTTCTTGATGTCATGGATTAAATTGTCCCCCAAAAATGTGTATATCAGTTTGGCTGGGCCATGATTCCCGGTATTGTGTGATTTTCCTGTATGTTGTAAGTCCTGCCTCTGTGATGTTAATGAGGGAGGATGGGTGGCAGTTGTGTTAGTGAGGCAGGACTCCCATCTACAAGACTGGATTGTGTCTTGAGGCAACCTCTTGAGGTATAAAAAACGGAAGTGAGCAGAGAGACAGGTGGATAGCATACCACTAAAAAAACACTGCCAGAAGCAGAGCGTGTCCAAGGGAACATGATGAGAAGGCGGACAGAGAGAGAAAGCCTTCCCCTGGAGAAGAAACCCCAAATGTGGACTTTTAGTCTACTGCGAAGAAATAAATTTCTCTTCTTCAAAGCCGTTTACTTGTGGTATTTCTGCTACAGCAGCACTAGATGATTAAGACACTTTAAGTTCATAATATTAGTAGCGCAGTGTAAAAAAAAACACAAAAAACAAACAACCCATTGCCGTCAAGTCAATTCTGACTCATAGCCACCCTATATGACCGAGTAGAACTGCCCCAGAGAGTTTCAAAAGAACAGCTGCTGGATTTGAACTGCCAACCTTTTGGTTAGCAGCCGGGCTCTTAACCACTGCGCAATCACAGTGCAAAAAAAAAACCCCGGTGTCATCGAGTTGATTCTGACTCATAGCAACCCTATAGGACAGAGTAGAACTGCCCCGTAGAGTTTCCAAGGAGCGCCTGGTGGATTTGAACTGCCGACCCTTTGGTTAGCAGCTATAGCACTTAACCACTATGCCAGTCACAGTGCACTTGTATATAATAAAAAAGTAAATATGATTGCACAGTAAGAATGTTTGGAATCCCTGATCAAGAGCTCTCAAGGATTACATTTAATTCACTTTTTTTTTCTTCTAAGTTTGATTTCCTATCATTGGTCCTCAAAGTCTGATTTCTTGTTAAAAGCGTTCATTCTTACTCTCCTCCAACCTCCAGTTATTCTTCTGTTGGTCTTGGGTTGGGCCCAGTAATCTGCATTTCAAGGAGGTAACCAGCTGTTTCTTGAACAGATGTTTGGAAAAGAATTCAACATTTTCACTTCCAGTTTGCCCATAGTAAAAACCCATTGCCTTGGAGTTGATGCCGACTCATAGTGACCGTGTGAGAATCTCCATGTAAAACACAAGACTACTTTATACTCACATGGTATGACTTACCTGCAGGTGTTGACTAACTGAGGCACCTTGCCCTTAATTACACCCTTCACGTTGTCGTTGTTAGGTGCTGTTGAGTCGGTTCCGACTCATAGCAACCCTACGCTCAACAGAACGAAACACTGCCCAGTCCTGTGCCATCCTCACAATCGTTGTTATGCTTGAGCTCATTGTTGCAGCCACTGTGTCAATCCACCTCACTGAGGGCCTTTCTCTTTTCCGCTGACCCTGTACTCTGCCAAGCATTATGTCCTCCTCCAGGGGCTGATCCCTCCTGACAACATGTCCAAAGTAGGTAAGATGCAGTCTCTCCATCCTTGCTTCTAAGGAACATTCTTGTTGCACTTCTTCCAAGACAGATTTGTCTGTTCTTTTGACAGTCCATGGTATATTCAATATTCTTCGCCAACATCACAATTCAAAGGTGCCAATTCTTCTGTCTTCCTTATTCACCGTAAAGCTTTCACATGCATATGATGCAATTGAAAATACCATGACTTGAGTCTGTCAGTTTCTCGTACTGTGGGGGCTTGCACATTGCTGTCATGCTGGAAGCTATGCCACCAGTATTCAGATACCAGCAGGGTCACCCATGGAGGAAAGATTTCAGCTGAGCTTCCAGACTAAGACAGACTAGGAAGAAGGACCTGGCAGTCTACTTCTGAAAAGCATTAGCCAGTGAAAGCCTTATGAATAGCAGCAGAACCCTTCAAGTAGGTCTTGTAAATTGAAGCAATGGCCGACCGTGTGTTCTTGGCCCCTGTCCTAGATTTAGTAGTGGAATGAGACTATTTGTGATATTCACCCACTGTAATCATTTCAATTCTTGCCTCTACATTTCCATGCATTGCTTCTGTGTTGTGAGTGAGCAATCATATCTCTGCAGTTGTCCCCTGTAGTTATGAACTAAGTGACAGTGACTTCAAATGATGCTTCCTTTGGTCTGCTTTTCTTGCCCCAAAGCGTGGTCCTCTGTATCTGGTAGATGACCTTTAACATCAGATCCTTAATACTTACATGCAGTTATGCCCCCAGCAATGCTGGAGAGGGACATGTTCATGAATGAGCTGAAGATGTGACCTTTCAAATATCACTTCTCTTAAGATCTCAGACTGTGAGATGAATGCAGGCAAAATGGCATGCCAAATGTTATCCAGCCTGATCAGTATCATTTACTCCATTTCTACCAGGGTTGAAAGCATTGGTGTTTTAGTTGTCGATTATGTCTTCTTTCTACAGATCTCAGGGAAGGGGACAAAGGGAAAATAGATGAAGGAAGGTCATTGCATTGTGAATGGGCAACAATCTCATCTAGGGATATTCGGGAGTTCCTCGGTGGTGTAAATGGTTAGGCTCTCATCAGCTGAAAGGTTGGTGATTCAAACCCAACCAGAGACTCCTTGAAAGTAAGATCTGGCCATCTCCTTCTAAAAGGTCACAGCCTTGAAAACCCTATGGAATGCAGTTCTACTCTGCACACATGGAGTTGCCATGAGTCAGAATTGACCCAAAGGCAAGTAACAAGAAGAAGTGGTATTCAGGCTGGGGCGTGTATCCGTCAGGCTGTTAAGTACAGATTTTTAAGGTTAGTGTGGAAGCCTGGAAAGTTTTAATGAATTTAACTTCCTCAACTTCCATATATGCTCTTTTTTTGGAAAATGATCTGTCTTAGAATACTTCCGTAAACTTGCTCAACCATCCTCCTTCCCACCTCACCTTTCACAATCTCCTTTTTCCTGCTTTAAAAAGAACGGCATGCCCCTCTCCTATCTCAACTCTTACTATGCTGCCCTGCTTCAGATGTAAAAACTTCAGGGAGGCCAGATAAATGGGCAATTCAAAATACTATATTGATATCAAAGAAGCTTCTTGACCTTCTGTCCATCTCACCTATCCATCTCATTGAGATGCATGGCCCCCAAAAGTTACTTTTTATTATATATTATTTATCAAAACTTATATATTTCTACCACCCTGTGTCATTTAGTTGTACTATGGTGGCTTCCATGTTGTTATGATGTTGGAAGCATGCCACTGCTATTTTAAAAACTGGAATGGAGGACAGGTTTCAGTGACACTTACAAACTAAGACAGACTAGAAAAAAAGGCCTGGCCATTTACTTCTGAAAATTAGTCAATAAAAACCCTGTGGATCACAACAGGATATTGTCCAATATAGTGCTGGAAGATGAGTCCCCTAGGTTGGAAGACACTCAAAAGGCATAGTGGCTGCAACAATGGACTCTAGCATACCAACGATTGTGAAAGATGGCACAGGACCAGGCCAGGTGTAGTAGGCAACTTGACGGGAACTAACGACACTATATATTTGTGTTGTTTTGATCAGTGTGGACTGATAATAATATTAGTGATTCCGTAATTAAAAAAAAAAAAAAAAACTTTTAGCACTTAAAACCATGTCAACAGAATCACTTAAAAAGTACATAATTTAAATTTATCTACTTCGATCACTTATGATAAAGTTGTATTAGTTTATTACAACAAAGTAACAAAGTACTGCACATTAGGTGACTTATAAGAACAGAAATTTATTGTCTCGTGGTTTTGGAGGCTAGGTCCAAATCAGTGTCTTGGCCCGGCCACGCTCCTTCTGAAGTCCCTAGGAGAAGATCCTTTCTTATCTCTGCTAGCTTCTGGTAGCTCCAGGTGTTCCTTTGCTTGCGGCTACAGCGTAACTCCCTCCCCACATGTTTTCCCTTTATCTGTCTCTCTGTGTCTCTTAACCTCTTTTATTAGGATTCCAGTTGTATTGGATTCCAGTTTCAATTAGGGCTCGCCCTACTCCGGAATGGTCTCGTGTTCTCTTAACTGATAATATCTTCACAGACCCCATTTCTGGACAAGGTCACATTCACAGGTATAAGGGGTTAGGACTTCAACATGTCTTTTAGAGGAGCATGATTGAATCCGTAACAAGGGTGATCAGTTAAAGACATTCAAACTAAAAATATATCACCTTATAGTAAATCGTGTGGGGAAATGAAATAAAGAATATGATTTTAGGGAGAAAGGGAATAATGTAAAATTTTTGACCTTTACAAAAGACCTTATTCATGTGTTTTAAAAATAGATGATGGTAGGGATCAAATTGTTCTGATACTTAGAGTAACAGTTTTATTTTAAAATATCAAAATTTAAATATAATGCCAGAAATTACACCCTTTGCAACCATTAAAACTAACAATAAAAAATTTTTACATGTCAACTTAAAAATGTGTTATATAATCAAAAGTTTCAAGGTCTGATCACTCGCTAACAACTTTTTAGAGTTCCTGTTGGAAGCGTGGGAAACCCTGGTGTAGTGGTTAAGAGTATGGCCGTTAACCAAAAGGTGAGTAGTTCAAATCCACGAGGCACTCCTTGGAAGCCTATGGGGGCAGTTCTAATCTGTCCTTTAGGGTTGCTATCAGTCAGAATCGACTTGACGGCAATGTATTTTTGGTTGGAAGTATTATATAATAGACATAATCCTTCCAGTTATTCCTCAGCTTTTAGTTTATTGGTATGTTTAAACATTCTCATGAAATCTTTCATTCTCTTAGGATGCAGGAACTTGAACACTTTCGTATGCTGAGTAAAAGGAGCTAGTAAAGATGAATATACGGAAGATAGAGTTGAGAGCCACCACCGGTCTGTCGGTTTGATATACTGTGGCGGCTCGTGTGTTGCTATGATGCTGGAAACTATGCCACTGGTATTTTCAAATACCAGCAGGGTCACCCATGTTGGATAGGTTTCAGTGGATCTTCCAGACTAAGACAGACTAGGAGGAAAGGCCTGGTGACTTAATTATGAAAATTGTTGTTGTTCGTGTTGTTAGGTGCTGTTGAGTTGGTTCTGACTCATAGCGGCCCTATGCACAACCGAACGAAACACTGCCTGGTCCTGTGCCATCCTTACAATCATTATGCTTGAGCCCATTGTTGCAGCCACTGTGTCAATCCACCTCATTGAGGGTCTTCCTCTTTTCTGCTGACCCTGTACTTTACCAAGCATGATGTCCTTCTCCAGGGACTGATCCCGCCTGACAACATGTCCAAAGTATATAAGACGCAGTCTCGCCATCCTTGCTTCTAAGGAATATTCTGGTTGTACTTCTTCCAAGACAGATTTGTTTGTTCTTTTGGCAGTCAATGGCATATTCAATATTCTTTGCCAGCACCACAATTCAAATATGTCAATTCTTTGTCTTCCTTATTCATTGGTCAGCTTTCATATACATGTGAGGCGATTGAAAATACCATGGGTTGCATCAGGCATACCTTAGTCCCCAAAGTGACATCTTTGATTTTAACATTTTATAGAGGTCTCTTGCGGCAGATGCGCCCAGTGCAATGTGTCTTTTAATTTCTTGACTGCTGCTTCCATGGGTGTTGATTGTGGATCCAAGTAAAATGAAATCCTTGACAACTTCAATCTTTTGTCCATTTCTTATGATGAGAATAAATATGGACATAGATAAATTTGGTGGCATTGATGGTTCTGATGGAGGAGGGCAGTTGTTTCACGAATACAAGCGAATTGCCTCAATCCTCCTGTTGAAGGAAGAAAAGCAAATTTTTTGAGGGTGAGGAAGGGAGGAGTTGAGCGGGTGACATTTGAGATGTGAAGGTTTGGAGGGGAAGCAAGCAAAGCTCTACTAAGAGGAGATTGAGAATGAGCACTGAGCACTAGGTATGTCCTTACTATGGGTTTTTTTTAGTTATCAAAATAATTTTTTTAATAGAATTCAGTATTTCAATTGATTAGATCTTGCATCATTAATATTTTTCTGCTGAAAGGAAAATATAGTATCAACATATGATGGATTTTCTTTTAACTTATTTTTAACTTTCTTTAAACTTTTAGATTATGCTCTGATGCCAACGTTTCTTATATTGCACATTGCCATCTTTCTTTTATTCTTTCCGGTTTTGTTCAAACGTCCCATGGGAATTTTTTTTTTTTTAATTGAGTTTAGATTTCTCTGTTTCTAAGTGTCTGAAAATATATTTATTTGACATGCATGGTTGATTAATGATATGACGGTGTACAATTTTAGTCTACAGATGTTTTAAAAATTTAAAAACCTTGTTCCATTTTCTTCAAACAGCTTATATTTTTATGAGAATGTTATATCCCTGTCATTCTCCTTTCACTGTAAGTAACATTTCACTCTCTCTCTCTGAAATCCATAGGACTATTATTTTTAACCTTGGTTATGAAATTTTGCAAAGTGTAGGTCTTCGCTTGGGATGATGCAGGACTGGGCAGTCTTTTGTACTGTTGTACGTGGGGTTGCTATGAGTCGGAACTGACTCAGGGGCACCTAAAAAAAACAACAGGTCATATTTATTTGCCATGGCTATTTTTATGTGAATCAAATCTTGGACTAATTCTCTTAGGATGAACTTCTATTAAGTTTTGCTCACAGGAGAGAATCTTGGTGATTTACGATTCTTTTCCCCAAGCTGCTGATCTCTAACCATTCTGACAGCAGGTGATTCTTTCAAGGTTTACAGAGCTTTACTGTTTTCATCTTCGTCCTTTCGTCACAACTGGAAGAGAACCTACTGAGTCTCCTTTTGTGTTCAGTTGTGTTTTCTTCATGGTGAGTCAATCTCAAGCCTTGCCTAGGGCTTTCTGACTCCCCTGACCCTCAAGGCTCTCCATCCACCTTTTTAAATGTAACCACAGGGGCATCCTAGGGGATGCTAAATGGGAACTTCTGTTCCAGCACAGCAGAAGGGGGAGGAAAGGCTCTCAGGCAGGTCCCAGGCCAACGACTTGTGTCTCTGAGGGAGCTGGCTGGTGGCGTTGGCTAATGGGCTGTGTCCAGACATTTGTTGCTGCCTTTTAGCCTCTTAAACATAAACCTGGCACCCCCTCCCCACAGTACTATCTGTTCTTTAGCTCCTTACCCCCTTCATTGGTTATTCTTCATTTTCTATGCCAACGATTCAAAACAGAATGTTAGGGTAAAAATAAATTTAATATAAAAATTAAGTAATTTGTTTATCCTTCCAGGGCTCATAAACAAAAACCTTTTCATGAGTCTTGGATTAAAAATCTTTATCTTAGCTTTTTTTTTTTTTAATTAAAACAAATTTGCACCAGGTGTTACTTTTGCTTGAGAATACCAATATCTAGTATGCCTTTTAGATCAACCATGTCACATAATGTAACACACTTTTATTATTTGTTTATACCCTGTCTCTCATACTTGATTCTCTCTGGTACTTGGTACAAGAGTGGGTCCACCATGGTTAGTAATAACTCTGTAATGAAGATTATATTCTTCCTGACCATGACAATCTACTATTGGAGGGGTCTGATGAATTTTCAAAAGTGATCGACTGCTATCATGGATTGACTTGTGTCCCTCCAAAATATGTGTCAACTTGGTTAGACATGATTCCTAGCACTGTGTGGTGGTCCTCTATTTTGTGATTGTAATTTTATGTTAAAGAAGATTAAGGTGGGATTGTAACACCTTTACCGTGTCACATCCCTGATCCAATGTAAAGGGCCTGCTCTACCTTCTATCTTATAAGAGATAAAAGGAAAGGGAATCAAGCAGAGAGGGGGGATCTCATACCACCAAAAAAGAAGGACTGGGAACAGGATGCATCATTTGGACCCTTTTTGGAGAAACTCCTAGTTCAGAGGAAGATTAATAAGAAGGACCTTCCTCCAGGGACGACAGAGAGAAAGCCTTCCCCTGCAGCCGGCACCTTGAACTTGGGCTTCTAGCCTACTAGACTGTGAGAAAATAAATTTTTCTTTGTTTAAGCCACCCACTTGTGCTATTTCTGTTATAGCAGCACTAGATGACTAAGACAACTGCTAACTGAAAGTTTGGTGATTTGAAATCACCGACAGCTCTGAGGAAGAAAGATGCAGCAGTCAGCTTCCATAGAGATTTACAGCCTTGAAAACCCTGTGGGATCACTATGAGTTGGAATCAACTTGATGCAGTGGATTTGACTTTGGGGTGAGTTTTGATACCTTGAACCACAGACATTTTCAGGCGAGCAGTGGGTTGAGTGTGATTTAATTTGGAAATGGGCTACCTAGGCAGGTTGCAGCTGCAAAACATGGGCCAATCCCCAACTTCCAACTCCCTAAGGGAAAGGAGCTTAATTTGGGGGCTTCTGTTTGGGAAAGGCTTTGTTACAGGGCCTGAAGAGACCTCTCTGTTGCATCCTAGGACAGGCTTACTGAGCGGACCATCTCCTGATCCAGCTTTTCTTTGTTTTCAATTCTTTTGTATTTTCTGGGCTTCAGAATAGATCTGGACCTTCCACTTTTTTTTTTTTCCTCACATTTTTAAAAATTTAACATAAAACCATGTGGGTACAAATCATAAGTCGCTAATTCTCTGGTTCAAGAAATGTAATTTAATTTATTTTTCTATAATTCAACTCTAGTCCTTTTCTACCAGGCAGCAAAACCTTTAAGATAATTTAGCCTTCCACTTTCCTCCAAGTATTTTTCGTAGGTGCAAACTCATTTCTAAGGAGCTTTACACGGTGCTTTTGCCTGGATGGAGGTAGGAGGGGGCTGGTTGTCACTGTCATCTACCCATGTCAGATCTGCAAAGAGCAGTGGGTCCTGCCACCTTGTTCACTGGCTTGTTCAGATTGCACTCTTTTGGGGAATTTGGCTCTTATGCTGAGTCCCTGCCTAGCACTGCTTACAGAAAGCACTCCCCTGCCTCCAGCAGGTCTACGTGATTGACCTCTGGTCTGTATAACCATCCTATTTGTCTGCTCCTCCATCATTGTGCTAAGGCATTGCTCAAATCTGGGGTCCTACTGGGTTCTATTACTGCTGGACCTTTTGGTGGCTCAGTGGTAGAATTTTTGCCTTCCACAAGGGAGACCTCTGTTCAATTCCTCGCCAAAGCAACTCATGCACAGCCACCATTCATCAATGGAGGCTACCACGTTACTATGATACTGAACAGGTTTCAGCGGAACTTTCAGACTAAGGCAGACTAGAAAGAAAGCCTGGTGAGCTGCTTCCAAAAACTAGCCAGTGAAACCCAGTGGATCACTACTGGCCAATCTGCAACTGATCATGGAGATAGCACAGGGTGGGGCAGCATTTCATTCCATGGTGCGTGAGGTTGCCACGAGCTGGAGCTGGCTTGGTGGCAGCTACCAACGACAACACTGTTTTCCCAGTACCTATCTGGGCCCTTCTAGGAATAGGGTCTCAGTCCCAAGCCTCTCATCTTTGGGAACAGGAAGGAGAGTGGGGCAGGCATAGGGCTCCCCCTCAGATACCCACCAGCTTTGAATTCTCTCTGTCTTCTCGAAATCGCTTCCCTTCTTCTTCTAGTTACAGAAAACTGCATCTCATCTTCAAGACAGGAGACACCATCCCTGCCTGATATGAGTCTTCCTTTCAAGTGTTTCAAGAACTGAACCTAGACTTTTGAAGCTCAAAAACCAAGAAATAGCAGCTGGCTCCTTGCCCTTCTGTCCTTCTTTATCCCATTACTCAGTTTTATTGTTCTCCACAGCAGTTTTCACCACCTGGCACTTTTTGTATTGTTTTCTCATTGACTTTTCTCCACTAGAATACAGAAGTCTGTGGAAATAGAGACTTTGTCTAATTTGTTCACCTCTTTATTTTTAGCAGGCGCTCTGGTGGTGCAGTGGTGAAGTGCTCAGCTGCTACTGAAAGGTCGGCAGTTTGAACCCACCACCAGCTCTGTGAGAAAAAGATGTGGCAGTCTGTTTCTGGAAAGATTACAGCCTTCAAAACCCTACGGGACAGTTCTACTCTGCCCTATAGAGTTGCTATGAGTTGGAATCAACTTAATGGCAATGCGTTTATTTTTAGCGCTTAAGACAGTGTCTTGTACAGACATGATGTTTAATAAATACTTATTGAAAATACAATGAAGAAATGAGTGAAATTGACCCTCTTGTTCTTATGAGTCAGTCCTTGTTTGAGGTAGTGAAAATAGGGTAAATTGACCTGGGCTGGGGGGAATGCTATGGGATCACAGATCCCAGAAAAAAATAACTTGGTTAATATCTCAAAATGTTGTTCCATTATATGTATGTATGTGCTGGTAACTATACTAGTTAAGAGTTCACTGTGAGAATGCTATTGGTGTTTTTCCTAAAGGTAGAAGTCTGTTCGCATTTCCTTGTGGGTAGGTGAATTTCATTTCCTGGTGTGCTTGTCAGAAGGAACTTGGCAGTGACCATTTGCCTTAGCATTGCTCAGTAGAGATTTTTTGCTCCCAGTCATATTCATGTCTTGTAAGTTTGAGTCACTGTAAAAAGGTCTTGTCTACATTCTTCTTGGAAACTATTGATAGAGGTTACTGCAATACTACTATGGAATGTAATAAAACATAAAAAAATGAAGAGACTGTTGGGAAATGAGCCTGGAGTTCATAGAGTTATTCTTTTTCTACCAAATACATTAGTTAAGAAAATACATGTCTCGATATATATGTATTTTTTACAGGTAGAACATTTTTTCTAAGCTCCCCACTCCCCACCCACTGCTGTCAAGTCGATTCCGACACTTTGTTCTAAGTAGAACTAACTTTAACTCCTGCTCTTTTCCAATCTGAATTGGGTGTTAAAGAACATAAATGTTTTGAAATGACTTATTGACTAGCTGAAAACCCTGGTGGCATAGTGCTTAAGTGCTACAGCTGCTAATCAGGAGGTCAGCAGTTCAAATCCACCAGGCACTCCTCGGAAACTCTATGGGGCAGTTCTACTCTGATAGACTCGCTATGAGTCAGAATCAACTTGATGGCAATGTGTTTTTTTTTTTTTTGGTACTAAATAACTTGTGTATCCCCAGTTGAGAGAGAGGACATAAACAGCACACCTTGAGGGAGAAGCAGAGACAGTCTACAAGGTGATAAGCCTTAGTGCATATTCTCCTGGGTTACGGGAGGGGAGAAAGATTTGGAGTTCTCTTTGAGAGGAAGCAGTTTCCAGTGGACGACAAGCACCCGCAAGACTAACATTTTAAGTCATAGGTTTAGTTTTAATATGAAATGATTACTTTTTATGTAGGGAATTAATGTTTGTGCAGCCACTTAAAAACACTAGGCAACAACAAACGCTTTTATACCAAACACTCCCAAGTTATATTTTGGGGATTGAAAACATAGCTCATTTTTACAGAATCTGGGGTGTTTGAAGTAGTTCTATTTCCAGGAAGAATTATGGGCTTTAATCATGATTCAAGCTCTAGTCAAAACCTCTTCCTCCTGGTAACTCCCAGCTGAGATGTTTCTCATTTTCTGCAGCAGTGTTCCCTCAAAGACACAAATAAACGAGGCCGTCCTTTAAATGTACTGAAAGCACTGGCTGTAATACATCACGAAAGGCGATATCTTCTCTGAACTGAGCCACTAACTCTAATGTAGCTGTCTTTTAAATCTGAATTCCCAGGGGCTTGGTTTCAAGCTTGGCTCAGGGTCAAGCTGCCATTAGGAGATTTGTGTGGTGACGCCAATCCACTCTGGGCAATTGCCCCCAGGCTTGTAAATGTTCCCAGCCAAAGGGCAAGACACATTTTAATATCATTTTGTAGACAAAAGAGGTACAATATGGAAATGTTATTATGGTATCCACTTAAAATGAGCTGTTCACAATGATATGTGTACGAGAAAAGTAATAATATCATTAAATTGGAAAGAAAAAGATATTTCTGCCCCGTTGGTACTTTTCCCATTCTAGAGAAAGCTCAAATAAGGGATTGTTTGGTCATGTGGCTGTATTAATCATGACACCCTGACTGTATCTCCATTATGTTCCTGAAGGCTGTGTTCTTGCCCTCTCCCACATATTTGCTGCCAAATGGACCAATTTATCAATGAGACATTCTAAAGCTGGTGGAAGGGATACATTACAAGCTCTCTTTGTTTTGATTCCTGCTTTATGGTTTTATGGTTAAATGAGTGGATGCAGACTTGGCCAAAGATTCAGCTCGCTGTAGGTGCTGAGCTACCAGCGCTACTGTTAGTACCTGGGAGCTATTGTTTCTTGTTCCCCTTGAATTTGGCAAAAAGATTTCTTACTGAGAGTTAAACTTTGAAATCAGCTCATATGGGGTCAGAACAACAGGATTCTTTAAATGGAGAAAATGGCTCCCAGGGTCTTCTAACCCTATGGGTATGTTCTTTTATTAGCTGTGATACCTCTGTCATTCTGAAGGGAGGTTGAGCCCCACTTGGAAGCTTGGAACAATGGAAAACATGGGTAGTCCTCATCTAAGTACTGTCTAGGGGTAACCAGTCCTCAACAAGCAACCTCAAGTGCTAAGGGTCCCCATTTGCATGACCCTTCCTATTCTAGAGATCGAAGACCAACAATATTATATTTCCAGTTATCGAATTCTCTCTGTTCTGATTCCAAATTCACTAGGCCACTTTGTGAAGGTACTTTTTTTTTTTTTCTTTGATAGGTTTGCATGGCATTTCTCAGTTTAGGGGGTCATGGACATTTTGATTTTATGCGTGCATCTTACTTGGTAGCTGTGAATATGCAGATCTAATATTCAGTGATGAAATGGAATGTAAACGGAAGGCAGAAGAAGAATTGATGTGTTCTAGTTGTGGCACTGGTGAAGAATGCTGGATATACTGTAGACTGCTAGAAGAACCAACAAATCAGTCTTATGAGAAATTCAACCAGAATCTTCCTTAGAATAGAGGATGGCATGACTTTGACTATCTTACTTCGGCCGTGTCATCAGGAAAGGTGAATTGCTAGAAAAGGACAGTATGTTTGGTAAAGGGCCAATGAAAACAAGGGACAAGGTCAGTGAGGTGGATTGACACAATATCCACAACAATGGACTCAAACATACAAACGATCGTGATGACCGTGCAGGACCGGGCAAGCTTTTGTTCTGTTTTGTATTGGGTTGCCATGAATTGGCGCTGACTCGACGGCAACTGACAACAACTAACAACTAACAAGAGAACCCAGCTGAATGGGTACTGGTTGTACACCCACTACTGGCTAATGTCACTCTGTGAAGCCCTTTAGGATACAGCAGGGAGTGCCCCCGTGGCCAGTTGCCAGTTTCCATTTGAAATTATTTGCAAGCCTTCTTGCCATTTTCTCTCTCACTTGAGGCTTTCTGTGTTTGATGTGATACTGTTGTTGCCAGATGCTCATTCAACTTTCAGACCAAACCAAACCAAACCAAACCAAACCAAACCAAACCAAACCAAACCAAACCAAACCAAACCAAACCAAACCAAACCAAACCAAACCAAACCAAACCCAGTGCCGTCCAGTCGATTCCAATTCATAGCGCAGGCAGCTGTGATAATTTTCATTAGCTTCCTAGGTGGCAAAATGAGGGAAAACATTAAACTATGTGTTGCAGATGGAACTCTTGAAAACCATTAATTGTGCACCAACCTTTATTATCACTTTCAGGCTATACCTTCTTTGGAGAAAGGCTGCTCGATTTTGGGAAGGGCTCCTTAGCACATGGCAACATTTTTGACTAAGTGGGTCGTAAAATCATGGAGCCATGTTGGAACTGGATGGCGCCTGATTGTCTAGTGTAGCAGTCATGTTTCCAAGAAAACTGAACTCCAAAGAGGTTAAATCACTTGACCCAAAACATATGGCCTGTTTTCTTTTTTTTTTAATTTGCTATCTTGATTTGGGCAAGTTTCTAGTAGTTTCTGTGAGTGTACTCTCTTGATCATGGATGTTTTTAACATAATTATCCTGATACCTCTTCAATTATTAACATTCAGTTTAGGTAAGCTAAGTCTTACCCAAATTACTCTAAAAACTACACAATATAATTTTAAAGAAGCAGCAAATGTTGTATTGCAGGACATGCCAAAGTAGTCTAAAAACCTATTGCCGTCGAGTTGATTCTGACTAATAGCGGCCCTATAGGACAGAGTAGAACTGCCCCATAGGGCTTCCAAGGAGCACCTGGTAGATTCAAACTGCTGACCTTTTGGTAAGCAGCTGTAGCACTTAACCTACTACGCCACCAGGTTTCCTAAAGTGGTCTAGTCCTGATGAATGCTACAAATCAATGGCTGCACCCTCAGGAGGAACCCATGTGATTCTGCATCTACTGTTTCTATGACCCAGTGTACTTTGTAGCATCAGTTTGTTATTCACTGTTATTTGTGTTATACGCCTTTAGTTGCAGGCTGATGATGACAGAGAGCCTCTAAGAGATAGCTGTAATAGGTAGGCTTCTCAGATGGTCCCCAATGGTCACTGCCTCCTGGTCTCATGCCTTTGTGTCCCTTTGAGTATGGTGTGAACCTAGTGACTTGTTTCTAAATATCTGACTGTGGTAAAGGTGATGAGATTTTACTTCCTTGACTGTGTTAAAAAAGACTTTTGTGTGGCCAGTAACCAAAACTAAATTAATTGTCCTTGAGTTGATTTTGACTCATGGTGCCTGTCTTAACTATCACTGCTGCTCTAATAGAAATACTACAGGCGGATGGTTTTAACAAAGTTTATTCTCTCACAGTCTACGATGCTAGAAGTCCAAATTTAGGGTGCCAGCTCCAGGGGAAGGCTTTCTTTTTCTGTCGACTCTGTAGGAAGATCTTTGTCATCCATCTTCCCTTGGTCTGGGAGCATCTCAGCTCAGATACCCCAGGTCCAAAGAATACTCCTGGCTCTATTTTCTTGGTGATATGAGGTCCCAACGTCTCTCTGCTCACTTCTCTATTTTATATCTCAAAAGAGATTGAATTAAAACACAACCTAATCTTGGAGGTTGGGTCCTGCCTCATTAACATAACTGCCTCTAATCCCACCTCATTAACATTATAGGTAAGATATCCAACACATAGGAAAATCACTAGGAATCATGGACTAGCCAAATTGACACATATTTTTTGGGGGGGACACTACTCAATCCATAACAGAACCCTCCATGTGTTACAGAGTAGAACTGCTCCACAGGATTTTCTTGGCTGTAATCTTAACAGAAGCAGATCACAGAGTCTTTCTTCTGTGGTACTGCTGACTGGGTTTGAATCGTCAACTTTGAGGTTAGTTGCTGTTCTTGTTAGGTGCCGTTGAGTCAATTCATACTCATAGCACCCCATGTAACAGAATAGGACTGCTCTGTAAGGTTTTCTTGGCTATAATCTTAATGGAAACAGATTGCCAGGTCTTTCTTTCATAGTACTGCTGGGTGGGTTTCAACCACTAACCTTTAGGTTAGTAGTTGAGTGCAAACTGCTTGTGCCACCTAGGGACCTGTGTTGCCAGTAGACACTCTCTATTGCTTTCTTGGCTTGTGTGCTTTGATGAAGCAAACTGCCACGACAGAGATGTCCACATGACAGGGAACTGTGAGGTACCTCTGGCCAAAGCTGTGAGGAACTGAAACCTTCAGGTCAACTGCCAGTGAGGATCTGAATCTTGAAAACAGCTACATAAGTCTGGAAGTTGATCCTTCCCAGTAGAGCCTTAAGGTGGCTTCGGGTCTGCTGACAGATACTTGATTGCAGCCTGTGAGTGACTTTGAAGTGGAGGATAAACTTAGCTCCACCAGATCTCTGACCCACAGAAGCTGTGAGATTGTAAATGTGTATTTTAAGCTGGTAAATTTTGGAGTAATTTGTTACAGAGCAATAGATAACTGATATCCATAGCAAAAGGGGAAAAGATCACTTTGTAAGCATAAGAGGCTTAACTTAAATGCATTTCCAGGCATGCTAATTTTTGCACTATAAAAAAGCAGAACCAAAAACTTGTTACTGTCGAGTCAATTCCAACTCACAGCAACCCGGTAGGAGAGAAGAGAACTGCCCCATAGGGTTTCCAAGGAGAAGCTGGTGGATTCGAACTGCAGACCTCTTGGTTAGCAGCCATAGCTCTTAACCACTGCTCCACCAGGGCTCCTTTTGCATTTTATACAAGACCTTAATTTAGCAATTACAACATAAAAAAGCATTTCTAATGGAAATACATTCAGACAAGAACATGAAACACTTCTCTGTTCCCTTTAAACCCGTGAAGCAGCATGTTTGACTTCATGCAAAATTTGAATTGCACTTGACTTTCTAGATTGTAGCAATTGTGAAGTTTGGAGACAGTCTGTCAGGACATTTTCCATTATCGTATCTACCGGTTGCCATTGAGTAAATTCCGACTCATAGCAACCCTATAGAACAAAGTAGAATTGCTCTATAGGGTTTCCAAGAAGTGGCTGATGGATTCAATCTGTCAACTTTTTGGTTAGCAGCTGAGCTCTTAACCACTGTGCCACCAGGGCTCCAATTATCATATTAGTAATTACAAAAATCCTAAGAGACATTATTTATTGAACACTTGCCATACGTTAGATAAGGCACTCACGATGAACCTTATTTCATGCACTCTTTCACCAGCCCTAAGATTTTTTTGTGTGTGTGCTGTCAAGTTGATTCTGACTCATAGCAACCCCATGTGACAAGTAGACCTGCCATACAGGGTTTTCCAGGCTGTAACCTTTATGAAGGAGCAGATCTCCTGGTTTTTCTCCTGAGAAGCTGCTGGGTGGGTTCACACTGTTGATTAGCAGCTGAGTGCTTAACCATTGTACCACCAGGTCTCCTTAGCCCTAAGATAGAGGTAGCATTATCACAGTTTTTTGGATGAGAAAACACAGGTTTGCATAAGTTTCCCAACCGCTGGTATGTAGCAGTGATGGCACTGGGACCCGAGTGTGTCTCCCATGAAAGCCAACGTTCATGGAAAACAACCTGTGCTCTGGGTTTTTCAAATTTGAAAAGTAGTCTAAAGTGACATCCATTCTTCACCTCTGACTTGTTCAACTGAAGGAAGCGGGCCATCAAAGATCCTACCTTTGTTTTGTTGAAAAACAAAACCAAAAATAAATAAATAAATAACTTCCTGACTCTAAAAGTCATTATTTTCCTAAGGGCAGATTAGCAATAAATCAAATTTTGTGTTGTGATATTTTTACAGTTGTTCTGTCATGGTAGTTTTATTACTGTATGATCTTTCCCTTCCACATAAATTTTTGTTATACCGTATTAACAGTTAAATAAGTTCACTGAAGACAGGAGTACATTTCTATACTTCATCATCCGCAGCTACGTCTCACACTGTATTTTGTAAGATACAAGCTTCAAATAAATCTTCTTTGATGGATTTCATTAACTCTGAACTGAAAAAAGTGATAAGCAGAGAAACTGCTCCTTTTCTGGGGAGGGTGATCAGGGGCCAGGGATCTCAGGGAAGAGCTATGGCTCAGATTATGCTGAAAATCAGGACAGGTTGCCATGAGATCAACCTTAGGGATTCTCTTGGGTGTGGCCTTGCTCCAGGACCACGTCTCAGAGATTTAGCAGCTAAATTAGGAAGAATAATCATTCTTATTTGCCTGGGACTGGGGAGTTTCCCAGGACCCGGGACTTTCAATCTAAAATGGGGAAAGCCCCAGACAAACAAGGAAGGGTTGGTTGTCCTACCAGGTATGTGCAATAGGGTGCTGTTTTTGCTATATTTCCATGACTTGTATTCTCTGCGAGGTTAAGTCAACCAACTAACCAACCAGCCAACCGACTTCTGGGCATTTTAGAGGTGTATCGGAGCCTATTGAAGAACAAGTTTCTTGTTTTTAGCTACTATCAAGCTGGCCCAAGACTCAAGATGACTCCATGTACAAACGAATGAAATGCTGCCATGTGTCCTCCCCATGACTGGCTGCAGATCAGACTGTTGTGATCCATAGGGTTTGCTTTGGCTGATTTTTGGCAGTAGATCTCTAGGCCTTTCTTCCTAGTCTATCTTAGTCTGGAAGCTCTGCTGAAATCTGTTCAGCATCATAACAGCACTCAAGCCTCCACTGATAGACGGGTGGTGGCTGTGCATGAGATGCGTCGGCTGGGAATTGGACCTGGGTCTCCCTCAGGGGAGGGGAGAATTCTACCACTGAGCCACCGCTGCACCATTGTTAGCTAGATTTAAACAATCAAGTTCAGCCTGTAAGATCTAGCCATACTTTGGAGGTCATTATCATTAATCTTTATCTGCAATGTGCAGACGGGGCTCCTGGGTTTTTTCCACGTTACAGATATTCTTTGAAGTCCTGGAGAGCTTTGCCCACTAAGCAGCTAGATAGGGGGCAGGGAGAAATGAAACCAAGGTATTAGCATACACCACAGGGCCAGGAGAGCCTATCAAAGGCTCACACACCAGGCTATTTAATTTGATGGCCTGCTGGGTAGAAAGATACCTGCTAGGCAGGGTAGATTTGAAGAATCAAATGGAGTATAAATGAGTATAATTCACATTATTATTTCTTGACTATACTCACACATGGATGAAAAGTTTTTCCTACCATAAAAAAAATTTTTTTTTAGAGCTGGCATATATTTCTTACCACTTTCTCTGGGCCATTACCCAAAAAACCAAAACCAAACCTGTTGCCATCGAGTCAGTTCCAACTCATAGTGACCCTAAAGGACAGAGTAGAACTGCCCCGTAGGGTTTCCAAGGAGCACCTGGTGGATTTGAACTGCCGACCTCTTGGTTAGCAGCCTTAACTGTTAACCACTATGCCACCAGGGTTTCTGAGCCATTACCCAGAGACTTGAAATTTGGTGGAGAATATCACGCAATTAAACTATTTTTTTTCTTACCTCCAAATTGTTTTAAACTTCCAGTTGGCATTGCCTGGTTGTTTTCCTTTCCCATTCATGGCAGTTGTTCTTCCAGACCTTCCTCTTAGGCCCAATCCTCTTACAACCTCTCCTTCAGCAGATGACCTTGCCCCATTCTCCATTGAGATTAAAAAAAAAAAAATGCCATTGGACCTAATCTCACAATTTGTCACCACCAGTTATAACAACCTGTTTCCACCTGCGGAGTCCCTGGGTGATACAAACGGTTAACACGCTTGTCTGCTAACCAAAACGTTGGAGGTGTCAGTCCACTCAGGCATTTTGGAAGAAAGGCCTGGTGATCAACTTCCAAAAAATCAGCCGCTGAAAACCCCACGGAGCACAGTCCTACTCTGACATGCGTGGGATTGCCATGAGCTGGAGTTGACTCAGTGGCAACTGGTGGCACCTCCACCTGCACCCATGTCTTCCTCTCCTGTTCACCTGTGATGGAGGAAGCTACCTCTTTTTCCAAGGCCAACCATTTTACGTGTGCTGTATGTAGGCAGCTTCTGAGTTGGGCCCCAGTGATCCCTGCTGACCAAAGGGTCAAGGGAGAAAGATTTCACAGTTTGCTTCCACAAAGATGAAACCAAAAACACCCGTTGCCATCAGGTTGATTCCAACTCATAGCAAACCTATAGGACAGAAGGAAACTGTCCCATAGGGTTTCCAAGGAGAAGCTGGTGGGTTTGAACTGCCAACCTCTTCATTAGCAGCTGAGCTTTTAACCACTGCACCACCATGGCTCCTTGGGAACCCCACGAGGCAGTTCTATTCTGCCTTATAGGGTCAGTATGAGTCAGAATCAACTCAATGGCAATGGGTTTGTTTTGTTTTTTTTTTTTTTGATCCTTGTCTCTTTGTACTTATGCCCTGTGTAATTCCCCTTTCTCTGAGAATGAGCTGTACCTAGTGACTTGCTTCTAATGAATAGAACATGGCAAAAGTGATGGGGTGTCACTTCCCAAATCAGGTTATAAAAAGACTGTGGCTTCTGTCTTTTTTATACTATCTCTCTCACTTGTTTACTCTGACGAAGCACTTGCCATGTTAGGAGCTGCCTCAGGGAGAGGAAAACGTGAAAGGACCCGAGGGAAGCCTCAGGTCAACAGGGATCAATGAACTGAGCACTGAGTCCAACATCCCACCAAAATCTGGATCCTGTCAACAACCACATGAGTGAGCATGGAAGTGGATCCACCCCCAGTTGAGCCTTCTTTTCTTTTCTCTTCCTTCTCTGCCCAAACTCTAAATGGAATCCTTCAGCCTCTTATCTTTTCTCATTATACTTTTTCCTTAAGTGATTCCAACAATTGTCATGGATTTAAATCAATATTTATGCCAATGGCTCCAAAAATTTTTTCACTTGCTCATATACATAGATAGCAAATATATAATCAAAATATTTGATATATCTTCTTTGAAGTCACACAAACCTGTCAAACTTATCTTAGAAAATTGCAAGAATCAATAACTTGCTCTTCTAACTGCCATCTTGTCCCCCGCAGCCATTTTCCAGACAGCAATCAAAATGATCTACTTCTTAGTATATTGTTGTTGTTGGGTGCTATCAAGTTGATTCTGACTCATAGCAACCCTATGTACAACAGAGCGAAAAGCTGCCTGGTCCTGCACCATCCTCACAATCATTGCTATGTTCGAGCCCATTTTTGGCAGCCACTGTGTCAATCCATCTTGTGGAAGGTCTTCCTTTTTTCCCTGACCCTCTACATTACTAAGCATGATGTCCTTCTCCAGAGACTAGTCCCTTCTGATAACATGTTCAAAGTATGTGAGACAAAGTCTTGCCATCCTCACTTCTAAAGAGCATGCTGACTGTACTTCTTCCAAGGCATTATTTGTTTTGTTCTTCTGGCAGTCCATGGCATATTCAATATTCTTCACCAACACCATAATTCAAATACATAAATTCTTCTCCAACCTTCCTTTTTCATTGTCCAGCTTTTTCATGCATATAGGGTGCTTGAAAAGACTATGACTTGGGTCAGGCACATCTTAGTTGCCTTTTGCCCTTTTTTAGTCTCTATTTCCTTTGCTTGGTTCTTTTTTAACCCTTATTATGGATTATATTTATTTCATTTATTTGGGTATTTATTTGTTTTTTGTTTGTTTCCTCCAGTAGAAGTTAAGCTCCAACAAAAGGGAGGATTTGTGTCTGTTTTGCTAACAATATCACCTGGCACCTGGAGTATTAAGAGGGCCAATACAAATGTATGAAGGAATGGAAGAACCTGACTCTTTCCAGGCAAGACAATCTTGCCATTCATTTTCAACTATATTTTCTCACAGAGAGGAACAAAATGAGAATTAGAAAGCTGTAATTGGAAAATATAACTTATAAAAGGTAATAGTTATTGTGTTTATACAAATAATACGAGGTTCACTCTAATGAATTCAAGCAAAACAGAAAACGTGTTGTTGTTAGGTGCCGTCGAGTTGGTTCCAACTAATTGTGACCCTATGTACAACAGAATGAAACACAGCCCAGTCCTGCGCCATTCTCACAATTGTTATGCTTGAGACCATTGTTGCAGCCACTGTGTCAATCCATCTCATTGAGGGTCCCCCTCTTTTTTGCTGACCCTCTGCTTCACCAAACATGATGTCCTTCTCCAGGGACTGGTCCCTCCTGATAACTAGTCCAAAGTATGTGAGACGAAGTCTCACCATCCTCTCTTCTAAGGAGTATTCTGGCTGTACTTCTCCCAAGACAGATTTGTTCATTCTTTTGGCAGTCTATGGTATATTCAATATTCTTCGTCAACATTTTAATTCAAAGGCATCAACTCTTCTTCGGTTTCTTTATTCACTGCCCAGCTTTCACTTTTATACGAAGTAATTGAAAACACCACGGTTTGGGTCCGATGCACCTTAGTTCTTAAAGTGACATCTTTGCTTTTTAACACTTTAAAGAGGTATTTTGCAGCAGAATTTCCCAATGTAACATGTTGTTTGATTTCTTGACTGCTGCTTCCATGGGTATTGATTGTGGATCCAAGCAAAATGATATCCTTGACAACTTCAATCTTTTCTCCATTTATCATGAGGTTGCTTGTTGGTCTAATTGTGAGGATTTTTGTTTTCTTTATGTTGAGGTGCAATCCATACTGAAGGCTGTGGTCTTTGATCTTCATCAGTAAGTGTTTCAAGTCCTCTTCACTCTCAGCAAGTAAGGTTGTGTCATCTGCATATTTCAAGCTGTTAATAAGTATTTCTCCACCCCTGATGCTGCATTCTTCTTCACATAGTCCAGCTTCTCAGATTATTTTCTCAGAATAAGTGTAATGAAAGGATGCAACCCTGACACACACCTTTCCTGATTTTAAACCACACAGTACCCTCTTGTTCTGTTTCTTGGTCTATGTACAGGTCCTACATAAGCATGATTAAATATTCTTGAATTCCCATTCTTCACAATTTTATCCATAATTTGTTATGATCCACGCAGTTGAATGCCTTTGAATAATCAAATCACATGTAAACATCTTTCTGGTATTCTCTTCTTTCAGCCAAGAAGCACCTGACATCAGCAATGATACCTGTGGTTCCATGTCCTCTTCTGAATCTGACTTGAATTTCTGGCAGTTTCCTGTCAATGTACTGCTGCAACTGCTTTTGAATGATCTTCAGTAAAATTTTACTTATGTGTGATATTGATGATATTGTTCAATAGTTTCCACATTCTGTTGGATCACCTTTCTTTGGAATGGGCACAAACATGGATCAGTTCCAGTTGCTTGGCCAGGTAGCTGTCTTCCAAATTTCTTGGTGTAAACGAGTGAGCACTTTCAGTGCTGCATCCATTTGTTGAAACATCTCAACTGGTATTCCATCAGTTCCTGGGGCTTTGTTTCTCATCAGTGCCTTCAGTGCAGCTTGGGCTTCTTCCTTCAGTACCATTAGTTCCTGATCATATGCTACCTCCCGAAATGGTTGAACTTCAACCAGTTCTTTTTGGTACAGTGACTCTGTGTGTTCCTTCCATCTTCTTTTGTTGCTTCCTGTGTAATTTATCATTTTCCAAGCCACCACAGTACGACAAACTGACAGATGTGTGAGGAGAAAATATGTAGAATCATATAAAAGTTAACTCCAAATTTCATCATCAGAATACATGATTATTACACAGATGTGTGAGGAAAAAATATGTAGAAGCATATAAAAGTTAACTCCAAATTTCGTCATCAGAGTACACAATTATTACTTTAGACATCTTCCTACTCATAATACAGACACAAAGTTATTATTAGTTATATAAATTAGGCTTATGCTCTGTATGGAAACCCTGGTGGCGAAGTGGTTAAGTGCTATGGCTGCTAACCAAAGGGTCGGCAGTTTGAATCTGCCAGGCGCTCCTTGGAAACTCTATAGGGCAGTTCTACTCTGTCCTGTAGGGTCGCTATGAGTCGGAATCGACTCGATAGCACCGGGTTTGGTTTTTTTTTTTTTTTTGGTATGCTCTGTATGACTTTTAAAAATTAAATAATAAAAAAGAAAAAAGTGCCAGACTTCATATCATTGCAGCTCAAATAATTTTCTTTTTTAAAGGCACCTCAAAGTTTAAGAAAAATAAATTTGGAAAACCTTAGTAAATTGAAGTCATTGTATTTTTAAACAGTATCTTTAAGTTTTAAATTGTATTAATAACTTCTCATTCATCCTTTTACTTCTCCCTCTTCTCCTAATGTTTGGTGGTTATATTGTAATGCTCTAATGGTACCATCATTTTGAAGTTGTTTAGCTTTGATTCCGTATTTAAATTCATTCTCAACTCATCCCTTAAACATTTATCATTACTTCAATCTTTAATATTTAACAGGAACTTTTTTCTGTCATTGATTTCTACTTTAAAAAAAAAGTATAGCATAGGGTTATATCTTCTTTATTTTTGTTCCTGTTGGTGATTTTTTTCCTGCCTTTTTTTGGGGTGGAGGGTTATTTTTCATTAAGTATTAGAAGAGTTTATTTGTCAGAACTTTTGGTTGTAGGTTACAAAAACCCAACTCAAGCTAGCTTAAGCAAAGTAAGACATTTTATTTTCTAAGTAAAGGGGAACTTTCAGGGGGTGGACTAGCGTCAAGTATGGCTGGATCCAGGTGTGCAAATGCTGTCCGTGGGAATTTCCTTCTATGTCTCAGGTCCATTGGTGTTCTTCTGAGGTGTGCTCTTTACTGTGGAGGCAATGAAGTCTACCAGCATCTCCATCATCTTCATAGGCAGTATAACAAATAATACAACTTGCAGAATAAAAAAAAAAATCATTATATTGCATTTGCTAAATACAAGGTTAGATGTCTCAGTACGCATTCTTCTTTAATTGACTATTAGTCATATAGATAAACAGTTATCTTTATATAAAACAAAAATAGAACTTACAATACCTCTTCTATCACTACTTCTGCTCTCTATTCAACCTCCACTTTCAGTTCTTCCGGTCACACCACAGTTGAATACCCCAAACTAGTTGACATAATTGGGGAAATTGATCAGGCACAAATCATTTCCTTGGGAGAGAGAAAGACAAGATTATTTTAGAGGATTGCATGGGATTTTCTTGATGATCTAAAATAATATTTACCTCCCAGAGAACAGAAGGAAACAGCTGTTGCTGTTACCTTGGAAGCTGTCCATACTTGTCGCTTTCTGCTTTGCTTGATGTGGGCACCCTGTCTCTGGGCAAATGTGACAATGGGCAGCCCCAAGGCTGAATAAGCTTTTATTTCAACTCTTTAAAAAACAAAACAAACAAACAAAAGCTTCCCAAAGAAATCCAATATGTTTCTCAGGTGCTAGGCTGAAAATTCTGCAAACACATATCTAATCTATTTATGGGCCAACCAAACCAAACCCATTCCCGTTGACTCAATTCCAACTCCTAATGATCCTATAGGACAGAGTAGAACTGCCTCATAGGCTTTCCAAGGCTGTAAATCTTTATGAAAGCAGACTGCCACATCTTTCTCCCTCGGAACAACTGGTGGGTTCAGTTGGACATGGGCCCCATTAAAGGTGCCGTGGATTCCATTGCAAAACAATGTGTGAATATTGGTTTATGTGAAATCCTGCGTGCAAATGGAGATGGTATTTATTTAATAATTCTCACTGGGGTGGAGAGTCTTTTCTTCCTGGGATCTCCAGCATGTATTATAATAAGCACTGAATGTTAACAGATCTGAGCAATCAGTCTGTGTGTTAGACATTGGAATAGAAGTAAAAGAAAACAAACAAACAAAAAAAACCCCAAAATTACTACCTGAATAATTAGTTGTTTGCTGAATTTAATCTTTGCATTCTGTGACTTAGTAAATGTTCTTTTGTACAATGAGTTGATATTCAATTAACTTGTAATAATTACATTAATAATTCTAGAGCATTAATTTGAGTCTCCTTAAATGTTTTTGAGCATTTTCTTTGTTAGTCTGTTCTAGCGGACTGAGTCATAAGTATTAATTACTTGCTAAGTATTCACTTTTTTCTTCCTTCTTTAATTTTTTTTTAATACAATGACTAGCATGTTGCACTAATCTGAAAGAACTCTTAAGAGTTTTTCAATTATTTGAAAGTTATTAGTAGTTGGTGGGCAAAGAGATTTTATTCAGGTGTCCAAGCACATGGCAAAACGAAACTGGCTTAAGTTATTGAATTTCTGCTTCCATTGAAAAGTTGTTTAAAAATGAAACTGGAGAATGTGTAATTACCCCCAATGGAATGATTACGGGACATCGAAAAACTGGTTGCCCTAGGTGGTTAACTGCATGATTGAGAAACGATAATGGCATGGATAATGGGAAACTTGTCCAGCAGTGATCTCGATTAGCATTTGGATTCTGCAAAGCACAAATAGGTTAACTAAATACCAAAGAGCAATGAACTGCCTAGGATTTGCATCTTAAAATGGTGGTTAAGAATTCAAGAAATCAGAATATAATATTCATAACACCAATGGTCAAAATAGCCGCCCAACTTCTGGTACTTGTGAATGTAGAAAGCCAGAAGGGGTCATACTCTTCACTTATGTAGTTGTTAAACTACTAATTTTCTAATGATTGCTTGTTATAAAAATGTAAAATAGGGCCAGAAGCTTTAGAATGTATTATTCACACTGTAATTTTGGTTTATGTTCTTCCGGAATTTTTTCTAATGTATAGTTTTTGAAACAGTTGTAATCAAGTTGCAGTTAGGATTTAACCTGACTTTTTTAACCTGGCACTGTAAAGGTCACTTAAGCTTACAATAGCAAAACATCTGGAAACAAAGTGAGTATGCACTGTACTAAATGGACATATTGCACTCTTAAAGGTAGAGATTATGAAGATGATTATCATTTTGCAATGCAATGGGTTTCTGTTTACATGTGGCCTTTTGGGCCCTGGGTTTGTAGTTCTGCCACAATGATTTGCTAGGCCACAATCTTGCAAAGGGATCAGACAGCTTACTATGCAAATGAGGTGCATAAAACTCTTAAGTGGATTGGCCCATTACTATGTGATGTGGCCTACCAAGGAGATTGGTCAGTTTTGCCATCTTGTTAGGCTTATAAAGGCTAATCCCACAGAGGACGGAGGGAGTTTTCACTGCCATCAAGAAAAAAAGCCAGAAGCGGGGCACATCCTTTGGACCTGGGTTGCCTGTGCTGAGAACTCCCTACACCCAGGAGAGAGAAAGAGCTATAACACTGAAGACAGCCAGGCATGGCTGGAGAAGGCATGGCAGTGGCATAAGCGGCAGCAGCAAGAGTCTGCAGAAACCGGGAGACTGGCACTAGATGGCTACAGTGGGCTTCTTGGACCACAGAGTGAGGCAGCTGCTTGGGTTTGCTAGCCCATGGATCAAGGGAGCTGAGTGCCTTTGCGTAGGCTTGCTGGGAGAGTGGGGGTGCGTGTGGGCACTTGTCTCCAGAGCTAAAGAGCTGTAACTCTTGCTTGAGCAGGGCAGAGATGGAGAAGAGGCTAGCATAGCTGAGAGAAGGACTTGCTATTCAGCCTGAGGAGAGGCCAGCTTGGCTGAGAAGCACAGCCTGACTATGGGCATAGCCAGAAGGAGCTGAGTGCAGTCCTGGTTGGAAGTTGTCCTGATTGGTTAACTGTATACTGTTACTTTCAAGTTGACCCTGATCCTGAATTGCAGCCTGTTACTTCCTTAATAAACCCCATAAGTGTGAGTATGATCTCTGAGTTCTGTGTGGCCGTTGCAACAAATTAGTGAACCCAGCAGAGAAGTAGAGTGGTGGGAAGTAGAGGGGAGGATGATGGGTGTCAGAATTGGTAAAAAGGTTGGAGAACAGAGGTGTATATCTGACCTCCACTTCATAGGAATTGGCTTTGGGCTGATTTTGATTCTCTCTTCTTCTACGTTACATTTTATTTAACAATTCCCATGTAGTTGACTATTCAGATTGTCTCCATTTAATAATTTTTGTTGTTACAAATGAGACAAATGTTGCAATACATGTATTTTTTTATGTACACAGATTTTTCCAGAACTTTGACTGCTTCCTTAGGAGACAATTCTTGAAGTGATAAGTACAATAGAAGTAAATTCAGAAGAACTCAGAAAATGGGATAAAGAACCATAGGTCAGTAATTTTGATAAATTAATGGAAGATATAAAGATGGTTTTGATGGATAAGAGAGAGAGCAAAGGATGCCACAGCCCAAAATATATAAAGAGAAGGTCATGGTAGAGATAGAAATTGTTCTGCTAGAGCCCCAGAGGGACTCCATGCTCAGAATCTGCAAATATAAGAAGAAAGACAGGAGGAAGCTACTGGAGTGATGGTTTATTGAAAGACTAGCTGCCAGTGGATCTGCCAGGTGCCTTCCACTACCCCTGCCCAGGGCATATGCACCTGTCATCATGCAGAGTGATGGGCAGCAGAAGCTTGTGCCACCCATGATAAAACCAGAGAGTTGTCTAAAGTATTGGTGGGATATGCTTAGCTAGCACTCCTAGGTGGGAGGTGACATGAAGTATGAAAGGTATTTTAATTATCTATTATGGAGGAAAAAAGTATCTCAAGACTTAATGGCATAAAATAATAATGATTTATTTTTTTCCAGGATTCAGTGGGTTGGCTGGGCTCTGCTGGGTGGTTCTTTTCCGTCTGGTGTTGGTTTTGTAACTCATGTCACAAAAGTCAGCTAGGAGCTCAACTGGAGCTGAAGAATCCAATACGGCTTCCCTCACATATCTGATGCATCAGCTCGAGTATCAAAAACCTCTCTGGGTTTCCTGGGCCCCCCTCTCTTTCTCTTTACATTGTCTCATTATTCTAAAGTCTAGCTCAAGATTCTCTATATAGTACAGATTCTATGAATGCAAAACAGAAGAGCTGCAAAATCTCTTAAATCACACAGCATCACTGCCATTCTATTCCATTGGTTAAAGCAGGTAATGAGGCCAGCTCAAGTTCAAGGGGAGGGAAAAGAGGCTCTACTATTTGATGGGGGAATGACATTCATGTACCTGGATGGAAAGGATTACTAATGGCCATTTTTGCAGGTATGTTACCACAAAATTGGTGACTAGGCATGCTTGCAGTCTAAAGAAGATATTTTTATTGCTATTCCTTGACCATATGCATACAGCTAAGAGCCCTGGTAGTGCACTCGTTAAGCATTTGGCTGCTAACCAAAAGGTCAGCGGTTGGAACCTACCAGTGGCTCTGTGGGAGAAAAAGACCTGGTGATCTGCTTCCGTAAAGATTACAGCCTAGGAAATCCTATGAGGCAGTCCTACTCTGTCCTATAGGGTTTCTATCAGTTAAAATTGACTCAATGGCTCAAAACAACAACAACAAAGGAATCAGTACTTCCAATAAGTAGAGATGACTGGTGGGGAAACAGAACTACACGAAGACTGACACTCATATTGCCAGTCTGATTCTGTGAACAGACAATGAAGGAACCCAGACATAAAAAAAAAAAAAAAAAATTACCAACATGAAAGAAAAGGGCCAAGATGAAATATACAACAATTGATTTTGGAGGAAAGAAAGATAATTCGGTGACTAGAATAGACCTTCAAAGAATTATGATTAGTGTCTGTATCAGTTTCCTTCTTCATGAAAAAAGGCACGCCTTTGAGGACAGAGATGTGCTGAGCCAAGTCATGGTACTTTCGGTCACCTCATATACCTGTGAAAGTTGCACAATGAATAAGAAAGATTGAAGAAGAATTGATGCCTTTGAATGTATGGTGTTGGTGAAGAATATTGAACGTACCATGAACTGCCAGTGGGACAAAAAAATCTGTCTTGGAAGACTTTGTCTTACATACTTTGGATGTGTTATCAGGAGGGATCAGTCCATGGAGAAGAACATCATACTTGGTAAAGTAAAAAGCAAAACAAAAAATTCCATTGCCGTCAAGTCGATTCTGATTCACACAGACCCTGTAAGATAGGATAAAACTCTCCCACAGGGTTTCCAAGGAGCGGCTGGTAGATTTGAATTGCTGACCTTTTGGTTACCAGCTGAGCCCTTCACCACTGCACCACCAGGGCTCCATGGTAAAGTAGAGGGTCAACGAAAAAGAGGAAGCCCCTCAATATGGGATTGACATAGTGGCTACAACATTGGGCTCAAACACAGCAGCAATTGTGAAGATGGCACCAGGACAGGGCAGCCTCATTCTGTTGTTCATAGGGTTTCTAGGAGTCAGAACCCACTCAATGGCGCCCAACAAATTTAATTTCTTTTTGCTGTTGTAACAAATGACCACAATCTTAGTGGCTTGATTTTATTATCATGCAGTTCTGGAAGTCAGAAATCGGAAATGGTTCTCGCTGGGCTAAAATCAAGGTGTTAGGAGGACTATGTTTCTTTCTGGAGAATGTAGAGGAGAGTTTGTTTTCTTGCTTTTTCCAGCTTCTAGTGGCCCCCTGCATTGCTATGCTCTTCGAAGTCATCAATGGCTGGTTGAATCTTCCTCATGATGCCATCTCTCTGGTTCTGACTCTTTTCCCCCATCTCCATTTAAGGACCCCAAGATTACAATGGCCCCACCTGGATGATCCAGGATAATCTCTTTATTTTAAACTCAGCTGATTACGGTTTCTAATCAGCTAAGTTTAATTCCACCTTGTCATGTGACATAACATATTCATAGGTTTCATGTAGTAGGATATGGACATCTATCAGGGGAGGGGGTAAGCATTATTTAGGCTACCATTGTGTCCTAGGGAATTTGGAGAAGAAACACAATACTGTGAACATAGGAATTAGGTAGTGTTCTTATGATTGACTCTCATATGTTGGCAGATTCTCAAACATACTACATGCTCAGTAAACACTAGATTGTTGGTTGGTTGAAGGGTAGGGGACAGTAAGAATCGGGCCCAATGAAGTATCCAGGATCTGGTAACATGGATAGTTAGGAACAAGTGTAGGAGTATCTGTGGAGGCATCATGTGAGTATTGAGCTAATGAGCAGTATCTTGCTTTCAGATGTGTGCTTACTAAATGGTATTTTAGAGGGAGGAACATAGAAAAGATCCCAAGAGAACTTGGAGTCTTTGAGTGATTCTAATTGGGAAGGAGTGGAATATCTAGAATCATAAGTGATTGTTATGGATTGAGTTGTGCCCCCACCACCTCCAAAATGTGTGTTGGATGCAATCCTGTTTGGAAATAGGATTCTCTTTGTTAGGTTAATTAGATCACACTCACATAGGGTGTGCTCTAAATCTAACCACTTCTAAGTTATAAAAAGAGTAGATTGACAAAGAAACACAGACACAGGGGAAGATAGATGACATGTGAAGATTGTCTACAAACCAAGGAACCAAGGATTGTCCAGGGCTTCCGACAAGAAAGGAATAGACAAGCTGAGCCCCTGGTTTGGACTTTTAGCTTCCAGAACCGTAAGAAAGTAATTTTCTATTCTTTAAAATTACCCACTTGTGGTATTTGTGTTAAAGCCGCACTAGGTAATTAAGACACTGACATTATTTGTCGTATGTTTCAGAACTCTCTTATTCAGGTGACGAAGTCAATTAATAAGGAACCCTGGTGGTGCAGTGGTTAAGCGCTCAGTTACTAATCAAAAGGTCTGAGGTTAGAACCCACCAGCCAATCTGTGGGAGAAAGATATGCCAATCTATTTCTGTAAAGATTTGCAGCCTTGGAAACCCTACGGGGTGGTTCTACTCTGTCCTATAGGGTCACTATGAGTTGGAATCAACTTGAGGGCAACAGGCTTTAAGTCAATTACTATTAATGAGGATGTAGGGCAGGGTTTACTTCCTGCATAAATGTTGACAATGACTTGGGCCGAAGGAACCAGCTTCAAGATCCCACATAGACAACTGGACTGCAGAGTTAGAAGAGGCTGGAATGCCCATAGAAATTAGCTTTTTCCACAATTAGTTTTCCCAAGTTTCTTGCATGCACTGACAATATGGGAGATTCTCCACAGCAGGACTTCTTCTCATCTATCACTCTTCAAGACAAAAACAATCTCCCCCATGGACTGAAGCCATATGCCTTGTTAGTTTACGAGGCAGCGACTTCACAGTGGATGTCTGTTTTATTTCTTTTTAAAATTCCATGAATCTTGAAATAAATTCTTTTTATTTAGTGTTCTTCATATATATGTAAACAAAACGTTCCACTTAATCTAAACAACCAGAGCTTTAAATTTTGAATAACTGTGAGAAAATTGAGTACCGGAGATTCAAGGAAAAACCCCTGCAAACACTCTGTGACTTGGTCCCCTACCCCCAAAGCTTACTTTAATGATAAGCCATTAAATTGAGATTTTCTCAGGATCTGGGACAGAAAACAGCACTTTAAAACCCACTAGAATGTTTTTTGTTTGTTTGGTTGGTTGGTTTGCTTCAGGATGGGTAACTTTGGCATGTGATAGAAGATATCTTTTGAGTTATCTCAAGAATAAAATCTTTAGTTTTATGAGCAGGAATTTGTGTCATGCTTTGTGTCATGAATAATCCTGCATGACATAGTCCATGACCCTTTAGCATCCTGGAACACAGGAAATTTTCCAAGTCTTACTAAGAAAACAAGCAGAAGCATTTTGTTACTTTTTGGTTTAAATTTACAGTATCATACTTCAGACTCTATTCCACCCAAAAATCTGAAGTGCAGGTTCACAGATTTCATGAATATTATAGGAAATAGCCTTGATATTTGGCTTCACGGTGACCTATGCCTATATCTATTTGTCGTAAGACAGTTTTTATTTTAGAATAATTTTATATTTGCTGAAATGTTACAAAGGCAGTACAGAGAGTTCCCTGTACCCCTCACCCCGTTCTGGTTTTCCTTCTGTTATCATCTTACATTACTGTGGTACAGTTGTCCAAACCAAGTGACCAACATTGATGTACTGCTACTAACCAAACTCCAGGCTATAATTAGGTTTCACTGGTTTTCCCATTAATGCCCCTTTTCTCTTCCAGGATTCCATTCCGAACACCACATTGCATTGGCTTGTCTCCTTAGCTGCCTCTGGCCTGTGATAGCTTCTCAGTCTTCATATTGCATTGCATTATCTTGATAGTTTCAAGAGTATTGGGCATGTGTTTTTATAGACTGTTCCTCAATTTAGGTTTGTCAGATGTTGTTTTCACAGTTAGACTGGGGTTATGGGTTTGGGGGAGGAATAATCCAGAGATGAAATGCCCTTCTCATCACCTCATATTGGGGAGTATATGATGTCCACATGACTTATCACTGTTGATATTATCTTTGATCACTTGATTAAGTTCGTATTTGCCTAGAGTGTTTCTTCGCTTTCAAGTTACTGCTTTTCCTTGTCCACACTCTATTCTTTGGAAGCCAGTCATAAATTCTGCCCACACTCAAGGACTCAACGGGGTAGGAAGTATTAGGCTCCCCTTCCTGGATGGGGTGGGAAGAATCTGCATATATTATTTGGAATTCAAAATGGCAATTTGAAAATGTTTTTAATCTAAGGATTCTACCCTCAGTTCACCGCCCATCTGTCAGTTTGTCACACTGCAGTGATTTGCATGTTGCTTTTTTTTTTTTTTTATGATACTGGAAGCTATGCCACTGGTATTTCAAGTACCAGCAGGGTCACACATCATGGACAGGTTTCAGCAGAGCTTCCAAACTAAGACTGACTAGGAAGAAAGACCTGGCAATCTACTTCTGAAAGTTAGTCAGTGAAAACCTTGGGATCCCAACAGAATGTTGTTTAATAGAGTGTTAAAATGAGTCCTCTAAGTTGAAGGAAAAAAAAAACTCATTGCCGTTGAGTTGATTCAGAGTAGAACTGCCCCATAGGGTTTTTAAAGCATGGCTGATGGACTCAAACTGCTGACCTTTTGGTAAGCAACTGTAGCTCTTAACCACTGCACCACGAGGGCTCCTGTAGGCTGAAAGTCATTCAAAACACACAGTGGCTGCACCAATGAACTTGAGCATACCACGGGATGGCACAGGGTTGGGCAAAAGTTCCTTCTGTTGTACATGGGGCTACTATGAGTTGGAGCTGACTCATAACAACTAATAACAACAGCACTCCATGGACCTATATGTTGTATTGTGAAGAAAAACCCACTGCACACCATGACATTAATGCAAGCTTTTCCTTATTTTCTCTATCTTGAGTAAAGAATGTGTCACAGATGGCATGTTGACACTCTTATATGTTTTGTCTAAAATGCCCAACAATATTGACCTATGCAGGATTGTGGGGAAGCCAGTGTAGGGAGATTTGCATATTCCTTTGAATGTATTTTCATCATTGAATGAAATGAAGCTGAATTCTAAATAGGCGGTAACATGAACTCATTGAAGTCAAACCCCAAGGTAGGGGATAACAAACATGATATAGCTACACATTTGTATCTCTCAGTTTAACCATGACTCTATACACTCAGTGGACAGCTGAGCAATTGGCTCCTATCTTGATTTGCATCTCTACTTCCTTTTTTGCTCCCTAACATGGATCTCTAGAGTTGATAATTGAAGTTGAACTGAACACTTCAGCTTTGGGGGCTTAACGCGTGGCTGGTTGTAGAGCTTTAGCTTAGACACTGATCCAAAAGGAACCTGTGGCTTATCATTTGCTGTTAGCCATCCACAACTAGACTCTTCTAGTAGATTTCCGTCCAAGAATGCTGTACGGTGGGCATCGTGTTGAAATTTGTATTATTTCTGGCCATATTACAGGTCCACAGTGATGCAAATTGTTTTTGCTCAACTAATAACCTAAAGATCAGCAGTTCAAATCCACCCAGTGGCACTGTTTAAGAAGGGACTGAAGACCTGTCTTTGTACAGATTACAGCCAAGAAAACCTTATGGAGCAATTCTGTTCTGTAACACGTGGGGACGCCATAGTTGGAATTGACTCGACTGCAGTGGCTTTGGTTTTGGGTTTTTATGGCCATATTTGATGTCTTTGCCTTCTAAAATATCCTAGAAAGCCTGGTATCATTCTATTTATTGACACTAATTTGATGACAAATGAGCCCTGCTGGTACAGTGGTTAAGTGCTCGGCTGCTAACCTAAAGGTAGAAGATTTGAACCCACCGTCTGCTCTGAGGGAGAAAGATGTGGCAGTCTGCTTCTGCAAAGCCTTGAAAATCTTATGGGGCAGTTCCACTCTGTCCTGTAAGGTCACTATGAGATGGAACTGACTCAACAGCAATGAGTTATTAGGATGACAAACCGATGCTGGCTTTGGACATCAAATTATTGCTCACTTCCTAATAGTTGAACCCTTCAGTTTTGTGTCAGAGTTGGTCATTGGTGAGGGAAGATGCCTTTTTATTTTATTTTAATAAAGTAGCATTACCTTTCTGGGTAGAATGAAATACAGTCATTCATTTCACAGTGGGGTTTAAAAGCTTTTGTGAGTTTTCTATCTGAATTAAGCCCATGCCCTTTCCACTGTGGTTCAGGGCTGCCATTAACCATGGCTCAGTGGACCACCTGTGGCCCTGGTACAGTGAAGTGGTGGACAGTTCCGTATAACCATGCCTATTACCTAGGGGGATTTTGCAAATATTTCCCCACTCACTTAAGGACCAGAATATGTCACCTTCCAAAAAGGTACTAATTAATCAAGTAATGGACTAGGGAGTGGAGAGAAGATGGGGTAAGTGATTCTATTCATTAAGGTAATTTGAAAATTAACTCCTTGAAAGATATTATCATATAGTAGCACTTCTTCAGAATAGTTCAAATTTTACTTAGGCTTGCCTGATAATAATTCCAGGAAGCAAGACCAACTAAGTATCATTATGTCTGTTTAGTACGTAACGGAACAGAAATGTGGAAATGAATTAACAACTCATGGGTGCACCTCCTCTCCCCTATTCCAAAGCTTAATTTGAATGTAAATGAAACCAGCATTTCACTGGGGAGGTAGCTTGACAATTTGAATAGGAAAATGAAAACCTTAGTGCTTTTGCCTATTTTTCAACAAATTGTTGTCCAATAAAATTTTGGTAATTTGAGAATTTTGGAGGGTGAAACTGGTTGCTATAGTCCTATTCCTCTTGTAAAGTAAGAAAGACAAGGGGGAAGGGGTGCTCCCTAAAAAAAAAAAAAAAAAAAAACCACTGCCGTTGAATCGATTCTGACTCATAGCGACCCTATAGGACAGAGTAGAACCTGTTAAAAACAAACAAACAAAGGAACCTGTTGCTGTCCAGTTGATTCTGACTCATAGTGACTCTATAGGACAGAGCAGACCTGTCTCATAGAGTTTCCAAGGAGGGCCTGGCAGATTGGAACTGCTGACCTTTACGGTTAGCAGACATAGCTCTTAACCACTGGGCCACCAGGGTTTCCCAGGGGTTAGAACAGTCTGGTTTAATGGCTGTTGTGAACATTGCAGAATGGATTATGTGCATGTCACGGTTTAATTGAAAGTTACCAGTTAGGAGACTAGGGGTAACTTTCAGGTTTGTATAACACAGATTTGGCAGAATCCACTTCCTAGATCTCAAAATGGGCTTTTAATTTTTGGAGAAAGAATTCTGATTTGTCCCCAAAAGAACCTGTTCCAGCTCATTTTGGAGTTAGCATATTTCTCCAAGTGTCAATTCCTTATCGATTGTCTGGAAATTACTACATAATCTGACTCATCCGGAGGGCAGTTTTGGGGAAATCTCATCCTCAGAATGGCACCAAATCTAAAGTTGGAAGGTGTTGAGGGAGGGGAAGAGAGCAGTTCCAACAAGAAAATGAGCCAGAATGGAAAATCCAAAGCCCCAAGAACTGGAGATCTCAGTGTAGTGAAACTGGCCATTTATCAGAGCAGAACCACACAATGTGTGCTTTGACTGGAGCCAGAGTAAGAACTGGAAAAACAGGAGAGAGGCAAGGAAAAAGGCTTAGAAGAGAGGGCAGAAATAGAATAAAACAAACAACCTGGACCAAACATCCCGCCAATGAGTGTTCCGACTTAGAGCGATGCTATAGGACAGAGTAGAACTACCCCAGAGTTTTCCCAAGGCTGAAATACTTAGGGAAGCAGATCTCCACGTCTTACACCTGCAGAGAGATGGTGGGTTCAAACCATCGACTCTTTGGTTAGCAACCAAATGCTTTAACCACTGTGCCACCAGGGCTCCTAGAATAAAACAAAATAACAAAATGTAATGAAAGGAATTGTTGTTGTTGTTGTTAGGTGCCCTTGAGTCAATTCCGACTCATAGCGACCCTGTGTACAACAGAACGAAACACTGCCTGGTCCTGAGCCATCCTTACAATCATTGTCATGCTTGAGCTTATTGTTGCAGCCACTGTGTCAATCCACCTTGTTAAGGGTCTTCCTCTTTTCCGCTGACCCTGTACTCTGCCAAGCATGATGTCCTTCTCCAGGGACTGATCCCTCCTGACAACGTGTCCAAAGTATATAAGACACAGTCTCGCCATCCTTGCTTCTAAGGACCATTCTGGCTGTACTTCTTCTAAGACAGATTTGTTCTTTCTTTTGGCAGTCCATGGTATATTCAATATTCTTCTCTAACACCACAATTCAAAGGTGTCAGTTCTTCTTCGGTCTTCCTTATTCATTGCCCAGCTTTGACATGCATATGATGGGATTGAAAATATCATGGCTTGGGTCAGGCGCACCTTAGTCTTCAGTGTGACATCTTTGCTCTTCAACACTTTGAAGAGGTCCTTTGCAACAGATTTACCCAGTGCAATGCGTCTTTTGATTTCTCGACTGCTGCTTCCATGGCTGTTGACTGTGGATCCAAGTAAAATGAAATCCTTGACAACTTCAGTCTTTCCTCCATTTATCATGATGTTGCTTATTAGACCAGTTGTGAGGATTTTTGTTTTCTTTATGTTGAGGTGCAATCCATACTGAAGGCTGTGGTCTTTGATCTTCATTAGTAAATGCTTCAAGTCCTTTTCACTTTTCAGCAAGCAAGGTTGTGTCATCTGTATAACGCAGGTTGTTAATGAGTCTTCCTCCAATCCTGAATGAGGCATCAGGATTGGATTGGAGGAGTCAGGTACTGGGTGCTGCAAAGAGTTAAACACTCAGCTACTAACTGAAATGTTGCAGGTTCGAGTCCACCCAGATGCACCATAGAGGAAACGGCTGGAGATCTATGTCCAGAAATTTGCAGTCATGAAAACCCTATGGAGTGCAATCCTACTCTGAAATATACAGGGTCACCATGATTCAGAATTGACAGCAACTTGTTCGGTTTTGATTTGGATGAATGAGGAGCAGTTGACTGTGGAGAAGAGCTGATACCACGTCTGGGCATGTCCCAGTTACCTAGTGCTGCTGTAACAAAAGTCCCACATGTGTGGTTATAATGAGCAGAAATCTGTTTTCTCACAGTTCAGGAGGCTAGAAGTCTGAATTTATGCCATCAGCTCTAAGGAAGGTCCTTTTTTGTCTCTTTCAGTTTCTAGTAGCTGCCAGTAACCCTTGGCACTCCTAGGCTTGAAGGTTCCTCCACTTCTTTCTTCGCATAGTATCTGTGTCCCTCTGTGTGTGTCCCTGTGTCTATTCTGCTCTTTTTATAAGACATCATTCAGAAATGATTAGGTTTAGGACCCTCTCAATTCTGGTATGACCTCATAACATAAGAAAACCCATTTGCAAACAGGGTCATATTTACAGGTACAGGAGCTGGGACTTCAACATAACTTTTAGGGAGACACAATTTAATCCACCAACCCCATTGCAGTTGAGTCAATTCTGACCCATAGTGACTCTATAGGACAGAGTAGAACTGTCCCATAGGGTTTTCAAGGAGTGGCTGGTAGATCGAGCTGCTGACCTTTTGGTTAGCAGCCAAGCTCTTAAAGCACTGTGCCACTTAGGGCTCCATTTAACTCCTAACAGGCCATAATGAAACATGAAACATTTTGCTGTGTAGGAACTCACTATGCTACAATACATCATGGCCCATCAGTAGCTGATTATATTACAGCACGACAAATAGTGGCTGAAAAATAATTAAGACCTTGAGCTAGCGAGAAAAGCTTGAATTATGCTTTTATATTTTGCTAAAAAAGAAGTTACTAATGAAGGAGGTGTTAAATTTAAAAGCTAAATTTTGAGTTAAAGGGTTCAATTCAGTGAGCTGGGAAAGCAACATGAGGAATAAGCTTATTCCTTGATGTGCTGGGAAACTCATGTGGAAATTATAATGTACCTAACAATTGAGATAAAAAGATTGGAAATTAAATTTTATAGGAAAAAAAAGTGTTGCCTTGACATTGTTACCAATGCAGTAGGGGCAAATCATGAGACATAAATGTTGAAGAATGAAATGAGTAAAAATAAAAATAAAGAGAAATGAACATAAAAAGGATGAAAAAATGAACATTATATATATGTGTGTGTATATATATATATATAAAATGTTATATGGAACCCTGGTGATGCAGTGATTAAGAGCTCAGCTGCTAACCCAGAAGTTGGCAGTTTGAATCCACCAAGCTGCTCCTTGGAAGCCTTATGGGACAGTTCTACCGTGTTCTATAGGGTTGCTATGAGTTGGAATTGACTCAACAGCAACAGGTGTTTTATATATTAAATATTTTATGTATTTTACAGATTTGTAAATACATAAAACATCAAACCACTTAATCAATGCCCTTGTGTTCCATTTTATTCTTTCCCCTCACTTGCTTTTTTAAAGAAAGAGCTCTGTTTGTTCCTCTTCCTGTTTCAGGATTTCTGTGTCTGAAATCTACTCAGAAGGTGGAAGTGCTAGTAGGAGAAAAGTCTGCTTGTGTAATGAAAATTCTTAGCAGAATGTAAATTCTGAGAAGGCTATTTTATTGGACTACGCCTCAGTGTGCGACTGACCCCTCTCCCTCCCCCATTTCCAGTAGGCTTTAAGCACACTTTTCTAGGGCTTTCAGTGCTCATGTATTATTGACAAGTAATCCCTTTCTGCATTCCCAGGGGTGCTTTATGAATCCTGTGGTGAGCTAGCACTTTAGCAAGGGGAAGTTAGTAAGTAAGGCTGTTATTTCATCATGCCAGCAAGCAGAACAACCAGCTCCTTACCTGTTGTTTACTAATTAAACCGGTAGCAACAAAACCTCTTTGGAATAGGAAGTCCAGAACCTGTAGTTCTACCGCACATCATCTCTGGCCCCTGAAGAAGAGGTTGCTGAGCCTCAGAAGGTGGTTCTGAAGGAGAAGAAAGGGAAAGATAGAGGTAACCAAGGCCCCTGCAATGAGGTAAATGGAGATTACCTAGGAAACTCCCCGAATTAGTCTTCTCACTTTTCAAACACGTCTGGCATGCCTGGTACATTGAAAAAGGACTAATAAACATTTAAACAGTGAATAGATAAGGTAACACAAGAATTACAATTCCCTGAGTTTGGAGGGACGTTGCCTTGCCCTCTGATTGACGTTTGTTTATGTACACGTGCAAAGATTTTGCAAGTGAACCCCAGAGTGAGAGAATAATAGGTGGTCAGTGTTGCCCCAACAACCTGCTGGACTTCAGGCATGGAAAGGTTTGGGAATACTTGTGGGCTAATAGATTTTTTTTTTCAACTGCACTAGTTCCATGGGGATTCTTTTCAAATTTTGAAACAAGCAACCAAGTAGGATTGTCTCTTTTTTTATTTTTATTTTTCAAGAGTTAAAATGAGCCAAATTTAGAGTGAATTTTGAAGGCACTTTCTCACTTTATTTTTGGAATTGAGTGAAGATAATTTTTATCTATACCAGATCTTCACATGTATGTGAGAGGAAACACAAAGCCCTGGGTTTGTTTTTATTTTTTTTAAGTTATTTTATTTTCATTATTGTTGTTGAAAATATACACAACACGACGTACACGACGTACACCAATTCAACAATTTCTACGTGTACAATTCAGTGACCTATTGAACCCCGTTGCCATGGAGTCGATTCTGATTCATAGCGACCCTATAGGACAGAGTAGAACTCCCCCATAGGATTTCTAAGGAGTGGCTGGTGGATTCGAACTGTCAACCTTTTGGTTGGCAGCCGAGATCTTAACCACTACACCACCAGGGCTGCAACTCAATGACAGCCCTGAGTTACTTTAATTGGCAATACAGAGTAGGAGATTTAGAAAGGGCAAATGAGGTCAAGCTCTTCCTTATTGTCTCTGTCTTGAGTAAAGAACATGTGTCAGGTGCCATGTTGATACTCATATCTTTTGTCTAAAACATCCAACAATATTGACCCCTGCAGGATCGTGGGGAAGTCAGTGCAGGGAGATTTGCATATGAGGTCATGTGTTCCAAAGTTTCTCCTATTGCCACTGAGGAATCTGAGCCTCCCAGTGACTGTAATAACCTTGGAGTCCCTGAGTGGTGGAAGTGGTTAATTCACTCGGCTGCTAGCCAAAAAGCTGGTGGCTCTAATCCACCCAGAAGCACTTTAAAAAAAAGACCTGTCGATCTACTTCCAAAAAATCAGCCATTGTAAACCCTTTGAAGCATAGTTCTGCTCTGACCGACTTGGAGTCAGACTCGATGGCAACTGGTTTTTATAATAACATGGGTTTTCTGAGTCAGGGCTGCCTGCTGCAGTGGGCCAAAGAGGAGGTCCCCAGGCCAATCTGCAGGTCCTTTCCAGAAGAGCTGCGTGATTGAGAGCCACAAGATAGAGAAGGATGAGGCCAAAGCAGGCTCAGGGGACCAAGCAAGGCCAAAGGCAGGTTTGGAAGGAGCTGAGTGTGGCAAGGAGCTGGCTGGGCAGGTTGACTGTCAGGATTGCAAGTCAAGGAGCCAACATCATAACCAGAGAGGTGGCACAGATTCTTCTAAGGGTATTTAGTGATTAAGCCTCTCATTCTACCTTCCTAGTAGAACTATGAAATATTCGTTACTGTCTCCTTGGGCTAAGGAGGGTGCTCAGGGTAGCAGAGCTGCTCTGGTTTTATCACTATTGATGCATCCACCCAAGGACCTGCCAGAGTTGTTGGAATAGACCCAAAGGTCACCTCGTGCCACTAGTCTTCCGATTCTCTTTCCCAGAGAAGAGAGAGGCTGAACCTTCCTCCAATTGTTAGCAGAACTGCTACATCTTAGGTTGTTTGTTTTAGGATTCCCAATAAACTTTCCTTTCTGGGGAGAGGAGGGGTGTATTGTTGTTGGTGGTATTTGAAATGCTTGAAAATGTTTGAAAAATGACGAATCTAATCTATTCTCATTTTACAAATGAGGAAACTGAGACCCAGAGAGCTTAATTGACTGACCTAAGATTCCACAATTAATGGCACAGATTGTTACCACTCTAACCTTTCAACCACCAGAGTTGTTGTCTGGTGCCATCTAGTCGATTCTGAGTCACGGTGACCCCTTGTGCTACTGAGGAGAACTGTTTCATAGGGTTTTATTGGCTGTCATCTTTACAGAAGCAGATCACCAGCCCTTTTCTTCCACAGTGCCGCTCGGTGGGTTCAAACCGCCAACCTTTTGGTTACCAGCCAAACACAAACTATTTGCGCCACTCAGCGTTTTCTGTTGATGATTCTAAAGAAGAACTAGGGCATGGAGAAGAAGACTTCAGGTTTTGTGTGTGCTATCTGTAATTCTGTTTTAAACTATGATGTGTCTATGTGGCAGGAATCATCTGTGTTTGTGTGTAATCTCTCTTTAATAACAGAGTAGTAACGTGGATTGAGGGAGATGAATTTTTTTTTCTTATATGAATAATATATGATAATTCTAAGGAACCGTGGTGGTCAGTGGTTAAAGTGCTTGGCTGCTAACCAAAACGTTGGTGGTTCGAAGGCACCAGCTGCTCAGAGGGAGAAAGATGTGGTGATCTGCTTCTGGAAAGAGCACAGCATTGGAAGCACTAAGCAGCAGTTCTATTCTGTCCTATAGGGTCACCATGAGTAGGAGTCGACTCTTCGACAATGGGGTTATGATACCTCTTAAGAACTGCTTTGCTTGATAAAAATAGGCTACTAATCTTGTATGAAAATAGAACCTAGTTCACATTTCTTGCTTTTGGATAATTCAGTTGATCGATTTCATCTAATGACTGCAATTTTAGCCAACTGGAGGATTTCTTCACATTTATAGAGTGCCCACTCAGAAACAGAAATAATTATGTGTGTTAACTTTTAAAATGTATAGGAATGGTTACCTTTCGGTTACCAGCCAAACACAAACCATTTTGAAAACCTAACCTCATTTGATCATCTTACATTCAACATTTAAATAGTATTATTTCTGTTGTGTAGTAATAATGCAGTGTTTATCTCCAATGTTGTTACAGAGTGCCATTGAGTCGATTCTGACTCATGGTGACCCCGTGTGACACAGTAGAACCGCCCCATAGGGTTTTCCTGGCTGTGATCTTTTTTTTTTTTTTTTTAAATAATATTTTATTGTGTTTCCTGTAAAGGGTTTACATGGTAGTTTAGGTTCCCATTCAACAATTTCTACACAAGTTGTTCAGTGACATTGGTTACATTCTTCACAACGAGTGAACATTTTTATTATTTGTTTGGTTGTTCTGCTTCCATTAATCTAGTTTCCCTGTTTCCTTACATTGTCATCTTTGTTTTAAAGTAACTGTTGACCATTTGGTCTCACATAGGTGATTTTTTTTTAAAGGAGTTAGTTTCAGTTCAAGGTTTGAAGAGTATCTCAGGACAGTAGACTTGGAGAGTCCTCCAGTCTCAACCAGTCCAGTAGGTCTTTTGTTTTTTTAGGAATTTGAGGTTTTGTTCCACATTTTTCTCCAATTCCGTCAGGGTCTGTCTATTGTGGCCTTGATTAGAATGGTCAGTAACGGTAGCCAGGCACCATCTAGTTCTTCTAGACTCAGGGTAGAGGAGACTGTGGTTCGTGTAGACTATTTGTCCTGTATACTAGTTTCTTCGAGTCTTTGGTTTTCTTCTTTCTGTTTTGTTCCAGATGAGTAGATATCAATAGTTGTATCTTAGATAACCAGTCACCAGCTTTTAAGATCCCGGACACCACTCACCAAACTAGGATGTACAACATAACTTTATGAACTATATTATGCTTTGCTATAGTTTTTATGGAACCAGATCTCCAGGTCTTTCTCCTACAGAGCTGCTGGGTGGGTTCAAAGCTTTTGGTTATCAGCCAAGGGCTTAACCTTTTTGCCAACAAGGCTCCTTTTATGTTCAATAAGAGAATGAAGTGCAATCACAGCCAGAAGTGAATAATACCCAAAGATATTTTTCCTGTTGCTATCGAGTCAGTTCCAGCTTATAGCGACCCCGTGCACAATAGAACAAAACACTGCCTAGTCCTAAGCCATCCTCACAATTGTTGCTGTGTTTAAGCCCACTGTTGCAGCCACTGTGTCAATCCATCCTGTTGAGGGTCTTCCTCTTTTTTGATGACCCACTGCTTTACCAAGCATGATGTCTTTATCCAGGGAGTGATAACAGGTCCAAAGTATGAAACACGAAGTCTCACCATCCTCCTTTCTAAGGAGCATTCTGGCTGTACACATACACACACACACACAAACACACACACATCAAAAAAGCATTGGTGGCACAGTGGTTAAAGTGCTCAACTGCTAACTGAAATGTCAGCTGTTGGAATCCACCAGCTGTTCTGCAGCAGAAGGATGTGGCAGTCTGTTTCTGTAAAGATTTACAGCCTGGGAAACCCTACGGAGGCAGTTCTACTCTGTCCTACGGGGTTGGCATGAGTTAGAAATGACTCAAAGGCAACTAACAACAACAACATGGTAAGTACTCAATATTTTTTGAACTATCTAAAAATCTTAAGGAGAAAGTACGTGTATGGTAAAGGAAGAGCCACCTTCAAAGTTAAGTCACTTGACTAAGCTAAGACCCTTAAAAAAAAAAACCTGTTGCCATCGAGTCGATTCTGACTCATAGTGACCCTACAGGGCAGAGTAGCACTGCCCCATAGAGTTTCCAAGGAGTGCCTGGTGGATTCAAACTGCTGACCTTTTGGTTAGCAGCCATAGCACTTAAGCACTACGCCACCAGGGTTTCCAGGCTAAGACACAGAAGTATATTAATGAACAGTGGGTAAGGGGCTTTTGTAATAACTTGTCCTTGTCCTTGTCCTGAGACTTAGTGCTCTACGAATAGGTGTCTTGAGCTCTACGTAAACGGTGAGAAACCTATCTGTTGGAGGGAATGAACACATGTTCTAGCTTTCAAGCTAATTAGTGTGATAGTCCTATTTCTTTTCTAGGTTAAGGAAGCAAATCTGTTCTGACATGATGCCAACTAAATGCATGATCTGATTGTTCCAGTTATCCTGTGCCAAAAAAAGCAAAACTGGGCTTTCTAGTGTTCATGACAGAATATTGAACACATTTGGTGTTAGCCTGCCTGAGAAACGAGGTGCTATTAAAAGCTTTCTAGGCAATTTGAACCAGGTTGCTGAGCTTTGAAAAAATTCTACAGTCAAGTTTAGAAGACCAAAGAACTTGGAGAACATACATACTCTGGGCTCTTACAAAGAATGCAGCGCTCAAGCAAATATGAATCATACTCAGAGCAATGCAGACATGAATAAAAGTAAGGGCAGATTTTATGGGAGGGAGGAGTGGGAAAAGGACAGTGTTATATGCATCTGTAACACAGGACAGAGAGAAGTCCAGTGTATCCCAATAAACTAGGACCAGCTTGAGGATCCTGTGAGATAGGGTTATCACTTGGAACTCGGGTGAGGCCAGGAACAATCTGCTGGACATCAGTGTCATGCTCAAGCTTCTATTCCTTGAATGAGCCAAATTAAATCCAGTTCCAGAATTCCTCTGGCAGTCGTATCTTGACATTCACCTAGATAACTGGTTTCTGGGTAAAGTATCTAGAGGAAAAGAATCAGGAAACCTGTTCCAGAATGTATGGGAACAAGGGGACAGGACAAAACCTCTTCACATAAAATCATATTTCCTCATATACAGACTGACTCAATTATTTCTAAGGCATTTTTTTTTTACTCCTAAAATATTATAATTGCATGAAAGAAATGTGGTAGTCTTATTTCATAGGAGGAATCATTTTTTCAGCCAAAAGATGAAAAGGTGCTACCAGTATGTTTAAGAAGAGGACGGTCTATGTACCCTTGACTCTGCAGGGTTGGCCACCAGTTGCCCTCTTAGAATGAGGACCTGATGAAGCTCTTAGAATTGAGACTGTGAAATAAGAGGTCACACAGACTGCCCTTCCCTTCTTGGGTAGTGCCCATGAGGGCAAGATGACCCATCCTGTGTATGGAGTAGGGGGTCAAGGACCCTAGCTCCATCTGGGACACCTGGCAAATTGTGGGTGAGGAATGAGAGACTGAGATTCACACAAACAGCTCCAAGTTTCTTAACTGAAAGTGAGGTAAGAAACTGGCTTTGTGGAGAAAAACAAAGATTGTGTGTTCAGTTCCATGCTGAGGTTCCTTCATGCTTTCCATTCAGGGTTCAGGCTTTCCTTCTGGGATCTGTCCTTTCCCTCAAGGCTGCCCTAAATGTTTGTTTGTTCAGAAGGACGTTCCCTGGAGGGAAACCCTAGAGGGATTTGCCTGATTCTGCATCTCTCATCTGGGCAGACACTAGAAGAGCTGGTTTCAGATATTTCCCTTGGCCTGTAGCTGAAGAGTCTCAATTCAGAAAACAAAGAGGAATGGGGTTGGAGGCTCATGGAACATTATTAAAATATAAGTCATACCTACATTATCAGGTATATAACTTGTGACCTGGCAATCTCAGAAAATGATGATAAAATCATACTGGCTTTTCCGCCCTGGGATTGTAGAGACAGACCCTGTGGCAGAAATCTTTTCTTGCTCTGTCACAGCCCACTTTTCTCCCCATAAGGAAACAGCTTGTTAAGCAGGTGATTCAAAGTTAGGTTCCCACAGAGGCATACACTTAGGGGTTATCTTTCCTCAGGAATGGGGAAATACTTTCACATTCAGGAAGGAACACTGAATTAAGAGTTAGAAGCTCTGGGCTCTGCTTCCAACACTGGCACCAGCTTGCTATGTAGCCTTGAGTGAGGCCTCAAACCTCTCTGACCCTCAGTGTTCTCTGCATTCAGATCGAATGTTGACATTAGATGATCTGTGGTGCAATGTGCTTTCCTGCGTGGCCATTTCCTATAGCGCCATACTGTCCATGTTAAAAAACAAAACAAAACAAAAACTGGAATACCGTATGGCAACAGGAACATATATTTGAAATTTAGGTTGTCATCATAAGTTTGGGATTGGAACACTGACTCTTAAAAAGAAAAAAAAAAAAAGATTTTTATAATTATTTCCTTTGAAAACCCTCATTTATCCTGAGGATTTTAATAGAGCATCTTCTCAAGACTCCAAAAAAAAAACAAACCAGTTGCCATTGAGTTAATCTTGACTCGTGGTAATCCCATGTGTGTCAGAGTAGAACTGTGCTCCACAGGGTTTTCAATGGCTGTGATTTTTCACAAGTAGATCACTGGGGCTTTGTTCTGGGGTGCTTCTGGGTGGATTCAGACTGCCAACCTTTGAGGTCGGTAGCCAAGTGCTTAACTTTTTGCTCTACCCAGGGACTCCTTCTCAAGACACAGGGATGTATTATTCCCTGCTTGGTTCAGAGTCTGGTTACCAGGCATGTTCACCTGTTGTTGTTGTTGTTAAGTGCCGTTGAGTCAGTTCCAACTCATAGCGACCCTATGCACAACAGAACAAAACACTGCCTGGTCCTGAACCATACTTAAAATCGTTGTTATGCTTGAGCTCTTTGTTGCAGCCACTGTGTCAATCCACCTCGTTGAGGGTCTTCCTTTTTTCCGCTGACCCTGTACTCTGCCAAGCATGATGTCCTTTTCCAGGGACTGATCCCTCCTGACAACGTGTCCAAAGTATGTAAGATGCAGTCTCGCCATCCTTGGAGCATTCTGGCTATACCTCTTCTAAGATTTATTCATTCTTTTGGCAGTCCATGGTATATTCAATATTCTTCACCAACACCACAATTCAAAGGCGTCAATTCTTCTCCGATCTTCCTTATTCATTGTCTAGCTTTCACATGCATATGAAGCAATTGAAAATACCATGGCTTGGGTCAGACGCACCTTAATCTTCAGGGTGATATCTTCGCTGTTCAACACTTTGAAGAGGTCCTTTGCAGCAGATTTGCCCAATGCAATGCGTCTTTTGATTTCTTGACTGTTGTTTCCACGGCTGTAGATTGTGGATCCAAGTAAAAAGAAATCCTTGACAACTTCAACCTTTTCTCTGTTTGTCATGATCTTGCTTATTGGACCAGTTGTGAGGATTTTTGTTTTCTTTATGTTGAGGTGCAATCCATACTGAAGGCTGTGGTCTTTGATCTTCATCAGTAAGTGCTTCAAGTCCTCTTCATTTTCAGCAAGCAAGGTTGTGTCATCTGCATAACGCAGGTTGTTAATGAGTCTTCCTCCAATCTTGATGCCCCATTCTTCTTCATAAAGTCCAGCTTCTCAGATTATTTGCTCAGCATACAGATTAAATAGGTATGGTGAAAGAATACAACCCTGACACACACCTTTCCTGACTTTAAACCAATCAGTATCCCCTTGTTCTGTCTGAACAACTGCCTCTTGATCTATGTAAAGGTTTCTCATGAGCACAATTAAGTGTTCTGGAATTCCCATTCTTCTCAATGTTATCCATAGTTTGTTATGATCCACAGTCAAATGCCTTTGCATAGTCAATAAAACACAGGTAAACATCCTTCTGGTATTCTCTGCTTTCAGCCAGGATCCATCTGACATCAGCAATGACATCCCTGGTTCCATGTCCTCTTCTGAAACCGGCCTGAATTTCTGGCAGTTCCCTGTCAATATACTGTTAGAGCCGTTTTTGAATGATCTTCAGCAAAATTTTGCTTGCGTGTAATGTTAATGATATTGTTCTATAATTTCCACATTTGGTTGGGTCACCTTTCTTGGGAATAGGCGTAAATAAGGATTTCTTCCAGTCAGTTGGCCAGGAAGCTGTCTTTCATATTTCTTGGCATAGACGAGTGAACACCTCCAGCACTGCATCTGTTTGTTGAAACATCTCAATTGATATTCCATTAATTCCTGGAACCTTGTTTTTCTCCAATGCCTTCAGAGTAGCTTGGACTTCTTCCTTCAGTACCATTGGTTCCTGATCATATTCCACCTCTTGAAATGGTTGAACATTGACTAATTCATTTTGGTATAATGACTCTGTGTATTCCTTCCATCTTCTTTTGTTGCTTCCTGTGTCATTTAATATTTTCCCCATAGAATCCTTCACTGTTGCAACTCGAGGCTTCAATTTTTTCTTCAGTTCTTTCAGCTTGAGAAATGCTGAGAGTGTTCTTCCCTTTGGGTTTTCCATCTCCAGCTCTTTGCAAGTGTCATTATAATACTTCACTTTGTCTTCTCGAGACGCCGTTTGAAATCTTCTGTTCAGTTCTTTTACTTTGTTAATTCTTCCTTTTGTTTTAGCTGCTTGATGCTTAAAAGAAGTTTCAGAGTCTCCTCTGACATCCATCTTGGTCTTTTCTTTCTTTCCTGTCTTTTCAATGACCTCTTGCTTTCTTCATGTATGATGTCCTTGATGTCATTCTACAATTCATCTGCCCTTTGGTCACTAGTGTTGAATGCGTCAAATCTATTATTCAGATGGTCTTTAAATTCAGGTGGGATATACTCAAGGTCATATTTTGGCTCTCGTGGACTTCCTCTGATTTTCTTCAGTTTCAGCTTGAACTTGCATATGAGTGATTGATGGTCTGTTCCACAGTCGGCCCCTGGCCTTGTTCTGACTGATGATATCGAGCTTTTCCATTCTCTCTCTTTCCATAGATGTAGTCAATTTGAAATCCGTGTTCCATCTGGCGAGGTTGATGTGCATAGTCACCGTTTATGTTGGTGAAAGAAGGTATTTGCAATGAAGAAGTCGCTGGTCTTACAAAATTCTATCATTCGATCTCTGGCATTGTTTCTATTACCAAGGCCATATTTTCCAACCACCAATCCTTCTTCTTTGTTTCCAACTTTTGCATTCCAATCGCCAGTAATTATTAATGCATCTTTAACGCATGTTTGATCAATTTCAGACTGTAGCAGCTGTCAGTTTGTCACACTGTGGGGGCTTGCGTGTTGTTGTGATGCGGGAAGCTACGCCACCAGTATTCAAGTACCAGCAGGGTCACCCATGGAGGACAGGTTTCAGCTGAGCTTTCAGACTAAGACAGAGTAGGAAGAAGGCCCCAGCAGTCTACTTCCGAAAAGCTGTAGCTGGTGAAAACCTTATGAAAAGCAGTGGAACATTGTCTGATATAGTGCTGGAAGATGAGCCCCCCAGGTTGCAAGGCACTGAAAGGATGACTGGGGAAGAGCTGCCTCCTCAAAGTAGAGTCGACGTTAATGACGTGGATGGAGTAAAGCTTTCAGGACCTTCATTTGCTGATGTGGCATGACTCAAAGTGAGAAGAAACAGCTGCAAACATCCATTAGTAATTGGAACCTGGAATGTACAAAGTATGAATCTAGGAAAATTGGAAGTCGTCAAAAATGAAATGGAAGGGATAAACTTCGATATCCTAGGCACTAGTGAGCTGAAATGGACTGGTATTGGACATTTTGAATTGGACAATCATATAGTCTACTATGCTGGGAATGACAACTCGAAGAGGAATGGTGTTGCAAGTCTTGTCAAAAAGAACATTTCAAGATCTGCCCTGAAGTACAACGCTGTCAGTGATAGGAAAATATCCATACGCCTACAAGGAAGACCAGTTAATACGACTGTTAATTCAAATTTACGCACCAATCACTAAGGCCAAAGATGAAGAAATAGAAGATTTTTATTAGCTTCTGCAGCCTGAAAATGTTCACCTAACAAATGGATATTACTGAAGCCAAAATTTACATAGAGCATAGATCACCTGCAACATAAATAAGTTATTGTAACTTATCTTTTATAGTTTTCCAGGAATATTGCAAGTAAATGCTTTTTATTTACTTTCTCAAAACATTGGGTACTGAGCAGGATATTAAATTTAAAAAATTTTATTAAAAAGTTACTTCAGGAAAAATCTCTCTTCCCTACTTCTTTCCTGGATGCTATGTGCTATTATTAAATAATTTTTTTATTAAAAGAAAAATAAGGCATGTGAAGGACAAACAGGCTGATTGCTCAAGTTAAATGCAGAGAATTAGCTGATAGTTATTTTGTAGTTTCCATTAAATGCCCTTTTTTTCTATGTCCATTGCTTCTAGTGTTGGAAAGCGAAGTGATTTGAAAAACAATTTCTGCTTTTCATCTCTTTATCAGTCATCAGCAACTGGTGAGAAACAAAAAGAAAAACTGAAACAAAATCTCTTAGGTTTGGGCTTTATATTACTCTGACCCCAGGCTGCACTGAGACCAGACAGATGGATGGCCAGCTGTAGCCACACAGGACCAGGGTCATCAGGGACCCGCAGGCAAAGCAGTAAGCAATGCAGGGTCCTGAAGCCACCGGCTTCTGTCTGAGGGCCTCTAGCCTGGCCCAGCCCAGGGTTATTCACGCCCGTTATTCATGCCCTTGGCTGAAGCCCTGAGTGTCTGCTCTCAACCTGGGAATGCTAACAGGTATTTCACCGTCATTTACTTCATGATTTAGTCTGCATATGCGCAGAATCAGAAAGTCTCGGGGTGGGGCTCAGAAATCTGTATTTTAACAAGCCCTCTGGGTGATTCTGACACAGGCTGAAGTTTGAAAACTGCTATTTTTCCTCTTTTGTTCATGCTTCTATAATAATAACTTTCATTTGTACGGAAACTGATATTTTCAAAGTGCTTCACCCTCCAGTGAGAAAACAATCCTAAAATGGAGTGAGTGGCCTGAAATCTCTCAGCCAGTGGGTGATGGAGTCTGGCCAGGTGTTATTACTCCAGTTTGAAATACAAAAATAACGTTTCCTATATATACTGTTTGGAGCGCTGGTGGCAGAGTGGCTAAGAGCTCAGCGGCTAACCAAAAGGCGGCAGTTTGAATACACCAGCCACTCCTTGGAAATGCAATGGGGCAGTTCCACTCTCTCCTATAAGGTTACTATGAGTTGAAATTGACTTGACAGCAACAGGTTTGATTTTTTTTTTTTTTTTTTGGTTGTGTGTGTATTTTGTGCTTGACTGCTAACCTAAAAGTTGGCAGTCTGAACCCATCCAGCAGTACTGTGGAAGAAAAGGCCTGGTGATCCGATTCTGTTAAGATTACAGCTAAGAAAATCCTGTGGAGTTCAGTTCTGTTCCGCACACATGGGGTCACCATGAGTCAGAATGGACTTGATGACAGCTAACAACAACAACAATAAAGTATCTGGACCTTAAAGGTAAGAATGCTATTAAAGTAGATGGGGGTCACCTAGGGAAGATCACCTGGCTGGCTAGGGAAATGCCCCGGCCTTGTGAAACTCACTGTTGACAGCAGCCCCAAACCTCAGGAACCTGTCTTGTCACTGGAATCCAAGAGTGCATCCAGCTTCCGTGGGTGGAGGTACATTAAGTAGGCCTAGGGGCTTGAGTCCCAGCATCTACAGGCTGGTCATTCCCTCTCGATGACCATATATCCACTGTCATGGATTGAATTGTGTCCCCCCAAAATATCTATCAACTTGGCTAGGTCATAATTCACTTGTATGACTATATAATTGTCTACCATTTTTATCTTCTGATGTGATTTCCTGTATGTTGTAAATCCTATCACTATGATGTTAGTAAGAGGGATTAGTGGCAATTATACTGAAGAGGTCTACAAGATTAGGTAGTGTCTTAAAACAATCTCTTTTGAGATATAAAAGACAGAAGCAAGAGAGAGACATGGGAACCTCACACCACCAAGAAAGCAGCGCCGGGAGCAGAGTGCATCCTTTGGACCTGAGATTCCTGTGCTGAGATGCTCCCAGACCAACGGAAGACTGATGACAAGGACCTTCCTCCAGAGCAGACAAAGAGAGAAAGCCTTCCCCTAGTGATCAAAACGTTAAACTCAGGTTAAAGTAGCCTGGTGTGCAAATGGGTCATTTTGAGGATCAGATGAGAGAATGCAGGAAAAAGCACTCTTAAAAAAAAACAAACAAAAAGCAAAAAAATCAAACCCATTTCTGCCTAGTTGATTCTGACTCAGCAGCCCTATAGGACAGAGTAGAACAGCTTCCATGGGGTTCCTAAGGAGTACCCGGTGGATTCAAAGTGCCAATCTTTTTGTTAGCAGTTGTAGCACTTAACCACTGCACCACCAGGTTTTCCCACTCTGTAAATAAATAAAATAAAAATTAGGCAGCAGTATTATTATTGTGCACATGCAGGCATTTGAGGTATTCTATTTTTTTTAAACTGAATTGTACTAAATTTATGTAGTGCTGTAAACCTCCCTCAGAATTCAAGGAAGCATTCAGCATCTGATATCCTACAATTCAGCACTTTCGAATTTCTAGAAAATGCCTTGTTAACAGAAAGTCATGTCCACGCACATTCAGGCTTTACAATACATGCTACAGTATGTTCCCGGAGAAACCTCCTTAGTTTAGTTGTGGCTGCAAGGGCACAGTTGCAGGGTAAGAAGAGGTTCTGGGGCGATGATTCTGCTCTCTATCATAGGTGTAGTTCTCTGAGAACTTGCATTAGACAACTTCCACCCTTCCCAGTTCTGGGAAGTTCCACCAGGGATCCTTCTTCCTCACTAATGGTGCCTGGTGGTCTCTGGGTGATGTATATGGTTTGTGTACAACTACTAAGCTAAAATGGAGCCCTGGCAGCACAGTGGTTAATCGCTGGGCTCCTAACCAAAAGGTCGACAGTTCGAATCCACCAGCCACTCTTTGGAAACCCTATGGGGCAGCTCTATAGTTCACTATGAGTCAGAATTGACTTGATGGCAATGGTTTTTTTTTTTTTAACTAAGCTAATGGTTGGTGCTTCGAATCCACTCAGAACCCACCCAGTGGTGCCATGAAAGAAAGACCTGCTGCTGTAAAGACCTTACGCATTGCTGTCCAGTTGGTTTCAACACATAGCAACCCTATAAGACAGAGTAAAGCTGTCTCATAGGGTTTCCAAGGAGCCCTGATGGCACAGGGTTTAAGAATTTGTCTGCTAACCAAAGATCGGCAGTTCAAACTCACTGGCAGTTTGGTTTGGTTTAATCTTTACAGAAGCAGGCTGCCACATTTTTCTCCCCTGCAGCACCTGGTGCGTTCAAACCGCTGAACTTTTGGTTAGTAGCCGAGCACTTAACCACTGTGCCATCTCTGTAAAGATTACAGCCAAGAGAAGCCTATGGAATAGGTCTACTCTGTAGATCACCATGAGTTGGAATCGACTCCACGGCCATGTGTTTGCTTTTTTCTAATGGTTCCTGAGCTCTTTTTGAGCATTTCCTTCAATTATTATTATTATTATTATTATTATTACTCAGGGAAAGCTTCCCCTTGTGTTCACAACACTAACATTTTGGGTCACTCGTCTAGAAGCTGTCACTATGGCCACAAAACCTCACCCTCCCACACCTCTTCCATCTCTTCCCATTCAGAACTTTTCCATCCCCTCTCTCCCCAAGTCTTTTTTCTTAGGAATCACAAATGTGGGTCATCACCTTTACTCTTCACTTTCCCCAGAGTGGTTTTGGTGCGCAGGATAAAGCTGAAAATTCTTAGAAAAATCAAAAAAGAATAATTAGGAGCTTACTTATATTTTCAACCAATTAGTGTTTAGTTTGTGGAAGTTGTAAATTAAAAACCTACTTAGTTTTGAATTTTTAAAGTTTAGTTTACAAACCTTATTTTTCTCTTCTCTTTAGCAGATTTTCACAACAATTTCTAAGGGGTCTTTGAATAACATTGGTTCCACTTACAAGCTTAGGTGAATATCATTTCAACCTAGTGTATTGGCCTAACAGGGTGTTCTTGTTAGGTGCCCTCGAGTTGGCTCTGACTCACATTGACCTTATGAACAACAGAACGAAACGCTGCCTGGTCTTGCGCCATTCTCACAATAGTGTGTATGTTTAAGCCCATAGTTACAGTCACTATGTCAATCCTTCTTGATGAGGCAGGCATTTATAAATTTGATATTCTTTACTTTCCTTTAAGTACTTCAATTATCTGCCTTAACAAGTAAAACATTTCCTTATACTAAATAATTATTATAAACATAAAAGTTAAATTTATAAATAAGGAGAACCTTAGTTATCTTATATATTCCAACACTATGTACAAATTTAACATGATTTCAATTTAACACTACAAGTTTAAGTCAATGACTGAATCACATATTTAAAATGGGCCGTGCAATATGGTCACTTTAATAGGTCAAATCATTATAAGTAACAAACTTTGAACTGTTTGGTTTGAAAAGTTTGGGATGAAAAGCATACTAAATACACACAGATTACATTTTACACACACACACGCAAATGCTAGAATTTTGATCCTTTTACAATTTTCTTGATTTAATTTTAGGTTTCCCCAAGGTTAAAAAAATGCTTACCCATTTAAGGAAGGCAGTGTGGAAAAAAAAAAAAAAAAACTCTTTGCCATCGAGTTGATTCTGACTTATAGTGACCCTGTAGCACAGGGGTTACTTATGGCTGGGATTCTAATGCCTGATCATGATGGGATTCATTGAGCTCTATGTGATAGTTGATAACATCATAGGGTTTAAAATTTAAAAATGGTAGGTCTCCTCAGTCCTATAGTGGCATTTCTGGCTTCGGGTTGTATGTTGTTCTTAGTCACCATTGAGTCGATTCTATCTCAGGGTGATCCCGTGTGTATACAGTAGAACTGCTTCATAGGATTTTCAAGGCTGTGAACTTCCAGAAGCAGATCGCCAGACCTGTCTTTCAAGATGCCTTTGTGTGGGTTCAAGCTGCCAACCTTTCGACTAATAGTTGAGCACTTAACCATTTGCGCCACCCAAGGACCCCTCAAATTGTATTTGTATTCCGCAGTTCTTCTCTGTAGTCACAGAAATCTGCACATTCCATCCAGCCTGATCACTTGACGGGATTTTATTATTTTTTCTTTTGGATCATAAGCTCTGTAAATATATTTTCCCTCAATTTCCTAAGACCATTGCACTTGATGAAATGTCAAGATATTTAAAAATATGTTGTTGATAGGTGCCATCAAGTTGGTTCCACCTCATAAACACCGTATATACAGCAGAACAGAACACTGCTGGTCCTGCACCGTCCTCACAATCGTTGTTATGCTTGAGTCCGTTGTTGTAGTCACTGTGTCAATCCATCTAGTTGAGAGTCTTCCTCTTTTTCACTGACCCTTTACTTTACAAAGCATGATGTCCTCCTCCAGGGACTGATCCCTCCTTGTAACATGTCCAAAGTATGTGAGACATATTCTCGAAATCCTTGCTTCTAAGGAGCATTCTGGCTGCACTTCTTCCAAGACAGATTTGTTCATTCTTTTGGCAGTCCATGGTATATTCCATATTCTTTGCCAACACCACAATTCAAAGGTGTCAGTTCTTCAGTCTTCCTTACTCATTGTCCAGCTTTCGCATGCATAGAAGGTGATTGAAAACGCTATGGCTTGGGTCTGGTGCACCTTATTCTTCACAGTGACATCTTTTCTTGTCAATACTTTAAAGAGGTCTTTTGCAGCAGATTTGCCCAATGCAATGCATCTTTTGATCTCTTGACTGCTGCTTCCATGGGTGTTGATTGTGGATTCAAGTACAATGAACTCCTTGACAACTTCAATCTTTGTTTATCATGATGTTGTTTATTGGTCCAGTTGTGAGGATTTTTGTTTTCTTTATATTGAGGAGGAAATCCTGGTGGGTTAGTGGTTAAGTGCTACAGCTGCGAACCAGAAGGTCAGCACTTCAAATCCACTAGGCGCTCCTTGGAAACTCTATGGGGCAGTTCTGCTATGTCCTATAGTGTCGCTATGAGTTGGAATCAACTCGATGGTAATGGGTTTGTATTTTTTTCGAGTTGTGTTGAGGTGTACTCCATAATGAAGGCTGTGCTCTTTGATCTTCATCAGCAAGTGCTTCAAGTCCTCTTCACTTTCAGTAAGCAAGGTTGTATCATCTGCATACCACAGATTGTTAAGGAGTCTTCCTCCAATCCTGATGCCCTGTTCTTCTTCATATAGTCCAGCTTCTTGGATTATTTCTTCAGCGTACGGATTGAATAAGTACTGTAAAAGGATACAACCCTGAAGCACACCTTTCTTGACTTTAAACCATGCAGTATCCCCTTTTTCTATTTGAACAACTGCATCTTGATCTATGTACAGGTTCCTCATGAGCACAATTAAGTGTTCTGGAATTACCATTCGCAATGTTACCCATAATTTGTTATGATCCACGCAGTCAAATGCCTTTGCATAGTTAATAAAACAAAGGTAAACAACTTTCTGGTATTCTCTGCTTTCAGCCAGAATCCATCTGACATTAACAATAATATCCCTGGTTCTATGTTCTCTTCTGAATCTGGCTTGAACTTCTGGCAATTTTCTGTCGATGTATTGCCATAGCCACTTTTGAATGATCTTCAGCAAAATTTTACTTGCGTGTGATTTTAATGATATTGTTTGACAATTTCCATACTCAGTGGGATCAGCTTTCTTGGAAATAGGCATAAATATGGATCTCTTCCAGTCAGTTGGCCAGGTAGCTGTCTTCCAAATTTCTAGGCATAGATGATTGAGCCCTTCTAGTAGTGCATCTGGTGATCAAAACATCTCAATTGGTATTCTATCAATTCCTGGAGCCTTGTTTTTCACCAATGCCTTCAATGCAGCTTGGACTTCAGTACCACCAGTTCCTGGTAATATGCTACCTCCTGAAATGGTTGAGTGTTGACCAGTTCTTTCTGGTATTGCAATGCTGTGTATTCCTTCCATCTTCTTTTAATGCTTCCTTCATCATTTAATATTTTCCCTGTATATTGCCACTCAAGACTATTTTAAAATACACTTTCCATTAAATGATAAAGACCTTTTTATTTTCATGCGATGTTGCATTCTTTCATAGTCATACAACATTATGGACTTTCTGAATTTAAAATGATATCCAGTTGAATTTTACATATCTCACACAACTTTGCCTGACTTGCTATCACAGTTTAAGAGGCCAGTCCAGCAACAACACCTACATAAAAGCGCCTATTCATGCACACTTGAATTTTTTCAAGTTCACATTGTCTATAGGGCCTGCTTCTCATTTTGTCTACCCCAAAAGTATGACTTTTGGTTGAGGTAGAAGGATACTAATTAAAGCTTCTTTTATTTCTTTGGAGATTTTCTTATAGAGGTAGATCAATATTAGATTCAGGATTATATTCATAACGTACACGATTTAGAGATTTCAGGGTTTCTAAGTTGGGGAACACTCTCAAAATTATGTTGCTTAAGGAGAAAATTCTAACTTCCATATCCAACTAGTCTTTCATTCAACATTCATTAACTGAGAGCTTACTATGGGTCAGGCATAGTTCTAGGTGATTTGATATATATAAATGAGCCAAATGAACAAAGATAGACAATAAATAATAAACACAATACATTAATAATTTATGTAATATCACAGAAGAGACTAAATGCTATGGAAAAAAGAAGAGTAATGGGGGAGGGAGGAAAGGGATGGCTATAGTGGAGTGTGAAAATGGGGTAATCTCGGAAGGCCTCAGAGTGCTCCCGGCGGTGCAACTAAAGGTCGGCAGTTCCAACTCAGCAGCCACTCTGTGGGAGAAAGATGGGACAGTCTGCTTTCATAAATAATACAGCCTTAGAAACCCTATGGGGGCAATTCTACTCTGTCCTATAGGTCGCTATGAGTTAGAATTGACTCAACGGCAATGGGTTTGGTTTTTGGTTTTGAGGAAGGCCTCACCGAAATGGGATAATTTGTGCAAAGGTTTGAAGAGGGCAGATATCTGGAGAAGAGGCTTCCATTTACAGAAGAGCTACAGGAAAGGTGCCACTGAAGACAACAAGAGGCCCCTGGCTGGATCAGGAGGATAAGCAGAAAAGCTCTAATGGGGCTGACTCAAGTGGGGTCTTTTTGGCTGTTTATGGGCTTTGGTTTTTCCTCAGAAGCAACTGGGGAACAACTTTAGGGTATAGGGAGAAGAGTGACATGATCCAATGTACGATTTAAAAGAGTCATTAAAAAAAAATGTATATATTTATATCTCCCACTTGTCTGTCAGTTTGTCATACTGTGGGGGGCATGTGTGTAGTGATGCTGGAAGATATGCCACTGGTATTCAAATGCCAGCAGGGTCACCCACAGTGGACAGGTTTCAGCTGAACTTCCAGAATAAGATAGACTACGAAGAAGGGCCCGATGGTCCACTTCTGAAAGAATTAGCTGGTGAAAACCTTATGAATGGCAGCGGAACATTGTCTGATATAGTGCCTGAAGATGAGCCCCCCAGGTTGAAAGGCACTCAAAAGATGACTGGGGAAGAGCTGCCTCCTCAAAGAAAAGCCGACCTTAATGACGTGGATGGAGTAAAGCTTTCAGGGCCTTCATTTGGTGATGTGGCGCAACTCAAGTGAGAAGAAATAACTGCAAACATCTATTAATAATTGGAACCTGGAATGTATGAAGCATGTATGAATCTAGGAAAATTGGAAATTGTCAGAATGAAATGGAGCACATAAACATCAACCTCCTAGGCATTAGTGAGCTGAAATGGACTGGTATTTGCCATTTTTGAAGCAGACAATCATATGGTCTACTATGTTGGGGATGACAAAATTGAAGAGGAACGGCTTCGAATTCCTTGTCAAAAAGAACATTTCAAGATCTGTCCTGAAGAACAATGCTGTCAGCAACAGGATAATATCCATATGCCTACAAAGACGACCAGTTAATACGAGGACTATTTTAATTTATGCACCAACCACTAAGGCCAAAGATGAATAAGTTGAAGACTTTTACCAACTTCTGCAATCTGAAATTGATGGAACAAGCAATCAGGATCCATTGATAATTACTGGTGATTGGAATGCAAAATTGGAAACAAAGAAGGATCGGTAGTTGGAAAATATGGTCTTGGTGATAGAAACAATGCCAGAGATTGCATGATAGAATTTTGCAAGGCCAGTGACCTCTTCATTGCAAATACCTTTTTTCACCAACATAAGTGGCAACTACACACATGGAACTCGCAAGATGAAATACACAGGAATCAAATTGAGTACATCTATGGAAAGAGACGATGGAAAAGCTCAGTATCATCAGTCAGAACAAGGTCAGGAGCTGACTGTGGAACACACCATCAATTGCTCATATGCAAGTTCAAGCCGAAACTAAAGAAAATTAGAACAAGTCCACGAGAGCCAAAGTACGACCTTGAGTATATCCCATCTGAATTTAGAGACCATCTCAAGAAAAGATTTGATGTGTTGAACATTAATGTCCAAACATCAGACCAGTTGTAGAATAGCATCAAGGACATCATACATGAAGAAAGTAAGAGGTCATTGAAAAGACAGGAAAGAAGGAAAAGACCAAAATGGATGTCAGAAGAGGCTCTGAAACTTGCTTTTGAATGTCAAGCAGTTAAAGCAAAAGGAAGAATTGATGAAGTAAAAGAACTGAACAGAAGATTTCAAAGGGCGTCTCGAGAAGACAAAGTATTATAATGACATGTGAAAAAGATGGAGATAGAAAACCAAAAGGGAAGAACATGCTCGGCATTTCTCAAGCTGAAAGAACTGAAGAAAAAATTCAAGCCTTGAGTTGAAATAGTGAAGGATTCTATGGGGAAAATATTAAATGACACAGGAAGCATCAACAGAAGATGGAAGGAAGACACAGAGTCATTATACCAAAAAGAATTGGTTGATGTTCAAACGTTTCAGGAAGGAAGCACATGATCAGGAACCAGTGGTACTGAAGGAAGAAGTCTAAGCTGCACTGAAGGCACTGGGGAAAACAAGGCTTCAGGAATTGACGGAATATCAACTGAGATGTTTCAACAAATGGATGTGGCACTGGAAGTGCTCACTCGTCTATGCCAGGAAATTTGGAAGGCAGCTACCTGGCCAACTGACTGGAAGAGATCCGTATTTATGCCTATTCCCAAGAAAGGTGATTTAACTGAATGCAGAAATTATTGAACAGTATCATTAATATCACCTGTAAGTAAAATTTTGCTGAAGATCATTCAAAAGTGGCTGCAGCAGCATATCTACAGGGAATAGCTGGAAATTCAAGCCAGATTCAGAAGAGGACGTGAAATGAGGGATGTCATTGCTGATGTCAGATGGATCCTGGCTGAAAGCAGAGAATACCAGAAAGATGTTTACCTGTGTTTTATTAACTATACAAAAGGCATTTGATTGTGTGGATTATAACAAATTACGGAGACCATTGCAAAGAATGTGAATTCCAGAACACTTAGTTGTGCTCATGAGGAACCTGTACACAGATCCAAAGGCATCGGAACAGAACAAGAGGATACTGTATGGTTTAAAGTCAGGGAAGGTGTGTGTCAGGGTTGTATTCTTTCACCACACTTATTCAGTCTGTATGCTGAGCAAATAATCTGAGAAGCTGGACTCTATGAAGAAAGGGGCATCACAATTGGAGGAAGATGCATCAACATCATGCATTATGCAGATGACACAACCTTGCTTGCTGAAAGTGAAGAGGACTGGAAGCACTTACTAATGAAGATCAAAGACCACAGCCTTCAGTATGGATTACACCTCAACGTAAAGAAAATAAAAATCCTTTTGACTGGATTAATACTCAATATCATGATAAATGGAAAAAAGGCTGAAGTTGTCAAGGATTTCATTTTACTTGGATCTGCAATCAACGGCCATGGAGCAGCAGTGAAGGAATCAAAAGATGCATTGCATTGGGCAAATCTGCTGCAAAGGACCTCTCTAAAGTATTGAAAAGAAAAGATGTTATCTTGAAGGCTAAGGTGCTTCTGACCCAAGCCATGATGTTTTCAATTCCCTCATATGCATGCAAAAGCTGGACAGTGAATCAGGGAGACCTAGGAAGAACTGATGCCTTTGAATTGTGGTGTTGGAGAAGAATATGGAATATACCATGGACTGCCAAAAGAACGAACAAACTTATCTTGTAAGAAGTACAACCAGAATGCCCCTTAGAAACAAGGATGGTGAGACTAGGTCTCACATTATCAGGAGGGGTCAGTCCCTGAAGAAGGACGTCATGCTTGGTAGAATACAGGGTCATCGAAAAAGAGGAAGACCCTCAACCAGATGGATTGACACAGTGGCTGAAACAGTGGGCACAAGCGTAGCAACAATTGTGCAGATGGTGCAGGACTGGACACTGTTTTGTTCTGTTGTACATAGGGCCACTATGAGTCAGAAGTGACTTGACAGCACCTAACAACAACATATATGTGTGTGTATATATATATATATAATTTTGTTGTTGAGAACATACACAGCAAAACATACACTAATTCAACTATTTCTACACGTACAATTCAGTGATGTTGGTTACATTCTTGGAATTGTGTATCCATTCTCACCCTCCTTTTAACATAAACTCACTGCCCCCTAAGGTTCCTATCTAAACTTTCTAGTTGCTCTTGTTACTTTCATTCAATATAGATAGTTCTTCGAAAAGTATAATGCTTAAGGCAGATATTTTTTATTAGTTAAGCTAGACTGTTATTTGGTTTTAAGAATTCTTCAGGTGGTATTTTTGGTTTAAGATTTAAAGATTATCTCAGGGCAATAGTTGTAGGGGTTCGTCCAGCCTCTGTGGCTCCAGAAAGTCTGTAGTCCCTGAGAATATGAAATTCTGTTCTGCCTTTTCTCCATTTTGATCAGGATTCTTCTACAAAATTTTTGATCAAAGTGTTTAGTAATGCTAGCTGGGCACCAGCTAGTTCTGGTCTCATGGCAAAGGAGGCAGTTGTTCATGGAGGCAACTAGTTAGCCACACATTCCATATCCTCATTCTATTCCTGAGTCCCTTTCTTCCTCTGTTGTTCCAGGTGAATGTAGACCAATTGTCCTCCCTTGGAGGGCTACTTATGAGCTTTTAAGAAGGGTTGTTTGTTTTGAATAGACCTTGGGTGAGCTTCATAAAGAGCCTATAATTTAGGTGAGAGATAATGGCGTGGGCCAGGGTGGTAGCAGTGGAGGTGGTGAGTAGTGGTTAGGTTCCTTTGAAAGCAGAGCTACTGAGTGTTTTGGCAGATTTGATGCAAGATATGTTGTGTTTTCTTTATAAAATAGATTTATATTTTAGTTTGGTGGAATCTTTCCAGCTCACTCTATAGAAGAAAGTTCTAGAATTAAGCCAATATTTTCAGCTTTTTTAATGAAAGCATCAAATTGCAGTGTGGGCAATTACACATTTTACTAATTTTTGCTCATTTACACATTGCCATTTTACTCTTGGTTGTGAATGGAAATTTTTATCATATGCAAATGAATCCAAAGACCCAAACATACTCATATTTCACAATGAAGCATCACTTAAAATGAACCGCAGTCATTTTTGGGAAACAACTCAGCCCTAAATTACCATAACTCAATTTAATCATAGGCAAGGCACTTTTAATTTGTGCATGGTATTCAAGGTCTCACAATAACTAGGAAGAATATTGAATTGGGGTAATTTTTAAGTATCTTCTTTATAAGAAAGATGATATCTTATTATTTACAAAAAGACTCACTTATTACAGAAATATGTAATATGGAAAAGGATGATTTCCTGTAATCTTGCCCACCAGTTGATTGAAGATACCTAGATCTTTTGGGATAAGGCAGCCGGGGTGAAATATTCTATCTGCAGGCTTTTCAGAGAACCCCTGAGGTTTACTCACAGGATATTGTTGCAATTATGGAAGGCAGTGGTGTTTCAGTGGTAGAATTCTTGCTTTCCATGGAGAAGACCCAGGTTGGAACCTTGGCCAATTCCCTGTAAGCACAGCCACCTCCTGTCTGTCAGTGCAGCTTGCATGCTGCTGTGATGCTGAACAGGTTTCAGTGGAGAACCCATGCTAAGACAGACTAGGAAGAAAGGCCTGGAGATCCACTTCTGAAAAATCAGCCATTGAAAACCCTACGGTCTGATCCTGTTGTGCATGGGATTGCCACGAGTCTGGGGTTGACTTGAGGGCAGTTAACAAGAACAACATTGTTGTGATTGGAGTCCCTGGGTGATACAAATGATTAATGCACTTGGCTGCAACTGAAAGGTTGGCGGTTCAACTCCACCCAAAAATGCCTTGGAGGAAAGGCCTGGCAATCTGTTGTTAGTTGCTGTCAAGTTGATGCTGACTCATGGCAACTCCATGTGTTGCAGAGTAGAACTGCTCTATAGGGTTTTCTTGGCTGTAATCTCAATGGAAACAGATCACCAAGCCTTTCCTTCTGTGGTACTGCTGAGTGGGTTTGAACCACATTCGAACCACCAACCTTTAGGTTATCAGTCAAATGCAAACTTAGTGGTGCCTCGGAAGAAAGGCCTGGTAATTTACTTCTGAAGAATCAGCCACTGAAAATCCTGTGGAATACAGTTCTACTCTGACACACATGGAGTCGCCATGAGTTGGAATCAACTCGACGGTAACTGGTCTAGTTTTTTATTGCTGTGATTGCTCTCACCACCCACAGACAGTGATTAGTTTGGGCTTTGGCCATGATTTGTTGGCCTGGGTTGGTGGATTTCTGAGTGCTCAGCATAAGCACACCGTCTCAATCTCTGGCAGGCTGAGTAATGACAAGCAAGCCTCGGAAAAGCTCTCTTCTGTTGGACTGGAGCAGCTGAGGAGACCTGATCTGACTCCTGCTGGCTCTCCTCAGGGGTCCCACGGCCTCTGCATGCCTGACAGGGAGGATTTGATGCCTTTGGAGGTATAGAATATATTGATCTGTTTTCCAGGCAGCAAACACTGAAGCCCTGACAGCTAACGTGACTTCAGAAAGTTAAACATAGATTTGGAAAAATTACCAGCTGCCCACAAATGTTTTATAGAAGGGTCTGAAACGCAGGCATGGAGAAGGAAGAAGCCCAGGGTGGGTTTTTGTGGGCACATATGCATCTTTTGAGGCATAAGTTATGTCCTGTGTGTTTCATCTGGCTCTGAGGTATGCTATGTCTCCATTAAACTCAGGAAAATGGGTAAATGGGAAGGAAAACAGAAAATCTCAAAGATAGGAAAACAGCTCTTTATTTTTCTGTATAATATACATACACCGGTTGCTGTCAAGATGGTTCCGACTGATGGTGATCCCCTGTGTACACAGTAGAACTGCACTCCATAGGATTTTCATGGCTGTGACCTTTTAGAAGCAGATCACCAAGCCTTCCTATTGAGACACCTCTGGGTGGGTTCGAACCACCACCCTTTTGGTTGGTAGTCCAGGGCTTAACTGTTTGCGCCACCCAGGAATTCATGTATTAATTAGTAGGCCTGTCATTCTCTCCTTTGCCCAAGTAAGTCCAGTATTGAGAGCCAGAGATGGATGTAGGGAAGGTGGAGACAAACAGGAAGAGGTGGGAGTGAGGGAGAAGAGAGAAGGAGGAAAAGAGAGAGAGATTGAGACAGAAAGAGACTGAGAGAGAGAGACAGAGTGGGAAAGATTGAGAGACAGGGAGAGAGAGAAAAACGTGCAGAATTCAAACTTCTTGGGGGAAAGACATCATGAATTTGGCAATGTTACTAAGTGACAGATTTAGAAAGTCCTTTGTCATTTGATCTTCAGTCTTCAGGCTTTTTCCTCCTCTTGCTTTTTATACAGCATGGAGTGTAAAAATGGTTATGTTGGCTTTCATTCTGACTCGGGTTTCACGTAGTTGTCTTTATGTGGTAGTTCGCTGTAGTGTACTTGAATTTATTGAAAATGCCTCAGGAGATTGCCTGTGGTCTCCCGTTGGAATATTTTCTTGACTTTGTTTAATAAAATTTCTGTGCATATGGGTTGAGTTTTTTTGGTGGGTTTTTGCTGAACGTTTCAGCATCAGAAATCCTAGGTTTGAATCCTGAGTGTTGTGTTTCCTAGTCATGTGGCTTTGGGCATGCAACATCACCTGAGTTTGTGATTTTTATACCTGTAAAATATTGATAATCCCATGGCTTGTTCTTTCAGAGTTGTTTGGAGTATAATAAGAAAAGTATATGAGGCAGTGATTTGCCATTGAAAATGTCTATTAAATATTAATCATTAATACTTAAATATTTCTACATTTATTTGAATGCTTATGAAGGGAATTTTTTTTTTTTTTTTTTTTTTAAGAAAAAATTGTAACATTGAGCTTGCAGCTATCCTTGGATGAAGAATTGTAGAAACATTGAAAGGCTTCTGAAATGTTCCATGTTTCTGGATTTAGGCTATTAGCACCAGAGACAAACAAAAAAGGGAGGGAGCATTTTTCTGGATAAAAAAATAGGCTTGGATAAATAGATACCTAGGAGACATGTTTCCGGTTTTTCAGGCTGCTGTAATTGATTTATCGTGGTGCCCATTTTACTGCCTAGTGTAAAGTTTGTGAGCAAATGTGGTATGAGCCCACAGTTATAAGAGCATGAATTACACCGGCAGTCAAACGTTATGAGCCTGGAAAGGTGAAGCTGTCTTAGAGGTATGGTTTGTGGGATCAGATTTCCATTGTGATTGTTAGTTCCCAGAATTATATAAGAACAGCCATTCCCTCACCTGCCCCAGTATAAAAGTAGTGTGGGGTTACTTGGTTTAGAAAACTTTCTTTTTTTTTTTTTTTTCCTGCAGGTTAGAGGGTGGGGCCTGAAAGGAAAAAGGAAACATGTAGATGAACATAACTACAGGCTTGTGATGTGTCATCAGATACAGGCAATAGAAGGTTCTCTGGTTTTCCTTTGGGGCACTCTGACTTATTTTAGAGGTGGGGAGGGCTCTATTGCTTGCATTTCTGACTAGTTCTGAGGGCATTGTGGATTCTGAACAATTAGGGTAGAGGAATCCAACTGATTTTTGTGTTTATCTTATATCCTGATACTGTACTGAAGTCTTCTATTAGTTTCAGTAGTTTTCTTGAGGATTCTTTAAGGTTTTCTGTGTTTAAGATCATGCCGTCTGCAAATAGAGATACTTTTACTTCTTCCTTACCAATCTGGGTGCCCTTTATTTCTTTTTCTAGCCTAATTGCTCTGGCAGGGACCTCCAGCACAATGTTGAATCAGAGTGGTGATAAAGGGCATCCTTATCTGGTTCCTGATCTCAACGGGAGTGCTTTCAGACTCTCTCCATTTCAGATGATGTCGGCTGTTGGCTTTGTGTAAATGCGCTTTATTTTGTTGAGGAATTTCTCTTTTATTCCCATTTTGTTGAGAGTTTTTATCATGAATGGGTGTTGGACTTTGTCAAATGCCTTTTCTGCATCAGTTGATGAGATCATGTGGCTCTCGTCTTTTGTTTTATTTGTATGATGGATTACACTGATTGTTTTTCTAATGTTGAACCATCCCTGGATAACTGATATGAATCCCACTTAGTCATGGTGAATTATTTTTTTTTGTTGTTGTTATGTTTTTGAATTCTACATGCTAGAATTTTGTTGAGGATTTTTACATCTAAATTCATGGGGGCTACTTTTTTTTTTTATAGGTCTATAATTTTCTTTTTTTGTGGTGTCCTTACCTAGTTTTGGTATCAGGGATATGCTGGCTTCATAGGATGAGTTTGGGAGTATTCCATCCTTTCCTATGTTCTGAAATACCTTTAATAGTGGTGTTAACTCTTCTCTGAAAGTTTGGTAGAATTCTCCAGTGAAGCTGTCAGGGCCAGCTTCAAATCTCTTCTTTTGTTATGGGTTTATTTAGTTGTTTTATCTGTTTGTGTTAGTTTAGGTAGGTAGTGTGTTTCTAGAAATTCATCTATTTCGTCTAGGTTTTCCAATTTGTTAAAGCACAATTTTTCATAGTAATCTGATATGATTCTTTTAATTTCGGTTCAGTCTCTCAACAATTAGTAAACCAGCAATGGCAACAAGAATAGATTCCATTAGTTATTTCCTTCCTGAATGAATATTTAGCTTATGTTCAGGGAATCCTGGCAGGGTAGTGATTAAGAGCTATGGCTACTAACCAAAAGGTCAGCAATTCGAATCCACCAGGCACTCCTTGGAAACTCTATGGGGCAGTTCTACCCTGTCCTATAGGGTTGCTATGAATCAGAATGGACTTGACAGCAGGGTTTTTTTTGGGGGGGGGGCCTGTCCAGAGGAACAGAACCCAATAAAAAGCAGGAGAGTGAAGAAGTGCGTTTCTTTTGTGGATGAATGACATTAGCTGGAGATACCTTAACCAGAACCAAATCAGAAAGTCATGTTTTTTAATTTTTTTTTTTTCTAGCTGATGCAAATTTATTTGGTTTTTTGGAAGTCTGAGAGTTCAAAAGCGTTTTGGAATCAACTACTCTGTAGTTACAGCCCAGCTCCTTCATTTAATTGCTGAGACACCTATGGCAGCTCACAGAGTTCCTCTGAGCCTCAGTGTCCTCATTTGCGAAATGAGGGTAGGGCTCTTGTGAGGTTTCCAAGAATTATTCCACGTAAAGTACCTAAGCCTGCCCGGAGCATCATTAACACGGAGCAAATGGTAGATGTTAATCTGAAAATTTCGGAGAATAATTGAGGAAGGAAATTTCTCCATATACTGAAGTGCTTATAAGGCCGGAATGATGACAACATGTTCAGAGTCTTCTGCCTGCATTTGCATTATGGCTCTTGGCACGATTATTATGTTAACAGGATTGCTGGGAAAAGAACATAGGGGTAGGTGAATCCAGGCTTCATTTTTTCATTTTCACTGCCTCACTGCCCTCACTTATTTAAAGGGAGATATTGAGAGGCTGCAGTGAAAAATATCCCTGATTTGTAACAAATTGGCCTGATATTTCACACGTGCTTTAAGCAAGATTGCCAAAGTGGCAAATGCCCCAAGTCCCTGTTAGCCATTTCACCTTTAAGGCACGGCCTCTGCCCAGGTGTTCCGGTTACATATGCTACATATCTATGTAACACCTGGCAGAGAGCTATGTCCCAGGGCCCTCTCTCTGATGTCTGGTGCCATTGCTCGTGGCAAAGTGCTTCCCCCTATAAGATGCATCTCTTTCTTCCATCTTTTGTTTTCCTGTCTCCCTTTTGGTCTCTTTTACCATTTTCTATCTAATTTAATTTTTCTGTCCTTTCTGGCATGCCCGAAATTTGCCCAGAGAAGCTGTAGGCACATGCAACTTCCAATTTAGTGGTAGAAATAAAGAGTAGTAACCCTCTAATATGCTTAATTAAATAAAGGAAACAGCACACAACTTGGCCTTTATAAATGAGAGAGTTACGTCACAGAACCCTTGTTTGAATGCGTTGTGGTTTCCATTCCTTGCTGATATCAGACTGATACTGCAAATGGAACTTGCAATTCTTCAAGACAGGGTATTAATATGGCAAGTGGTAGCTTGACCTAAGCAAGGTACTCTGAAAAGTGAGGGGCAGTGGATTCTGTTTCTGGGGCTTGGGAATTATGCATTTCTTCCAGCTTTTTGAGAAAATGAATAGAGATACCAATGAGCCTAATTATCACAAAACAAAGGAGGGAATAACTAACCTTCAAAACAATAATCCTGTCATGGATTGAATTGTGTCCCCTCAAAATATGTGTCAACTTGGGTAGGCCATGTTTCCCAGTAGTGTGTGGTTGTTCTCCATTTTTTGACCTTATGTGATTATCCTCCATTTTGTGATATGTTATAAATCCTAACCTCTATATGTTAATGTGACAGGATGAGTGTGGTGTGTATCTTGAGTTACAGCCCTAGAAGAGGGTTACTTAAATCAACCCTTACTTAAGTAACACCCTTACCGAAGTCACACACTTGCTTGAGTCACGTCTTTTATCTTACAAGAGATAAAATGAGAGAGAAGCAAGCAGAGAGGGGAGGGTCCTCATTACTACCAAGAAAGAAGAGCTGGGAACTGAGCACGCCCTTTGAACCTAGGGTGCCTATGCTGAAAGATTCCTAGACCCAAGGGAAGCCTAATGTCAAGACTCATGAAGATCTCCAAGGAACGCAGGGCCCACAGATGTTGAAAGGAGTCAAGAACCTTCCCCCAAGGCCAACAGAGAGAGAAAGCCTTCCCCTAGAGCTAGTGCCCTGAATTTGGACTTCTAGCCTCCTAAACTATGAGAGAATACACTTCTGTTTGTTAAAGCCGCCCACTTGTAGTATTTCTGTTATAGTAGCACTAGATAACTAAGACACTGACATTGGAAGAACCCATGCACAGGCAAGATCTTCTGAATGAGAGGTGTTGCTGTTGGTGAGGAACAGAACGTACTCATTTCGTTGAGCACTAACAGTACAGAACAGTAGACTTGTGATCAAGGACTATGTACGAGCAGGTACAAACGGAGCGAAAAGAAAGTGAGGCAGCTGGCCTGAAACAGGTGAATAGAATTCAATTAATCATGAAAACAGACCGACTTTTTTTCCAAGATTTGTCTTAATATTGAATAAAACCACAGCAACTCCCTGGACATTGCCACAGAATCTTCTTATTATGATGAATTACCCTACTTCTCTTTAAAAGAGCAAAAACTGTTGCCATCAAGTTCATTCTTATTCATGGCGACCCCATATGCCTCAGAGTGGAACTGCGCTCCATAGGGCTTTCAAGTTTCAGAACTTTCGGAAGCGGATCTCTAGGCCTTTCTTCTGAGGTGACTCTGGGTGGGTTCAAACCACCTATCTTTCAGTTAGTAGCCAAGTGCTTAACTGTGTGTGCCACCAAGGGGGTAGCTGTAACTTTATTGTATCCTGCATTCTTCTAGTTAGGCCAGTAGCTAGCCTCATAAGCTGTTTCTTCAAGTTGTAAAGTTGCAATGCCCCCACCCCCCTAGCCACACACACTCTTTCTTATTTGGCCAAAAAGTGTTTATGTGGCTTTGGTGACTTCACCCTTTGGGCTAAGTCAAATTCTCTCCTACCTTAACCTCAAGCTTCAGCTATCATTTTTGCCTGTCACAGAATCTAAGACTTCCATTCCAGATATATTCTCCAACAATAGTTCTTTAACTTCCCATGATTCTTAAGAAGAAAGGAGAATTGATCAATATATCAGAAAACTGAGTCATCATGGTGATGTGCTCATCCTTTGTGATGCTCTGTTTAAAATCAGGACAAGGCAGGTCAACTCTACCTCACCTCTCCCTTTAGGCCCAACCTCAGGGTGTGCGGGGCCCTGAATGAATACTTTTTATGGGACCACTATCCATATAAACAATTTAGTTTAATATTACATTACAAAATTCATGGGTATAAGGAGCCCTGGTGGCACAACAGTTAAGTGATCAGCTACTAAATAAAAGGTTGTTAGTTCAAACCCACCCAACAGCTCCATGGTAAAAAGACCTGGTGATCTGCTCCCATAAAGATTACAACCTAGAAAACCCTTTGGGGAAGTTCTACTCTGTCCTGTGGGGTCGCTATGAGTCAAAATTGACTTGATGTCACCAAACAACAGCATGTGAGGTATAATGGTTTATCCCTAAATATTTAGAATGATTGGTAGAGAAAAGTCTTGAGGTATTAGTTTATTGTCCAATCAGTGCACGTGATGGTTCTCCATAGTATCCAGATAACGTATGTTTCAGTTCAGGTCCAGGAACCATCTCTTTAAATTCTTCTTTTGTCAAATGTGCTGTTACTGGGTAATTTCATATCTCCCACTGGGGGAAAAAAAAAAAAAAGGTAACAACACTGTTTATTATTCAAATCACATAGCTCCTGGGAACCTGTTTGAATTTAAACAAAATAACTCCGCTTGCCTCTCAGTTCCCTAATGACTGTTTCTTCTGTGCTAGTGGCATCATTACTCACCATACTTCCTCCTTCATCCTCTGCCTGTGAACACTGGCTTCTGATGGCTCTTTCAAAGGTTGTTCCTGGGCTTCTTTGAAGATGATCACCAATGCACAGATGAAGCAGGAAAATGTGACCAATAATACATTTTAGAGCTATGTTAAATTTATCATTTGGAATTTTATAGCCTAAACATAGACCAAGGCCATTTCCAATGATGTCTTCTTTTGAATTCTTTAGGCTGTAATCACAGTGTTTCTAAAATGTGATCTCTTCTGATGCTGATTGCACCCCTGCTTTCCTGAGGGAGGGTGAGGATGGGGGCCTGCACGTAGAGCGAGAAGAATGGTCCCATTCACTTGAGGAATGTCTGACCTGCATCTGGCTCAGCTTAAGACCACCAGAGGAGCACAAAGGCACCACATCAATTGGAGGCAAGAGGGAACATGGTTTAGAAGGGCTCTATGTGAATAATAATAATAATAACTAACCAAACCCGTTGCCCTTGAGTCAGTGCCGACTCGTGGCAACCCCGTGTGTATCAGAGTGGAACTGCACACCACAGGGTTTTCCATGGTGCGACCTTTGGAAAGCACATTGTCAGATCTTTCTTCCGAAGCACCTCTGGGTGGGTTTAAACCACCAACCTTTTGGCTGGTAGTAGAGTGCTTAATCATTTGTGCCACCCAGGGATCTTCCCATGTGAATAATAATCCACATAGATCAAAATTCCCACCTTTTACTTCTCTGTTTGATCCTGACACCAGCTGCCCATGCAGCACTTCTTCCTCTGACCCTGATCAAGGGTTAAGTCAGAGCTCACAGGCTTTTTCTTCGCACTGACAAGTCTGCCCAAGATCTCAGGCTTCAGCTGCAAGCTTGGGAGTCCTCAAGACACCCTCACTTCTGACCTGCTGGGTACAAATATGAGGTTCCCTCAGTTCATTCAGATACTAGTTATAAGCTCAGGGGTTCCCATCCCTCCTCACTTGTGATTTGCTGGCTCCTGCTACTCCCTCGGGTTCCATAACTCTCCAGAATGACTTACAGAACTCATGGAAAGTGCTGTGTTTACGATTACAGTTTTATTATAGGGAAACAAACCAAACAAACAAATAAAAAAACAAAAGAAGGGACACATAGGGTGAGGTCTGGGAGGGTTCCCAACACAGAGCTTCCATGTCCCTAGAAGTCATACACACTCCTCCTATGAGCATCAATGTCTTTCACCAACTTAGAAGCCCATAGAGCTTCCACATCCAGATCCTTCTTTGGGCCTCACTGCATAGACATAATTGATTGAATCATGCCCCCTCCTCCCGCACTGAGCTCAAGCCAGTCCCACTCTTTAGTGCAAATCCTCAGGTGTAGTCTGGAGGCCTTAGATAAAAAGGTACCTCATTTACCGAGGAAATTCCAAAGGTTTAAAGTCACCACTCAGAAAACAAGGACAAAGACCAAATTACTTTGGGTTAAGTTAAATTCTTTACCCCTAAGGCTTATCGCTATTGCAGAACAACTCTAGAAAGTCCTCAGAGGAAATAGGTGTGGCCACCCTTGGAGTAAGCTGACATGCGGTGCAGAGCCTGGGGAAAGGTGGGGTGACTGTCTTGGGTGCCAGAGGCAGAGAGTGTGATCAGAGGCAGCACCATGGTGGGAGCATGGATGAATGATGACCATGCAGGAGACCACACATGTAGCTCCAACCCAAGGGTCTGTTGTAGGCTGTTGGTGAGCCAAAGTCCTGTACTCATGCTACGTCCAATGTGCATGAGTCACTCTCAAATAGGGCATCAGCATCATTCCGGCAGCCCAACCTCGCACCATTCCCTGAAAGAAACACTATACCCATCAGCATGGGGATCCACTATCCACCTGCCAGGCTGCTTTCCTGGAACTGGGAACCAGCCCTGGGCCCTAGGATGACTTCACAGGCACAAGTTCGAGAGCACTTCAGGGCACTAGGTCCACCCCATGCACAAAGTAGAGGTTTGGAGATAATCCTAAAGGGTGGAAATGGCACTAGGTCCCCGTCCAGGCTTGAGACACCTGCCTGATAACACTACCAGCTACAGCTAGTCCTAGGCACAAGAGAGGTGGGGAGGGGTCTTAGAGAACATTAAGTAAAGCACTGTGAAGCACGAGCCCCTGAAGCTTGGGGACTGAGGCAGGAGCCCAGTTTTCTTGGGCTAAGGTGAGCATTGCCTTCTGTTTGCTTTCTGCAACAAATAAAGAGTGAAAAGGATAAAAGGGAGCAGTAGATATGGGAGAGATTACGTCAAGTGTGAACAGTTGTTGGAAGTCTGAGTCTGTGAGAAGGGCTGTCCAAGGGTTGACTCCTATTCAGGGAGCTGAAAACTACTTTACCAAATAATTGAATTAATACATTATAATGGATTGAATTGTGTCCCCCCAAAATATCTATCAGCTTGACTGGGTCATGATTCCCAGTATTGTGTGTATATTCACCATTTTGTCCTCTGATGTGATTTTCTTATGTGTTGTAAATCCTACCTCCAAGGGAAGATTGATGACAAGGACCTTCCTCTAGAGCCGACAGAGAGAGAAAGCCTTCCCCTGGAGCTGGCGTCCTGAATTCGAACTTCTAGCCTCCTAGACTGTGACAGAATAAAATTCTCTTTGATAAAACCATTCACTCGTGGTATATCTGTTATAGTAGCACTAAATAACTAAGATGTACATAAACAACATCAACAACAGAGAGTTCTTAAAATGAAGCCCCAACATTTCCACACGAGAGGATGCTATAATGCTATGTTGCTGTGTGCCATCGTGTCACTTGTGACTCATAGCAACCCTATATGACAGAGTTGAACTGTCCCATAGGGTTTCCGTAATCTTTATGGGAGCAGATGGTCAGTCTTTTCTCCCATGGAACTGCTGGTGAATTCAAATTGCCGACCTTTTGGTTAGCAGCTGAGTGCTTAACAGTTGTGCCACCAGGGCTCCTGCTATAAAGGCCACTATTAGGTCAACGGACAAAATTAGCTTATGGGTGGCAAATTAGAAAAAGTTATTGTATAAGTGTAAATGTATGGAGTTGATAGCTGTACACTGGCCATATAAGAGACTGTCCCTATACTTAGGAAATATACGTGAAAGTATTTAGAACCACAGTGAATGAAACACCCTCATGGCTCAGAAAAAAAAATGATCTACCTACTTACCTACCTTTCTTTCTTCCTTTATCTCTCTCTCTCTTTCTTTTTCTTCTTCATCATCATCATCATCAGTAACAAATAACAAAGCAAGTAGGGAAAACGTTAACAGCTGAATCTGTGTAAAGGCTATAGGGGTGATTTTTGTACTGTTTTTATTTCTGTAACTTTGAAAAAAATTTTCTTTCCAAATAGAAAGTTTAAAAAATGTAACTATAACATATTTATTCTGTATTAGTCATTACAGCTAGAATGCTCCTTAGAAGGGAGGATGTACTCATGTACTTTGGACATGTTATCAGGAGGGATCAGTCCCTGGAGAAGGACATGCTTGGTAAAGGAGAGGGTCAGCAAAAAAGGGAAGACCCTCAATGAGATGAATTAATACAGTGGTTGCAACAACGGGCTCAAACATACCTACTATTGTGAGGACAGTGCAGAACCAAGCAACATTTCACTCTGTTATACATAGGGCTGCCATGAGTCAATGGCACCTAACAACAACAACAAAGGTAGTTATAACAATGTCTTTTTTTGTTTTTTAGCTTTTCTTTCCTCCTACCCTTCCTCCTTTCTTTTCTTCCAAACATACAGATAAATATTGTAAGGGAGCTTATGGTATACTGACATGTTCCACAGAGTAAAAGAATCACAGTCTCTACTGTCTGACCTTCCTCAGCACAAAGATATCTCATGGGAGGGACATTTTTCGGGAAAACGTTGGCTGGATCCAGGATTGGTGCTATCCCTGAGAGGGATGGCAACAGAGATACAAGGTAAGATGCAGTGGCATCACCAGGGAGGTGCAGGTAATGCAGACCACGCCAGGTGACACTGTCAGAGGGGGTGACACCAAAATGACTGTTTATAACAACAAAAGCATTTTTTGTAAGCCCAGCTTACATGTATCAATATACCTACAAGGCTAAAATTCTATGCTAATTTACTTTTTGAACCTTCTAATGTGCTCCCGTCAGGGCTGTCTTTATTATCCAATTACAGTGATGCTTTGAATCACGTCGTTTCCTCTGCATGTACCACAAACACATGCTTTTGTTTTCATTGCAGCTGGTATTTTTATACTTGCTGATTTTGTCAGATTTTCTGATGTTTTAGCTACGACATTGTGATAATTAGTATTTGTGAACCTATATCAATTTTTTTGAGAATGGAGTAGTAACTAAAGGAAAACAAGGAGTGATAAACAAGCATTATGATTTACAAGTAACTTTAGTACAACAAACGTTAGTAAGAATTCCGTATGGTCTGGTATGGGAGAAGGCCAATACGGGGAGTGGTGACACCAACCTTAGTCGCGATACTGGTAGGACAAGAGAACTATCTTTGGGTGCCTGTAGCTGATGAGAAAATTGTACAGAGAATTAGAGTAAAATAATTATGATGACAGCCATTCTTTTAAAATTTTGAGGAAAAATCCCTGTTTTGTTTTGATTTAAAAATTTCAATATTTCTGAACTAATTATCGCCAGGAGTATTACAGCATATGACAGTATTAATAACGTGTGCTGAGGGGAAGAGAACCTGGGTTTAATGCCAACTTTTTCATTTACCAACTGAGTGATCTTGGACAAATTGCTTAACTTTTTTGTGCCTCAGGTTTCTCTTCTATAAATGGGAATGATAACAGCGTATATCTTTATCTGTTAGGAATACCTTTGGCTGCAAGTAACAGAAACCCTGACTTAGAGTGGCTTAAACAAAGAGATGGCCTGATTCAGCACCGCCGAGTGATAATGTCAGAGAAATGAGGTCCTTCTTATCTTTCTGTTCTGACGTACTCTGCATGTGGTTCTACTTTCTATACAGGAAGAAGGGAAGAAGGCGAAAGGGGAATTTTAGCTGAGCCTGCCCTTTTATCAGAAAATAAATGCTTTCCTCAAAGTCCTAATAAGCAGAATTCCATTTATGTTTCATGATCCTGAGTTGTGTCTCATGAGTACCCCAGCTGGAATTCAGAGAAAAAGGGGATTATAGCTATGGATTTGGTCAGCCGGCCGAGAGTTTGTTAAAGTATTGTATAGCATAGTTTTGAATATTAAGTGAGCTAATGGGTTTAATGTTCTTAGAAAAATTCAAAATAAGACCTTAAATGTTTTTTCTTTTTTTTTGTAGCTGCTGTCAAGTCAGCCCCCGGCTCATGGCAATCCCATGCACAACAGAACAAAATACCATCCCTGTGATTGGTTCGGATCAAATTGTTGTGATCCATAGAATTGTTATTGGCTGATTTTCAGAAGTAGTTTGCCAAGTCTTTCTTCCTAGTATGTCTTAGTCTCAAAGCTCTGCTGAAACCTGTTCAGCATCATAGCAACACCCGAGCCTCCACTGGCAAATGGGTGGTGGCTGTGCATGGGTGCATTGGCCAAGAATCATACTTGTGTTTCCCACACGGAAGGTGAGAATTCTACCAAACCCCAAAACAAAACCCACTGCTGTTGAATCGATTCTGACTCTGAGCAAACCTTTAGGACAGAGTAGAACTGCTCAGCAGAGTTTCCAAGGCTACTGTCTTTGTGAAAGTGGGCTGCCACATCTTTCTCCCTCAGAGCTGCTGGTGGGTTTGAACTGCTGACCTTTTGATTAGAAGCTGAATGCTTAATCACTATGCCACCAGGGTTCCTTAGAATTGTACCAATGAACAGTATTATTATAAATCTCATTGAAAAAAACCCATTGTAGTCTAGTCAATTCTGACTCAGAGTGACCCTATAGGACAGACTGGAACTGCCTCATCAGGTTTCCAAGGAGCGCCTGGTGGATTTGAACTGCTGACCTTTTGGTTAGCAGCTGTAGCACTTAACCACTAGGCCACCAGGGTTTCCTAGTACAACTCCTATTAATATTATATATTAATAGAAGTTATAGTATTTTACCCATATTTGGAAAGATGTTGTCAGATTACAGAAATAATTTTGAAATAGTCTGTGAAAATGTAGAAAAAGGGAAGAAATCAACAACTCATTCCTCATTTTCGCCCCCTGAGTAGGCCCGGAAGGAGTTGCCCCATGCGTTAGTGAGTGGCCTACCTGCACCCTTGTGAAGATCTGTGATCTCTTCCGCAGCCCTGTGGTAGGACTGGGGAATGTTCGAAGAGGACGATGGGGTCTGGAGAGGCAGAGGCCACAGGGCAATACTCTCAGGCTTCTTTTTGTTATGACAATATCCAGTGGATCAGCAGGTCCCCCTTATTGTTTTCCATGGTGATGAGCTGTGATTATTCGGATAGGATTGGCTCAAATCGAACACTGCGGTCTTTGCCTTGTTCATTTTCAGTGGGTCATGTTGTCAGTGGATCTTTTCCAGGTTGCTAGCTTGGTACTTTTCAAAATGAACTGAACGGCCGTTTGGAACTTGTCTCTGCTGACTCCACTGGGATCCGTTTCAAATCTCTCCTAATCCCACTAATGAACCTTTATTAAAATGAGAGAGACGTTGAATCAGTCTTTGGACACGTTATTAAAGTAACGTAGGAGCAGTGAAAAGATCAAAAGGGAACTACAATAAAGCAACACCCATTCCCCCCTCTGCCCCCAGTTCAGCTTCTAATGCCGGTGTTTTTTCAGAAATGTCAATATGATTGGGTAAATGTGCAGGAGCCTTTAATTTTGTTTTGTTTTTATTATTTATTTTTCAAGGCAGCTATATGAAGAGAGGAGCCCTGGTGGTACAGTGGTTAAGCACTCACTCTGCTGCTAACTGAAAGGTCGGCGCTTCAAATCCGTCAGCTGCTCCACAGAAGAAGATAGACGTGGCAGTCTGCTTCCATCATAAACATTACAGCCTCGGAAACCCTATGGGATAGTTTTTTACTCTGGTCCATGGGGTTGCTGTGAGCAGGAATTGACTCGATGGCAGCAAGTTTTTTATGAAGAGACTGTCATTTACACCCCCACCCTTTTTATCTTTTGTGATTTAAAGTACAGGTTAGATCCAATGCACGTGGAAATTGAAATGATTAAGTAGGCAATGAAATGACAACCTCTTAGAATTCTAAAAACAGTATCTACTAGATTAAACAGCAATAGTAACCTTCCCCGATGGTTTTTACTGTCCTCGGTCCCTGGCCTCCTCTGCCACCCACACGTGGCGCCCTTCGGCTAGGACACCCTGCTTCTGCTGTCACTCCATGCTGCACTATAAGGGAGCCACCGTGTACCTTCTCAGAAATGTCCACTCATCCTTAGAGTCACAAAGCAGGGGACAGATCTGGCTTCCAGATACTCCATTCCACGTTAGACACCAGCCGTCCTTTGCTTACTCCAGAATTTCTCTGTTCTACTGCCAGTTATTCCTCCACTTCCGCTGGCTACTTGTCCACTCGAAGAGTGAACTAACAGCTTTCTGCTAGCCCAGAGGACACACTGATGCCTCCTCCACATGGCATTCTATAAAATAGTTGATTTCATAAGGCAAAATCATAATAACTTCAGTCATCAAATTAAAATAGAGAACTCTAAGTTTAATGTGATGTGCTTGGTACTTGTTTTTTGTCAGTTCTGTTTCTTCATTAACTTCTTAATTGGGGGAAAAAGTCATAACAGAAATCTGCTCTCAAATTTAGCAGTGGATGATACGATTGTTCCTTTATTTATTCTCTCTCTCTCTATATTTACACAAACACGTTAATATATGTGTATATATATATATATTATGTTAACATAATATGTATCACAACCACACCTGTTACTGTCGAGTTGATTCTGACTCACAGCAAACCTGTAGGGCAGAAAACTCTCCCACAGGGTTTCCAAGGAGCAGCTTGTGGATTCAAACTGCTGACCTTCTGGTTAGCAGCTGAGCTCTTAAACACTGTGCCAGCAGGCCTCCATAATAAAAAATATAAATATATATTCCATGTTAAAAATATATACTCCAAGTTTATCTCTTTCCATCTATCAATCTATCATCTCTCTGTCTGTCTGTCTATCTATCTACCTACCTATCTGTCTAACCCACCTAGAGGAGCCTCAGAGAACAGGTTTGGCAATCTGCTTCTGAAAAGTCACAGTATTTCAGAACCTCATGGAGCAGTTCTGTTCACACATAAGGTCACTATGCATTGGACTCTTCTCAATGGCAGCTCACAACAACAACAATATATATTTAACTTGGAATTACTACTTTTGGATAAGCTGTATTGTCCATTTTTGAGGAGTTGCTAATTAAACCAATAATTTTTCTAATAGTACCTTTAAATCACATAGCGTTTAATGTTTTTTTGTGTCTTTGTCCTACTTTGTCTCATGTGATCCTTACTGGGGAGAATGGTTATCTTCAACTTGCAAATGAGAAAACAGTTGCTTAGGGAGACTAGAAAGCTAGTTTTTGATATTGAAGCATAAAGAAGATGATTGTCTTTCTAGCTTATGGCCGCTTTAGAGTCTTACTATGCACTGTTGTTGTTATTGTGTGCCACTGAGTCTATTCCGACTCCTAGTGACCCTATAGGACAGAGTAGAACTGCCCATTGGGGTTTCCAAGGAGCTGCCTGTGGATTCCAAGTGCCAACCTTTTGGTTAGCAGCCTGACCTCTTAACACTTCACCACCAGGGCTCCTACTATGTACTAGGCATTGTTTTTAATGTTGTAATTCAGCAGTGAACAAAAGAGAGAACAACTCTTGGCTTCTTCATGGAGCTTGCACTCCAGTGACGGGGGAGACAAAATGGAGTCCTTTATTTAGAATACAAGAAGGTGGTAAGTAGTGCAGGCAAAAGCAGAGCGGGACAAGGGATAAGAGGTCTTGGAGAGTTGAGGTTTATAATTTGAGACAAGGCCTCACTGGAAAGGGGATATTTGAACAGAGACTTAGAGGAGGCAAACGAAGAAGTCACAAAGCTCTCTGAAGGAATAGCAGGAGGAACAGAAAGTGTCAAGGTGCTGAAGTGGCAGGAAGCCACAAATGGCTGGAAAAGAGGAAAAAGTTGATTTGAACAGCCTGCCTGCCACTGAGTTATTTCATATTATTGAATTATGTAACAGAGAAGACAGACCACAGTGTCTGCACCTCTGGGCTGGCGTATGTCACATATACGCATACATTCACTCTGTTTTGGTTTCGCTTCACTTTATTTGACTTGGTGTCTGTGAAACGCTGTGTGGACATTTTTATGAGCCTTGAGCCAGTTTAGCACCAAACTTGCTTGAACTCTAAAATACACTCCCAGTTTCAGAAAACCACAAATTGTCTAGCAAGGTGGCAAGGGAATGGAGGTTACTGGGATCACTTCTCACAGGATTTTAAACTTCCTTTCTGGGCCCTCACATCACCCAGCCCTCGAGTGACGTGGTCTCTAGATTGATCCAATAATAAGGACAAAAGGATGAAAAGTGGTGAAAGTCACCAGCTGCCCTCTTGCTCTGTTGGCTTGCTTTTGATGCTAAATATCAGGAATCCAAGTTAGAGTAGCAGAAGCTAGATGTAAAGTAATCCTCCCATTTCTATTTTATTGTGATTAGAAAGAGTTAAGTAGGAACTGCTTAAAAAACTCTAAGCATGGGAATTGAAATTTTTTAAGGTATAAAACTGTATTAATCTAAAACAATAGAATAGATAATCATTAAATTGAAATTAGAGAGCAGGATAGAAAACAAATCATTGAAACAGCCAACTGGCGTCAGTTTCTTCCAAGACACTTCAACAGTAACGACATATAACTCCAAACAAGCAAGCAAGCAAGCAAGCAAGCAAGCAAGCAAGCAAGCAAACAAACAAGCTCAAACCCATTGCCGTGGAGTCAATTCTGACTCATAGCGACCCTATAGGTCAGAGTAGAACTGCCTCATAGGGATTCCAAGGCTATAATCTTCATGGAAGCTGACTGCCACATCTTTCTCCTGTGAAGCAGCTGGTGGGTTTGAGCCATTTACCTTTTGGTTAGCAGCAGAGCACTTAACCACTGTACCACCAGGGCAACGGATACCTATATTCAACATAAAAAAGAAAAAGGCTGAGGCTGAGGATGTCTCTATGAAATATATAAGGGAATAACTAATAATCTTAGATCAAAAGTAAAAGAGAAAAGGAGGAAAAGAGCACTCCAGAATGTCCAGGCTGAGAAGCTAACGGCACTGCTGAAGTGGGGAAGCAGGCATAGTTGTTGGTTTGAATGTTAGGAACTTCAGGGTTTCTTAGTAGATGGTGTAATGGTAGATTTATGTATCAGTTTGGCTAGGCTATGATGCTTAGTTGTTTGGTCAAATGCTAGTCTCCAGATTTTGCTGTGAAGACGTTTAAATCAGTTGACTTTGACTAAAGGAGACTACCTTGAATAATGTGGGTGGGCCTTATCCAATCAGTAGAAGAACAAAAACTGAGGTTTCTGGGAGAAAAAGGAATTCTGCCTCAAGACTGTGACAATGATATCCTACTTGAGTTCCCAGCCAGCCTGGCCTACAGATCTTGCATTTGCAAGTCCCTACACTTGCACAATCCAATTCCTTAAAATAAATCTCTGTCTATATATGCCTATATATATATACACACATATATATGTACACACACACACTTTTACATCTCCTCTCAGTTCTGTTTCTTTGAAGAACCTTTACTAATGCAGATGTCAACATTCTTGTTGTACACGTTTACCTATGATAGATGGGTACGTGAGTTTATCCTAAGAGACAAGGACAAAAAGTTACCTTGCTAGATTTTGAGAACTTTTCCCACCTAACTTTTCTCTTTTTCCTTCCCTTGAAGGGGCAGGGGAATGAGAGGTACCAAGTGCTGGTGGATCATTTAATGGGGAGATTCCCATGTTAGGAAGGAAATAGCTTGAAAAGGGAGGGGAGAGACTAAGTCTAGGGGCCTCTGAGTTATCAACCGAATGTGTGGAGCTGAGAGACACCAGATGTTTTCAGGGTGTCATCAGAACTTAATTTAATCAGTGAGTAGGGCCCATAGGAAATTAGGTGGTCATGGGGGTCAGATTTCCTCTGAAGTTTCAGTTTTAATTTCAGATGCAGAAAAAAGAGTGTCCCGGAAAGAACTGCTTTAAGAATTCTGTGAATTTTGTAATTCCTTCATATTTATGATTTTAATAATCTCTGTTCCACAAAGTGATAGCAAAAGCAGTTTAGGGGGAAAAGGCCCCAGGCGCTGTTAGAGAAAAGAAAAATCCAGTAGCTTATATTCCATTTCACAGCCAGGTCTGTGGCTGGGGACGCGATGGTACAACTCAAGGAAGAGAAGGAGGTTGAGTGTTACTGAGGGGGGTGGAGAGGAGATAGGCTTTGGTCCCTGGAAAAAGGACACAGTGAGGACATGCTGGCTCAGTTGGGACCTACAGCTCCCCACACAAAATCTAAAAGCTGGTGCTAGGATAAATGTTTACCTCCTGACGGAAGGGGAAAGGAGTTGAAATGGGCCTCAAAATATTGGACTAACTGAAATGATTCACATTATGGAGGCTTAGGTTACAAATCAGTTCATTTTCATAGCCATGTGCGTGATGACCTATGTAAAGATCTTAGAAAAATGCCTGGCATGTATTGCTGGTTGAGGATGAGGGTGACTCAAAAAACCACACCATTTTGCTGCCGAGGTGACTTCAGGTGTGTCAGAGTAGAACTATATTCCGTAGGGTTGTCAGTGGCTGATTTTTCAGAAGGAGATCTCCAGGCCTTTCTTCAAGGTGCCTCTGGGTAGATTCAAACCACCAACCTTTCATTTGGCAGCTGAGCACGTTAACTATTTGCACTACCCAGGGACTCCAGGCACATATCAAGACAGACAAAAAATTGTTGCCATCAAGTCGATTCTGACTAATAGGACAGGGTAGAACTGCCCCCATAGTGTTTCCAAGGAGTGGGCTATGGTTTCAAACCGCTCACCTTTTGGTTAGCAACTGAGCTCTTAACCACTGTGCCACGAGGGCTCCAGGCACATATTAAAAACTCAGTAAATGTGAAAAAAAAAAAAAATTTTTTTAAATGTGAGCTCTTTACCTCTGTCTCCACCCACAATTTATGCTTGATTCTGTTTTTCTATTATTATAAACAATCTCAACCAAGCTATCTAAAGTGTATATCTATCATTTCTAAAGTAAATACACAGAGTAACAGTTAAAACTTAATATTCCTACCTCCATTTCTTTTGAATTACTTTTTCAGTGATCCAATGTAGCCATATCAGTCAGGCATGGGAATTCTTGAAATTGGTTTTATTTATCCTGGTTAAGGGCAACTTGAAACAAATGACTTCTATTAGTTTTGAAAACCAGTTAAAATCTTTATATAATAAACACTATTTATGCATCTTTCACGTGTCCTTTGTGCTGGATTTGTGGAATTTAATTTCCCTTTTAAGTTAGTAGTATTATAAAAATATAGTACATGCCATTTGGGTTCAAAATAAGAACGGTGGCAAACGGACCATCTAGCCTACTGGAATCAGCAAGAATCTTTCGTTTTCAACTGTTTGATTGTGACGTACCTAGTCATGGTTTTTTAATATCTGTCTTGCTTGGGGTTAGCTGAGATTCTTGAGTGTGAAGATTGCACTCATCAACTTTTGCACATTCTTGACCACGTTTTCTTCACATGTCCATCCTGCCTTATTCTTTCTCTCTTCTTCTTCAAAAACTCCAACAACAAATATATAGGGTTTTACCTGTGACCCTCATGTGACCAATAATATATACTCTTGTTCTCTCTGTGGAAACCCTGGTGGCATAGTGGTTGAGAGTTATGGCTGCTAACCCAAAGATCAGCAGTTTGAGTCCACCAGGTGCTCCATGGAAACTGTATGGGGCAGTTCCACTTTGTCCTATAGGGTCACTATGAGTCAGAATCTACTCTATGGCAATGGATTTGGTTTTTTGGGTTTCGGGTTCTCTCTGTGCTTTTGTCCAATATTTTATACTGATCTGTCTTTGGGATCATTTAACCAATCTTCTGCTGTGCTGTTAAATTCATCTAAAGCCAGTTGCCACCGTGTCGATTCCAACTCATGGTGACCCCATGTGTGTCAGAGTAGAACTGCGCTCAAAAGGTTTTTAATTGCTGATATATATATATATATATTTTGACACACATTTCCAGTGTTTCTTCTGAGGCACCTCTGGGTGTACTTGAACCTCTACTCTTTTAGTTAATAACTGAGCACATTAACTGTTTGCACCACCCAGGGACTTAAAATTCATCCAATGAGGTCTTAGCTTGGGATGTGTTTTTCAGTCTTAGAATGACTTTTTTTTTTTTTTTTTTTTAACAGATTCCAACTCTTTGATGAAATTCCACATTCTTTTCATATCTTTTGTTTATGTTTTCTTCCAGGTTCCCTAACATAGTAATCATCTTTGTATCAAAATCTTTGTATGATACCTAAAATATCCATTTTTTTCTGTGTGTCTGCTTATATATTTGTTTCACATGCTTATTGGTCATCTTTTCTTGCTTCTTTTCATGTTAGTTATTTGTTATAGTACACCAGATGTTTTGTACAAAGTAAATGTCAAATCTATGTATCATGCTATCCCTACCTGTTATGGATGGAATTGTGTCCCTAAAAATATGTATTATAAATCCTAAGCTCTATTCCTATGGTTCCAATTCCACTTGGAAATGAGTTGTCTTTATCAGGTTAACTAAGTAGGATTAACGTAAGGTGTGTTTTGAGTTCATCTCCTCCAAGATATAAAAAGAGCAGATTAGGACAAGCAAGCAGAGTTTACTCATTACCCATTGCCGTCTAGTGGATTCTGACTCATAGAGACCCTATAGGACAGAGTAAAACTGCCCCATACGGTTTCCAAGAAGGGCCTGGTGGATCCTAACTACTGACTTTTTGGTTAGCAGCCATAGCTCTTAACGACTACGCCACCAGAGTTTCCCAAGCAGAGATGGGGGAAGATAAATGCCAAGACACACGGAGATCTCCAAGGAACCGGGAAATAAAAACTGAAGAGATGAGGATATTTTCCCAGAGCCAACAGGGAGAAAAAGCCTTCTCCTAGAGCCAGCGCTCTGAATTTGGACTTTTAGACTCCTAAACTGTGAGAAAATAAATTTCTGTTTGCTGAAGCTATCCACTTGCGGTATTTCTGTTATAGCAGCACTAGATAACTAAGACACTACCAGGTTGGGCCCCATTTTTCCTCTGTGAAGCAGAGAAGGTGAAGAGCTGATACACAAGGGATTGGGTTGCATCAGAACTGGTTGGAGTGTTAGTAAGACTCCTTCCACCTCTGTTGTTATTCTAGCGTACCATCAAATTGATCTTGATTCATAATAACCTTATATAACAGAGTACAACTGCCCCATAGGGTTTCCTAGACTGTAATCTTTATAGGAGAGATGGTCAGATCTTTTCTCCCAAGGAGTGGCTGGTAGGTTTGAACTGCTGACCCTGAGGTTAGTAGCTGAGCATTTAATGACTGTGCCACTAGGGGTTCTTACTGCACCTTTAGTTCTGCCTTTTTCCTCAGGCATATCTCTCCCATGCATTTGATTAAGCATGCTGAAAGACTGTGGAAGATTCAGTCTGCTTTTTAGTAATTTGACACACATTACTTCCAAATTTGGTGAAAGTCTTGAGGAGACCAGCCATGTTTCTGAGGCAGGGTCAAGTGGAATTTTTTTTCCCAATTAATCTGGGAATGCTGGAGATTTTAGTTTACTTTACAGAAGCTCCCTAGCCTTGTGTTCAGCCTTAGAATTTAGCAAAAGGACTGTGGGGAAAACCAGCCATGCGTTTAGGAAAACTTTAGTTTCCAAACTGTTATGGTCCCAGGTACAAATGCCAAAAGCTTTGGTGGCTTCTCTCTCTCCTCCTACGGCCCTTCTGCACAGGCTAGGCCTGATCTTCAGACTGTGTTCAGAATTGGCAAAAGCCACCAAGGAGAAAAGCAGCCTGGAAAGGCAGGTCACCTTGGTAAAATTCTTTGCTTGCCGAAATTTTTATTCATTTGATTCCATTGGCTTTCATAATTCTCTGATTTTTAAAATGTGATATTTGCTGTAAGTTTGTACTCTTTTTTTTTTTTTTTTTAAATCACTCTAGCAGGGATGTGGTCTACTACAACCAGCTGCAATCTACCATAACCGGAAGTCACCTTTGAGTGGACTTTTAAAAAATCTAGGACAGTCTTTCCCAACCTAATATTCTGTAAGGAGATCTTGACCCGGTGGTACAATGGTAAACCTCTTGCCTACTTACTAAAGGGCTGGCTGTTTGAACCCACCCAATGGCTCCATAGAAGAAAGACCCGCAACCTGCATCAATAAAGACTACAGCCTAAAAACCCTATGGAGCACTTCTACTCTGTCTCATGGAGTTGTTATGAGTTGGAATCAACTCCCTGACACCCTACAACAAGATGAGAGTGTCACAAAAAAAATGCAGACATGTGTGACAAAAAAGAGTTTAAAAATTAAATTTGCATGCCAAATGCTCAACTAGAACTCTATTCTCTGGCAACTTATGCTCCTGTCGTATACATTAATGAAGACCATACTCCATAAGTCAAATTTTTAATCAGATAAATAGTCAAATTTATTACTTCTTTTTTTGTAGTATTGGAAATACTGGTTAAGGTGATTACTGTGTGAAGAAACATTGTAATATTTGAAATTGAGTCTTATAGGTCATAATAGGAGCTTAAAGTTCTTGGCACACGGCCTGTCCACATGAAAGTCTTGCTTGTCCTTTTTTCTTTCCATGGTGTGTGCTGTGAGGAGAACAGGGAGTACTGGGAGAAACCTGACTGCCCACTCAGCCTCCCCTGCAAGCATCAAGTGTGATGCAAACCAAGGAGATGTAAATGAACCTGGGAACCATCCGCTGACTCAGAGGACACGGGTCTAGGAAATGGCTGTCATTATCCTTAAGTATGGTGGCCCCATGTGTGATTTCAGTTGACCCTTTTCTATGTTCTGAAATAAACATTCCTTTGTGCACTGAAGTTCTAGAACCCTTAACTTTGGCCATTCCAGTTTTCCCTCGAGTTTTTCCACCACCATGGTACCCAACGCTGGACTTTATGTAAATTTCTCTGATCACTTGGCTGTACCTTGGCATTTTAAAACACTTGACAGACTTTATTTTATTTAATTCTTACAATGAAATTATGTGGCCAGGCATGACCTAAATTCTACTTGATAGACCAGGAAACCATAGATGGAAAGGTTAAATACAATGAGTAACAGCAAGCAATTGTATTTAAACCCGGGTCATTTCACTTCTAGCTATGTGTTTTTTCCTGCTATATCATTATGTGAGTCTACCCTAGCTCTGAGATGACAGATGGCACTAGAGCAAGAACACTGCTTTGCATCTGGTATATAGTTGAAAAGTGAAGATTCCATGCAAATAAATATGGAAGGAATTTTTTCCCCCTCTTCCATAACTTCCTTTTTAGGGCCTGGCACTTAAGAAGCTTAGATAACAGAAAGGGGACTTATGTAACCAACTCAAAGCAGAGAAAAGTTATAGAGACTCTTTAAGCATCATCCAACATGAGATGATCAGTTTTGGCAGTAGGAATGTCTGATGATCTTGGAGACGGCTTGACCCTGAATTACAATAGCGAAGTTTTCTTCCTGCCTCTCCTTCAACCTCAACATTGTGCATGGGTTGCATATCCTTGCTCTTCCCACAAGCGGATCTAGAGGAAACTGGATGGAACTGAATGACTGTATTTCTAGCTAAGGCACGGAGAAGAAGGACTTGAGAGAGTGGGAGTCCCTAGGGGAGATGTTGTTATTAGGTGCCATTGAGTTGGTCCGAACTCATAGTGACCCTATGTACAACAGAACGAAATATGGCTTGGTTCTGTGCCATCCTCACCATCTTTGCTATGTTTGAGCCCATTGCTGCAGCCACTGAGTCAGTCCATTTCAGTGAGGGTCTTCTTCTTTTTCACTGACCCTCTACCTTACCAAGCATGATGTCCTTCTCCAGCGACTAGACCTTTCTGATAACACACTCAAATTATGTGAAAGGAACTCTCGTCATTCTCACTTCTGAGGAGCACTCTGGTGGTAATTCTTCCAAGACAGCCTTGTTCGTTCTTCTGGTAGTCCGTGGTATATTCAATATTCTTTGCCAACACCATAATTTAAAGGGGTTGGTTCTTTTTTGGTCTTCCTTATTCACTGTCTAGCTTTCCATGCATATGAGGTGATTGACTATACTATGGCTTAGGTCAGGTGTACCTTAGTTCTCAAAATGACATCTTCACTTTTTAACACTCAAAAGAGGTCTTCTGTGGCAGATTTGCCCAATGCAATACACGTTGTTTGATTTCTTAACTGCTGCTTCCATGGTGGAAACCCTCATGGCGTAGTGGTTAAGTGCTATGGCTGCTAACCAAAAGGTTGGGAGTTGGAATCCGCCAGGCACTCCTTGGGAACTCTATGGGGCTGTTCTACTCTGTCCTATAGGGTCGCTATGAGTCAGAATCGACTCGAAGGCAGTGGGTTTGGTTTTGATTTTTGCTTCCACGGCTGTTGATTGTAGATTCAAGTAAAATGAAATCCTTGACAACTTCAGTCTTTTCTCCATTTATTATGATGTTGCTTATTGGTCCAGTTGTGAGGATTTTTGTTTTCTTTATGTTGAGGTGTAATCCATACTGAAGGCTGTGGTCTTTGATCTTCATTAGTAAGTGCTTCAAGTCGTCTTCACTTTCAGCAATAAAGGTTGGGTTACCTGCATATTGCAGGTTGTTAATGAATCTTCCACCAATCTTGATGCCATGTTCTTCATATAGTCCAGGTTCTTGGATTATTTATTCAGCATACAGATTTGATAAGTATGGTGAAAGGATACAGCCCTGACACAAAACTTTCCTGACTTTAAACCGTACAATATCCACTTGTTCTGTTTGAATGACTTTCTCTTGGTCTAAGTAAAGGTAACAATTAAGTGTTCTGGAATTACCATTCTTCTAAATGTTATGCATAATTTTTTATGGCCCACAGTCAAATGCCTTTGCAGAGTCAATAAAACATAGGTAAACATCTTTTGGATATTCTCTGCTTTCAGCTAAGATCCATCTGACATCAACAATGTTATCACTGATTCCATGTCCTCTTCTGAATCTAGCTTGAATATTGCCAGTTCCTTGTCCATTTACTGCTGCAACCATTTTTGAATTATCTTCAGCAAAATTTTACTTGCGTATGATATTAGTCATATTTTTCAATAATTTCAGCATTCTGTTGGATCACCTTTGTTTGGAATGGGCACAAATATTGATATCTTCCAGTCAGTTGGCCAGGTAGCTGTCTTCTAAATTTCTTGGTATAGATGAGCAAACACCTTCCAGCACTGCATCTCTTTGTTGAAATATCTCAATTAGTATTTCATAAATTCCTGGAGCCTTGTTTTTTTGCCAAATGCCTTCAGTGCAGCATGGACCTCTTCCTCCAATACCATCGTTTCTTGATTGTATGTTGCTTCCTGAAATGGTTGAATGTCATCCAGTTCTTTTTGGTACAGTAATTCTGTGTGTTCATTCCCTCTTCTTTTGATGCTTCCCGAATCATTCAATATTTTGCCCATAGAATCTTTCAAGATTCCAGCTCGATGCTTGAATTTTTTTATTCGTTATTTCAACATGCGAAATGCTGAGTATATTCTTCCCTTTTGGTTTTCAAACTCCAGGTCTTTGCACATTTCATTATAATATTTTTGTTGGTCTTCTCGAGCTGCCCTTTGAAATCTTCTGTTCAGCTCTTTTACTTCCTCAGTTCTGCCTTTCCTTTTAGCTACTCGATGTTTAAGAGCAAGTTTCTGAGTCTCTTCTGTCATCCATTTTGGTCTTTCCTTTTTTTCCTGTCTTTTTAATTACCTCTTGCTTTCTTCATGTATGACGTCCTTGATGTCATCCCACAACTCATCTGGTCTTAGTGTTCAATGAATCAAATCTATTCTTGAGATGGTCTCTAAATTCAGATGGAATGTACACAAGTTCATACTCTGGTTCTCATTGACTTGTTTTAACTTTTTTTTTTAGCTTCAACTTGAACCTGTGTATGAGCAATTGATTGCCCGGTAGTCGTCCCCTGTCCTTGTTCAGACTGATGATATTGAGTTTCTCCATCATCTCTTTGCACAGATGTAGTTGATTTGATTCCTGTGTATTCCGTCTGGTGAGGTCCATGTTTATGTTGTTGAAAAAAGGTATTTTCAATGAATAGGTCATTGGTCTTGCAAAATTCTATCATGGGATCTCCCATGTTGTTTCTATTACCAAGGCCATATTTTCCACCTTCTGATCCTTCCTTTTGGTTTCCAACTTTTGCACATGGTTTAAAAATACAATGTCTTGCCTGTAATATAGTGGATAAATAAGAAGAAAGTAATTTATAATAATTCAGAATAAAATGATTTATAATAAAATAGTTTCTCAGTAAGTAAGTGCTCAAAAGTAATCACTTTACTGGGAGACATTCTCCAGATGGTTGCAGCTGTATGACAATTACTCTGAGTGCCAGAGCAACACATATCAGTATCATCAAATGTATTGTTGCTGACTCAGATAACACTAGCTTTTGCTATGCTTAGGGCTCCTGCTGGGCCAGTTCACATGTATCTAGGTCTTCCTTGTTTCTGGTATCTGAAGTTTTTCCTTTCTTTCTTGTGTACTCAGCTATGTATTTAAAAACATAATTCATCAAGAGTTTAAACACGTATTTTGCAGGGGATGTTTGTTATTGGGTAGTCCGTCATATTGCTACAAAAGAAGGCAGGTATGTTTGAGGTGAAGGAAGTAGAGAGAGTTCATAACTGGCGAAAGTTTCCTATGCAATGGCTTTTCCATAGTAAGCTTTTGAAAATGTACTTGTAGAACGGCAACAAAGGTATAAAATGCAAATCAAGCTATTTCTAAACCATTATTTTCAGGGCCAAGGAAGAACTTATGAGAATACATTCTTTAAAACAAAACAAAACATTATAAGGACTTTGGTGATGTTTTTAGCTGGAATAATTTAGAGATGATTGGGTATTGTTATTTTTAATTCAATTTTTTAGAACAGAAGTTTACTAAAATAGAAAACTTTGCTATTCCCCACAACTTTAAAAAGTAAACTGTGAGCACTGGGCCAACATAGCCTTTCTTTTTTGGATTCCTTTGCTTGCAAAATCATCCAGCATCAAATTACATTGTACTTCTTCCTTTTCTGCCTAACTGTGCCTTTACATAAACAAACCCAAAGCATTGTCTTCTTGTCTGGTGCTCTAAGTAAATAATAAGAAATCATATGCCTGAGTCTGGGGATGGGATTTCATACAAGTGGATCTTGTTAGAAAACTCCCTTATACCTAAAATATCAGGAGATTTTTTTGTAAACTTCCTTGCTAAGTAACAAGTGGTGGTATTTACTGTTCCTAAGATGTGTTGCAGTCTAAAAGACTTTATTTGAGTCTTGCCAAAGTGACTGAATTAAGAAAGATTTAATTGACAAATTAAAAACAAACAAACACACACAAAAACCACACAAATACCTCCTTAAATCATTCAACGCTTTGGTGTACACCAGTCCAAACTTTTGTATGATTTTATATTTTGAATGTTTGTTCCATCCAGCTATTTTCTGCTAATGATAAGGTCTTTTGAACTCTAGTTTCTCTATCTGTAAAGTTGGATAAAAATCTATCTATCACAGCTCTTTTCAAAGAGAGTATTGCATGCTAATAAACTGCTGGAGGCAGAGGGTGAGATAGTAAGAAGCAGGCTAAAATGCTCCGGGTAAGAACCGGTCCTAGGACTTGTAGGGCTTCTGCTGTTCTGAATTAGACACACAACTTTGGGGCCAGAGCTGAAATGTTCACAGCAAAGACAATGCAGGAAAACACTCCTGCCAACCATCTCTGTTTTCTGCTCACCACACCCTTGACCTGTCCGACCCCATATAATTCTCAGCCTTTTCACTAAATAGATGTTGCAGATATATTTATACTGCAATATGAAGGAGTGTCAAAGAACACAGCTGACCAGTTTGCTCACATATCTTTGTTTGGCTCTGGTCAAGTAAGGGAGCAATGAGGAAATACATTGCTAGGGTGACTTTTGTCATTCATTCCTCCATGCATATTAGAGTTAATACTTTACACTGCCTTCTCAGTAGACTGAACTCTCCCTGTTATGGTTAGTGTTATGTGTCAACTCAGTTAGGCAATGATTCTCGTGGTTTGGCAGACACTATGTAATCACTTTCCATTTTGTGATCTGATGTGATCGGCCAGTCAGTTGAAAGGGGAGTTTCCTTGGTGGTATGGCCTGCCTCCAGTATGTAAGTAGGTATTCTGGAAAAGCTCATTCTCTCTCTTGACCGTGCACTCTTCTTGTTGCCTGACCTCCAGTTTTGGGATGGAAATCTGCAGAATTCTCCAGTCTACCACCTGGCCTACAGATTTTGGACTTTCCAGCCCCCACAACCTGGTTAGCCAGCAGAAGTCTTCAGCCTGCTGCCTGACCCTAGGATTTGGGACTTACCAGCCCCCACAATGGTGTGAGCCATTTCATTGAAGTGAATTTCTCTCTCTGTATTTATATATATGTCTCGTTTGTTTTGCTGCTGTAGAGAACCTAAGACACTCCCTTTTGTTTACCTCTTCTTCTTCCTCTTCTTTTTTCACTGCCATCAAAAATCAGATGAACATACTCTACTGACAATGCTGTGAAGAGTGTGATTTGTAGTGTGATACAGGATATAGGGGTTACCTCCTTAGGAATCAGAAATTGGGTCAGCGATGCAGGTGGAAGGGTAGAGAGGTAAGGCTCCTTCATCTTCCTGGTCCAGAGAATTGATATTGGAGCCATTTACTCTGTACTCTGAGAGATAGCTTCTGTTTCTACCATTCTTTGAACTCAGATCACCAATGTAGCCATCTTCTAAGGAATTCTGCTATTTAGAAATACTGAAATATAATGCCCATGTTACAATAAAGCTGGCCTCTTCCTTTCTCTCTCTTTTGTTACGCAGCCTCTGATTACAAGTTTATTCTTGGCATCTTTGCATGGTAGGTGGCCTTTGACTCTCTTTCCCTTATACAAATTCTCCTTTCCCTGCTGCGTCTCCACGTTTTCTGCTACAGAAGTGCCGAGCCTCCTGGCAGGGTGTCTCTCTCAGCCAGTGAACATTAGGCAGAGAACGGATATCTTTCTACCCTACGAATTAGGAAGAGGCTGTTTATGAAGTTATTTTACTTTTCAAAAAGAGGCTGCAATTAGTTTTGGTGTTAGGCATACAAAAAAGTCTTTTCCTTTTTCATTTAATATTGTTTGCATAATATAGATTTTCATTTAATGGAAAACTTTTTATAAGTGTGAGTGTGTGTGTGTGTGTGTTCATGTATACTGTTGTTGTTAGCTGTCATTGATTCAGTCCCTGACTCATGGCAACCCCATGCACAATCGGACAAAATGCTGCCTGGCCCTGCACCATCCCCATGATCGTTTGAGGATCGGATCATTGTGATCTATAGGGATTTCACTGATAGTTTTCAGAAGCAAATTGCCAGGCCTTTCTTCCTGGTCTGTCTTTAGCCTGGAAGCTCCACTGAAGGCTGTTTAGCATCATAACAATACACAGAACCCACTGACAGAAGACTGGTGGCTGTGCCTGAGATGCATTGTCCGGGAATTGAACTCAGGTCTCCCGCATGGAAGGTACAAATTCTACCACTAAACCATCACTGCTTAGTGTATACGTTATTCCATACATTTTTTCTTCAGTACCTTATATACACCAGGCATAATTCTAAGGGTCTTTTTCCTCAATCAAATTACAAAAAAGGACAAAACAGACATTGCATGTTAAAATCCATAACAATGTAGTTACAAAATGAAAAGCACCATGAAGAAAAGTGCAAAGAACTTATAAAATGGTTTAAAAAAAAACGTTGTCTAGCTTAGGAGTTGGGATAGCCCTTCCTAAGAAAGCAGTCTTTAAGATAAGATCTTAAAAATGAACAGGTGTAAGCTGGGTAAAATATGGAGCCAGGAGTGGAGGGTAGAAACAGGGCCTGGGGTGGCAGTGAGTGTGCTGATGGTGAGGTGTGCAGATCTGAGCAGGTGAGGGGTGTACAGAAAGTGGAAATGTCACTGAATTGCAGGTTTGACGTAGGGAGAAGTGTTACAGGGAGGAGACTGGGACAGGCAGCTGGAAAAAGAAGAGTCTGAAGTGGGGTTCTGTGAATGTGATATTCACACAATGATCTGGATGAGATGTTTCTAACGATGACCAACTACATGGTGCAACTACGAACTTAGGTGCTTTAGGTGGGGTGGTGGAAAAGATCCTTGGGTGTCAGGTTAAGGAACTGGCTGACCCAAGTGTTGATGATACATCCGTGTCATGTTGAATTTTCCTAGCTTGATGACAGGCTCGGGGTGAAAGAAAGACTGGAAATTGGGTGCTCAGGTCTTTAATGGACCAATAAGCAACATCATGCTAAACAGAGAAAAGATTGAAGTTGACAAGGATTTCATTTTAATTGGATCCACAATCAACAGCCCTGGAAGCAGCAGTCAAAAAATCAAAAGACACATTGCATTGGGCAAATCTCCTGCAAGGGACCTCTTTACAGTGTTAAGAAGCAAAGATGTCACCTTGAAGACAAAGGTGCGCCTGATCCAAGCCATGGTATTTTCAATTGCATCATATGCTTGTGAAAACTGGACAATGAATAAGGAAGACAGAAGAATTGACGCCTTTGAATTGTGGTGTTGGAGAAGAATATTGAATATACCATGGACTGCCAAAGAACAAACAAATCTGTCTTGGAAGAAGTACAACCAGAATGCTGCTTAGAAGCAAGGATGGCGAGACTGCATCTTACATACTTTGGACATGTTGTTAGAAGAGATCAGTCTCTGGAGAATTACATCATGCTTGGTAAAGTACAGGGTCAGTGGAAAAGAGGAAGGCCCTCAACGAGGTGGACTGACACAGTGGCTGCAACAATGAGCTCAAGCATAACAACGATTGTAAGGATGGCACAGGACTGGGCAGTGTTTTGTTCTGTTGTGCATAGGGTCGCTATGAGTCAGAACCAACTCGACGGCACCTAACAACAACAACAACAAGTCTTTAATGGGTGACCAGGTTGTTGAGAGTTGATGACTACAGGGAGAAGAGGATCTTATAACCAGATGCCCAAAGGAGCAGCTTACAAAGAGACACAAATCTCTGGAAGCAGCATTAGGCAATAGATGAGTTCCATTTCTGACATTGAGACATTTGGGGTGTGAGAAAAAACACTGCCTTCAGATCCCAGTGGAGAGAGGTGCGGAAGAAGCAAGACCCTTAGGGGACAGTGGGCTTCAGTGATGTCAAGGAAGTGTGTGTGTGTGTGTGTGTGTGTGTGTGTGTGTAATAACTGTAAGATAATTATGGGTTAGAATTGTGTAGAGTAAGTATATACCAAAAACCACCAACCCATTGCTGTTGAGTTGATTCCAACTCATAGTGACCCTATAGGACAAAGTAGAACTGCTTCATACAGTTTCCAAGGAGCACCTGGTGGATTTGAACTGCTGATGTTTTGGTTAGTAGCTGTAACCCTTAAACATTGTGCCAGCCAGGGTGCTAAGCAAAAGGTCAGCAGTTAGAATCCACCAGGCGCTCCTTGGAAACTCTATGGGGCAGTTCTACTCTGTCCTATAGGGTTGCAATGAGTCAGAATTGACTCGATGGCAAAGAGTTTGGTTTTGCTTCTTTTGGTTACCTGCTTAAAAATTCTCAGCAAAAGTTAAATCATCATGTCTGATGCAGGCCATTTCACTTTTTTTTTTTTAAATTTTTATTAAGCTTCAAGTGAACATTTACCATTCCAATCAGTCTGTCACATGTAGGTTTACATACATCTTACTCCCTTCTCCCACTTGCTCTCCCCCTATTGAGTCAGCCCTTACAGTCTCTCGTTTCGTGCCAATTTTACCTTCTTCCCTCTCTCTCTATCTTCCCATCCCCCCTCCAGTCAAGAGTTGCCAACACACTCTCCCGTGTCCACCTGATTTAATTAGCTCACTCTTCATCAGTATCTCTCTCCCCCCCACTGACCAGTCCTTTTCATGCCTGATGATTTGTCTTCGGGGATGGTTCCTGTCCTGTGCCATCAGAAGTTCTGGGGAGCATTGTCTCTGGGATTCCTCTAGTCGCAATCATACCATTAGGTGTGGTCTTTTAATGAGAATTTGGGGTCTGCATCCCATTGGTCTCCCGCTCCCTCAGGAGTTGTCTGTTGTGTTCCCTGACAGGGCAGACATCGATTGTGGCCGGGCACCAACTTGTTCTTCTGGTCTCAGGATATTGTAGGTCTCCGGTTCAAGTGGCCCTTTCTGTCTCTTGGGTTCTTAGTTGTCGTGTGACCTTGGTGTTCTTCCTTTGTCTTTGCTCCCGGTGGGTTGAGACCAATTAATGTATTTTAGATGGCTGCTTGTTGGCATTTAGGACCCCAGGTGCCACAATTCAAAGTGGGATGCAGAGTGTTTTCATAATAGAATTGTTTTGCCCATTGATTTAGAAGTCCTCTCAAACCAAGTTCCCCAGACCCCAGCCCCTGCTTCGCTATCCTTTGGAGCTTTCATTTTATCTCGGAAACCTCTTTACTTTTAATCCTGTCCAATTAGGCTGACCTTCCTTGTTTTGAGTGTTGTCTTTCCCTTCACCCAAAGCAGTTCCCATCTACAGATTGATCAATAAAAAGCCCTCTCCCTCCCTCCCTCCCTCCCTCCCTCCCTCCCCCCTTTGTAACCACAAAAGTATGTGTTCTTTTCCATTTTTTCTATTTCTCGAGATCTTATAATAGTGGTCTTATACAATATCTGTCCTTTTGCAACTGACTCATTTCGCTCAGCATAATGTCTTCCAGATTCCTCCATGTTATGAAATGTTTCAGAGATTCGTCACTGTTCTTTATCGATGCGTAGTATTCCATTGTGTGAATATACCACAATTTATTTACCCATTCGTCCGTTGATGGACATCTTGGTTGCTTCCAGCTTTTTGCTATTGTAAACAGAGCTGCAATAAACATGGGTGTGCATATATCTGTTTGTGTGAAGGGTCTTGTATTTTTAGGGTATATTCCGAGGAGTGGGATTTCTGGGTTGTATGGTAGTTCTATTTCTAACTGCTTAAGATAACGCCAGATGGATTTCCAAAGTGGTTGTACCATTTTACAATCCCACCAGCAGTGTATGAGAGTTCCAGTCTCTCCGCAGCCTCTCCAACATTTATTATTTTGTGATTTTTAAATTAATGCCAGTCTAGTTGGTGTCAGGTGGAATCTCATCGTAGTTTTAATTTGCATTTCTTTAATGACTAATGATCGAGAGCATTTTCTCATGTATCTGTTGGCTGCCTGAATATCTTCCTTAGTGAAATGTGTGTTCATATCCTTTGCCCACTTCTTGATTGGGTTGTTTGTCTTTTTGTGGTTGAGTTTTGACAGAATCATGTAGATTTTAGAGATCAGGCTCTGGTCTGAGATGTCATAGCTGAATATTCTTTCCCAGTCTGTAGGTGGTCTTTTTACTCTTTTGGTGAAGTCTTTAGATGAGCATAGGTGTTTGATTTTTAGGAGCTCCCAGTTATCGGGTTTCTCTTCATCATTTTTGGTAATGCTTTGTATTCTGTTTATGCCCTGTATTAGGGCTCCTAGGGTAGATCCTATTTTTTCTTCCAAGATTTTTATCGTTTTAGTCTTTATGTTTAGGTCTTTGATCCACTTGGAGTTAGTTTTTGTGCATGGTGTGAGGTATGGGTCCTGTTTCATTCTTTTGCAAATGGATATCCAGGTATGCCAGCACCATTTGTTAAAAAGACTATTATTTCCCCAATTGACTGACACTGGTCCTTTGTCAAATATCAGCTGTTCATACGTGGATGGATTTATATCTGGATTCTCAATTCTGTTCCATTGGTCTATGTGCCTGTTGTTGTACCAGTACCAGGCTGTTTTGACTACTGTAGCTATATAATAGGTTCTGAAATCAGGTAGGGTGAGGCCTCCCACTTTCTTCTTCTTTTTCAGTAATGTTTTGCTTATCCGGGGGTTCTTTCCTTTCCATATGAAATTAGTGATTTGTTTCTCTATTCCCTTAAAGTATGACATTGGTATTTGGATTGGAAGTGCGTTGTATGTATAAATGGCTTTTGGTAGAATAGACATTTTTACTATGTTGAGTCTTCCTATCCATGAGCAGGGTATGTTTTTCCATTTAAGCATGTCCTTTTGAATTTCTTGTAGCAGAGTTTTATAGTTTTCTTTGTATAGGTCTTTTACATCCTTGGTAAGATTTATTCCTAAGTATTTTATCTTCTTGGGGGCTACTGTGAATGGTATTGATTTGGTTATTTCCTCTTCGGTGTTCTTTTTGTTGATGTAGAGGAATCCAAGTGATTTTTGTATGTTTATTTTATATCCTGAGACTCTTCCAAACTCTTCTATTAGTTTCAGTAGTTTTCTGGAGGATTTCTTAGGGTTTTCCATGTATACGATCATGTCATCTGCAAATAGTGATAGCTTTACTTCCTCCTTACCAATCTGGATACCCTTTATTTCTTTGTCTAGCCTAATTGCCCTGGCTAGGACTTCAAGTACGATGTTGAATAAGAGTGGTGATAAAGGGCATCCTTGTCTGGTTCCCGTTCTCAAGGGAAATGCTTTCAGGTTCTCTCCATTTAGAGTGATATTGGCCGTTGGCTTTGCATATATGCCCTTTATTATGTTGAGGAATTTTCCTTCAATTCCTATTTTGGTGAGAGTTTTTATCATAAATGGGTGTTGGACTTTGTCAAATGCCTTTTCTGCATCAATTGATAAGATCATGTGGTTTTTGTCTTTTGTTTTATTTATGTGATGGATTACATTAATGGTTTTTCTGATATTAAACCAGCCTTGCATACCTGGTATAAATCCCACTTGATCAGGGTGAATTATTTTTTTTGATGTGTTGTTGGATTCTATTGGCTAGAATTTTATTAAGGATTTTTGCATCTATGTTCATGAGGGATATAGGTCTAAAATTTTCTTTTTTTGTAATGTCTTTACCTGGTTTTGGTATCAGGGAGATGGTAGCTTCATAGAATGAGTTGGGTAGTATTCCGTCTTTTTCTATACTTTGAAATACCTTCAATAGTAATGGTGTTAAGTCTTCTCTGAAGGTTTGGTAGAACTCTGCAGTGAAGCCATCTGGGCCAGGACTTTTTTTTGTTGGGAGTTTTTTGATTACCGTTTCAATCTCTTTTTTTGTTATGGGTCTATTTAGTTGTTCTACTTCTGAATGTGTTAGTTTAGGTAAGTAGTGTTGTTCCAAGAATCTATCCATTTCTTCTAGGTTTTCAAATTTGTTAGAGTACAATTTTATGTAGTAATCTGATATGATTCTTTTGATTTCATTTGGTTCTGTTGTGATGTGGTCCTTCTCGTTTCTTATTCGGGTTATTTGTTTCCTTTCCTGTTTTTCTTTAGTCAGTCTAGCCAATGGTTTATCAATTTTGTTAATTTTTTCAAAGAACCAGCTTTTGGCTTTGTTAATTCTTTCAATTGTTTTTCTGTTCTCTAATTCATTTAGTTCAGCTCTAATTTTTATTATTTGTTTTCTTCGGGTGCCTGATGGATTCTTTTGTTGCTCACTTTCTATTTGCTCAAGTTTTCGGGACAGTTCTCTGGTTTCGGCTCTTTCTTCTTTTTGTATGTGTGCATTTATTGATATAAATTGGCCTCTGAGCACTGCTTTTGCTGTGTCCCAGAGGTTTTGATAGGAAGTATTTTCATTCTCGTTGCTTTCTAAGAATTTCCTTATTCCCTCCTTGATGTCTTCTATAACCCAGTCTTTTTTCAGGAGGGTATTGTTCATTTTCCAAGTATTTGATTTCTTTTCCCTAGTTTTTCTGTTATTGATTTCTAGCTTCATTGCCTTGTGGTCTGAGAAGATGCTTTGTAATATTTCGATGTTTTGGATTCTGCAAAGATTTGTTTTATGCCCTAATATGTGGTCTATTCTAGAGAATGTTCCATGTGCGCTAGAAAAAAAAGTATATTTTGCAGCAGTTGGGTGGAGAGTTCTGTATAAGTCAATGAGGTCAAGTTGGTTGATTGTTGTAAGTAGGTCTTCCGTGTCTCTATTGAGCTTCTTACTGGATGTCCTGTCCTTCTCCAAAAGTGGTGTGTTGAAGTCTCCTACTATATATGTGGAGGTGTCTGTCTCACTTTTCAGTTCTGTTAAAATTTGATTTATGTATCTTGCAGCCCTGTCATTAGGTGCGTAAATATTTAATATGGTTATGTCTTCCTGATCAATTGTCCCTTTTATCATTATATAGTGTCCTTCTTTATCCTTTGTGGCGGATTTAAGTCTAAAGTCTATTTTGTCAGAAATTAATATTGCTACTCCTCTTCTTTTTTGCTTATTGTTTGCTTGATATATTTTTTTCCATCCTTTGAGTTTTAGTTTGTTTGTGTCTCTAAGTCTAAGGTGTGTCTCTTGTAGGCAGCATATAGATGGATCGTGTTTTTTTATCCAGTCCGTGACTCTCTGTCTCTTTATTGGTGCATTTAGTCCATTTACATTCAGGGTAATTATAGATAAGTAAGTTTTTAGTGCTGTCATTTTGATGCCTTTTCATGTGTGTTGTTGGCCATTTCATTTTTCCACATGCTTTTTTGTGCTGAGACGTTTTTCTTAGTAGCTTGTGAGATCCTCATTTTCATAATGTTTAACTTTGTGTTTATTGAGTCGTTACGTTTTTCTTGGCTTTTTTCTTGAGTTATGGAATTGATATTCCTTTTTGTGGTTACCTTTTTATTTACCCCTATTTTTCTAAGTAAAAACCTAACTTGTATCCTTCTATTTCGCCTTGTATCACTCTCCATCTGGCAGTTCAATCCCTCCTATATTTAGTCCCTCTTTTTGATTATTTTGATCGTTTATCTATTGATTTCCATGATTTCCTGTTGTGTGTATTATTTTGTTTATTTGTTTATTTTTTAGAATTAGTCTTAATTTGTTTGTTTTTGTGCTTTCCCTGTTTGAGTTGCGTTGATATCAGGACGTTCTGTTTTGTGACCTTGTATTGTGCTGGTACCTGATATTATTGGTCACCAGGCCAAACAATCTCCTTTAGCATTTCTTGCAGTCTTGGTTTAGTTTTTGCAAATTCTCTAAACTTGTGTTTATCTGTAAATATCTTAATTTCTCCTTCATATTTCAGAGAGAGTTTTGCTGGATATATGATCCTTGGTTGGCAATTTTTCTCGTTTAGTGCTCTGTATATGTCGTCCCATTCCCTTCTTGCCTGCATGGTTTCTGCTGAGTAGTCTGAACTTATTCTTATTGATTCTCCCTTGAAGGAAACCTTTCTTTTCTCCCTGGCTGCTTTTAAAATTTTCTGTTTGTCTTTGGTTTTGGCAAGTTTGATGATGATATGTCTTGGTGTTTTTCTTTTTGGATCAATCTTAAATGGGGTTCGATGAGCATCTTGGATAGATATCCTTTCTTCTTTCATGATGTCAGGGAAGTTTTGTGTCAGGAGTTCTTCAACTATTTTCTCTGTGTTTTCTGTCCCCCCTCCCTGTTCTGGGACTCCAATTACTCGTAAGTTATCCTTCTTGATAGAGTCCCACATGATTCTTAGGGTTTCTTCATTTTTTTTAATTCTTTTATCTGATTTTTTTCCAGCTATGTTGGTGTTGTTTCCCTGGTCCTCCAGAAGTCCCAGTCTACATTCTAATTGCTCGAGTCTGCTCCTCTGACTTTCTATTGCGTTGTCAAATTCTGTAATTTTATTGTTAATCTTTTGGATTTCTACATGCTGTCTCTCTATGGATTCTTGCAACTTGTTAATTTTTCCACTATGTTCTTGAATAATCTTTTTGAGTTCTTCAACAGTTTTATCAGTGTGTTCCTTGGCTTTTTCTGCATTTATCCTAATTTCATTAGTGATATCTTTAAGCATTCTGTAAATTAGTTTTTTATATTCTGTATCTGATAATTCCAGGATTGTATCTTCATTTGGGAAAGATTTTGATTCTTTTGTTTGGGGGGTTGGAGAAGCTGTCATGGTCTGTTTCTTTATGTGGTTTGATATGGACTGCTGTCTCCGAGCCATCACTGGGAAACTAGATTTTCCAAGTAGTCAGCTAAAAAAAATGCAGTCAGATCCCTATCTGAATTCTCTCTCTGGCTCCGGGTATTCGGATGTTAATGGGGTCGCCTGGGGAGGGTGGGGGAGGGATCTGAGAGCTAGGAGTGTAGCACCACAGAATATAGAGCTGAACACCACGTTCACGCTCCGCCCCTGTTCGCCAAAATCCGGGCTGGACGGGTCCCTGGCTAGGACACTGCTTTCCTTACTCAGAAACCGGTCCCTTCCTCCTGGGGACTTCCTCCGGTGCGCGGCACCGCTCGTGGGCACTGGGTGGGCGTTTCCCGCACGAACGGGTGGGCCCGCCCCCAGGGTCTATTCAGGCGATTATAATTAGATCCCGCGGTCACGCCCCGCCTGTGCGCGCGCCCAAATCCCAGCGGGATGACTTCCGGGTTGAGATGCTGCTTTCCCTGTTCGGGAACCAGTCACTTCCTCCCCGGGACTTCTCCTTCCGGAGCGCCACACCTCTCGCGCGAACTGGGTTAGCGTCACCTGCACGGCCAGGTGGGCCCGCCCCCTGGGTCAATTCAGGGCAATAAAAATGGACTCCGCGCTCACGCCCCGCTCGTGCGCGCGCCCAAGCCCCGGCAAGACGGCACCCTGTCTGGGATGCTACTTTCTGCGCTTTGGGACCAATCAGTTCCTCCCGGGGACTTCTCCTTCCGGTGTGCCACACCTCTTGCGCAAACTGGGAGGGCGTCACTCGCACGACCAGGTGGTCCCGCCCCCTGGGTCAATTCAGGGTAATAAAAATGGACCCCGCGCTCATGCCCCGCCCGCGCGCGCGCGCGCGCCCAGATCGCAGCGGAATGGCTCCCCGTCTGGGATGCTGCTTTCCCTGTTTTGAGACCAGACACCTCCGGGGATTTCTCCCTCTGGTGTGCCGTGCCACACGCGCGGACTGGGTGCGCGTCCTCCCGCACGAACGCGTGGGCCCCGCCCTGGGGTCACTCCAGGGAAACACAGCTGACCCCCACCCCGCGCGCGCCCCGTCAGCTTCTCGCCTAACTCCCGGCGGGACGGCACCCCAGCTGGGAGGCTGTTCTCCCCCCTCTCAGATCAGTCACTGCCTCCCGGGTGTTTCTCCCTCCGGCTGCGCCCCTACGCCGCTCGTGCCAACCTACTAGGCTTCCTCCCGGGATGGGTTCGGGGGGGAAGGGGTGGGCCCCCTTTCTGTGCCGTCTGCCCCCCTGGGCTCTGCCCCAGATCGAGCTCCGAAGGTCACCTGCCTGGTGCGCTGGCTCCTAGTTCTGAAAACAGTCGCTGTCTGCCCGTATTTGTTCGTCCTCCGTCTCTAAGTCTGTGCTTGTTGTTCAGAGTTCATAGATTGTTATGTATGTGATCGATTCCCTTGTTTTTCCGAGTCTTTGTTGCAAGAGGGATCCGCGGGAGCGTCCACCTAGTCCGCCATCTTGGCCCCCCTCCCCATTTCACTTTTGATGCCTCATTCTACTGAAAAATTATTCCGTATATAGTAGACTCCCTCCAGTTCTACTACTTTTTGCATAAAAGTATAAGCGAAGTGTTCAAGGAGTATAATGAGGGTGGGTAGGCTGAGAGGTTATTTTATTGCAATTATTCAGAATGAGAATTTGTTCATGTAATACTTGTACAATTTAAATTATCAAAGCCAAATTTATATTATATTGTATTGTATTATATTATCAAAGCCAATTATTATTAAACAGTGCAGGAAAACTAAAAAAATAATTTTAAATCACTTTATGGTGTGGTTTGAATTATGAATGTGCCTAATTATCTGAATAGGCTTTCTGATAGTTATGGATTCTGATTGTACTTCATTTTCTTCTTTTTTTTTCTTTTTTAGCTGTTACACTTTAGAACTATAGTTGAAGGAATGAACATTACCATTCAAGAAGCCAATTGAATAAAATAATTCATAAATATTTTAAATAAATCTTAAAATATGTTTATTTGTTTATGGTCTACATTTTTTTTCCATTTCTGCCTGGGACCCTCTATTGTGATCCTTGTCAGCGCAGTCAGTGGTGGTAGCCAGGCACCATCTAGTTATACTGGACTCAGTCTGGGGTAGGCCATGGTAGATGTGGTCCATTAGTCCTTTGGACTAATCTTTCCCTTGTGTCTTTAGTTTTCTTCATTTTTCCTTGATCCTGAAGGGGTGAGACCAGTGGAGTATCTTTGATGGCCGCTCACAGGCTTTTAAGACCCCAGACACTTCTCACCAAAGTAGAATGTGGAATATTTTCTTTATAAACTGTGTTATGCCAATTGAGCTAGATGTTTCCCAGGACCAAGGTCCCCACAGCCCTCAGCCCAGCAATTCAGTCCCTCAGGGAATTTGGATTTGTTCACGGAGCTTCCATGACCTTACCCTGAACAAGTCTTGCTGGCTTCCCCAGTATTATGTGCTGTTCTACCCTTCATCAAAGTTAGGACTTATTTATTTATTTTTTGAGAGGTCCTTGGGTGATACACTTGGCTACTAACTGAAAGGCTGGCAGTTGGAATTCACCCAGAGGTGCCTTGGAAGAAAGGCCTGGTGATCTATATCTGAAAGATCACAGCCGTTGAAAACCCTGTGGAACATGGTTCTACTCTGATATGCATGGGGTCTCCATGAGTCGGAACTGACTTGATGGTAACTGTTGTTTTTGTTGTCACTGTTTGTTTGTTTATGTGTCCATCACAATGAGAAGGACTGTTGGTACACAGAAAAAGTCATAGTCCCTGCTCTCAAGCAGATATTATAAAAAAAAAAAATTATCTACTAAATAAAAAAGCAAGGATAGATGACTAACCATGTGGGAGACAGGAAAGACATAGGGGAATATAGGATGATGTACTGATTTCTGGCTTGGGTTATCAAGCTGATGTGTAATACAACTGTTTTTGAAATGGAATATATTGACATCTTATTTCTAAATAATGAAATGGTAGAAGGCAAACGAAACTATGCATTTTTAGCTTTTTTTAAAACATATTAACAAAATATATTTTGTAATGATGGACAGCTGATTTGAAAACTGGAGTCATTTCTACCCCTGTTACCTCAGTGAATCCACTCATCATTTGAAAGAGATGCTAAGAGTTAGGTTGCTTACATAAGGAGATTTACAGGGAAATCTAGGACATGCCTACGTAGTTCGCTGGTTCTTGTCATGTCTGTTTTTCTATTAGATAATATAAATTTTGTTGTATTGTTTTTGGTGTTCTGACTCAGACTGAATACATGGACACACATATTTATATAAGGCTATTAATATAAAACTTGGATCTGGAAAACCACAGGTTTTAAATAAATCAGTTATCATTTATTTAAAGAAAACCTTTTGCAACAGAGATAACTTGATGTGCTTCCTCCAACAATAGAACTGTTATTGTTGGAAGATAATTCCCCAGAGACCTTTAGTATCTCTGCGTGTCCCTTGAGTGAGGGACTTACTGCCCTTTTATTCTGGACTATCTTTTCAGGGATATTTGTAGGGAACAGCTTTGGAAAACAGAGATAGTGTCTACCTCCGGATCAAAGAGCAAGCTTGATTATTGCTTATTATAAAAGACTCAGGTTGCCTAAGCTCAGGTCTCCTTTTCTAGAACACAACTCACTAAGTGTACAGGTGTCTTCTGGCATTCTTTGTGTGACCTTGCAAGAATGGAGCTTTGGAGAACTGGGACAAAAATGTCAATCTCTGGATAATTCTATTGCTGTGAGTGATAAACTTTCTTTTGTCTGTGATTCAGGAGTCTTCTCCTAGCATCCATGAAACTATTGGCAGGCTAACTTGTTAGTTTGCAGGTAGCAAGAATTCTCACATTCTTCACAGTTCTTAACAGTTACTTCATTTCAGATTCTTATCTCCCAATCCATAGACTATATTCTACCATTGAGTATGAAACATTTCAACTTTTTCAACATTGATGGGGTAGGACTCTAAGGTGTAGCTCAAATAATAAAAAATCGAAAACTATGAATACTATGTTTTTTGTATAAACGTAAGGGAGAGGAAATATAACTTTTTCTATTATTTTCACTCTTTCTTGTAATTGCAAATGAGGATGTTATGCTTGTGATAATTCACGTTTATTATCTACCACAATCCTTAAAATTTCTTAATGAATAAGATTTGAGTACGTTTAAAGTAATCAGCTTGGTGGAAATGTGTAAGTTCACCATCATTCCCAGTTCATTTATTTTCAGTATACTTAACTCTCATTTAAGCACCATAATAAATGTTTTGATTGCTTTGTGTTTTTGTTATCACCTTTATTGAGATATATTTTATAAACCTCATTCATTTAATGTGTATAATTCCATGAGTATAAACTGTTGAATATGCCAGTGAAACCATCATCATTATCAAAATACAAAACATTTCCATCGCCCACCAATGACTCCTTGTGCCCCTTTGACCTGAGGTGGATTTTGGTAACAAGTGAAATCCCATTCCATTGGGGCACTTCAGAAATAATTTCTAATAAGTTTTTGCCAGCTGCCAATTTTATTTCTTTTTTCCAATCTTCTCAAACTGTAATGGTTGATTTTTTCTTATTGGTTATTTGATCTAACTTCTGTTTTCCTTTCAAAAGTTCTTCTGTCTAGTATTTTTCCTCTCTTATCCTTTTGGCCAGAAAGGCTGAATAAAATTCTCATGAGCTCAGATAAATGTGATAAATAGTATGGGTTTGAAACATATCAAGATTAAGTGGCCTTGCAGAAAAAAAAAAAAAAGTGTTATATTCGTAGAAAGAAGATAAGACAGCGTTCATGTTTCTGAGTGTGGAAATTGATCGTCTAAGCAATGAAAAATGGAAATAATTATTTACACGATTAAATGATGTATGCTTTTCTATTCCCATAAATCCTAATGTTGGATTTGGGGGATTTTCCTTCTCTCAATAATTGGTACCTTTGCTAGAGAAGGCTTTCTCAAGTATTTGGTTTCATCTGACTCTTCATAATTATGGCCCTCAAAATACAAGGGCGAATTTCGAATAGTGTATTTTTCTCGGCACACGGATGACTTTCGTCCTGAGACCCTTCAAGGAATGGGATGTGAGGAGAAACAGCAGAGCGACTGTCCCACAGCAACAGCTGGATATGAAGGACAAGACACGTAAATGTCCTAATTCCAAATGTAAAATAGAGCTGAAGACTGTTGGTGGTTAGAGCTCTGCCATTTGTCATATGACTTCTAATTCATAAAACAAGAATTTTCCCTCTTCTTTCATCAGTGTGGAGAGCAAACTTGGCTTTTCAAAATCACTTCATATAGTTGGGAAAGAAGCTGTTTGCTCCAACTAAAAAAGTGGTGGGGGGTTCCCAAAATAGTTTGGAAAACTACAAATTAGAATACTTGAAGATAGTTATCTAGTTTTTTAGCATCGTTTCACCTCAAGCTTCCAGTTCTCACTGATGAGGGCATTTTTTCTAGTTTGAGGGAGAAAATACACAGTATATAAACATATAAAATAAGTTGACTCCACCTGATTTGTCTGCAGTCTGTCTCTTTCCTGTCACATCTGGAAATGCTCAGGCCGGTTTCGTGTTGAAACCCACAGCCTGCACATTTTATCCCCATGTATCTGTCCTTGTCTTCCACACCATTTTCTAGCAATGTCTGCCTTTTGTTGAGAATGGGCTGACCAAAACAAGAACACTAAAATTTTTAAATCAATATCCCACCACCCTGCTTCAGCATGAAATATGGAACCATTGTGCTTTTTCCAAAAATAATGTGCTACAAGGGACAACAAACGATTAGAATTCAAGGTGGGGACAAGGGGGCTTGATCAGGAGACCTGCTTCACACACACATTGTATGTATAACTTTCATTGAGCTTAAGAACATCATTTTTCTGTTGGATTTCTAGATATCACACAATAGTTCAAACTGTACTTAGGAAGTACATGGCTTAAGAGTGGGAGAGGGTCACCAAGGCTCTGTCAGCTAGGATTGAATCAAATCACAGGACCTCAAACACCCAGAATTTTTGAGTCGTCTACCTCGGGGAGGGCCAGGGGGATTTTTCTAATCTGCAGTAAGGTGCTGCATGTGCTAGCAGAACACTGGGTGGGTGGGTGGTCATTACACCTTCATATAACCCATTACCCTTCAGTTGATTCCCACGTGTAGAATCAGAGTCACAATAGAACTGTTCTTTATAAGATTTTCAGTGGCTGATTTTTTGAAAGTAGATTGCCAGGCCTTTCTTCCAAGGTACCTCTGAGTGGATTCAAATCTCCAACCTTTCAGTTAGCAGCCTAGTGCACTAACCTTTTGCACCAGGGATTCTATACCTTCACATATATTGGTGTTTAACACTATCTCATTTCCTCTATTTTTCAGCAAAGGATCGCTGTTATTTTTTACACACCAGATCCCTATTGAGCTGCACCTGGTCAGTATTATTCATGCAGTTCATGTGATGGGGTGTTTTGATCCAAGAAAAAAATATTGTTTGTATTTGTTTGAGTATTTTTTTGTTTTCACTGGTTACCAGTTCAGAGAAGCAATGAACCAAAAAGAAGAACATAGGTTGTAATGGGGAAATAAAAGAGGCTGGTGGAGCACAGAAAGAGCAAAATAAGTGGTTCATTAAATTGAGAAAATAAAGCTCCGGAAGACTGAGAAAATGTAGGGGGACTTGGAACAGGGTGAATAGAGATAAGATGAAGGGTGGTTCAGAAACTAATTTTGCAGAGTGTATTTGTCCTGATTTTCCTTCCACAGTACAGCTAGCATACTTACTAGGTGGCATTACTATGGCAAAAGGACACAGTAGGATGAAGAGATTGGTTATGGGATTTAGACTGGGCCAAGATTTCATATCCAGAGAGTTTAGTTGGTCATGGAATAGTGGATGGGCCCAATGGGTCTATGCAGGTAAGAAGCATGGGTGTCAGGCAATGAGGATCTGAAACCGGAGCAGCCTAGAGAACCAAGAGCCAAAGCCCTGTGAGTCTGGGAAGAAAGATCAGAAACTCTGGCCAAAGAAAGAAATATCAGCTCTCATCACAGGGTTGAGCTGTAGGGTACAAGGTACAAGAAAGAAGCTTCATTCCAAGGCTTAATTAATGTGTTGTGGGCACTTCTCTTTCTGTGTAGGCGCAGAACCTACTTGTGGTTTCAAGAGGGCCTCAGCTTGTTGTCTATAGAAAATAGGTTCTGGTTTTTGATGACTAAGGTGTTTTGAAAAAAAAAAAAGGGGAGAAATCAGTTTCTGATGCACAGTTCAAAAGTGGGACGTATTTGTAATTATAAAGAAAAACCGGTGAGCAATTTTAAAGTAGATAGTAATGCTCAGATAACAAAAAACTGGGATCTCTTTCAAGCGTTGTTCCTTTACATGGAAGGCTAGATATATTTGTCCATTAATTTATTCATCAGTTTATTCATTCATTTATCAAATATTTATTAAATGTCTGTTACCTGTCAAAGTGTTTAATATCTTATAAAAAATCAAGTTTAATTACTACCTTTCTTTTTTTGCTTTGATTTTCAACAGCGGAAAGTCGATCTGTCTAATAATACTATCAGTGAAAAATGGAGCAACTGTATGGGCAACTTTAAGCCCTGGGGAATTATGAAACTTACCAGAAAATGTTGATGACAGTGGGGGGAAATAGAATAAGGTCATAAAAGCCTGAAGTGATGGTTTTGTGACTAAAATATTGATTTGAGACTGTATTAAGTGAACCACTTAGCTATGATAATGGCAAGATTGGATGTCTGCATGGAAGTTATTTATGATTGATTATGTAGTCATATAAAAGTTGGTCTAAATCCCTAAGCTGGGTGAAAAAAAAATCAATATGATGTCTTCCTTTGCATTTATTATTTGAGATAATTTTAGTGGGGAATACCGGACCAAAGGATATATTGACATATTTTTGTGCCTTGACTCAAGTTGTTTACCAAAAATAAAAGTCTAGAAGGCTCTCCTTATTGCCGTATTTACGACTTGTGGCTTGCTGTGCCGGCCAATGTATTCTCCCCCAGAGAATGACTATTTTTATTTAGCTCTGTTTTTAACACAATATGATCGTGTGGATGGGTGTGTATAAGGAGCATGTGAGAACACTGCATGGGATAGTAGGGAATAAGAAAAGAGCTCAGGAATGCGTTTGTATAAACTGAAGAACAAAGACTGGGTAGCAAATTACTTTAAATCATAGATTATTCCCAGGAAGTGTTATGAAGTTTTCTCAACCAGATTTGATAAGAATTACTTTAATTAGGTAAAAAATCTCTTGAAAGGAGATGAAGTAGGATTGAGGAAGAGAAGTTTTTTTGGTAAAAGTGAGGGATTTGGGCAGCTAGTAAGCAAGACGGAGCCCTGGTGGCGTAGTGGTTAAGAGCATGGCTGCACACCAAAGCTTTGGCAGTTCCAATCCACCATCCATTCCTTGGAAACCCTATGGGACATTTCTGCTCTGTCCTGTAGGTTCGCTAGGAGTTGGAATTGACTCGTTGGCAATGGGTATGGGTATGGGTGAGCGAGATGCTGGTATTGGCAATAGGAAGAACTTATTTCTTCTGAGGCAGACCAAGGATTTGAGGAGAATATTTACACAGATGTTGCGGTATCCTCTCTAGGGCTCCCTCCTTTCTAAATATTTTCCTCCAATGTCTTGCTCTGTGGGCAGCCTTGAACTATAAACTTTGCATCCTCTTCCCAATAACCAGCTGCCATCAGGTGGATTCTGAGTCATGGTGATCTCATGTGTGTCAGAGTAGAACTGTGCTCCATAGAGTTTTCAGTTGCTGACTTTTCAGAAGTAGATTGCCAGGCCTTTCTTCTGAGGTGTCTCTGGGTAGACTTAAACCACCAAACTCCCGGTTAGCAGCTGAGCATGTTAACAGTTTGCACCACCCAGGGGCTTCTCGTTCCCAATAGGATTGCTGTTGTCTGGTTGATTTTTATTCTTTCCTTGCATTATAGTGATCTGGAAAGTGTTTTCAGGTAAAAAACCAGTGAATTATGGAGCTGGCCTAGTGTACCTTCTTCCTCTTAAGGGCTGTATTTTATTCATTTTCTGCCAACTTTTGATTGTATACCAGTGCCTTCAAATAATTGCTTTTTTATATTTGTCTAGAGTTTATAATTGCTGTTCTCAGGAAGGTTAATCTGACACAAGTTATTCCACCACGACTAGAGCCAGAACCAGAATCTTATATTAATAAGCTGTCTGTTCTTTGTTGTGTGCTGTATAGATTTACACATATTGATACTAATCCATATAACTACACTACAACTTAAGTATCATCATCATTGTTTTACAGAATAAGGAACCGAGGGACAGCGTGTTAAAGAAACTTGCCCAAGTTTATAAAGTAAGGGGCAGATGTGGGATCCAATCTCATGTTTTTGAATTATAAAGCTTCTGTTTTTCTGACTATGCCAATGACTCTCAAACTTGCCCTCAGACTGGAATATCTTGGAGAGCTTTAAAAATATAGATGCCTTGGTTCCAGGTCCAAAGATTTTTATATAACTGGTCTTCACTATGGCCCAGCTACTGGGACTTTAAAAATGTTCACTGATGTTTCCAACCTATGGCTAAAATTTAGAGCCACTGTGCTGAACCATGCTTCCTGTGCTACCAAATAAATCCTATCCAAGTCAATAGATACTAATTTTATTTTTTTCTTTCTAAATAATTACAGAACGGAAGGATGTTTTGTGTATTTACTATTCTAATATCCTGGTGACTAATGGTGAAAGAAAGTCTTCTTGAGTATCTCAAATTAGTTTTGTTTTTTTGTTTTTTTAAAGTCGATCCATTAAGGAGGGTTCTGGCTACTGCTATCTATATGAGCAGTGCTATTTAGGAAGGTAAGTCATATTCCTATTTAGCCTCTAATAAGAATTTTCTCCTTGTTTTGTGATTAAGAATACATAAGTTCCCAAGAGCTGTTGAGAGTTCTTACCTTCGTTAATTGATATAAAGGAAATAAACAGGCAGTAATTAGAATAAGAGCTTGCACTTCTTTGTGAACTCCCTTGGTGAAGTTTTGGACTAGTTGTGGGCTTCCTGTTGATGGTGTAATAAGGAAGAGGCTCTGTTTAAACAGAGAGTCTGAAGACCTCAGTTCCAGTTGCAGACATTAGCACGGTTTTTCTGAGCAAAGGAAATCCCTCAACTCTTCTAGGCTTAATTTTCTACTCAGTAAATGTTGTAATGGAGGGCAAATAAAAGCCCTGCTGGTTCCAAAGTTTTAGGAACATCAAGTTAATTTCCTGCTTGAAACCCTTTCTCTGCTTGCTGTTGAGAGAACAGAACAGTCACTAAAATAAAGCATTACCTGAAAACTTCGAAAGTAAAACTACGCCATTGAAACATGTTTTTAACGGTCCCCATTTCAGTGAATGAGCCCTGTTACAGACTGATGGTTTGAGGGTAAAGTGGATACTGCTAAAAGAGAAAATTCCAGATAGATGTAACGTGCCATGTTGTTGTCGCTAGGTGCTGTCGAATCGGTTCGACTCATAGCAACCCAATGAACAACAGAATGAAACACTGCCCGGTCCTGTGCCATTCTCACAATACTTGTTATGCTTGAGCCCCTTGTTGCAGACACTGTGTCAGTCCATCTCATTGAGGGTCTTCCTCTTTTTTGCTGACCCTCTACTTTACCAAGCATGATGTCCTTCTCCAGGCACTGATTCCTTCTCATAATAGGTTTGAAGTATGTAAGATGCAGTCTCGCCATCCTTGCTTCTAAGGAGCATTCTTGTTGTACTTGCTGTAGCCAAAGGAAATAGAAAAGAATGGTAAAATTTAATAAATATCTAGCGATTAACACTTCAACCTCTGTGTTCGGAGGGCAGCAGCCAGTGCTTTGTGGACAAGTCCCATGATGTAGCACCACGCATTCACCTGACAGAGGCTGGCGCCAGTGCTTGCTCACATCCAAGCCCTTCTTTCCAGACTGATAACGCTGTGCTTTGCTTTATTCAGGGTTGCTGGTATTGCTGGGGAACTTGTGCCTGTGATAAAAAGGTAATAAACAAATCCACAAAAAAGGCTGATTTGTGTTGGCAGGCTACAGCATAGGCTTTGGAAACAATAGACAGGGTAATAATATGGTATTTGCAAGTGGTTTCGCTTTGACCTGGGTATCATTCATAGGTTGAGCACTAAGCTATTTTTACTGGTAGTTAAACATTTGGCAATTGCTGATCGGTAACAATGTACTGATTGTCCTACCGAAGTGGCCTGGTTCAGTGGACAGAACATTGATTGAACTAGAATGTAAAAATATTTGTACTTAAGAGCGTCTGTTTTCCTGTTGATTGGCCTTGGAACTCGGACTTATCTTTCAACATCTTGGTGTGTGTGTGTGTGTGTGTGTGTGTCCATATTGGTTTACTTTGAAGAGACAAGTTTGGAATATTTAGAAGAATAACCTAATGTGATGGTCAAAACATTAAAAAAGCCTTCATAAAGCAAAAAAAAATGATGAAGGCGGTGAGAAGGCTGAGTGATAACATGCTTACGTAAAAATATTCAAGACAGAATAATTAAAATATTCGAGACTGCTATCATAAGAATGGAGTCCTGGTGGCACAGTAGTTAAAGCGCTCTACGGCTAACCAAAAGGTTGGCAGTTCGAAACCACCAGCCGCTCTGCAGGAGAAAGATGTGGTTTTCTGCTTCTGTAGAGATTTACAGCCTTGGAAACCCTATGGGGTCACTATGAGTCTGAATCGACTCAATGGCAGTGGGTTTTTACCATAAGAACATCAATGTAATTGTTGCTGTTGTTGTTGTTAGGTGCTGTCGAGTCGGTTCTGACACATAGCCACCCTATGCACAACAGAGTGAAACACGGCCTGGTCCTGCACCATCCTTAAAATCATTTTTATGCTCGAGCTCATTGTTGCAGCCACTGTGTCAATCTACCTCGTTGAGGGTCTTCCTCTTTTCTGCTGACCCTGTGCTCTGCCAAGCATGATGTCCTTCTCCAGGGACTGATCCCTCCTGACAACATATCCAAAGTCTGTAAGACACAGTCTCGCCATCCTTGCTTCTAAGGAGCATTCTGGTTGTACTTCTTCCAAGACAGATTTGTACATTCTTTTGGCAGTCCATGGTACATTCAATATTCTTCCCCAACACCACAATTCAAAGGTGTCAACTCTTCTTCAGTCTTCCTTATTCATTGTCCAGCTTTCACATGCATATGATGCGATTGAAAATACCAAGGCTTAGGTCAGGTGAACCTTAGTCTTCAAGGTGACATCTTTGCTTTTGAACACTTTAAAGAGGTCCTTTCCAGTAAATTTACCCAATGCACTGCGTTGTGTGATTTCTTGACTGCTGCTTCCATGGATGTTGATTGTGGATCCAAGTAAAATGAAATCCTTGACAACTTCAATCTTTTCTCCGTTTATCATGATATTGCTCATTTGTCCAGTTGTGAGGATTTTTGTTTTCTTTATATTGAGGTGCGATCTATACTGAAGGCTGTGGTCTTTGACCTTCATTAGTAAGTGCTTCAAATCCTTTTCACTTTCAGCAAGCAAGGCTGTGTCAACTGCATAACGCAGGTTGTTAACGAGTCTTCCTCCAATCCTGAAGCCCTGTTCTTCATATAGTCCAGCATCGCAGATTATTTGCTCACGATACAGATTGAATAGGTATGGTGAAAGGGTACAACCCTGACCCATAACTTTCCTGAATTAAAACCAATCAGTATCCCCCTATTCTGTCTGAACAACTGCCTCTTGATCTGTGTAAAGGTTATTCATGAGCACGAGTAAGTATTCTGAAATTCCTATTCTTCGCAACGTTATGCATAATTTGTTAATATCCACACAGTCGAATGCCTTTGCGTAGTCAATAAAACACAGGTAACCATCCTCCTGATAGTATTCTCTGCTTCCAGCCAAGATCCATCTGACATCAGCAATGATATCCCTGGTTCCACATCCTCTTCTGAAGCCGGCCTGAATTTCTCGCAGTTCCCTGTCAACATGCTGCTGCAGCCGTTTTTGAATGATCTTCAGCAAAATTTTGCTTGCGTGTGATATTAATGATATTGTTCAATAATTTCCTCATTTGGTTGCCTCACCTTTCTTGGGAATAGGCATAAATATGGATCTTTTCCACCCATTTGGTCAGGAATCTGTCTTCCAAATTTCATGGCATAGACAAGTGAGCTATTCCAGTGCTGCATCCATTTGTTGAAACATCTCAATTGATACTCCATCAATTCCTGGAGCTTTGTTTTTCGACAATGCCTTCAATGCACCTTGGACTTCTTCTTTCAGTACCATTGGTTCTTGATCATATGCTATCTTTTGAAATGGTTGAACACTGACAAATTCTTTTTGGAATAATGACTCTGTGTATTCCTTCCATCTTCTTTTGATGCTTCTGCGTCATTTAATACTTTCCCCATATAATCCCTCACTAACAACTCGAGGACTGAATTTTTTCTTCATTTCTTTCAGCTTGAGAAACGCTGAGTGTGTTCTTCCCTTTTGGTTTTCCACCTCCAGCTCTTTGCACATCATTATGATACCTTACTTTGTCTTCTCGAGCCACTCTTTAAAATCTTCTGTTCAACTCTTTGACTTCATCTATTCTTCCTTTTGCTTTAGCTGCTCAACATACGTGAGCAAGTTTCAGAGTCTCCTCTGACATCCATCTTGGTCTTTTCTTTCTTTGCTGTCTTTTTAATGTCCTGTTGCTTTCTTCATGGATGATATCCTTGTTGTAATTTCACAACTGGTCTGGTCTTCGGTCATTAGTGTTCAACATGTCAAATCTACTTTTGAGATGGTCTCTGAATTCAGGTGAGATATGCTCAAGGTTGTATTTTGGCACTCATGGACTTGCTGTGAATTTCTTCAGTTTCAGCTTGAACTTGCAAATGAGTAAGTTCCATAGTCAGCCCCTGGCCTTGTTCTGACAGATGATATTGAGCTTTTCTATTGTCTCTTTCCACAGATGTAGTTGATTTCATTCCTGTGTGCTCCATCTGGTGAAGTCCATGTATATAGTTGCTGTTTTTGTTGGCAAAAGAATGTATTTGCTATGAAGAAGTCGCTGGTCTTGCAAAATTCTATCATGACGTCTTTGGCATTGTTTCTATCACCAAGACCATATTTTCCAAATACCGATCCTTCTTCTTTGTTTCCAACTTTTGCATTCCAAACCCTAGTAATTATCAGTGCATCAATTTCAGACTGCAGCAGCTGATAAAAATCTATTTCTTCATCTTTGGCCTTAGTGGTGGTGCATAAATTTGAGTAATAGTCATATTAACTGGTCTTCCTTGTAGACGTATGGATATTACCCTATCACTGACAGTGTTGTACTTCAGGATAGATCTTGAAATGTTCTTTTTTACAATGAATGCAACACCATTCCTCTTCAAGTTGTCATTCCCAGCATAGTAGACTATGTGGTTGTCTGATTCAAAATGGCCAATACCAGTCCATTTCAGCTTGCTAAAGCCTAGGATATTGATATTTATGCATTCCATTTCATTTTTGATGATTTCCAATTTTTCTGGATTCATACTTCATACATTCCATACTCCATTTATTAATGGATGTTTGCAGCTTTTTCTTCTCATTTTGAGTCATGCCACATCAGCAAATGAATGTCCCGAAAACTTTACTCCATCCATGTCATTAAGGTGAACTCTACTTTGAGGAGGCAGCTCTTCTCCAGTCATCTTTTGAGTGCCTTCCAACCTGGGGGGCTCATCTTCCAGCACTATACCAGGCAATGTTTCACTACTATTTTAATGTAATTATTAGACAAAGTATAATTGACTCAGGTTTGCTACATTATAGTATGCAGTGCTTTACTTTTTATATCTTCAGAGAGTTTTAGTTATGCAAGCGCTCAGATCTGTGGTTTGTAAATCCATATTATCTGTTTGTAGGTAAAATCTAAGACCACATTCCATTCTGTGAACAAGTCTTCCAATGTATAGGAATGTCACAAAATCCACTCCCTTTTTTTCTAATTCTTATTTGAGAGCATGTACTCTGGTAGGAATCTTTGTCTTCATTATGTATGTGTGTGTGTGCGTTATTCACTTACTCAGGCAGGTTTTTTTTTTTTTTTGAATAAATGAAATGAATTTATTGCCTCAGAATTGACTTTAATTACAGCTTGTTTCAGGGTCTCAAATTAAGTCACTAGGGCTGAGTTTTTTTTTTTTTTTTTTCCGTTTCTCAGTATTGATTTCCTCTATAATGGTTTCATTTTAAGGCTTTTTTTTTTTTATCATGAAAAGTTTATAAATCAAGTCAGTCTCTCATATAAAAATTTATATACAATTTGCTATATATTTTAGTTACTCTCCCCCTAGTGAGAAAGCACATTCCTTCTCTCCACCCTGTGCTCCCGTGTCCATACAGCCAGCTTCTGTCTCCTTCTGCCTTCTCATCTCCCATCCAGACAGGAGCTGCCCACATAGTCTCCTGTGTCTACTGGAGAAACTCACTCTTCACCAGTATCATTGTCTATCTTATAGTCCAGTCCAATCCCTATCTGAAAGGTTGGCTTTGGAAACAGTTCATATCTTGCAGTTACAGATGGTCTGGGGACAATGGCCTCTGGGGTCCTTCTAGTCTCAGTCATAGCATTAAGTCTGGTCTTTTTTTTGACAGTTTGAGGTCTGCCTCCCACTGCTCTCCTGCTCCATCAGGGATTCTCTGTTGTATTCCCTGTCAGGGTAGTCATCGGTTGTAGCCAGGCACCATCTAGTTCTTCTGGTCTCAGGTGATGTAGTCCCTGACTTATGTGGCCCTTTCTGTCTCTTGGGCTCATAATTACTTTGTGTCTTTGGTGTTCTTCATCTCCTTTACTCCAGGTGGGTTGAAACCAATTGACGCATCTTACACGGCCACTTGCTAGCGTTTAAGACCCCAGATGCCACTCACCAAGGTGTGACACAGAAAGTTTTCTTAATGGATTTTATTATGCCAATTGTCCTAGATGTCCCCTGAAACCATGGGCCCCAAACCCCCAACCCTGCCACTCTGGTCTTTGAAGAGATCGGTTTATTCAGGAAACTTCCTTCTTTTGGTTTATTCCAGTTGTGCTACTTCTTCTGTATTGTGTGTTGTCTTTCCTTTCACCTACAATAGTTCTTGTCTACTGTCTAATTAGTGAAAGCCCCCTCCCTTCCTCCCTTTCTCCCCCTTCTCGTAACCATCAAAGGGTATTTTCTTCTCTGTTTAAACTATTTCTTGAGTTCTTATAATAGTGGTCTCATACAACACTTGTCCTTTTGCAACTGACTAATTTCACTCAGCATAATACCTTCCAGATTCCTCAATGTTATGAAATGTTTCAGGGATTCATGATTGTTCTTTATCAATGGGTAGTATTCCATTGTGTGAATATACCATAATTTATTTATCCATTCATCTATTGATGGGCACCTCCGTTGCTTCCATTTTTGTTATTATAAACAGTGATGCAATGAACATGGGTGTGCATGTATCTGTTTGTGTAAAGGTTCTTATATCTCTAGGACATATTCCAAGGAGTAGGATTGCTGGTAGTTCTATTTGTAGCTTTTTAAGGAAGCCCCAAATTGACTGCCTAAGTGGTTGTACCATTTTAGATTCCCACCAGCGGTGTGTAAGTGTTCCAGTCTCTCCACGACTTCTCCAACATTTATTAATGCCATCCTTGTTGGAGTGAGATGGAATCTCATTGTAGTTTTGATTTACATTCCTCTATTTTAATGGCTAAAAAAAAAAAAAATTTTTTTTTTTTTTTAATGGCTAATGATCATGAGCATTTCCTCATGTATCTGTTAGCTACCTGAATGTCATCTTCAGTGAAGTGCCTTTTCATATCTTTTGCCCACTTTTTAATTGGGCTATTTGTTTTTTTGTTGTTGAGTTTTTGCAGTATCATGTAGATTTTAGAGACCAGATACTGATCAGAAATGTCATAGCTAAAAACTTTTTCCCAGTCTGTAGGTAATCTTTTTACTTTTTTGGTGAAGTCTTTGGATGAGCATAGGTGTTTGATTTTTAGGAGCTCACAGTTTTCTAGCTTCTCTTCTTAGTAATGTTTTGTACACAGTTTATGCAATGTATTAGGCATCCTAGTGTTGTCCCTATTTTTTCTTCCATGGTCTTTATCATTTTAGATTTTATATTTAGGTTTTTGATCCATTTTGAGTTCGTTTTTGTGCATGGTGTGAGGTATGGTCTTGTTTCATTTTTTTGCAGATAGGTATCCGCTATGCCAGCACCATTTGCTAAAGAGACTGTCTTTTCCCCATTTAACTGACTTTGGGCCTTTGTCAAATATAACTTGCTCATATGTGGATGGATTTATATCTGAATTCTCAATTCTCTTGCATTGGTCTATGTATCTATTGTTGTACCAGTACTAGGCTGTTCTGACTACTATGGTGCTATAATAGGTTCTAAAATCAGGTAGAGTGAGACCTCCTGCTTTGTTCTTCTTTTTCAGTGATGCTTTACTTATCTGGGGCCTCTTTCTCTCCCGTATGAAGTTGGTGATTTGTTTCTCCATCTCATTAAAAAATGTTGTTGTAATTTGGATTGGAATTGCAATGTATCTGTAGATCACTTTTGGTAGAATAGACATTTTTACAGTGTTGATTCTTCCTATGCATGAGCAAGGTATGTTTTTCCACTTATATCGGTGGCACTGGGTGGGTTATATGTCTCTTTTGGTTTCTTGCATAGCATCTAGTAGTTTTCTTTGTATGGATCTTTTAAGTCTCTAGTAAGATTTATTCCTAAGTATTTTATCTTCTTGGGTGGTACTGTAAATTTGGTGATTTCCTCTTTGATGCTCACTTTGTTGGTGTAGAGGAATCCAACTGATTTTTATATGTTTATCTTATATCCTGATACTCTGCTGAGCTCTTGTATTAGTTTAAATAGTTTTCTTGAGGATTCTTTATGGTTTTCTGTGTATAAGATCATGTCATCTGCAAATAGAAATACTTTTACTTCTTCCTTACCAATCTGTATGCCCCTTATTTCTTTATCTAGCCTAATTGCTCTGGTTAGGACCTCCAGCACAATGTTGAATAAGAGTGGTGATAAAGGGCATCCTTGTCTGGTTCCCATTCTCAAAGGGAATGTTTTCATACTCTCTCCATTTAGGATGATGTTGGCTGTTGGCTCTTTATAAATGCCCTTTATTATGTTGAGGAATTTTTCTTCTGTTCCTATTTAGCTGAGAGTCTTTATCATGATTGGGTATTGGACTTTGTGAAATGCCTTTTCTGCATCAATTGATAAGATCATGTGGTTCTTATCTTTTGTTTTATTTATGTGGTGGATTACATTGATTGTTTTTCTAATGTTGAACCATCCCTGCATACCTAGTATGAATCCCACTTGGTCATGGTGAATTATTTTTTGATATGTTGTTAAATTCGATTGGCTAGAATTTCGCTGAGGATTTTTAAGTTCATGAAGGATATAAGCCTGTAATTTTCTTTTTTTGTGGTGTCTTTACCTGGTTTTGGTATCAGGAATATGGTGGCTTCATAGGTGGGGTTTGGGAGTATTCCGTCCTTTTCTATGCTCTGAAATACCTTTAGTAGTAGTAGTGGTATAAGCTGCTCTCTGAAAGTTTGGTAGAGCTCTCTAGTGAAGCCATCTCGGCCAGGACTTTTTTTTTTGTTGGGAGTTTTTTGATTACCTTTTCAATGTCTTCTTTTGTTATGCATTTAATTAGTTGTTCTACCTCTGTTTGTGTTAGTTCAGGTTAGTAGTGTGTGTCTAGAAATTCATCCATTTCTTCTAGGTTTTCAAATTTGTTAAAGTATAATTTTTCATAGTAATCTCGTATGGTTCTTTTAATTTCAGTTAGGTCTGTTGTGATATTGCCCATTTCATTTCTTATTTGGGTTATTTGCTTCCTCTCCCGTTTTTCTTTTGTCAGTTTGGTCAATGGCTTATCAGTTTTGTTGATTTTTTCAAAGAACCAGCTTTTGGTCTTGTTAATTCTTTCAATTGTTTTTCTGTTTTCTATTTCATTTAGTTCTGCTCTGATTTTTTTAAATTTGTTTTCTTCTGGCGTCTGAGGGTTTCTTTTGTTGCTCTCTTTCTATTTGTTCAAGTTGTAGGGATAATTCTTTGATTTTGATTTTGGCCCCTATTTTTCTAAGTTTAAACCTAACTTTTATTTGTTTATATCCCCTTGACCTCTTCTCCGTATGAAAGATCTATGACTACATTTTTTAGGCCCTCTTTATTGTTTTAATGTTGTCATCTTTTACAGAATGACATCCCTGTTTTGAGTATTTTTTTTATCTTCATTTATTTTTGTGATTTCCCTATTTGGGGTGACATCTGGTTGCTGTGTCCTGTGTTCTAGTCTTGGGTTGATATCTGATATTATTGATTTTCTAACCAGAGAACTGTTGTATTTCTTGTAGTTTTCATTTGGTTTTTAAAATTCCCTAAACTTCTGTTTATCTGGAAATGTCGTAATTTTTCCTTCATATTTGAGAGACAGTTTTTTTCTGGATGTATGATTCTTGGTTGGCAATTCTTTTCCTTCAATGATTTATATAAGTCATCCCATTGCCTTTTTACCTGTGTGGTTTCTGCATGGTAGTCTGAACTTATTGACTCTCCTTTGTAGGTGACTTTTCATTTATCCTTAGCTGCTCTTAAAATTCTCTCTTTATCTTTGATTTTGGCAAGTTTGGTTATAATATGTCCTGGTGACATTCTTTTGAGATCTACCTTATGTGGATTTAGGTGAGCATCTTGGATAGATATCTTCACATCTTTCACGATATCAAGGAAGTTTTCTGCCAACAAATCTTCAATAATTCTCTGTATTTTCTGTTATCCCTCCCTGTTCTGGTACTCCAATCACTCGTAAGTTATTTCTCTAGATAGAGTCCCACATGATTCTTAGAGTATGTTCATTTTTTAAATTTTTTTTTATCTGATTTTTCTTTGGATATATTGTTTCCAGGTGTTTTATTTTCAATCTCACTGATTCTGCCTTCCAGTTCCTCAATTCTGTTCCTCTGTCTTTCTATTGAGTTGTCTAAATTACAATTCTGTAATTTTATTGTTAATATTCTTAATTTCTGATTGCTCTCTCTCTATGATTCTTGAAGCCTATTAAATTTTTCATTATGTTCTTGAATGACCTTTTTAATTTCTTCAACTGCTTTATCTATGCGTTCCTTGGCTTGTTCTACATTTTGCCTGATCTCATTCCTGATGTTTCAAAGAGTTCTGTATATTAGTCTTTTGTATTCTACAACTTATAATACCAGGAATATACCTTTATCTGGAAGATTCCTTGATTATTTGTGTTGAGAACTTGTTGAAGCAATCATGGTTTGCTTCTTTACATGATTGGATATTGACTGTTGTCTCCAAGCCACCTAAGTTATTGTATTAATTTATTTTATGTTTGCTTACTGTATCTTAGCTTCTTGTTTTGCTTTGTTTTGATAAACCCAAATAGGTCACTTGAGTGAGCTAGCTTGATTATTTTCACCTTTGAAGCTCTAACGCCCTGTCACCAGATGGCTAAAGCTGTTACCAGGTGTGTGATCCTAGGAGTCCATTCACTTTTCTTGTATGGATTCAGCTCAGGTGTCCAGGTAGTTGGTCATCAAGTGTGTGGTACAGGCTTTGTTCTACAGTCTTAGAGGGGCAGGGGTGATTGCTGTAGGCCTAGGTATCCAGTTGCAGCAGGGGTTCATACTCTGAAAAAGGCAGGAGTCTGACATCCATCCCCCGAGTGTCTGTGAGGAAAGCATGTCCTTGTTCCCTAGAACGCATAGGTGGATGGGTTCTGCAGCCAGACTATAGGCACCCAATGGTTTCAATTTTAAGAACTGGGAGGTACCACTTATCCTTGGACTGCTGTCATGGGTGGCTAGGTGATGTGGGTGGAGCCACCAGTCCTTAAGTCCCCGATGTGGGTAGGTGAGGACCCTGTTTAATAGGCAAAGTGGTATCAAACATCAAAAACCAACCTCTCCACTGCACAGCTGAAACATTTGCAGTCTGCCAGCAAGGGCCTATTCTCCTGAAATGGGCCTTCACCCCATGCAGGGGTGAAAGGTATTCAAAGTCCATGGACCATTTGTACCTGGACAGGAGCTACTTCTGTCCTGAGCTCCCTAGCTTGGTGGAGTTGACAGATTATCTTTTCCCTCAGTTGTTAATTTATTCCTTCTTCAAGGCCGAGAGAATGGCTCAGGGTATGCTGCGGGACGTATCTTAGGCCCGGGGAAATTGACAGCCACTGAAGCTGGCTTGGGGGCTACAGGCTCGGTAAAATAAATGCGAGTACTTAGCTTTTGCTGAGAGCACCATTCTTATCTGGTTCTGGAGGTGTGAGTAACCTGTGCAGCTCACTGTCTCTTTCTGATGAAACCGTGTCCAGAACACTACCACCAGCCTGGCCATATTTGCTCCAGGAGATCATGCCTGAGGGTTCCCACTGAATCAGGCCCGGCAACTTCCCTCCTCCTGCTGCCCAGTTCGTTTTCTCTCTTTGCATTTGACGTTCAGCACTCCTAGCTTGTCATATATATATTTGTTTCACTTGCTTTTTCAAATCCTTGTTGTAAGAGGAATCACCGGAAGCACCTGACTACTCCACCATCTTGGCCCTGCCTCTCAGGCAGCTATTTTTATGTACTTTAATTTTAACTGCCACCACCTATCTGTGAGTGTGTTGTACTGTGGTGGTTTGTGTGTTGATGTGATGCTGGAAGCTATGCCACCAGTATTTCAAATATTAACAAGGTCACCCATAATGGACAGGTTTTAGCAGAGGTTCCAGACTAAGACAGACTAGGAAGAATGGTCTGGCGAAATACTTCCAAAAATAAGCCAATGAAAACTGTATGGATCACAGAATATTGTCTGAGACTTTGTCTTGTTTACTTTGGATGCACCATCAGGAGGGACTGATCACAGGAGAAATACATCATTTTTGGTTAAGTCAAGGGCCTGCGAAGGAGAGGGAAATTCACAATGAGATGGACTGACACAATGGCTGCAACAATGGACTTAAACATACCAGCAATCGTGATTATCAAAATGGTGCAGGACTGGGTAAAGCTTAATTCTGTTATATTATAGGGTCACCATGAGTTGGAGCCAGCTCAACAGCAACTAACAACAACAAAAAAAAAATTTCCATAAGAAGAAAAAAAATATGTTAAATGCTGAACAGTAAAAATTCCAGCATGCTACAGACAAAGCATATTTAAAGGCATTATATAGGGTCACTACGAGTTGGAATCAACTCAACAACAGGTTTGGTTTGGTTTTTGTATATAGGAGTGATCCTGCTTTTATCTTTCTACAAAATAGAGGAATCTATTTTCAGTTGGGACCAAATGAGTAGTTTTTCTTGCCTTTCTGCCACAAGGGTTCAAGTTTAAATCATCCTTTCCAGAGTGGTGACTTACTGAATCTGGGGGTAAGAGGTAGTGGGGGGCATAGTCCCAAATGCAGGTAGACAGAATATACAAATTATCTTCCAAGGAAAAAGAAGATGTGGGACTATAGGAATAGAACTTCCGTCTCCAATCCATTTCTAAGAAAACAGAGCATATTGGATCCAGTCATTCTTTCATAGGTAAAGATTCAAAACTTTGATTAAGTCTTGGGAAAGTACATAATCAGTAATCACATCTTCTGCTAAAACAAAATTTATATGACACAGTGAAAGAACAATTTAAATCTTGAGGCCAGAGCTGCATGAGAAAGGAAGTACACAGGACACATAAAAAGGAGGAGAAGGAAGAGTTGAAAGAAACTACATCCGGAATGCAAGAGCCAATACTTGCCTAGTACTTACTGTATATGGAGCACAGTTCTGAGAGCTAATTCTCAGTCTGATGGATTGGTGTGTTGCAGTATTTCACGTAATGTGGAGTACAACTGTTCTCCCTAACCTGGAGGCAGTGTAATCAGAGTGTACTCACACTGGTTGCATTTGAATCCTGATGCCACCTATCATCTTGTGACTTGGGGCAAATTTCATAAACTCCCTGGGACTCAGTTTCTTCCACTGTAATATGGTAACATCAAAGTACTTCTCTCATTTAAAATTATTTTTAAATATTTATTTTATTTTTGGTGAAAATATACAGAGCAAAACATGTACCCATTGAACAATTTCTACACATATGGTAGTTCAGTGACATTAGTTACATTCTTCACTTTGTTTTATGAAGTTTTTTTTTTTTTTTAATATTTTGACCATGACATCAGGTTATTCCTTTAAAAATTCCAAACTTGTCTTATCAAAGGAACCCTATGTCCTGACTCCTTCACATTCCAAAGCAAATCAATACAGACAGGTGCATACACACACACCACACACACACACACACACACCCCAAGATGTTGAAAGATGAGTCCAAATTTCAAGGCAAATCAATAGCAAAATAGATACACTTAACAATCTCACTATTTCTACTCAAATTGTTTCACCACTGTTAACTTAGACTCATTTCCTCCTTAAACTTCTCATCCATGCTTTAGTTACTGTTGTCAATTTGGTCTCATATAGATAGTCTTTTAAAAGAATGCAATGTTCAAGGCATACGTTCTTTACTATTTGAGTTAAATTGCTGTTTATAGTTGACTTCAGGGGATAGTTTTGGTTGAAGGTTTAAAGAATATCTCAGGACAAAAGATTTGGGGGTTCCTCTGGTGTCAATGGGTCCAGCAAGTCTGAAATCTTTAAGAATTTGAAATTCTAGTCCTGTTTTTTCCCCTTTAGACCAGGATCCATTTTTCATGTCCATGATCAAAATGCTTGGTAATGGTAGCTAGGCATCATCCAGTTCTTCTGGTCTCATGACACAGACGGCAGTAGTTCATGGATGCAGTTGGTCTTGTAGTCCAGTTCCTTCTCTGATTCCTGGGCCTCCTTCTTCCAATATTGGTCACTGTGAATACCTCACTTGTTTTTAATGATAGAAAAATGAGGTAATTCATTCAAAGATTAGAAGAGTGCTCAATCAGTGTTAGCTGGTATGAAGATGGTGATTTCCTCTAAGAGATTTTAAGGTAGAAGGATTTGGATTATTGAAAATGTAACTGAGTATTAGCAAGATGAATTTTTTGGAATCATGATGATGTATGGATATACTAGCAGGCAAAAGAATAAGTTGTTCTTGTTGTTAAGTGCCATCAAGTCAGTTCTGACTCATAGTGATCCTATGTCCAATAGAGCGAAATACTGCCCAGTCCTGTGCAATTCTCACAATCGTTGATATACTTGAGTCCATTGTTGCAACCACTATGTCAATTCATCTCATCGAGGGTCTTCCTCTTTTTCACTGTCCTGCTACTTTACCAAACATAATGTCCTTCTCCAGGGAATGGTCCCTCCTGATAGCATCTCCAAAATATGTGAGATGAAGTCTCATGATCCTCGCTTCCAAGGAGCATTCTGGCTGTACATTTTCCAAGACAGACTTGTTCGTTCTTCTGGAAGTCCACGGTATATTCAATATTTTTCACCAACACCATAATTCAAAGACATCAATTATTCTCCTGTCTTCCTTTTTCATTGCCCAGTTTTCCCATGCATATGATGTGATTGAATATACTATGGCTTGGTTCAGGTGCACTTTACTTCTTAAGGAGACATCTTTGCTTTTTAACACTTTAAAGAGGTCTTTTGCAAAGGATTTGCCCAATGCAATGTGTCATTTGATTTCTTGACTGCTGTTTCCATGGGCATTGATTGTGGATCCAAATAAATGAAATCCTTAATAACTTCAGTCTTTTCTCCATTTATCATGATGTTGCTTATTGATCCTGTAATATTTTTGCTTTTCTTTATACCAAAGTCTGTACTGTGTGATCTTCATCAGTAAGTGCTTCAAATTCTCATCACTTTCAGCAAGCAAGGTAGTGTCATCTGCATACCGCAGGTTGTTAATGAGTCTTCCTCCAATTCTAATACAACATTCTTCTTCATATAGTCCAGGTTTTTGGATTATTTGCTCAGGATACAGATTGAATAAGTATGGTGAAAGGATGCAGCCTTGACACACACTTTTTCTGATTTTAAACCACTCAGTATACCCTTATTTTGTTCAAATGACTGCTTCTCGTTCTATGTACAGATTACACATGAACACAATTAAGTGTTTTGGAATTCCCATTCTTTTAATGTTATTTGTAATTTGTTATAATCCACACAGTCAAATGCTTTTGCATAGTCAGTAAAACACAGGTAACCATCTTTTTGGTATTCTCTGCTTTCAGCCAAGATCCATTTGACATCAGCAGTGATATTCCTCATTCCAAGTCCTCTTCCAAATCCAGCTTGAATTTCAATTTAATGCTGTAACCATTTTTAAACTATTTTCAGCAAAATTTTACTTGTTTGTGGTATTAATGATATTGTTTGATAATTTCCTTATCCTGTTGTATCATCTTTCTTTCTTTGGAATGGACACAAATATGGATCTCTTCCAGTCAATTAGTCATCTGTTTGTTGAAACATCTCAGTTGGTATTCTGTCTATTTCTGGAACCCTGTTTTTTGCCAGTGCCTTTCGTGCAGTGCAGTGCAGTGCAGTGCAGCTTCTTCCTTTGATACCATCAATTCTTGATCATTGCTACCTTCTGAAATGGTTTAATGTCACCCAATTCTTTTTGGGACAGTGACTCTATATTCCTTCCATCTTTTTTTGCTGCTTTCTGCATCGTTCAATATTTTGTAGAATCCTTTAATATTGGAACTCGAGGCTTGAATTTATTTTTCAGTTCTTTCAGCTTGAGAAATTCTGAGTGTGTTGTTCCATTTTGGTTTTCTAACTCCAGGTCTTTGCACATGTCATTACAATACTTTGTTTTCTCAAGCTGCTCTTTGAAATCTGTTCAGCTCTTTTTTGTAAAGAGCTGAGTATATATGAGTAGATGCACTCATATTACTATTACAAACCAAAAAACCATTGTTATTGAGTAGATTCCAACTCATAGAGACCCTACAGGATAGAACAGAACTGCCCTGCAGGGTTTCCAAGGAGCAGCTGGTGGATTCCAACTGCCGTCCTTTTGGTTAGAGGCTGAGCTCTTAACCATTGACTGACCAGGGCTCCATATATTATTATTACTATATATTGTAAAGTAATATGTCATATTACTATATACTAATATATATAAGTATATATTATTATATATACCCATGCTCAACGTTAGCTTAAGTTAGAGGCTTTATTAATTATATTACTAAGATGATATTGCTTTCCTTTGATACTCACCAGCAGTCATGGTTCTGGTTTTACTTAAGTTCTATCACTGTCTCTAGTTATTGGGGATATGCTGTGGGTTGTTGCCTCTCACTCTGCTTGGAGTAGTATGGTGTCCTCTGCCAGCTACTAGTGTATTCTGTCCCTGGTTCTCTGCCATACTGAGGTATCAAAAAACCAAACCAGTGCCCTCGAGTAGATAGGCAGAGGATTATTCCACCCCTCTTTTTAGGAAGAGTAGCCCCTTAGGGTTTCCATTGAAAATACATTTTCTCCTTGGGTAGAAACATGAACTGAATAGTATTTCCAAGCAGGCACAGCTTCATGGGTGTTTGACCTGTGCATTCACACAGCAAGCCATTCTCAGAAGGGCCCCACTCCTGGTTTAATGCTCAGGTGTCTTGATATTTTTAAACATTTTTCAAATAGGGGCCCTACATTTTCATTTTTTATGGGGCCCTGAAAATTATTAAGACAGTCCTTTTTCCAAGTGACAACATTAAACATCACCCTGAGTTGCAGAAGCTACTTTAACAGTGGTAGTAAAAGGCTTTGCTCATCGTATAGGCTCAGTGATGCCTAAATGAACGCTGTGTTTTATTTGAGGATGGTAAATGACTCACTTCCCCTCTCCACATTGAGACACATACTGCAAATAATAGGGACCTCTTCAAGCATTATGTGATGGATATTGAAGACTATAAGACTGATGCTTTTACTTCATGACATAAATTCTTAAAGGAACCTTCTGGAATTCTATCATTTTGTGAGTACCCAGAACCCCAGTGCCATTGAGTCGATTCCGACTACCCTCATTTTCTTTACTTGTAAGGAAAGAACCAATAATATGTCAGATACTGGGTTGCTTTAGAGGAATTAAATATGGGCAATATATTGGTTTCTAAGGGAGGACATAGTAAATTACCACCAACTGAGTGAAATAATTTATTTTTTCAGCATTCCTGGAGGCAAGGAGTCCTGGTGGCAGGAGGTTAAAGAACTCAGCTGCTAACCCAAAGGTCATTGGTTTTCATGCTCTGTAAGAGAAAGATGTGGCAGTTGGCTTCTGTGAAGTTTATAGCCTTGGAAACACTATAGGCAGTTCTACTCTGTCCTATAGGGTCTCTGTCATGGGTTGAATTGTGTCCCTCCAAAATATCTGTCAACTTGGCTAGGTCTTGATTTACTTGTATGATTGTCTTAATTTTGTCATCTGATGTGATTTCCTTGTGTGTTGTAAATCCTATCACTATGATGTAATAAGATGGATTAAAAACCCAGTGCTGTCCAGTCGATTCCGACTCATTGTGACCCTATAGGACAGAGTAGAATTGCCCCATAGAGTTTCCAAGGAGCGCCTGGTGGATTTGAACTGCCAACCCTTGGGTTAGCACCCGTAGCACTTAACCACTACGCCACCAGGGTTTCCAATAAGGTGGATTAACAACAGTTATATTGATGAGATCTACAAGAGTAGATAATGTCTTAAGCCAATCTCTTTTGGGATATAAAAGAGAGAAGGGAGCAGAGAGACACAGGGACCTCATACCACCAAGAAAGCAGTGCTGGGAGCAGAGGATGTCCTTTGGACCTGAGGTTCCTGCACTGAGATGCTCCCAGACCAAGGGAAGACTGACGACAAAGACCTTCCTCCAGAACAGACAGAGAGAAATCCTTCCCCCGGAGCCGGTGCCTTGAATTCAGACTTCTAGCCTACTGGACCGTCAGAGAATAAACTTCGCTTTGTTAAAGCCATCCTCTTGTGATATTTCTGTTATAGCAGCACTAGATGTCTACGACAGTCACTATGAGTCGACACCAACTCAGTGGCAATGGGAGAGGCCAGAAGTCTGAAACTGAGGTGTTAGCAGGGCTACACTCCCTCATAGGCTCTAGGGAAGAGTCTATTCCTTGCCTCTTCCAGCTCGTGGTGGCTGTCAGCATTCCTGAGCTTGTGGCTGCATCTCTTTCAGCTCCACTTTCACATCACCTTCTCTTCCGTGTGTCTCTCCTTTGAGTGTCTGTCCCAAAACTCCCTCTGCCTTTTTCTTACAAGAATACATGTGATCACATTTAGAGCCCCTCTGAATAAGCCGAGATCTTCCTCTCATGATCCTTCACTAAGAAATATTCCCAGGTTCTTGGGATTAAATGTGGACATCGCTTTATGGGGCCCACTGCTGATTGTGTGAGCTGGGTGTGAAAGTGTAGATGCACATGCCATTCACCTTTAATTTTTTAAATAGATCTTCCTCGAAGCCCAAAAAGCCAAAGCGCCTTGTCAAAGCTGCTTCAGAGGCACAGGTTTTTAGATTAGCTATTTGGAAACTTCAATAGAACGCTTAGTATGTTAGTCCCAACTGAAAGGTAATCAAATTGAGTTGAATTTTCTGTTCCATTCCTTTGAGTTAAACATTTTGTGTTTCTTTTTTTTCTATAAACCTTCATCTAAAGTTCAATTTAAAAAAAAAAAAAGAAGAAGAAAAATTGCATTTCTTTTATAAATTAGGGTGTAAACTCCATAAGAGTAGAAATTGAGAAACTTTTTGTTACGGAAAAGTCAAACACCTAAAGGAGTAGAGAGACTAGATAATGTACCCCTATGAGTTCATCACTCAGATTCAATAATTATCAACTCATGGTCAACATCATCTAAATCCCCACCCACTCCCCATTCCCCCATTTTAAAAATTCTTTTGCTTTGAAACGATTTCAAACTTAACATAACATTGTAAGAATAGCACAAGAATACTGCAAAAACTCCCATATACTCTTTTCCCGGATTCATCAATTTTTAATATTTTAACACTCTCAATTTCCTTCTCTCTCTCTGGGGCAAACTTCATGCCCTGCCAGAGATGACCCTCCAGACAGACACAATATCACATAGCTTGAACCTACATGAAGGAATAGCAGACGATCCCACATTGGGTGGTATTCCAGAACATTACCCTACTAGAGCCCAGGTGGGAATCCTGGTGGCGTAGTGGTTAACAGTTCCGCTGCTAACCAAAAGGTTGGCAGTTAAAATCTACCAGGTGCTCCTTGGAAGCTCTGTGGGGCAGTTCTACCCTGTCCTATAGGGGTACTATGAGTTGGAATTGAGTTGATGGCAATGGGTTTGGAGTTTTGGTTAGAGCCCAGTTGGCACAACTGGTTTGCAATTGGCTGCTGCCTCAGTGGTTGATGATTCAAACCCAACCAGTGGCTCTGCAGAAGAAAGGCCTGGCAAACTACACCCATAAAGGTAACAGACAAGAAAACCCTATGAAGCAGTTCTGCTGGGTAATGCACAGGGTCGCCCATGGGCTGAGAGCCAACTCAACGGCAGCAGACAAGAGCAACGATGTTACTTAAAAATTTCAATGTCTTTGGAGACAAAGAAAGGACAAAGGACTGTTCTAGATTAAACCAGAAAACCAAACCCGTTGCCTAGCGTCAATTCCGACTCATAGTGACCCTATAGGACGTTGTAGAACTTCCCAGTAGGGTTTCCAAGGCTGTAAATCTTTACAGAAGCAGACTGCCATATTTTTCTGGGGAGTGGCTGGTGGGATCAAATTGCTGACCTTCTGGTTAGCAGCTGAGAGCTTAATCACTGCACCACCAGAGTTCCTTCCTAGTTTAAGGAGACTAAAGAGACATAAGAGCTAAATGTTATGTGTGATCTTGGACTGGGTCCTATAATACAAAAGAAATTGCTATATATAAGTTGTTTTGGGGACAAATGAGGAAATTGGAATCTGGAATGTTAGCTTATGCAGAAAGGAATATTTTATTCCATATAAGGGAAGAAATAGGTAAATATGTCATACTGAGTAAACATGTCATGGCACTAATCTAACCTTCAGCTTCAGAAACAAAATCTGAAAGAGGGATGTAATCCACTGCAACCTCTACTCTTCAGATCACCAAGGTAAAATCCTGTGATTACATGCTTTCCCTCTATTAGACAGTCCTCAAGCTCTTCTTAGATGACTACCCTGCCCTTTGCGACTGTCCTACTCTTGTGCTAGGGAAGGGAACATAACTGAGAACAAAAACAAAGAAAAAAGGAACAAGAGAAATCTGCTTCTGTCAAAACCTTTATAGCCAAAGCTTGCAATGCAACCTTTAGATGTGTGAATGCTACAAAGTTTTGGAAAAAAAAAAAAAAGGAAAGGTCCAACTTCTTGGAATCTTTTATTCTTCCCTTGTGTTATCCCAATTTTTGAGTTTTTATGAACTGTAAGAGAAGGGAAAAGCTGGGAGGTGTAACCATCAACATAGAACTAGTGATAGAGATGCAGGAATGGATGATGCTGTTAGGAGAACAAGTGAGATGAATAGAGAAGGTAGCTAAAGGAGAAGACTTGGGGACACTGGTCCACTCAGGTGACTGGAAGAAGATGAGTTCATTAGGAGACTGAGAAGTATGCTGAGAGGGTACAGTAAACAACCTAGAATATCTGGGAGACCAGGAAGCACCAGGAAGAGAATTTTTTTTTTTTTTTAGAAAGTAAGTAGTCAACATTGTCAAATTCTGGATAGAATTGTGAATGAGTTGTTTCAGGGGTGTTGTGAAGGCAGAAGCCAGATTCCAGAAGACTGAAGAGTGAATCAGAGCTGACAAGGTGAAGATAGTAGAGACAGACAGCACTTTGAAGGAGCCTAGTTCTTAAGTGGGAGAACAGGCAACAGCTAGAGGGCATAGGAGAAGGACGGAGTTAATTCATTTTCAAGACAGGAGATATTTGACAATATTTCAATGTTTTTGAAGAAAAGGGGTAGAGATGGAAGGGATGTGTTATGAATTGAATTGTGTCTCCCCAAACATATGCTACCTGTGAGAAACGATTGCTTTTGTTAGGTTAGTGAGACAGGGTTATTGTAAGTGTGTCTTCAATCAATCTCATTTGAGATACAAAAGAGATTAAACAAGCAAGTGAGAGAAGCAGAGATAAAGGAAGAGAGTTGCCAAGCCACATGAAGATTGCCTTGGAGCAGAAGCTCAGAAGAGACTATGACTTTTCTCCAGAGTCAAGAGAAAGAGAAGCCTTCTCCTAGAGCTGGCAGTCTCCCTGAATTCAGACTTCTAGCCTTCTAAATTGTGAGATAATAAATTTCTGTTTGTTAAAGCATCCATTTATGGTATTTCTATTACGGCAACACTAGATAACTAAGACAGAATTTGGTACCAGAAGAGTGGGGTGCTGCTCTATAAGATATCTAAAATGTGGAAGCAGTTTTGGAATTAGGTAATGGGTAGAGGCTGCAAGAGTTTAAGATGTCTAATAGTAAAAGCCTAGATCGCCTTGAAGAGACTGTTGGTAGAATTATGGACAACTAAGGCAATTCACAGGAGCGCTGGTGGCACAGTGATTAAGAGCTTGGCTGCTAACCAAAAGGTCAGAAGTTCTAATATACCAGCTGCTCCTTGGCAACCCTATGGGGCAGTTCTACTTTGTCCTATAGGGTTGCTGTGAGTTGGAATCAACTTGAAGGAAATAGATTTGTTTGTTTATTTAGTTTGAAGACAAACCTGGTAAGGGCTCAGAAGGAAGTGAGGAGAGCTATAGAGAAAGTCTCTATCATTTTACAGAATACACATGGCACCAGCAACAGAATGTTGCTAGAAATGTGGATATTAAATGTGCTTCTGGTGAGGCTTTAAAAGAAAATGATGAACGTGATTGGACAATGGAAGAATGGCAATGTTTTTATGCAGTGGCAAGAACTTGCAAAACTGTTGCAAGGAGCATGGGAATCAGGGCTGCCTTGGTTTCAAAGGGTGGGGCCACAGCCTCTGGGGTATGCAAGGGTAGAACCAAGGTCTCCTAGGTTTCAAAGAGTTACATATTTATCAACTTGGTTCCTGAGTGTGGGGTTGTCATTCAGTTTGGCCAACAGGATGAGGTCACTCTCAAAGCTGAGGGGACATGACTGCCATGTCCAAGGGGCAGAAAAATGTGCCCTGCAAGAGTTGAGGGGTGGCGTTGCTACTCAAGAGGACTTGGAGCAGAGTTCCCATCCCAGTGGACTTGGAATGTGGAGCTGAAGCCTGTGGCCAAGGGGCCTCCACCCAGAATCCAGAGAACATAGCCAACATCTATAGTCTGGAGGGCAAGACCATTGCCTAGATGATCTCAGAGAATAGAAAATTATTTTCAAACCTTGAGAGCTAATGTAAATTGTTCTGCTGGGTTTTGTACTTGCTTGATACCCATTATCTCTTCTTTTCTTCCAATTTCTCCCATCTGTAATGGAAGTGTCTACCTTGTGTCTGCTCTACCATTGTACTTTGGAAATCGCTAACTTGTAGTTTAGATTTCAGAGATTCACAGATGAAAAGGAATTTTCCCCCAGATTGGAATAAGCCTACGGTTTCACCCATATTTGATTTAGATGCTTCAGAAGATGAGATTTTAGACTTGAAGTTGATTTAAGACTTTGGGACAATGTTAGGGGGCAAACATGTTTTGCATGTGGCAAGGATATGAATTTTGGGGGCCAAAGGGTAGAATGTTATGGATTGAATTGTGTTCTCCCAAAACATGTGTTGTAAATCCTAACTTCTGTGCCTGTGAGAATGGGTTCTTTGTTATGCTAATGAGACAAGACTAGTCTAGAGTGTGTCTCCAAGTAATTTCTTTTGAGATATAGAAGAAACAAGTAAGGGAGAGAAGCTGAGATGGGGGAAGACAGAGGCCAAGCCATATAAAGTTCATCCAGGAGCAGAAGTGCAAAGAGACAAGGACATTGCTCCAGAGCTGACAAAGTCTTCCCCCAGAGCCAGCACCCTGAATTTCAACTTCCAGCTTCCTAAACTGTGAGAAAATAAATATGAGTTTGTTAAAGCCATCCACTTGTGGTATTTCTGTTATAGCAGCATGACTTAGAAAGGGTGAAAAGATGGAAATAAATGAATATTGTCCTTAAAGAGGCTAATGTGGGACTCAGGCAATAGGTAGAGAATAATTCATAGATGGCAAGAAGAGCCGTCGTTGTGACAAAAGGGAAAGGATCTGGGCACGGACATGGATACCTTTGTGGATAAGAATTGAATGAGCTTCCATATGATAAAAAAAAAAAAAAAAAATTTGATATGATAATCTTTCGTTGGAGTTTGTGGCAAAGAGATTTGTTGAGAGGGAGAAGAACAGTGCTATAACCTAAGTGAACACAAAATAAATATTGAGAGAATACTAGTGGAATAAATGGTAACAGGCAAAAACTCAAACACATATATTCTGAACAGTTTTTTGGTAACAGCCTTTTTCTCCATTTTTTTTTTTTGCGGGGGGGTTGTTTTAGCTTGGTGTTTTTTTTCTTTTTTGATAATACCGAACAATGCTACCTAAATAGAAATTTTAAAAAGCAACCAACTAACCAAGGTGTTAAATTTAAATTGATCTTGATATATTCCAGAAAGTTTTATTGGTTATGCAATAGTTACACAAAAAGAAAAAAAAAAAAAATTGCTCCCAAGACAAATGCATCCTAGAGTCAATGTGAAAGGTCTTAGTAATAAATAAATAGGGCTTTGGTATGCTGTGATTGTCACCTCCTTAGATCCTATGGCCAGTGCTAAAAATGAGTTAAGCGTATAAATCCTGTAGACCCAGATTTCCCCAGCTGATTCTCATTATCCAGGGTTGGGCGGGGAATTTTAAGATGAACAGGATTGGGGAGAGATTTTACAGCCCAGATAAAGATCTCTCTACACTGGCTTAGAGAAGGCGGCTTACTTGAATGGGGAGTGATTAGGGGATAGAAGTGTAAAAACTGTGTTTGCATGCTGTTCTTCCACTTCTAAGAGCATGCCAATTACTCCTGAGCATACCACCCTTCTTCTTCTGTTATTTCCTCTTATTTTTTTTTCTCTCTTCTATTTTCTTATATTCTGACATTTCCACACCCTCAAAGTTAAAAGTTGGAGAAGGCCATTGTGGAGCAAGACCAAACTAGATCTGGCAGAATACAGGTGGAATGGGCCTTGCCAGTCCATATGACTGACCAAAAGTCTTACCATGAACGGAACTCATTTTCTGTCTTCCAAATAATGAGTTTTCTCCCTGCATACTACAGAGCTAAAAAAGGAAGCGTGAAAATAGCTTGTAAGAACTATACTTTCTTTCTTTTTTTTTTTAATCCCAGATTTGTGAAATTTAACTTTGATTTTACTCATCACAAAGCTAACCTCTGCTGACACTTCTTTTGCACCCAAAAAGAATGTCTTCGGAGATAGGATGGAAAGCTGTGGTCAATGAATACCTTCGACATTTTCAGCTATGTGTTTACTATAAACATCTGTGTCTAGTGAAAGCAGTGCATCAGCATAAACCAAGTAGGCAGTATCAGCCTGAGTCTGTGTTTAGACAACTTGGGGCCATTAGATACTGGCTGGTTTTCTAGAAGATTGTGCCTTAGTTTCCTAGTGCTGCTATACCACACGTGGACCCTTTTGAAGAACCGAAATTTATTTTCCCATAGTTCAGGAGGCTAGAAGCTTGAATTTATGGCACTGGCTCTAGGGGAAGGCTCTCTTTCTGTCCGCAAGGGAAGATACTTGTGTTAGCTTCTGTAACCACAATGTTCCATGGTTCCTTGGAGATATCCATGGAGCATCTATCTTTCCTTCATTTGTGCTTGCTTTTCTCTGTGTCTAATCTGCTGTTTTTATATCCCAAAGTCATTAAGGTTAAGACAAATGGTACACTGATATGGCCTTTATTAACATAAGAAAGAAAGCTTTGTCCCCAAAGAGGGTTACATCCACAGTTATGGGGTTAGAATTCCAACATGTATTTCTATCCATAAAAGGTTAGGAGGATTGGGAAATTCCCCCACCGTAGCTGAAATAGCAAAATTCAGAAAGATTCCTTAAAGTGTCGTAACTTCTATCTCTTGGAAGGGAGGGTTTAAATCATATACACATTTATAACATTTAAATGTTCAGCAAATATTTGCTGAAAAATTGCTTTTTGAATGTGTAGATAAGTAAGTCTAAAAAGAGGAAGTCAAAGGTAAAGAAATAGGCATAGTCCTTCCTCCCTTCTTTCCTTCCTCCCTGTCTCCTTCCCTCCCTCCCTCCCTCCCTCGCTTTCCTTCCTTTCTTCCTTTTCACATCATCTTTTTGGGAATAACAGCTTCATCACTCTCCACTGCCAGAACCCTATAAGTCACACCCAGGAAGGCTCTGTCATGCAACCTTTTGGTAACATTCTGGAAAATGATGACAACTGTTTTGTTTTGGCATGGTTTAGAGAATAACTAGTTTTCTTTAACACTGTATAGAACGGAAAAGAAATCAATGTTTAAAAAAAATTCTGAGAGATTTTAGGGCAAGAATATCAGTAATGGGATCAAGAATGATACCACATTTTAACAACAACAACAATAAAGTTAAGTGCTTTTATCTTTTCAAAGCAATTTGAAGATTATACTGACATTGAGGCTTGGAGACCAGCTAAGTGTGTTACAGGAAGGATCTGGGATTTTTCTCTGGACCTCTATAAAAATATGGACTGTTCTCCTCTGTCTGTGGTAGTTAATGTGGAATGTTATCTAATCCATGCAAGATAGAGCAGATGGCTCTATTCACTAGTATCTCTCGGGTTGTTACTTTCAAAGAGTTAAGTCCAATAGTCTTTTCCCATTTTTCTTTTTTTGGTTGTATACTCGATTTGTAAAACATTTTGAATAACCTAATGTATCTCTACTTATTTATAAGTTTTATTCATTTACTACAGTAATTTTTATATTAAATGTTAGTAAATGTTTATTTCTTTTTAGATAAAAATGAATGTATTTAATATTTTTTCATCATGCCTTAATTGATTATCTTGCATCTTTCCATGGTATGTGGCCTCCTCACTCTGTCTTCATCATGGAGAACATTTGTCTAGGACTTTCTCTAACCAGTAGGTAAAGACCCACACCGTTTTTAAGACATCAATGAAGAATAAAAGAAGCTTAGAAAAATTTAGTCTCTCTTTAAAGTATAGCAAGAAACAGCCATACAGTGGAGCTCTATCAAAAGCTGGTGTTTCTGTGGTTGTTTTTTCAGGGGTTAATTGTCAATTTATAGATGTTTCTCATTCTTTGACCTGCAGTTTCTTTTTGCTCATAACCTGTTGACCATGGTCGGGTGATAAATAAATATTGGTCTGGACTGAAAAAGGGAAAGCCATATGTGTTTTACAAAGCTTCTGATGTAAATGTGTCTTGCTGAAGAAAGGGAACTGAAAGCTTTGGATTTTTCCCATGAATTTCACAGGTATTCTTCTATCAAAGCTACTCTCACCCCACTTTCTGGTAGATAGATGGTACTTAGCTCCACAGCATGAAAAGTCCTCAGAACTTTAAATATTCTAATTGACTATTGTAGATTCCATCTTAAGCCTAATTTTTTGAACACTCTGATAATATTATTCTCATTGTTAATAATATTCCCAAAATTCCAGCAATTCAGGTGATTAGACTACCCTTAATTTAATAGCAAGGACTATACTCAGTGATTTCAATATTAAATGAATGGCACCAAACCAAATTCACTGCCGTGGAGTTGATTCTGACTCACAGGAACCCCACAGGATAGAATAGAACTGCCCTATAGGATTTCCAAAGCAGTAATTTTTATGGAAGCAGACTACCACATCTTTCTCCTGAGGAGCTGCTGGTGGGTCCAAATGCCCACTTTTCAGTTAGCAGCTCAGCGCTTTAACCATTGTGCCACCAGGGCTCCTTCTTAAATGATGATTTGTTCAATATTATTGTCACATAAACTCCAGATCTTGCTGTTTTCTCTCATTGGCTGAGAACACAGGAGGCCAATGAAGATGGTCTTCATCAAATATTTGACCAATTCACACTTTAAAAAATTAAAAAATGTAAATCCTTTAAGATTTAATGTAATGTTGACTAGAGACCAAAACAATAAGGAAATGTAAAGAAAACCCGCTAAAAATAAAGGTTTCATTTTTTGATGCAAGTAGGCACTAATGTCTTCATTCACAGAGAGGTATCGCTAAGTCCTTTAGTCAGGACCTGGCATCTTTTAATTTTGAAGGAGTAAAATCAGAGTTAGTGGAAGAGGTTCTGAGAAAGAAGTTGCTTAGAATTTGAATCAGCTTAATACTTACTGCCAAAAATAAATTGTGTGGGACATAGGTCTTCAATCTATTTAAATTTTACAATGTTTCTATCTCACACACATTTTTATGTCATCTAAAGTTTTTCATTACAAATTTAAATAGTTACAAAAGGTGTTTGGCATTTAAAAATAAAATTGTTATACCTTTCTTTTAAATGTTTTCAAAGTAATGTCAATAACATAGCCATTTCGTATCTTCTACCGTATATAGTAAAAATATACAAAAGCTCTGTAACAGTAAGATATTTTATAGTGTTCACATTACTTGTTGAACTAATTTCTACACCATTCCCTGCACATAATTTTATCCTAATCTAATATAATAATGCTTGAAATAGTTTTATTGATCACTCTTTTGTGCTCCTCTACCACAGAAATACAAACATGTATATATGTATATGGAAACCCTGGTGACGTAGTGGTTAAGAGCTATGGCTGCTAACCAAAAGGCTGGCAGTTCGGATCCACCAGTTGCTCCTTGGAAACCCTATGGGGCAGTTCTACTCTATCCTATAGGGTCACTATGAGTTGGAATTGACTCTACGGTAGTTTTTTTTTTTTTTTAATATTTATATATATATAATATAAAAATTAAAATAAAAAATACTTGCTGTGACCATAAGTTTTAAATGTTGAACACTTTCTTCAAAACTGAGTTTTTGTTAAAATTATTATGAACATGTAATTGGTTAAAACAACATAAATATAAGATAAATGGCAATAAATATTAAATATATTATTGGAAACATCTATTAATTAGATGGATGGGAATGTTTCTTCTTAATTAGTTCACATATCCAAGGGAGTGTACTTCTTTTTGTAAAATGAGAAGATTCAGCATCAAGTGTTTTCATTTTTTTTGTTGTTGTTAGTTTGTTTTTAAAGATGTAAAAGCTGAAAAATTTGTTTTGTCGTAGCAATGTCACTCAATCATTGAAATTTTCCTGAATCATATGACAAAAATTACATGGTGATCTAACTTTAAAAATTATTTATAATGACCTAGGAGGTGACAAAGGAACCCTGGTGATGCAGTGGTTAACGTGCTCAGCTGCTAACTGAAAGATGTACGGTTCAAATCCGCCAGTTGCTTTGTGGAGAGAGAAGTGGTAGTCACTTCTGTAATGATTTACAGCCTTGGAAACCGTCTGGGGCAGTGCTACTCTGCCCTGTAGGTTCTATGAGTCAAAATCGACTCCGCGGCAAAGGGTTTGTTTTTTTTTTTTTTTTTTTTTTATGAGCTGACAACTCAATTAGGACAGCCTACAATTTGGTTGAAAACAAAGGACTTGAAATCATCTAAATTGAAAAAAACAATATTTTCTCAATCCCCAGTCTTTCTGGGGAGAAGGCAAAAACGTGGAATTGTATCAACTGCTCTTTCACCTCAAGGCCTGTTTTTAACTGCTTTACTTGGGAAGCATTGGGAAATTTAAATATCGTTAATTTCAGTACACTTTTGCGAAGTAATAATTTTTATTAGAAAGTCTCTGTCTTATCCTTTGCTTTAACTACATTTTTTCAAAACAGATTATATGCAGATTTATCTCATTCAGCTCTAGGAAAATTCTTCTGCATAACCTCATTGGTAACAGAAGCCGTTTAAGTCTAACTGGCTAACTCAGATTGACTTTCTTTCAGAAATGTTTAATTTCATTTGTCAATTTAATTAAATGTGTTAATATATGTTTTTTGTGACAGACACTTTATTTAGAATGTGATATCTGGGTGTGGGTTGATCCCATTTCTCCATATGGCATTTTAGGAAACACAAATTATAATGGTGTGTTTATAATAATATTTACTATTTTAAATACAAATATTAATGGTCCATACTCCTCAGGGGTCAGTTTTTGGAAATCAAAGTTTGTTTCTTTTTAATAACACAGTTGGAGTAGGGCTTAAAGAGTAGGTATCAACAATGAAGCTGCCCTTGTATCGGCTCATTGCCATAGCTTACTTAACCTGCGGGGTACACAAAGGATTCCCAGACTAAACCCAAATTATCTAACAAAAGTGTCCAACATTCTAAACACCTCCTCAGATGCTACATTCAGAAGCAGGGCTCTCGAGTCCCATAGTCTCATCAGCAATGCCTTTTCCTCTCATCTAACAGTAGGTATGAACTATTAACTGAGAATGATTTGAAAGGTCTGAGGATTTGTCAAACTGTAAGGTATCGCTCTTCCTTGCTGCAGTTTTTGCCACAAGCCGCTGAACAACTAACTGTGTCTCCATTTTACGCTTGCGCCGCCATTTTAGGTGTCAGTATTGCGGTGTCTGAACGGGCGATCGATTAAATCAAAGTGCGCGCTTTGGCATCTAACACGTTTTTAGCTAACACCAGTACACTGGGTATTAAAGTCTTTTCCTGAGTTGTGTGAAATTCCCTGGCTTTCTGCTCATTCTTATGAGGATTCTGAGGCAAACTTTGAAGACTGAAAATATAAATTGGACATTTTTAATGTTTCTGTTTAAAAAAATATTTATCGTATATACATGCCACATAAATAAATGACACTAGAAGAGACATGGTTTCATCTTTACAATCATATCACAGGGAGCAATGTGTTACGGAGGTTGGAACAAGAAAGGATGGAGGCCACTCCACAGAGATAGTGATGGCTCCCATTTCCTCACTGTAACAATGTCTCTGAATGCTGAGGAAAAATCCCAACATGGGCTAAATAATGTTTCTAATGCCATATCGTGTCTTTAACAGAAATGTGTATATCATATGGAAAGACATGACGTCCTCCCAGGAGTTTAGTATGCCTTGATTTCAAAAGTCTTTCCCAACATCCAGGATTGTAAATTATCCCATTGTTTGGTATTCCAGAAAATTTTCCAAGCCCGGAAAGCTGCATCATAGTAGTATTAGGATGAGCAAAACTCAGCCTTTGCCAAGAAGTAGGAGGGTAGTTGTGAAAGGGAAAGTAGGAAAGACATGCTGGCCTGAACTTACTTCAGGAGCATTTTCTGGCAGATCAATGTTAGCCAAAAGGGGACATGAATATTGAGAATCTAGAAACTGATTCCCTTAAAACTGCTCATGCCTCTGTGCGCCTTGGTACTTCTGCTTATGTACGCATCTCACAGTTTGAAGACGGCTGGTGTAGAGCCTGAAAAGTACACAGCTTGGCTTCATTGCAGGGCATTAGTCAGCAATCTGCTTTTGAACTAGATGGGAAGACACCGGTAGGATTCTTTGCTGAGATTGCAAATTAGCTCCCTTACTGTTTGTCATTTTTAAGTGGTGCTTGTGTAACCAGTAGCCATTGAGTCAATTCTGCCTCATGGCAACCTCATGTGTGCCAGAGTAGGGTTTTCAGTCACTGATTTTTCAGAAGCAGATTATCGGGCCTTTTTTCTGAGGCATCCCTGGGTGGACTCGAACCTACGAACTTCGGTTAGCAGTTCAGCAACCTTTTGATTAGCAGCTAACTGTTTATACCATCCATGGACTCTGATGCTTGAGTATCTGCTATTAAATCAGATAAATTGTATTTAAATAAGGACTGTTCTCCCATCCTAACTGCAAGAGTGGATTCTTAATAGGAAAATATTTCGGCAGATACTGTTGGTTAACCATATTATAGCAGTCTGTTCTTAGCCTGTAGGTCAAAGAAAAATAAACAAATGCTATGTCTGTGTATTGCCTTTAGTGATTAAAAGCATGTCTCGCAGTTTCATGAAAGAAAAATGATATGGTTAGTCTACTAGGTTGTTTGACGGGCTCCTTTTCTATCAGTACTCTTGAGATTAAACAATACCAATAAAATATTTGGACATTTAAAAAAGGCCATTAGTTATGAAGCTTTCATATTCCCTTTCTGCTCCCAGATTAGAGTAAACCTATAACATTTTAGGCGTGTAGCAGTTAGGACGGGAGAGTGGACCTTATGGTGTTGGTGAAGAATATTGAATACACTGTGGACTGCCAGATGAATGAATAAGTCTTAGTACAGCCAGAATGCTCCTTAGAAACAAGGGTGGGGACACATTATCTCCCTTACTTTGGACATGCTATTAGAACAAACAATCCCTGGAAAAGGACATCATGCAAGGTAGAGAGTTAGCAAAAAAGAGGAAGACCCTCAATGAGATGGATTTGTTGACACAGTGTCTGCAACAACGGCCTCAAACGTGGCAACGCTTTTGAAAGTAATGCAGGATCAGGTAAATGTTTCATTCTGTTATATGTAGGGTCACTATGAGTTGGAAAAGACTCCACAGCACCCAACAGCAACAGCTGTTCTTAAGATCCACTGGTAGGAAGAATGACCTCCCCATCTGCGTTTACCCTGTTGGTATTCGTATGCGTTTGCAGATAGAAATTTATGGCTATATTGATAAAAGTCATGTTCCTGATGCATATGCTATTTTTTCTTCTTTTGTTTTATCTTTATGGAATTCAGGAAATAGTGCATCACCATCACAATATTTAGTGAATTAACTCTTTAGTAACCTAAACCCTGGGGCTAAAATCTTGTTACCTTTTGGCCATCAGAAAACCAAGGCACCTTGCGTTGCTAACTGCACTTATCTGTGTTGGAGACTGCAGTGGGCACAGCGTGAGGCAGGTTGTGCAGTATAATTAAAGAGATAAGTTGGTACTTGAAAGAACAAAGCAGAATAGGATAAAAGGACTAATAGTGGATAGATACTGTGGTTCAGAAGAGAATGATCAGGACTTGGTAGTTAAGAAGACCCTTCTAGAAAGGACAGGAGTTTGCCAGTCTTCAACGGATGAGTATGATATCACTAGCAAAGAGGAAAGTGAGGGTTTCCAGATCAGAGGACCATTATAAATGAAGGCAACAATTACAGGACCAATGTGTTTGGTGAGTTTGTGGAAAAGTAGCCCTGTAGCCCAAAGGTTTAAGCACTCAGTTAATCACTAGGCTGCTAACTGAAAGGATGTTGGTTTGAACCCAGCCAGGGGCTCTGCAAGAGAAAAGACCTGGTGATCTGCTCCCACAAAGATTCCAGTCTAGGAAACACTATGGGCAGTTCTACTCTGTCACATTGCGGGGTTAAGAGTTGAAAATCGACTCAACAGGACACTAGAGTTGAAAAGTGTGAAGTGTGGTAAATGCAGATAAAGAGGAACTTCCAAGTTTGGAAGAAAAGATTTCATTTTCTTTATCACAGTGATTCAACTCACTTCTCATAACTGTTTTTTGGTTGCTTTTTCTGCCCATGTTAAACTGTTGCTGAAGTCATAGACAAATACGGTGCTACAGCAAAAACTGCTCTGGGCCTTCTTCCTGGTAGTTCCTAATTCTAACCTGTGCTCTATCATTTTTTCATGTTGATAGTTGAGGGCATGATGATTTAATTTTAATGTTTACACTTTTGAGCAGAAGCCCAGCTCAGGAAATCATTAAGTGTTTCACTGCTTAGAGTTTGGTGGTTTGAACCCACCCATAGGCTCTAGTGGAAAAGAAAGCTGGCAATATGCTCCCATAAAGATTCTGAGATAGATAGGGTTAACCCTGCTGGTGAAACAAAAGAGCTGTTAAAAGATTGCCATCTAGAAGTTGGGTAAACAGGAACCACACCCTGTCAACCTGAGATAAGGTTGAAAAGACCTGTGAATTACTATATCTTTAGTGTTTTTCTAGTCTCTTCTCCCTTTACAGACTCCTGAGCACGCAGAACAAAGCGTGGCGGCTGTTTAATCTTCCTTAGCTCTCCAAAGATGGCGATATAGTGCCAAAGATCAGTGCGCTTGTGCCATATCCCAAAATAAGTGATTTCAACGCCTGCCGAGAGGACTCCATCTTGAGTATCAGCAGGTTCCACCTTGGATTCTAGATGCTTGCAAAATAATTAACATGCACCTCCATTCTGAGAAGTACCCGCCCCTTGAAAGGAGCCCAGTAAACATTCTTTACTTTATGGTCTCCACCAAACCCATATAAGCTCTAGCCTTGCTTCCCTTTTTGAATCAGTCTTTTGGAGAGGTTTAGTCCCCCTCTGACTCCTTTTGCTTAACTCAAACAAACTAAAGCTTGCTGAATATAAAGTTTGTCTTCCAAGTGTATTCTTACTCAGGGAAAAGACAAGGACCCTTTGTGTCAGATTGGAGATAGGTAACAATTCCAGGGAAGAAAGCCCTATAGGGCAGTTCTACTCTGTCACATGGGATTGCTACAACTTGAGGGCATCCAGCAACAAAGAAGTCTGTGGTTTTTGCCTATAGGAAATATGTTTGTCAGGTTTTAATCGTAGTAAAGTCTCAAATCTGGATGCAAACCCTCTGCCTTTTACTGTTCTCCCAACAATACATGTAGACAAGCTTCTAAGTGGCTAGATGAGGATCTCACCCCAGAGGGAGTGGCAGGGAATGCCGAGAGTAAGGAGAGATGGTACAAAACCAAAGAATGCCTGTGGGAGAAGAATGAGGTAAGAAATTGGAACAGAAAAGAGACATGATCACTGCCTGCTACCTTTCAACTCAGGGTGGTTCCACTTGAATTAGTGGAAGGTGTTGTAGATTGAATTGTGTCCCCCCAAAATGTGTGTCAACTTGGTTAGGCCATGATTCCCAGTATTGTGTGGTTGCCCTCCATTTTGTGATTGTAATTTTATGTTAAAGAGGATTAGAGTGGAATTGTAACACCCTTATCCAGGTCACATCTCTGACCCAATGTAAAGGGAGTTTCGCTGGGTGTGGCCTGCACCACCTTTTATCTCTCAAAAGATAAAAAGGAAACGGAAGCAAACAGAGAGGGGGGACCTCATGCCACTAAGAAAGCAGTGCCAAAGCAGAGCGTGTCATTTGGACCCAGGGTCCCTACATGGAGAAGCTCCTGGTCTGGCAGAAAATTGGTAAAAAGGCTGACACAGGGAGAAAGCCTTTTCCTGGAACTGACTCCCTGAATTTAGACTTTTAGCTTACTTTACTGTGAAGAAATAAATTTCTGTTTGTTATAGCCATCCACTTGTGGTATTTCTGTTACAGCAGCACTAGATGACTAAGACAGATGGTAAAGTTATCTATTGCACATGCCTTATCTCCCTCGAAATCTATAATTTTTGTGGGGTCCTTAGTCAGTATGAGTTGGAATCGACTCAACAGTAACTGGTTTGGTTTGGTTTGTATACATATTTTCTTTTTGTCTGTTATCTGCTTCTTGATACTAACATGGAATTTTATGTATTCTTCTTCAATACCATATTTTTATGCAAAGAACACACACCTTCTATGTGTGTTTGCCAACTATGCCCTGCCCCCTTGAGGTATTTTCGTAAGAGTGTTATGCTAATTTTTTTTTTTTTTACAGCAATATGTAAAAAAATTGGTATAGCAGTGCTTACCAGAATACCTCATGGGGGGCAGGGCATAGGTAAACATCGTTCTGACTTTCTTTTCTTTCAGCCAAGATCTGTCTGATGTCAGCAATGGTATCCCTCATTCTATGTCCTGTTCTAAATCTGGCTTGAAAATTGATAAAGTTAATTTCAGAACATGGTGGAGTGTAAGAGAATTTTCTGATGATTTGTATAGTTTAAAATTTTATGGTACACTATGCTACTCACCAAAATAATTATAGATTCTGTCTATGATAAGTCCCATTTTAAAGGTAAAAGCTTAGTATAAGAAGGAATACAACATTTCCTTAAGTGTGAGTTACTTTCGATTTCAGGAAGAAAAAAATAGACATTACCTATGCAATATTATAGCTACACTGCAGTGCCGTTTGAATCTTTTTTGCCAGTACTCTGTGATTCGGGGGAAAAAGGAAAAGTTAAACAGACTGACACAGCACCACAGGTGTCAGTGAGCTATGATGTGAATGTTCATAGTGAATCAGAAAAACACTCAGGGCCTTGTTGTTGGTGCTGTAAAGTCGGTTCCGACTCATAGCAACCCTATGCACAATGCAATGAAACAGTGCCTGGTCCTGCCCCATCCTCACAATCATTGTTCTGCGTGAGCTCATTGTTGCAGCCACTGTGTCAATCCATTTCTTTAAGGGTCTTCCTCTTTTTCTCTGATCCTCTGCATGATGTCCCTCTCCAGGGACTGATCCATCCTAATAACATGTTCAAAGTATGTGAGACTGAGATGTAGCCTCACCACCCTTGCTTCTAAGGAGCATTCTGGTTGTACTTCTTCCAAGACGGGATTGTTCATTCTTTTGGCGTCCATGGCATATTCAATATTCTTCCCCAACACTGTAATTAAAAGGCATCAATTCTTCTTTGGTCTTCCTTATTCATTGCCCAGCTTTGGCATGCATATGAGGTGATTGAAAACACAATGACTTGGGTCAGGTGCACCTTAAGGTGACATCTTTGCTTTTCAATACTTTAAAGAGGTCTTTTGCAGCTTATTTCCCCAATGCAATACTTCGGGTGATTTCTTGACTCCTGTGTCCATGGGTGTTGATTGTGGATCCGAGTAAAATGAAATCCTTGACAACTTCGATCTTTTCTCTGTTTATCGTGATGTTGCTTATTGGTCCAGTTTTGCAGATTTGTGTTTTCTTTCTATCGAGGTGTAATTCATACTGAAAGCTGCTGTCTTTAATCTTCATCAGTAAATGCTTCAAGCCCTCATCACTTTCAGCAAGAAAGGTTGTGTCACCTGCACAACATAGGCTGTTAATGAGTCTTCTTCCATGATCCATCTGACATCAGCTATGATATCCCTTGGCGTTTTCTTTCCTGTCTTTTTAATAACCTCTTGATTTCTTCATGTATGGTGTCCTACATCATTCCACAACTCATCTGTTCTTCGGTTATTAGTGTTCAAAGCATCAAATCTGTTCTTGAGATGTCTCTAAATTTAGGTGGGATATATCCAGGGTTGTACTTTGGCTCTTGTGGACTTGTTCTAATTTTCTTCAACTTTAACTTGAACTTGTATGTGAGCAATTGATGGTCTTTCTCACAGTCAGCTCCTGGACTTATTCCGACGGATGATATTGAGCTTTTCCATTGTCTCTTTCCACAGATGTAGTCAATTTGATTTCTGTGTATTCCATCTGGCAAGGTCCACCTGTACAGTTGCCGCTTATGTTGTTGAAAAAAGTATTTGCAATGCAGAAGTCATTGGTCTTGCAAAATCCTTTCATACAATCTCTAGCATCATTCCTATCACCAAAGCCATATTTTCCAACTACTGATCCTTCTTTGTTTCCAGTTTTCACATTCCAATCACCAGTAATTATCAATGCATCCTGATTGCATGTTCCATCAAGTTCAGACTTCAGAAATCAGAAAAAAATCTTCATTTTCTTCATCTTTGGCCTTAATGGTTGGTGTGTAAATTTGAATTATAGTTTCATTAACTGATCTTCCTTGTAGGTGTATGGATATTATACTATCCTGGACAGCGTTGTACTTCAGGATAGATCTCGAAATGTTCTTTTTAACTATGAATGCAATGCAGTTTCTCTTCAAGTTGTCATGCCTGGCATAGTAGACCATCTGATTGTCCAATTCAAAATGGTCAGTACTGGCCCACTTCAGCTCACTAATGTCCAGTATGTCGATGTTTAAGTGCTCTATTTCATTTTTGATGATTTCCAATATTCCCTAGGTTCATACTTTGTACATTCCACATTGCAATTATTGATGAATGTTTGCAGCTCTTTCTTCTCATTTTGAGTCGTGCCACATCTGCAGATGAAGGTCCTGAAAGCTTGACTCCATCCAAGTCATTAAGGTTGACACTACTTTGAAGAGGCAGCTCTTCCCCGGTCATATTTTGAGTGCCTTCCAACCTGAGGGGCTCATCTTCTGGCAGTATATCATACGATGTTCTGCTGCTATTCATAAGATTTTCACTGGCTTATTGTTTTCAGAAAGAGACTGCCAGGTCCTTCTTCCTGGTCTGTCTTAGTCTGGAAGCTCAGCTGAAACTTGCCCACTATGGGTGACCCTGCAGGTATTTGAATGCCAGTGGCATAGCTTCAGCATCAAAGCAACATGCATGTCCTCACAGTAGCACAAATGGATAAGATGTGTGAGGGGTAAGGTCTTTATTTCTAAAAAAGAAGGCTATATTCTGCAATTCATTCATAAATAGAGTATGCTGTAATTTGCCACTCTTGATGAACCTGTTTCATGCATATTTAGAACAATTTTCTTTCCCCCTTTTGCTTGCTTGGAGCCCTGGTGGTGCAGTAGTTAAGAGCTACATCGAGCTTTGGCTGCTAGGCAAAAAGCCAGCAGTTTAACTCCACCAGCTGCTCCTTAGAAACCATTTACAGGTGTCTTACTCTGTCCTTTAAGGTCACTGTGGGTAAGAATGGACTCAAAGGCAAGGAGCAAGAGGAAGAAATGATGAAGTAAAAGAGCTGAATAGAAGATTTCAAAGAGATGCTCGAGAAGACAAAGTAAGGTATTATAATGATGTGAGCAAAGACCTGGATTTAGGAAACCAAAAGGGAAGAACAAGCTTGGTATTTCTCAAGCAGAAAGAACTGAAGAAAAAATTCACGGGCTGAGTTGCAGTATTGAAGAATTCTATATGTAAAATATTAAATGACATAGGAAGCATCAAAAGAAGATGGAAGGAACACACAGAATTACTATACCAAAAATAATTGGTTGACATTCAAATGTTTCAGGAGTTAGTATATGATCAGGAGCCGATGGTACTAAAGGAAGAGGCTCAAGCTGCAATGAGGGAATTGGTGAAAAACAAAGCCCAGGAATTCACAGAATACCAGTTGAGGTGTTTCAACAAACGAATGCAACGCTGGAAATGTTCACTAGTCTATGCCAAGAAATTTGGAGGACAGCTACATGTAAAAGGCTGAACAAAACCTGTACTGATGAAAGAGAAATTCCTTTATCAGGTGCCTGAGGAGGTACTGGGCTTGGGGTGGGGGTTATTTTTGTTATTAGGTGCCCTCCAGTAGGTTCATAGACTCAAAGACCCTATGTATAACAGAAGAAAAAGTTGCTCAGTCCTGTGCCATCTTCACAATAGTAGGTATGTTTGAGCCCAATTGTTGCAGCCACCGTGTCATTCCAAGTCTTTGAGGGTCTTCCTCTTTTTCGATGACTCTCTTCTATATCAAGTGTTTTGAGTTGCATTATGTTCCACAAAAAGCTCTTTGGCTGTTGTTATAATCCCTTTGGGAAAGGGTTGTCTTTGTGGTCTTTTGATCTTCATCAGTAAGTGCTTCAAGTCCTCTTCACTTTCAGAAAGCAAGGCTGTGTGATCTGCATAACACAAGTAGTTAATGAGTCTTTCTGCAATTCTGATGCCACTTTCTTCTTCATATAGCCTAGTTTCTTGGATTATTTGCTCAGCATACAGGTTGAATAGGTATGGCGAAAGAATACAACCCTGACGCATACCTTTCCTGACTTTAAACCACTCAGTATCCCCCTGTTCTGTCTGAACAACTGCCTCTTGATCTAGGTACAGGTTCCCCATGAGCACAATTAAGTCTTCTGGAATTATCATTCTTCCCAATGTTATCCATAATTTGTTATGATCCATGCAGTTGAATGCCTTTGCATAGTCAATAAAACACAGGTAAACATCTTTCTGGTATTCTGTGCTTTCTGCCAGGATCCATCTGACATCAGCAATAATATCCCTGGTTCCACATCCTCTTCTGAATCCTACTTGAATTTCTGGCAGTTCCCTGGCCAAGTTATTGAAAAAGATCCATATTTATGCTTATTCCCAAGAAAGGTATAAAAATTATCAAAAATATCATTAATATCACACGCAAGTAAAATTTTGCTGAAGATCATTTAAAAGTGGCTATAGCAGTAGCAGTACATCATCGCAGGCTCAAGTCTGAGGGGCAAGTCTTCAACTGGGAGTACCAAAAATGACCCTGGTGACATTTTATAAACAGTTGCCCGGTCCTGCATCCTGCTCATGATCAACAGCATGTCCGAGGCCATCTTTGGGGCTACTGTGCCAATCCAGCTCACCAAGGGCCTCCCTCTCCTTCATGGCCCTCTACTTCACCAGGAAGAAAAAATAGAGACAATTCTCCATTCCACATTATGGTTGACTTGTAAAGGCTTTTCAATCTTTTTTGCCTGTATTCTGTGATTTAGGAGTACATGGCATAGCTCAACAGACTGAAACAGCGCCATGGATGTAAGTGAGTTATGCTGTGAATGTTCACAGTGACTTGAGAATGAATCTCAGATCTTTATTTATAAAAAGGACTCTTTTCTACAGTGCATTCTCAAATAAAACAGGGTACTATGTCATATGTTTGCCACTCTTGATGAACCTGTTTCATTCCATATTTCAAACAATTTTCTTTCCTTCCTTGTCTATTTGTCATTCTGAGGTTTTGATATTGGAAGTGGATCCTCGTTAGAATGGTTTAAAGAAGTACACCCTTAAATATTGTTCTGAAACACAATTTGATACCTATAGAAACGTAGGTAATATCACACAGCGTAGCAAACATCACTATCAAGAGCCTGCGTCTGCTTCTTTAACCAGCACAAATGATCACAGAAAAACAGTGGTTAGTTGCAGTGTGGCTTTTTAGGCTCTGTTTTTCTCTGTTTATTTTAGTCTAATTTGTGTCTTTAAGACGATGTTATTTTTCCAACAACATAAAAGATCATTCACTGCCATAAAATGCTATCAGTAGGAAAAAGAAAACTGTGATTTTAGAGAAATACATGATTGTCTTTTTTCTTCCCCCTCATTTAAAAAACAGTATAATAATCCCTCACCAAAATCCACAGGAAAATCTTCATGTTTACAAGGACAGACTTGAAAATACTATGCTATGTGAAGTAAACTAGACACAAAAGGACAAGTGTTGTATGATCTCACTTACATGAAATACCTAACATAGGCCAATTCCTAGAGACCATAGTTTATTAGTGGCGACCAGGGGCTAGGAGAAGAAGGGAGTGGGCATTGTTGCTGAAGGACCACAGAGTTTCTGTTGGGAGTGATGAAAAACTTCTGGAAATAGCTGGTGGTGATGGCTGTACAGCATGGAGAATCCACGCAATGCCCCTCCACTGTACGCTCAAACATGGTTGAAATGGGACATTTTTTGTTATATCTATTTTACCACAATAAGATTTAAAAAAGTTTACAATATTTCTATCAACATTGTGGT